>NC_064925.1:138617615-139242615 GCF_023897955.1 Schistocerca gregaria | reverse complement strand
CAGTAAATATATAAACTTCATCCTTATCATCATCTGCAAAGAAAAACTTCATTATTCATATTAGCCTAATCTTCATATAACTATTCATCATCATTAATTATCATCTGCAAAAAATAGACACTTCATTATTCATATTAATATTACCATTTACTTCATTCAGCTATTCATAGTATAGAGTTTCTTACTTGTAGCATATTTCAGCACTAAAATTAACATCTGTAGTTCTGTCTGACAGTCTGCGTCAATCGCCTTGTATTCTGAAAGAAAAGTAATTAGTCAAGACTGCTATCATACGATGTGTACAGTATATTCTGGTTAATGCTTGTTAATTCTGATCCATTTACTCATCATGACAATATATTGCATTTTCTTTCCTTCATTCTGATGGTAAAATTTCCATTTCATAGTAAACCACTGTGGTTGATTAATTAATTTCTTTTACACGGTATTGCTTTCTGAAAAATAATGAACATGGATTAATATCTTGCATTTAATCCATATACCCATTAAATAAAAACTTGTTTCTAGTAATATAATTAAGCATACCAGCATAGCATGACAGAAAACGTATTAGGTCATAAACATCGTCAGTTTCCAAGTGCAAAAATGTACACAGAGTATCATAATGTAGTAGCAGAAAATGTAGAATAGACAAGATATTGAGATATCATAATGCAAAATGTCAATGTCAACTGGAGTTTGCTACATCTTAAACTTTTCATAGTGGATACAGACAAAAACTGTACTTTCGATAGGAAAACAATCATACATACACAAAAAATCGAAAATGTGCACGGTCTGACGTCTAACGACAAGAAAAGCGACCTGCTAACCTTACCTTGCCGGGCACTTGCCAGGAAAAAATATGATAATCACAGTAAGTGTTCATATCAATAACCGGAAAACGCATTACAATGTGATAAATCATAAAGTATGTTCATTCAATAAAGGGTTTAATACTGAAGACATGGTGATTGCCTTTGCTTTTTCTGGTTCTCAAAGTTTCAACATGTACCACATTGGGATGAGGAATGCTGCGAATTCTGTGTGGACCTGCGTATAGAAGTTCAAATTTAATGATTCTACTCTTTCCTCTGTTTCATAAATAGTGTGTATGTACTAATATCTTCTGTCCAATGCGAAAGTCACGGCGTGTACAAACCTGTTTTTGCTGTTTTCTCCGGCGCTCTGCGGCACGTTTGATGTTGTTGAGCGCAATCTCAATTATTTCATGGTAGCGTAGTCGACGAGATGTAGGAAAGGATACTAATTCTTTGATTTTGTTAGGTGGTTCAACATTTTTCAATATAACAGTCGGAGATAGCATAGTAGATTCATTTCGTATGGAGTTAATTACATCCTGGAATGAGAGTATGTGTGTATCCCAATCAATATGTCTTATATGGCAGTATATTCTACACAGTTCACCGATTTCTTTCATCAGTCGTTCACCGAGCGAGGTGGCGCAGTGGTTAGCACTCTGGACTCGCATTCGGGAGGACGACTGTTCAATCCCGTCTCCAGCCATCCTGATTTAGGTTTTCCGTGACTTCCCTAAATCGTTTCAGGCAAATGCCGGGATGGTTCCTCTGAAAGGGCACGGCCGATTTCCTTCCCTAACCCGAGCTTGCGCTCCGTCTCTAATGACCTCGTTGTCGACGGGACTTTAAACACTAACCACCACCACCACCACCACCACCATCATCAGTCGTTCAGAAGGGTTCGAAGAAGCGTGATACCTGGATATATAGATCGGAGAGAGGTTTCTAGCTCGTAACATACGTGTCCATATCGCAGATCGAAATTGTGGTCCATTGTCGGAAATTACTTTCAATACATGCCCTACATGAAATAAAAATTGTTTTACAAATGCATTCGAAATAGATTTAGCAGTAGCTTTGCGCAACGGAGTGAAGGTAACAAATTTCGAAGTGAGTTCAACAGCGACAAAGATGTAGCAAAAACCTCTATTAGTTCTGGGAATCGGTCCAAAAATGTCTACAGCGGCCATGTGTCTCAATTTAACAGGTACAATGGGATGTAACGGAGGAATATGTGAAGTCGTGTCTGACTGAGCTTTCTGGCAGATTTTACATGACGCTAAAACTCGTCGAATACGTTTCTCCATGTTGGTAAAATAACAGTTCTGTCTCAGTATAAGAAAACATTTTCTGGCTCCGTAATGTGCGTAACTTAAATAAGTATACCAAATTAATTTGTTAACAAGCTCGTCAGGATACATAATTACCAGTTGTTGCTGTCAGGGTGAGAGCGGCGAAACTGAATGTTCTTGCGTACAATATAATGGTTTCTAATGGTAACATTATTCCTATCTTGCCAAAGGTGTTTAATTTCTTTCCATACGTTGTCTTTACTCTGCTCTTGTGCTATGTCTCGTAATGACGATGAAATGAAATTTTCAAAAGCGATATGTTGAATATACATGACGCTAGAATTTGCTTGGCAGAAGTTGGTTGCGATGTCTTGCTGATTGTTGCAGAGAGAACGGGATAGTGCGTCTGCTACAATATTTTGTGTACCGGGAATATGAAGAATCGTAAAATTAAATTCCTGTAAATAAAGTTTCCATCTGCTTAATCTGTCATGTCTAAATTTAGCGGAAAGTAAAAACTGGATAGCTCTGTGGTCTGTGTAAACGGTAGTATGTCTTCCATAAAGAAAATGCCTAAATCTCGTAAATGCCCATACAACACATAATGTTTCAAGTTCTGTAACAGAATAATTGCGTTCAGCAGGTAACAGAATGCGACTTGCAAAGGCGATGTTTTTAATTACTGTATAACAGTCTTCTTCAATTTCCTGAAAAATGTGTACGCCTAAAGCTGTGTAAGAACTGTCGGTGGCAATGGAAAAAATTCTAGTGAGATCTGGGTGTGATAAAAGTGGTGCGTTCAACAAAGCTTGTTTCAGATTGACAAATTCTGACTACGCTTGGCTATCCCAGGGCCAAACAGTGTTTTTACCCGTCAGTTGGCATAATCTAGGGGTATCTAAAGCAGAGTAATGAATAAATTTACGGAAAAAGTTAATTAATCCCAGAAAGCTGCGTAATTGTTTCTTTGTCGTTGGAACAGTAATGTCACGTAAAGCTTGAAGTTTTTCCGGGTCAGGCGCTATGCCTTCTGCTGAAATTACATGTCCAAGAATTTTATAGAAGTTTTGCTAAAGTCTGATTTGCTAAGATTAACGGTCAGTCCTCGTGCACGAAAAGTTTGCAACAGTTTGTTCCAGAATCAAATTGTGTTCAGACCAGTTAGCTTCTGCAATAAGAATGTCTTCTACATACGTTGTGATTCTGTCTTTCAATTCTGTCGGAAGTATAGTATTCAAACCGCGAATAAACGCTGCTGAAGGAATTGTTAAACCGAATGGTAATTTACAAAATTGGTAACAGTCACCAAAACAGAGAAATGCTGTGTACTTTCTGCAGTTCGGGTGGAGCTGAATTTGCCAAAATCCCGATTTCAAATCTAATGTGGAATAAACAGCAGTACCATGAAATTTCTGTAGAAGTTCTTCTAGTGTCTGTGGGCGATCTGTTTCATTAATAATAATGTCGTTGATGTGACGCGAATCAAGTACGAGCCGAAGTGATCCATCCTTTTTCTTAACAATATGGAGCGGGTTTATGTACGGACTAACTGCTGGTTCAATAATACCTTGGTCAAGCATAGCTTGCAATTCTTTCTTAACCTGTTCTCTGTGAGTATACGGAATGGGATAATGTTTATCTTTAAATGTGTCGTGCTGTTTAACTTGAAATTCATACATGAAACCGGACATAGTACCAGGGATGTTGTCAAAAATTGGAGCTTGCTGTAAAAGAATTTTGCGTAGGTGCGTGCGTACGTTCGTCGTCTGTATTTGCACGGCTCTGTTTAACCTTATCCGAAATCATTTGTACAACGTCATAGTCGGCTTCGCCTGGTGTTTTGTAGTTGTGAACATACGTATCTGTGAACAATGTGGACTGACAGTTTATGTTACGTGATGCAGAAATGACCTCCGTCCGATTAATTGTTTGTTCTTCTGCAGATAAAGAGTGCTGAAATTCTAATGCCAGTTGTACATTTTCATCCTTTAACATTAAATAGGAATTTTGAAAGTCAATAATTGCGTCGTGTTGTACCAAAAAATTCGTACCTAAAATAACGTCTGTTGTCAACAAGGGAACAATCCAAAAATTTGAGTGGAACGTATGACTTGCAATACAAATTGATAAGTGTGTCTGTAATTTTACATCTACTCCTTTACCAGATACTGCTCCTTTTACTTTAGTTTTGCCTAATGGTAACGTAGGATAAGTATTCTCTTCGTTACATTCGTTGAAAGTGTCCTCATTTATGACTGACATAGGTGATCCAGAGTCGATGACTGCTGAAAATGTGGATGATCCAATCTTTACTTCAATGACAGGGTGGGCAATAGTTTTTTGAATAACTGGTTTTTCATGCAAAAGAGTGTCTCGGATGTCGTCAAAAGTAATAACATTTTCGTGAACAAGAGTCTGTGTATCAAAAGTATTGCTTACATCGCTGGAAGGTTCAATCTGTGCTGTATCTAGTCAAATACTACCTGACGTGCTGTTATTTGCGGGAGGATGCCGTGGCATTTCCACTATTTGTACTGTTCTGTTATTGCTCCCTGACGTATTACGTTCGGGATGATATCTACTGTCTGGTTCATTCATGATAATCTGTTGTTGCCGATGATTCTGCTGCTGGTAAGACCGACTGTTACGCTGAAAACTGTGCTCATTACTTTTACGTTTGTCATAATAATCGTTGCTATACAGCCCATTGCGATATGAGCTGAAATGGTGTGTTTTCTATACGTAGTGATTTCCTTGTTGCTGTGCGTTACTATTTGGTGGAGCCGACGCTATATGTGTAGGCGGCGAAACATTAAAGCTTGGTTGACCTTGCAGACTACATTGTTGGTTAGATATGCTAACCGACTGGTTTTGCTGATGTTCTGGGGAAAAGCCTCTATTGTTGCCAAAATGTCTTTGCTGTTGCTGATAACTATGAGGATACTGATAATTAAAATTTTGTCTGTTCTTAAAGTTCTGGTGGTTGTCGTTCCTGGACCGTCTATCACCTTTGCTATTAAAATAGCGTGGCTGATCGTAATTTCCGTATGCTTGTTTGCCTTGGTTATGATGTGAAAATTGTTTGTTAGTGGACGAATAGTCTGATTGCTGAACTACCAAAAGCTGTAACAGATCTCTGAATGCCGAAATATTTTCTTTCTGCTGACCTGTTAAAAGTGATACTCTTAACGATCGTGGTGATTTAGAAATACATAATTGGATAAGTGCTGATTCACTGTATGGCTCACTTAAGTATTGGTTTTGTTGGACCATGTGTTAAAAAAACTGCGTGACAGTGGTAAAAATTTGAGTTCTCATAATTTGGTAAGCTAATTAATTGATCCTTGATTCTGCGCTGTGTCGTCTTCGACCAATACGCTAACAGAAAGGCATTCTGAAATTCTTCTACCGAGTAGCACTGTCTCGCGATCGGTCTCATACGAGTTGCCGGTTCGCCTTCCAAAAAACTGCAAATAAATTCAAGTTTGTGTGTCACGGGCCAAGTTGGTGGAAAAGCAAAGCTAAATTGTTGTGTCCAATCCAAAGGGTGAATCTGTGTTCTGTCATTTTTAAATACCTTAAATTTCCTAACGGACAGAAAGCGTTTGTACTCAAAATTTTCGTCTCTGAATGTCTGAACAGGTTCAGGATTGTATGATAATCTGTTTGTCTGTGACTGTTCGGAATCTAAGTCACGTACTCTCTGTAAATTACCTAAATTGTACTTGCTGTGTGAGTGTGAGAAATGTTCGGAGAGTGGCATATGCTGTGTCGTGTTACAGGCTGAGACATTTTTCATCTCCGTCACTTCTTGCTGTAAGGACGACACTTTTCTACGCAATGTATTATTGGACGAACCTATCTCACTGATTGTCTGCTGTAAATTTTGGAATTCGGGTGTTTGATTGAAAGAAATTGGTGATGTATCGTCTGATTTGGTGTCATTGTTATTTTAGATAACGTCAATACGACTTGCCAATTCATCAAATTTTTCAGTCAATGCTTTAACCTGATCATCATTTTTAGTGTCACAAGCATTAATTTGTTTTTGGATTTTACGGGTAGTTTTGTTCAATTTCTTAACGTCTGCTTTAATGGCATCGGGATCCTATATTAATTCTAATTGTTCAAGTCTGTTGGTCACTGTCTGAAAGTCTACTGTGAGTGTGTGTCTGTTTTTGTTTTAAGATCGGAGATTTCATAATGCAATTCGGTGTTCAACTGCCTAATAGTATTGATTTCGTCTGATACTGTAGCAATGTTATTGTCTACGTATGTTTTTGCTTTCGTAAGTAATTAACGCTTATCTTCCTGTCTCTGTGCAGTAATTGTTTCCATGACTTGTTTCTTTACTTTGTTCTGTTCCTGTATGAATTTACGGTAACGCGTTTCACTGTTTTGTAGGTGGTGATTAAAACGTTCGTCAATTAGGCTGTTCTGTTGTTCGAATTTCTTGTCTACTTTCGCGTCCAGCGTGTGTGAAAGTTCTGCTGACATTAATTTAAACTCGTCGCGTAACTGTGTTGCGTTTTCAGAACATTGTTTAGCGACTGCACTAATTTCATCTCTAAGTAATTTAGTTGTGGCTGCATGTGTATTCCTTAATTCTTGTGCAACGGATCTAATTTCTTCACTAGTATTCCTAGCACAAGCCATAATTTCCTCACGTAATTGTTCTTTAGTATCATGACATTGCACGGCAACGGCTGCAATCTGTTCATTAATCTGTTTAAAGTTCTCATTAATTTGTCTGATCAACCTGTCGTGTTTTTCATTCGACTGTTTGGAATTGTTGTCTAGTTTTTCATTAAGTTGTTTGTTCGATTCATTAATTTGTAGCAATAATGACATGACTTGATCCATGCCGAAATTAGCTACTCTATTCTCTGTGCTGTGTGATGGTGTATCTGCAAGTGTCACTTTTTGTGTAACCATTTGGTCATTGTCTGATTCTAGAAAAGGTTTGCTAATTGGATGTGCTCTGTTGGTCACTACAGCGGAATCAAATAAATCGGACGTGCTTTGTGTATATTGGTCACCTTCGTTAGAAACAATTATCTGTTCGCTTCGTAAATTTTGCAAATCAGCTGTGTCAAACTGGACAGCGTTCATTGTAACGGAAAGTGCCGCGTCATCAATTGTCGTTAAATTTACAGCGGACACAATTGAATTTGTTTGCTCATCATTTAGATTATAATCATTACTGGTGGTCGGTACGCACTGATTGTCAGTAACTGGGGATTATCATCAAGACACTGAGTGTCGCTAGTATTATCAGTCAAATTATTAAAGTCGGCTTTCTCACCCATTACGACTCGCGATGTACTGTTAGCAGTTTTTCGCGGCATTTTCACAGATCAAAGTTAAGCACAAAATAAAACAAAGACAAAGCAAAAATGGAACAAATACAGTTACAACAAAGAGCAATAAATTGCCGATGATCTGTGAAAGATAGTATCACAAGTTAGTAAATGCGTTGCGCCAGATGCAAACTCCCTTAACAATGGTATAAATAAGAGCATATATATATAACTGATTACTTCTCAGAAATTCACAAAAATACGATCCTGGCCGGTTGTCGACAAGTGTAACCTCCCCACAAAATAAAATAATATGAATAATATTCTCATTTAGTGTAACCTCAAAACACAAAAATTCCTAAACCTCTCAACAGTAGAAAAATATAATTATGTCGTTCACATTCAGTATAACCTACCAACAGGAAAATTGCGTAACGTATCAATAATAAAATGTGACTAATCTCTCAGTAAAAAATGTGGGTCACTTGTAACCTTTCAATAATTGACAGTCAATTTAACCTGGTAAATTTTGGACGTCAGCAATGCTGCGTCATGGCCCTGATACATCATTCTGAATAAACTGAAAAATCTTACCTTAATTAGATCGCCGGATAACGCGTATATATCTGCTCCTATAAGAAATTTTCCTGGCGCAGCTAAGTGCAATGCTGGCCTATAGATTCGTCTTATATAAAAGGAAAGAACTGATTTTTCTTTTCAATAATCGGGATGGCCAAGGATTGGAGAAATTAGTGAATTCTTTAAATTGAGATGAATGTCAAAAGTTACTTTTTATGAGAAAGATTATTATTAACAGATTTTTTTAAAACATTTACATGGGACTTGATGTAACAATACTACATATGCGCAAGGCTGCTTTTACCTTATCCTACAACGCTCAGGCTCCGCCATCGCTGCACACGACAGGCCCAGCAAACACGATACACCAGACTGCTCGCAAGCAACTACTTACTGCTACTAACACACAGTTCTTACTGCAGTCAACACTGCTCTTTGGTCTCAGATTCTCTTACAGCTTACATATCGCAGGCAGCGCGTGAGCAATACATCGAAATTACATCAGCTCGAGTGCGCTAGCAACAAATTCTTTAATTATGGACCTCTTACAGGTGCCTGCTGCAGAGGCTCATACGTAGCAACGTTCACAGAACGATCGATGAGTAGACACTGTCGGCAGCCCCTTTGGTTCATTTGGGCGGTCAGGTACTAAACAGTTGAACGTCTATCCGCCGTATACATCTCCGCAACCGTCGTTCACCCTAAATCTATGGCCCATGGTACACTGCAATGCCTCGGCGCCAGGTGTAGATAGCGCCATTTTACCACGCGGGGTATACTTTACTCAAGGCGGTACACGAATAGTTTCCAAACATAGCCGTTTCGGAAACGCTTCCAACCGTGACCTGAAAGCCAATGAACATTCCCTTTTGGGCGTCAGATAAATTGACCCTTTACAGAAGCTCGAAACTTAGCGCAGAGTTCAATGCGAGACAGTTTCTACAACGAAACTTCGTCTCGAAACCTGGCACAAAGTTCCAAAGAGATTCTGGTCGTATGTGAAGTATCTTGCGGCAAGAAACAATCAATGCCTTCTCTGCGTGATAACAATGGAAATACATCGAAGACAGTGCTGCCAAAGCAGATTTATTAAACTCAGCCTTCCGAAATGCCTTCACAAAAGAAGACGAAGTAAATATTCGAGAATTCGAATCGAGAACAGCTGCCAACATGAGTAAAGTGGAAGCAAATATCCTCGGAGTAGTGAAGCAACTCAAATCACTTAATAAAAGTACGTCTTCTGGTCCAGACTGTATACCAGTTAGGTTCCTTCCGGAGTATACTGATTCATTAGCTCAATACTTAACAAGTGTATACACCCGTTCGGTCGACGAAAGATCTGTACCCAAAGACTCGAAAGTTGAATATCTCACACAAATATTCAAGAACGGTAGTAGGAATAATCCATTAAATTACAGGCCCATATCGTTAACGTCGATATGCAGCAGGATTTTAGAACATATATTGTGTTCGAACATTATGAATTACCTCGAAGGAAACGGTCTATTGGTACAGTCAACAGGGGTTTAGAAAACATCATTCCTGTGAAACAAAACTAGCTCTTTATTCACATGAAGTGCTGAGTGCTATTGACAAGGGATTTCAGATCGATTCTTTACTCCTGGATTTCCGAAAGGCTTTTGACACTGTACCGCACCAGTGGCTCGTAGTAAAATTGCGTGTTTATGGAATGTCGTCTCAGTTATGTGACTGGATCTGCGATTTCCTGTCAGAGAGGTCACAGTTCGTAGTAAATGACGGAAAGTCATCGAGTAAAACAGAAGTGATTTCAGGCGTTCCACAAGGTTGTGTTATAGGCCCCTTGCTGTTCCTTATCTATATAAACGATTTGGGAGACAATCTGAGCAGCTGTCTTCGGTTGTTTGCAGATGGCGCTGTCGTTTATCAACTAATAAAGTCATCAGAAGATCAAAACAAACTGCGATTTAGAAAAAATATCTGAATGGCGCGAAAAGTGGCAGTTGACCCTAAATAACGAAAAGTGTGAGGTCATCCAGATGAGTACTAAAAGGAACTCGTTAAACTTCGGTTTCACGGTAAATCAGTCTAATCTAAAAGCCGTAAATTCATCTAAATACCTAGGTATTACAGTTACGAACAACTTAAATTGGAAGGAACGCACGGAAAATGTTGTTTGAAAGGCTCATCAGAGACTGCGTCTTATTGGCAAGACACTTAGAAAATGTAACAGACCTACTAAGGAGAGTGCCTACACTACGCTTGTCCGCCCTCTTTTAGAATACTGCTGCGCTGTGTGGGGTCCTTACCAGGTACGACTTACGGAGTACATCGAAAAAGTTCAAAGAAGGGCAGCACGTTTTCTATTATCGCGAAATGTGGGAGAGAGTGTCACAGAAATGATGCGGGATTTGGTCTGGAAATTATTAAAAGAAGGGAGTTTTTCATTGTGACGGAATCTTCTCACGAAATTACAATCACCAACTTTCTCCTCCGAATGCGAAAATATGTTGTTCACACCAACCTACATAGGGCGGAACGATTACAACGATAAAATAAGGGAAATCAGAGCTCGTACGGAAAAATATAGGTGTTCATTCTTTCCGCGCGCTATACCAGGTTGGAATAATAGAGAATTGTGAAGTTGGTTCGATGAACCCTCTGCCAGGCTCTTGAATACGATTTGTAGAGTATCGATGTAGATGTAGACAGATGATCCATTTCCACATTACGACGGTTGTACCATTTTCTGCTTCCCCCTCGACATCCTTTGCATGTACTTCACTGCTTGCTCTGCCACATGCCGTCTCTGAGTGGTTATTGCGCGTCGACCTCGAGCATAAGCGGTGGTCACAATAATGTGACTGAACCGTGCAGTGGGAACCTGGTTCGATCAACCGTCTGCCAAGCACTTAAGTGTGAATCGCAGAGCAGTCGTGTAAATATAAGGAGGGATGTGGATCTCGGTGCAGGAAATTGTTCTTCTGGTCAATATGTATTTCAAATCTAACACCCACTGAAATAAAATCTGACATTGACCGGCAAGACACCAGTCGCCAACCGCTGTCATTGATGACCTCTGCCATAATGTCCAAGCAACATCGAACGACATACCCGTACCTCTCATCTCCAGGGTCAGTCAGACTCGATGACCAGCTAGATTAAAACCGTTCTTATTGTCAGAGGTGGCAGTTCTTTGAATCAGAACTTTGCATCATGTATACCCCTAAATCACTTAAAATTTGGGTTCTTCCTACCACACAATTTATGCGTAATAAGTAAAATTTCATTATCTGCTATACGATCAGGTGTTTTAATTTCAGTTTCAAGGAGCGTAATATGTTTCTGTACTCGTGTTACTTCATGAGAAATGCCCATCGTAGTTCACAACGCTATTGTTATACCAACTTTCAGTGCAGTTTTTCTCAGCGCTGTTTTCATGCATTTAATTAAGCAGGACAGAATTATCTAGGACCCCTTCTCTTGCCGATGGGATTGTGGCTTGCAGCGATGGTACCTCATTAATATTTCATCAAGTTCCACACGTGTTACGTCATATATACAGCGCGTAGTAAGAGCAGATATTTCTATTGACGACTGAAGAAGGTGTACCGGACAACATTACGTCATTAGCACACTAATAATTATAGCTATAACTAGCTGTATGTTTTCAGGTTGAGCAGTACTTCCACATACGTGTGGCTCAAACAAGTCATTAATCTGTTTTTCTCTGGGTCGGAGGATAGCTCTTGAGACAAAAGGATAACTTATACGGACAGGTGTAATCCACTTTGCAATGCAGCTACGCCCGTGGTATGTCTGTAATAAGACTGTTTGACGCAGAGAAATAAACAACCAGCACATTGATGTGTACATATTAAGACATCATAAATAAAAATGTATGCACTTATATAGCCGTTACACCCTGGATAATCCCGTCTGTCAAAATATTAATCGTCTTAATAAAAGAGCGCAGAGGTCGCTGGGAATCACTAAAGGTGGCGCAGAACTGGTAACGTGTGGTCATGACGTCGTGTGACTCTCCCTCACCGATCAATATATTGCGGCAGGGAGATCTCGAAATTGTGATAAGTTCCTATGGGACCAAACAGCTAAGGTCATCGGTCCCTAGGCTTACACACTACTTAATCTAAATTATGCTAAGGACAACAAACACACCCATGCCCGAGCGAGGACTCGAACCTCCGACGAGGGGAGCAGCACGAACCGTGGCAATGTGCCTGAAACCGCTCGGTTACTGCGTGCCGCTCATGGCAGGGAAGTGGCGTGTTTGTGTTAGTCGATTAGCTTAGTAATATGGATCAACGTGGAAATGTGAGAGAATGGCACCAAGGAGTTCTCGTGTTCGATGTGTCCATGACCGTAACGTGAATAGAATGGCCAGAATTATTGACTTACCGACGCGCACTTGCGATGAGTCTATATGTATTTGTGAACCAGTCACAGAGCAACGTAACATAGCGTAAGAACAGTGGCTGTAGAAAGGTTCTAACCTACAGGGACCAGGGACACGTGTCCCATCTTGCCAATGGCTATCATTTCAAATAGCTATAGGAATCACAGCTTCTTCTCAACCAGTTTCCTTGTGAACACACTGTGAAGGCAAATACGTGGAATGGATATATGGACGTGGGTACTTCTCAACAACGGCATAAAGGTCGGCCTCTTCAGCGAGTCAAACAACACGGAAGCTGTACAATTCCTGGCGAGAATGTGGAATGTGGTCTGTGAGTCTCCAATTTGTCTCTTTTAAAATCCTGCCAGGAATCAAGTGCACCGATAGCCCAAAGAGGCGGTCAACCCGCAGCTTTTGGAGGGTTTGGTTTACGACAAACATGGTTCTGGGGAGATTTTATCGTACCATGACTGGGGCCCACTCATTCACCTTACGGTGAACTTCAATGAAGACGTTTATTTCATCGGTGAGCAAATCTTCTCCTTACTTCTGCATCGTCATTGCAAGTGTACATTGATAAGTCAGTTATTCTGGCCATTCAATTCACGTTACGGTCATGGGGACATCGAACACGAGAGCTCCTTACTGCCATTCTCTCACATTTCCACGGTGATTCAAATTACTAAGCTAATCGACTAACACAAACACGCCACTTCTCCGCCATGAGCCGCGCCGAGTAACCGCGCTATATAGGGTACCCTGCCGCAGTTCGCGCGGCGCCCATTGTCGGAGGTTCGTGTCCTCCCTCGGGCATGCTTCCAAGATAACAGCTGTGCTTACTGGGTTGCACGCATACGTTTCTGGTTTGAAGAGCGCTCTGGCACCTATCACACCTCGACGGGCCCGCTCAATCAATCGATGTTAATCCAACAGAAAATGCCGGGGACTATTTGGGATAGTGGGCGAAATGTAGCAATAACCGCCCCCTTAATTTGGCAGCTCGACGTGCTCGAATTATCAGTGATTGGCTTTATTTGGATATGGCACACCTGAAGAAACTTCTGAACACCGCCGGCCGGTGTGGCCGAGCGGTTCTAGGCGCTTCAGTCTGGAATCGCGCGACCGCTACGGCCGCAGGTGCGAATCCTGCCTCGGGCATGTGTGTGTGTGCTGTCCTTAGGTTAGTTAAGTTTAAGTAGTTCTAAGTTCTAGGGGACTGATGACCTCCGATGTAAAGTCCCATAGTGCTCAGAGCCATTTGAACCATTTCTGAACACCCATCATCGTGAGACAGGCATTATCAAGAAAGCCATGCTACACGGAATGACCGTCATGTCACCTGGGAGGAGACTATTTGTCCATTGTGCTTCTACTGTTGGATACATCATATGGGAAGCAAAATTTGGTAATTTGTATTAAAAGAGAAACAAATATTGTAAATTAAGATTAGTTTTAATGTTTCAGTCAATACACAGTTAAAGACGATTGTTACGCCGTGCGATTCGCAACACTCTTTTCGACGTAATGCATTTCCCACCCTTGTTCACTACCTAACATATTTCACGGCTGTAGTTACGTTTTGTATAAGCATGGCCTTGTATTTAGAAAACCAGTTCCCGAAATGAATAAAGACAGAACAACATACACAATATGTGTATTGATGAAGAAGTTTTTTTGGAAATGAAGTTTCTCGCGTTGCATTCTCGTATTTTTTTCTTATACGTGGGTATGGTTTACTTCAACTCCCACTAATCGTCGTAATTACATGTGTTAAGCTGTAAATACATCAGGTCAGTCTTCGGACTGAAGAACACCACAACAATTGAAACCGGTCAATAAAAGATTTTGCAACTTTGGAAACGTTAATAATGCGTATGACCTTTATGAGGTTCTAATTAGAAACCTTCGATATTTAAGAAACCTTTACCTGCTTGTAGGTACGCAAGTGAGGGGGAAAAAAAGCGGACAAGTGCGAATTAGAGCGCCTGGTGTGAGGGCTCTCAACAAACTTAATTATGAGTATGTACGTCTATCAGTTTCCATGAGTGAGATTGCGAATATTAAAATATGTGACATAAATGGCCGTATCTTTTGACTGCATTGACATAGAAGCTTAAATTTTTTACGGTACCAGGGGACAGTAGACCTTAGTATTTGACATAAATTTCAACTTGATGCCTCTACCCACTACTGAGACCTAGGGGTCTTAATAGACGGAAGAACAGACTGACAACGAAATGGTCCTATAAGAGGCCCGTTTTAATCGACTACATGGAACTCTAAAAGCCCAAAAAATGAATTTTTTGTTCTCTGTTTTTCCCATTTAACTGAAATTCCGGTATTGCATGATATATTACTTTATTTATCACTTCGAAATCACGGCATCAAGTCTCTATTTTTAACAGTCCACTAATTACTAGCTTCATCACTGTCAGTCACAACACGATAAACAGCACCCTAAGTTGGGTAAGAGTAAAATGGCTCTGAGCACTATGGGACTTAACATCTATGGTCATCAGTTGCCTAGAACTTAGAACTACTTAAACCTGACTAACTTAAGGACAGCACACAACACCCAGCCATCACGAGGCAGAGAAAATCCGTGACCCCGCCGGGAATCGAACCCGGGAACCCGGGCGTGGGAAGCGAGAACGCTACCGCACGACCACGAGATGCGGGCTGTCTAAGCTGAACGCTTGGTGTGTAACTCGTGTTGGGGAGACGCATTAATCATGCGGTCGACTCTGTATACAGGGAATGAGGAAAGCTGATGAGATAATCGCCTTGGACGATGGCCAATTTGGCTGCTAGCCTGTGGGAACGAGTGCCAGTGAATTGAAGGGCCTTGTTCGTGTGCTGCTGTCATTAGCAAACTGCAGCAAGTACTCGAAATACGGTAGCCGCGAGTATGCACAAAGTGCCAGATATACAAGGTTCGTCCAAGATCGTGGGCCTCGCAGGCTTATGTTGTTATGTACAGAAGGATATGTAACCCAACAGAGAATAGAGCCAAATACTGGAATAGGCGCAAGGCCTGTTGATGAGGCCGTTGTAAGAGGAAGTTTGTGGCAAACGTGTGCTGCTGCCACGAAAGAATGTTGTTCTTTATTCTTTCACAATTATAACCTAATTGACACGTGAGATAAATAATTCTTTTTACTATGTTGTGTCTGTAGGGTTGACCATTAAAATTTCAACCATGCGACGACAGCACCCAACATTGGTATGGAGTGTAGTACACACTTGGATTATTTATGTATTTATTTACTAAATTATTTCCCTTTACCTATAATTTAAACAGAAAGTATATTCATTCTTTCCCAAATAATGACTATCAACAATAACATTATTACTGTACATTGGCAACTAACTCTACGATATATATCATTATATCCAACACAGTTCTATCGCTGAACACGATAACCAATTCTCTCATTTATAAAAACTACACCTTCTACTAAATCATTCCAAGTCCACTATTACACTGAGATGACAGGAGTCACGGGATAGCGATAAGCACATGTACAGATGGCGGTAGCCTAAAGTACACAAGGTACAAACGGGCAGTGCATAGGCGGAGCTTTCATTTGTGCTCAGATGATTCATGTTAGAAGGTTTCCTCTTTCATCGCGGAACAGGAGTTGGAGCTAGACGCATAGAACATTCCATTTCGGAAATCCTTAGACAATTCAATATTCCGAGATACACAGCATTTGCTTTGGTAAATTTGGGGTAAGTTTCTATGGGACGAAACTGCTAATGTCTTCGGACCCTAGGCTTACACATTATTTAATGTAACTGAAACTAACTTACGCTAAGGACAACACACCACACACACACATCAATGCCCAAGGGAGGATTCGAACCTCGGACAGGGGGGGGGGGCGGGCGCCCGAACCGTGGCTTGGCGCCCTAGACCGCGCGGCTATCCCGCGCGTCGAGAAACACAATGTGAAGAGTGTGTGAAGAACACCACCTTCATGCATTACATCTCACCATGGACAATGCAGTGGCTGACGGTCTTCTCTTAACGCCAACAGCAGCGGCGTTTGCGTACAGTTGTTAGTACTAATGGGCAAGCAACACTGCGTGAAATAATGCAGAAATGGATGTGGGACGTATGACGAATGTATTCGTTAGGACAGTGCGGCGAAGTTTGGCGTTCATAGGCTATGTCAGCAGACGATCGACATGACTGTTTGAAACAGCGCCTCTCCTGGGCTCTTGACTATATCGGTTGCACCCTAATTGCCGTGACCTGGTTAGATGAGTCCCGATTTCAGCTGGTAAGAGCTGACGGTAGGATTCGAGTGTGGCGCAGATTACCGGCGAGTAACTGCCGCCGCGCGGCCGACGTCCAGAATGTGGTAAACAGCAGCCAACTTCCCAATCGACGGTGACCACCAGTCATGGCACATAACACAAGAGCCGATAGACAACAGAGGTTACGTTCTCCCTCCATCGCAATAACCTATTAAAATAAAATTCCATCTCCTTCTTCCTTAAGTGGCCAATGAAACTAACTACCTTTTTTAAATTATGAAGTAATGGCATGGGCAGTGAACAGTTACAACAAAATATAAAGGACACTGCACAGCTAGAACGCACCATTAGACCCAGAAGAAGGCCGCTGCAACCGTGGCCGAAACGTTGGTTATTCTCCAGCAGCTGTAGTTTACACATTACGACGCGGTACCATACCCAGAAAACTTTTATGTCAACTGACTCTGGGCGCGGAAGCCTACGCAATTATACCTACTTAATTGTTGGCATTTACCTACCATTTTTACTACTGGTTACAGTTGTTACTAGTCATTAACATACCAGGATGAGTCAAAAAAATGTATACACACTTTGAAGCGCCGTAGAATATTTATTTTCCTTTCGACAATGTTAAATTTCTGGAAATGGAAAGCTTAAAGTCCAATTGGAAAAATAAATGTACTTTGCAAATGTGATTGATGTTCAAACTGGTGGCCTTCAGCATCAATACATTTCTGAGTACGAGTCACCACTGATTCCGCACATCGTGCCAAAGTGTCCAATGAGATTTCTGCGCACACGGCCTGAATCTCATTCCAAAGTGTGTACAGGCTACGATGTTTACGTTTGTACAACTCATCTTTTACTGTGCCCTCATAAGAAGAAATACAGCGGCGTGAGGTCTGGAGAGCTTGCAGGAAACTCGATTGGTTCAAAAAACGGTTCAAATGGCTCTGAGCACTATGGGACTTAACATCTATGGTCATCAGTCCCCTAGAACTTAGAACTACTTAAACGTAACTAACCTAAGGACATCACACAACACAAAGCCATCACAAGGCAGAGAAAATCCCTGACCCCGCCGGGAATCGAACTCGGGGGTGGGAAGCGAGAACGCTACCACACGACCACGAGATGCGGGCAACTCGATTGGTCCCCTGCGTCTTATCCACTGGCCTGGCACATTGTGATCCAGGTATGCTTGTACGTCCCTAAGATAGTGAAGCGGGGCGCCATCTTGTTGGAAATAAAACTCATCATTACTGTATAATGCACGGAGACAGCAAGCTTTTTTAGGTACGTTTCTCCAGTAACAGCACCTTCAAAGCGGAAAGGCCCAATGAGCCCCCTGCAGACAAACCACACCACACGTTTACACCAAGTAAATTCACAGCCTTTTCAACTGTAATGTGAGGATTATCTTCAGCCCAGTACACACAATTGTGGCTATTGACAGTTTCATTGAGTTTGAATTGGGCTTCATCCGACCAAATTATGCTACCCATAAATCCCGATTCACGTCTCACCATCTATGGAACCCATTCACAAAATTCTAACCTTCGATCTGGATCGTCGTCACTTAGCTGTTGCACCAGCCTTGGACTGTACACATGAAACTTGCCTTTCTTCAGAATGCGTAGCACACTACCAGTACTTACATTACTCTCACGTGCCGCTTGACTTGAAGAATTTTGAGGCGAACGCTGAAACAGTTCCAAGACCAAAGTTGTGGAATCATCATTTGTAGATGTATGAGGTCGCCCTGATCGACTTTTATGCACAACTGTTCCATGAATTTCGAATTTGTCTCGTAGATGTGTAATTGTTAACCTTGAAGGTGGTTCTGTACCATACTCACTCCTCCACTGTCTTCGAACAGCAGCTACATTCTCAAACTTCCAGTACCACTGAATTATCTGCTTCAGCGCTTCAAAGCTCAAACGTACGTCCGCCATGTTGCAGTTACTTCCTTGCCTCTGATGCCACTTGTTGAAGAAACATAACATTACGTTCTCACAGATACTTAACCTTGTAGAATGGGAAATAAATTGTCTATGACAGTTCAAACTGGTTTTACATTTTTTGACGCACCCTGTATATACTGACGGAAAAAAACCGCAACACCAGGAAGGAGTGGGGTGACATAAACAAAAATTGGTAAGCGTGTTTCTATACCGGAAATATGTCTTCACCGAGCGAGGTGGCGCAGTGGTTAGCACACTGGACTCGCATTCGGGAGGACGACGGTTCGATCCCGTCTCCGGCCATGCTGATTTAGGTTTTCCGTGATTTCCCCAAATCGTTTCAGGCAAATGCTGGGATGGTTCCTTTGAAAGGGAACGGCCGACTTCCTTCCCAATCCTTCCCTAACCAGAGCTTGCGCTCCGCCTCTAATGACCTCGTTGTCGACGGGAAATTAAACACTAACCACCACCAGAGATGATGTCTGTTCAAATTTCGCGCCAGTCGCATAACAGTGGCGCTAGCAGCGCCACTATAAGGAGTGTAAATCAGGTTCGCTTTAAATACAAGCTGTAACGATCTTGAGTGTTAGCTACGTTTGAGATTGGAAGTGGTGAATTGATGCCAGTCAAGAATGCTTTTAACTCTACTAATACGCCATTATCAACACTTCACTGAGTACGAAGGAGGTCGTGTAATAGGGCTACGAGAAGCTGGATGTTCGTTCTGCGCTATTGCAGAAAGGCTTGGCACCAATACAGCTGCTGTATATGACAGCTGGCAGCAGTGGTCACGAGAATAAACGATCAAGATCTGGTTGCGGACGGCCACGTGATACTATCCAGAGGAAGACCATCGTGTCCCAGGTGTAATTATGGCGCAGCGTACTGCATCTTCTGCAGCACTTTCAGCATCAGTTGGCACCATTCTTTTTTTTTTTTTTTTTTTTTTTTTTTTTTTTTTTTTTTTTTTTCCCTCTCTCCATCAGTCTACTGACTGGTTTGATGCATCCCGCCACGAATTCCTTTCCTGTGCTAACCTCTTCATCTCAGAGTAGCACTTGCAACCTACGTCCTCAATTATTTGCTTGACGTATTCCAATCTCTGTCTTCCTCTACGGTTTTTGCCCTCTACAGCTCCCTCTAGTACCATGGAAGTCATTCCCTCATGTCTTAGCAGATGTCCTATCATCCTGTCCCTTCTCCTTATCAGTGTTTTCCACATATTCCTTTCCTCTCCGATTCTGGGTAGAACCTCCTCATTCCTTACCTTATCAGTCCACCTAATTTCCTACATGCGCCTGTAGCACCACAGCTCAAATGCTTCGATTCTCTTCTGTTCCGGTTTTCCCACAGTGCATGTTTCACTACCATGCAATGCTGTACTCCAGACGTACATCCTCAGAAATTTCTTCCTCAAATTAAGGCCGGTATTTGATATTAGTAGACTTCTCTTGGCCAGAAATGTCTTTTTTCCCATAACGAGTCTGCTTTTGATGTCCTCCTTACTCCGTCCGTCATTGGTTATTTTACTGCCTAGGTAGCAGAATTCCTTAACTTCACTGACTTCGTACTTCGTGAACATCAATCCTGATTAAGTTTCTCGCTGTTCTCATTTCTACTACTTCTCGTTACCTTCGTCTTTCTCCGATTTACTCTCAAACCATACTGTGTACTCATTAGACTGTTCATTCCGTTCAGCAGATAATTTATTCTTCTTCACTTTCACTCAGGATAGCAATGTCATCAGCGAATCGTATCATTGATATCCTTTCACCTTGTATTTTAATTCCACTCCTGAACCTTTCTTTTATTTCCATCATTGTTTCCTCGATGTACAGATTGAAGAGTAGGGGCGAAAGGCTACAGCCTTGTCTTACACCCTTCTTAATACGAGCACTTCGTTCTTGATCGTCCACTCTTTTTATTCCCTCTTGGTTGTTGTACATATTGTATATGACCCGTCTCTCCCTATAGCTTACCCCAACTTTTTTCAGAATCTCGAACAGCTTGCACCATTTTATATTGTCGAACGCTTTTTCCAGGTCGACAAATACTATGAACGTGTCTTGATTTTTCTTTAGCCTTGCTTCCATTATTAGCCGTAACGTCAGAATTGCTTCTCTCGTGCCTTTACTTTTCCTAAAGCCAAACTGATCGTCACCTAGCGCATTCTCAATTTGCTTTACCATTCTTCTGTATATTATTCTTGTAAGCAGCTGCGTTGCATGAGCTGTTAAGCTGATTGTGCGATAATTCTCGCACTTGTCAGCTCTTGCCGTCTTCGGAATTGTGTGGATGATGTTTTCCGAAAGTCAGATGGTATGTCGCCAGACTTATATATTCTACACACCAACGTGAATAGTCGTTTTGTTGCCACTTCCCCTAATGATATTAGAAATTATGATGGAATGTTATCTGTCCCTTCTGCCTTATTTGACCGTAAGTCCTCCAAAGCTCTTTTAAATTCCGATTCTAATACTGGATCCCCAGTCTCTTCTAAATCGACTCCTGTTTCTTCTTCTATCACATCAGACAAATCTTCACAATCATAGAGGCTTTCAATGTATTCTTTCCACCTATCTGCTCTCTCCTCTGCATTTAACAGTGGAATTCCCATTGCACTCTTAATGTTACCACCGTTGCTTTTAATGTCACCAAAGGTTGTTTTGACTTTCCTGTATGCTGAATCTGTCCTTCCGACAATCATATCTTTTTCGATGTTTTCACATTTTTCCTGCAGCCATTTCGTCTTAACTTCCCTGCACTTCCTATTTATTTCATTCATCAGCGACTTGTATTTCTGCATTCCTGATTTTCCCGGAACATGTTTGTACTTCCTCATTTCATCAATCAACTCAAGTATTTCTTCTGTTACCCATGGTTTCTTCGCAGCTACCTTCTTTGTACCTATGTTTTCCTTCCCAACTTCTGTGATGGCCCTTTTTAGAGATGTCCATTCCTCTTCAACTCTGCTGCCTACTGCGCTATTCCTTATTGCTGTATCTATAGAGTTAGAGAACTTCAAATGTATCTCGTCATTCCTTAGAACTTCCGTATCCCACTTCTTTGCGTATTGATTCTTCCTGACTAATGTCTTGAACTTCAGCCTACTCTTCATCACTACTATATTGTGATCTGAGTCTATATCTGCTCCTGGGTACGCCTTACAATCCGGTATCTGATTTCGGAACCTCTGTCTGACCATGATGTAATCTAATTGAAATCTTCCCGTATCTCCCGGCCTTTTCCAAGTATACCTTCTCCTCTTGTGATTCTTGAACAGGGTATTCGCTATTACTAGCTGAAACTTGTTACAGAACTCAATTAGTCTTTCTCCTCTTTCATTCCTTGTCCCAAGCCCATATTCTCCTGTAACCTTTTCTTCTACTCCTTCCTCTGTAACTGCATTCCAGTTGCCCATGACTATTAGATTTTCGTCCCCCTTTACATACTGCATCACCCTTTCCATATCCTCATACACTTTCTCTATCTGTTCATCTTCAGCTTGCGACGTCGGCATGTATACCTGAACTGTCGTTGTCCTTGTTGGTTTGCTGTCGATTCTGATTAGAACAACCCGGTCACTGAACTGTTCACAGTAACACACCCTCTGCCCTACCTTCCTATTCATAACGAATCCTACACCTGTTATACCATTTTCTGCTACTGTTGATATTACCCGATACTCATCTGACCAGAAATCCTTGTCTTCCTTCCACTTCACTTCACTGACCCCTACTATATCTACACTCCTGGAAATGGAAAAAAGAACACATTGACACCGGTGTGTCAGACCCACCATACTTGCTCCGGACACTGCGAGAGGGCTGTACAAGCAATGATCACACGCACGGCACAGCGGACACACCAGGAACCGCGGTGTTGGCCGTCAAATGGCGCTAGCTGCGCAGCATTTGTGCACCGCCGCCGTCAGTGTCAGCCAGTTTGCCGTGGCATACGGAGCTCCATCGCAGTCTTTAACACTGGTAGCATGCCGTGACAGCGTGGACGTGAACCGTATGTGCAGTTGACGGACTTTGAGCGAGGGCGTATAGTGGGCATGCGGGAGGCCGGGTGGACGTTCCGCCGAAATGCTCAACACCTGGGGCGTGAGGTCTCCACAGTACATCGATGTTGTCGCCAGTGGTCGGCGGAAGGTGCACGTGCCCGTCGACCTGGGACCGGACCGCAGCGACGCACGGATGCACGCCAAGACCGTAGGATCCTACGCAGTGCCGTAGGGGACCGCACCCCCACTTCCCAGCAAATTAGGGACACTGTTGCTCCTGGGGTATCGGCGAGGACCATTCGCAACCGTCTCCATGAAGCTGGGCTACAGTCCCGCACACCGTTAGGCCGTCTTCCGCTCACGCCCCAACATCGTGCAGGCCGCCTCCAGTGGTGTCGCGACAGGCGTGAATGGAGGGACGAATGGAGACGTGTCGTCTTCATCGATGAGAGTCGCTTCTGCCTTGGTGCCAATGATGGTCGTATGCGTGTTTGGCGCCGTGCAGGTGAGCGCCACAATCAGGACTGCATACGACCGAGGCACACAGGGCCAACACCCGGCATCATGGTGTGGGGAGCGATCTCCTACACTGGCCGTACACCTCTGGTGATCGTCGAGGGGACACTGAATAGTGCACTGTACATCCAAACCGTCATCGAACCCATCGTTCTACCATTCCTAGACCGGCAAGGGAACTTGCTGTTCCAACAGGACAATGCACGTCCGCATGTATCCCGTGCCACCCAAAGTGCTCTAGAAGGTGTAAGTCAACTACCCTGGCCAGCATGATCTCCGGATCTGTCCCCCATTGAGCATGTTTGGGACTGGATGAAGCGTCGTCTCACGCGGTCTGAACGTCCAGCACGAACGCTGGTCCAACTGAGGCGCCAGGTGGAAATGGCATGGCAAGCCGTTCCACAGGACTACATCCAGCATCTCTACGATCGTCTCCATGGGAGAATAGCAGCCTGCATTGCTGCGAAAGGTGGATATACACTGTACTAGTGCCGACATTGTGCATGCTCTGTTGCCTGTGTCTATGTGCCTATGGTTCTGTCAGTGTGATCATGTGATGTATCTGACCCCAGGAATGAGTCAATAAAGTTTCCCCTTCCTGGGACAATGAATTCACTGTGTTCTTATTTCAATTTCCAGGAGTGTAGATTGAGCCTTTGCATTTCCCTTCTCAGATTTTCTAGTTTCCCTACCACGTTCAAGCTTCTGACATTCCACGCCCCGACTCGTAGAACAGTATCCTTTCGCTGATTATTCAATCTTTTTCTCATGGTAACCTCCCCCTTGGCAGTCCCCTCCCGGAGATCCGAATGGGGGGCTATCCCGGAATCTTTTGCCAATGGAGAGATCATCATGACACTTCTTCAACTACAGGCCACATGTCCTGTGGATACACGTTACGTGTCTTTAATGCAGTGGTTTCCATTGCCTTCTGCATCCTCATGTCGTTGATCATTGCTGATTCTTCCGCCTTTAGGGGCAATTTCCCACCCCTAGGACAAGAGAGTGCCCTGAACCTCTATCCGCTCCTCCGCCCTCTTTGAAAAGGCCGTTGGCAGAATGAGGCTAACTTCTTACGCCGGATGTCTTCGGCCGCCAATGCTGATTATTTATCAAAATTTAGGCAGTGGCGGGGATCGAACCCGGGACCGAAGACGTTTTGATTACGCTACCCCTAGACCACGAGTACAACTATTTGGCACCACAGAGACGCAAACAACAGTTATAAACCGGTTACTTCAAGGACAGGTCAGAGCCGATGCCTTGCAGTGTGCATTTCACTGACTCCAAATCAACGCCATTTACAACTTCGGTGGTGTCAGGCATAAGCTCATTGGAGGACAGAGTGGAGGCATCTTGCGTTTTCTGATGAAAGCTGGTACTGCTTCGGTGCCAGTGACGGCCGTTTGTTGGGTAGAAAGAGGCCAGTTGAGGACCTTCTAACAACCCAACCACAACAAAGGTCAAAATTTAATAATGATTGTGGTGTTGCTCACGCTGCTACACTCCTGGAAATGAAAAAAAGAACACATTGACACCGGTGTGTCAGACCCACCATACTTGCTCCGGACACTGCGAAAGGGCTGTACAAGCAATGATCACACGCACGGCACAGCGGACACACCAGGAACCGCGGTGTTGGCCGTCGAATGGCGCTAGCTGCGCAGCATTTGTGCACCGCCGCCGTCAGTGTCAGCCAGTTTGCCGTGGCATACGGAGCTCCATCGCAGTCTTTAACACTGGTAGCATGCCGCGACAGCGTGGACGTGAACCGTATGTGCAGTTGACGGACTTTGAGCGAGGGCGTATAGTAGGCATGCTGGAGGCCGGGTGGACGTACCGCCGAATTGCTCAACACGTGGGGCGTGAGGTCTCCACAGTACATCGATGTTGTCGCCAGTGGTCGGCGGAAGGTGCACGTGCCCGTCGACCTGGGACCGGACCGCAGCGACGCACGGATGCACGCCAAGACCGTAGGATCCTACGCAGTGCCGTAGGGGACCGCACCGCCACTTCCCAGCAAATTAGGGACACTGTTGCTCCTGGGGTATCGGCGAGGACTATTCGCAACCGTCTCCATGAAGCTGGGCTACGGTCCCGCACACCGTTAGGCCGTCTTCCGCTCACGCCCCAACATCGTGCAGCCCGCCTCCAGTGGTGTCGCGACAGGCGTGAATGGAGGGACGAATGGAGACGTGTCGTCTTCAGCGATGAGTTTCGCTTCTGCCTTGCTGCCAATGATGGTCGTATGCGTGTTTGGCGCCGTGCAGGTGAGCGCCACAATCAGGACTGCATACGACCGAGGCACACAGGGCCAACACCCGGCATCATGGTATGGGGAGCGATCTCCTACACTGGCCGTACACCTCTGGTGATCGTCGAGGGGACACTGAATAGTGCACGGTACATCCAAACCGTCATCGAACCCATCGTTCTACCATTCCTAGACCGGCAAGGGAACTTGCTGTTCCAACAGGACAATGCACGTCCGCATGTATCCCGTGCCACCCAACGTGCTCTAGAAGGTGTAAGTCAACTACCCTGGCCAGCAAGATCTCCGGATCTGTCCCCTATTGAGCATGTTTGGGACTGGATGAAGCGTCGTCTCACGCGGTCTGCACGTCCAGCACGAACGCTGGTCCAACTGAGGCGCCAGGTGGAAATGGCATGGCAAGCCGTTCCACAGGACTACATCCAGCATCTCTACGACCGTCTCCATGGGAGAATAGCAGCCTGCATTGCTGCGAAAGGTGGATATACACTGTACTAGTGCCGACATTGTGCATGCTCTGTTGCCTGTGTCTATGTGCCTGTGGTTCTGTCAGTGTGATCATGTGATGTATCTGACCCCAGGAATGTGTCAATAAAGTTTCCCCTTCCTGGGACAATGAATTCACGGTGTTCTTACTTCAATTTCCAGGAGTGTAAATCCTGCATTTTCGGTCAACAACAAAGTTATTACGTGGCAGGTGTCATTAGAGCACAGTTAATAAAGTCATTTCATGTAATAATGAATAAACTAGGCACTCATATTTTCTTGTTTCCCACGCTGGTCTCAATCGTCGAAAATCTAGGTGGTGATGATTCCAAGCTCGGATGCAAAGAGGCCTAGGTTTTATTCTGCTATATTCAAAAGTTTTATAGATGTGTTTCACAAACCATTCTTGAAGATTAAAGCTTTGAAAGTTAGCACAATGGTGATGTAAAAAAATAGTCAGAACTCCGAGTTTAAGCTACACTTCCTTTTTATTGCTTTTTTTGCAATATCACGTAACACACGAAACACCACTTCACAATACAAAACATACTTGAAAACTTCTTCCTCACTGTTAAAGTTCACATTTTATAAGCTGACTACAATACGCGTCTTCCAACATGACGTCCAAGACTTGACTTTCTCAAGGTCCGACTCTCTAACTAATTAACTGCTTACGCGCTCAAAAATCAAGAGTTACAAATACGTCAAAAATCATAGTGACACAAGAAAGAATACACATGAGAATAATATCATTGCAACATAAACATATCGATGTATCAAAGTACCTCTACATTAATGAAATCAAATCTGAATGTTGTCTCAGAAATATGTTAACTACTTTACAGAAACACAGTAAAATATTGCTGGTATCCAGAGGTTGAGTTGAGGTACCGTAATAGTTACGTAATTCAAGTACCATTACAACCTGCAAACATCGTTTCTGCGTGACAGACACGCTCCACCTACACCTGGACTTCTAGTCTGGGATGCTATTCCTTGTGACACTAGGAGCACTCTCATCTTTATCCCACGCACCCGGTCTGTACGTCAGTCTGGTGATTCGACTGTTGTGCTGACATCCATGAACACCGCTCCAGGGGATGTTTTCCAACAAGATAAGTCTTGCCCGCATACAACTGTTGTAAACCAACATGCTCTACAGAGTGTAGACGGTTTGCCCTGGTCTGCTCTATCACCAGATCTGCCTCCAAACGAGCACATATGGGACATCATCGGGCGCCAACTCCAACGTCATCCACAAAGGGTATTAACCGCACCCGTATTGACTGACCAAGTGCGACAGGTATGGAAGTCCATCTCAGAAATTGTCAACCGGCATCTGCACAGCACAATGAATGCGCGTTTTCATCCTTGCATTCAACATTCTGGCGGTTAAACAGGTTATTAATGTACCAGTATCTCATATTTGCAATTGCTTATCTCGTGCTTACATTAACCTGTGATCTTGCAATGTTAATCGCTTAAATACGTTAAATATGTTCTCGAAATTTCGTTACTCTACATTAATTATACTTTGGTGTTGCGATTTTTTTCATCAGTCTATGTCTCAAAATTATAGGTAACAGCACAAGATATATTATGATAAATAAAATAACTACTACGGCGTGAATTACATCAGTGTCAGGACCAAAGTTTCTTTTACTATCTATCGCTTGAGCCTTGTCTCACAGTTCGCAGGGTCAGCCATCGTTAATCGAGTTTAGCATGTTAATGGTGAAGGGGTGGCCGAATGTCCTTCCTGCTGCCACCCCGTTCCCGCCAGGACGGAATTAGTGTTCCCCAACTGTCTGCGTCGAGTGTAATCCATGGAAGAGTGCGAACGTGTTCAGATGTCTGCGAGCCGTGTAATTGAGACAGAACATGGGGACCAGCCCGGCATTCACCTAACGAGATGTGGAAATCCGCCTAAAAGCCACATCCTGGCTGGCACATCGGATCTCGTCGTTAATCCGCCGGGCGGATTCGATTCGGTCCCAGCGCGCCCACCCGAGTCCAGGAAACAGCGCGTTAGCACTCTCGGTTATCCTGGTGGATACCAAAGTTTCTTTTACTGATAAACATTTATTTGGGTCTGTGTTTATTCCCGTTATCCGTCATTTTATGTTGCCAAATAAGTGATTCTTTCGACTTTCGAAGGTAGCTGAAAAATTTACTGTCATATGCACTAGACTGTTCAACAGTGTAAATTAAACATCTACTCAGTCGAGTAACACATACGGACGTTTTCATATTTTCCTAATCCTTCGATTTACCTTCTTTTTTAATAAAAATGCAAGGAGAAAAGGATCTTCATAGAGCGCCGCCTCGTCAACTGACTACTCCGCGATGAGGAAGTGAGCAATTCTTCAGAAGCTGCGCCACCAGTTGTCCTCATGAACCCTATGCGCTTCAAACTTAGGTGTTTGGAAGAGATTTCACAGAACCACTTTAAGACTCTATCTCGATCTTCCCACTGCCAAATAGCACGTGGGAAAAATGAACACCTAAATCACTAGGTGCGAGCTGTTTCCTGTTATTTTATAACGATGGCCATTTCGCCGAAAGTAGGTTGGAGACAACAAAATGTATCGAAATCCGAAGGAGAAGGTTCATGATTGCGGTTTCCTGAAAATATCTCGCTGCAATGAAAGACCCATTTGTTTTAGTTATTGCCACCACCACTCGCTTATCATATCCGTGACACTCTCTCTCTCGCTTCGTAATAAGACTTTTTCGATGTCCTCCCTAAATCCCATTTGGTAAGGATCCCGTCCCGCACAGCAGTACTCCACAAAGAGGACGAAGCGTAGCGTAGGTCGTCTCTTTAGTGGGTTTGAAGCATCATTTAAGTATTCTGTTAATAAAATATTAACTTTGGTTCGCCTTCCCCATTACGTTTTCAATGTGATGGGGCGCCAGTTAGCATCAAAACTAGTGACGTCACAAGTGCCTTCGGCAATTGGTGGAATGCATTTTTGGAAGCAAGAACGTGAATGTAACTACTGGCAGAAGACATGTGAGAAAATACACTCCTGGAAATTGAAATAAGAACACCGTGAATTCATTGTCCCAGGAAGGGGAAACTTTATTGACACATTCCTGGGGTCAGATACATCACATGATCACACTGACAGAACCACAGGCACATAGACACAGGCAACAGAGCATGCACAATGTCGGCACTAGTACAGTGTATATCCACCTTTCGCAGCAATGCAGGCTGCTATTCTCCCATGGAGATGATCGTAGAGATGCTGGATGTAGTCCTGTGGAACGGCTTGCCATGCCATTTCCACCTGACGCCTCAGTTGAACCAGCGTTCGTGCTGGACGTGCAGACCGCGTGAGACGACGCTTCATCCAGTCCCAAACATGCTCAATGGGGGACAGATCCGGAGATCTTACTGGCCAGGGTAGTTGACTTACACCTTCTAGAGCACGTTGGGTGGCACAGGATACATGCGGACGTGCATTGTCCTGTTGGAACAGCAAGTTCCCTTGCCGGTCTAGGAATGGTAGAACGATGGGTTCGATGACGGTTTGGATGTACCGTGCACTATTCAGTGTCCCCTCGACGATCACCAGAGGTGTACGGCCAGTGTAGGAGATCGCTCCCCACACCATGATGCCGGGTGTTGGCCCTGTGTGCCTCGGTCGTATGCAGTCCTGATTGTGGCCCTCACCTGCACGGCGCCAAACACGCATACGACCATCATTGGCACCAACGCAGAAGCGACTCTCATAGCTGAAGACGACACGTCTTCATTCGTCCCTCCATTCACGCCTGTCGCGACACCACTGGAGGCGGGCTGCACGATGTTGGGGCGTGAGCGGAAGACGGCCTAACGGTGTGCGGGACCGTAGCCCAGCTTCATGGAGACGGTTGCGAATGGTTCTCGCCGATACCCCAGGAGCAACAGTGTCCCTAATTTGCTGGGAAGTGGCGGTGCGGTCCCCTACGGCATTGCGTAGGATCCTATGGTCTTGGCGTGCATCCGTGCGTCGCTGCGGTCCGGTCCCAGGTCGACGGGCACGTGCACCTTCCGCCGACCACTGGCGACAACATCGATGTACTGTGGAGACCTCACGCCCCTCGTGTTGAGCAATTCGGCGGTACGTCCACCCGGCCTCCCGCATGCCCACTATACGCCCTCGCTCAAAGTCCGTCAACTGCACATACGGTTCACGTCCACGCTGTCGCGGCATGCTACCAGTGTTAAAGACTGCGATGGAGCTCCGTATGCCACGGCAAACTGGCTGACACTGACGGCGGCGGTGCACAAATGCTGCGCAGCTAGCGCCATTCGACGGTCAACACCGCGGTTCCTGGTGTGTCCGCTGTGCCGTGCGTGTGATCATTGCTTGTACAGCCCTTTCGCAGTGTCCGGAGCAAGTATGGTGGGTCTGACACACCGGTGTCAATGTGTTCTTTTTTCCATTTCCAGGAGTGTATTTTGGTAGGAGCTACGAATGCTTAACACACTGAGTATCATGTTTTAAACAGGTAAAATAAATGAGCTGTGTTTTGTAACTCACCTGGTACGGTTTGTGCGGTCGTCTTGGAATCGTATATACGAACGTTTTCTTCATAAAACATTCTTTAACATTCTGTCCTCCAATTAGACTTCCCTTTCTTTTCCTTGGTCCTTGCACATGCTGATGGGTAATGTGGTGATTCGTCACGTTCGATGCGTCATAGAAAAGGCTGACTCAAGCTGGGACTTAGTATCTCAAAGCGGGAGAAAAGAAAGACCCCCTATGAGGAAACGCAGCAAAAACGATAGCTACGAGCAGCAGATGATAAAACACGACCGGCGTACAAAGTTCTTTTCGCCCTGCTTTTCCACTTGAAGTAGTTCATCCAGACGATAACAATGTTCGCGTTAGCGAGTTTATTTAGATGCGTGATCACTTTATGTTTGACCTCTGCTTAAGACAGTATTACTACTCAGGGCACATATTGGTTGAAAACACCGATGATGGCTGTTAATCAGTTGAAATCGATTTTCAAAAGTGAATAAATAAAACATGATTTTGCGACTGGTTGCTGCATGTTTGGTAGTTTTATGGTTTACGGTCGCTGCATGACTTGGGAACCACATGGAGCCCACCATTCATAATAATTTTTATATCCCCATTAGCACTTCTTTTCAGCATGCGTCTTAGTTGTTGGAGTAAACACGTCTTACATATGTTCACATTAACCTTGTAGTGCAGGTGTCCGCTGCAGATGAAAGCTGTTAATATCGCTTCTTCGGCGTTCAATCAGTCCGCTCGAGTAGGTACTCCGTATTAGTGCTGCGCCCTGTCTTACAGCCTCAGCACTTATTAAAAACGGCGAAGAAGCCACATTAATTTTATTTCTGATCCCCACTGTGCTGATATTTATTCATAAAAAAGCATTCTCAGTTGCGAATATGGACGATAAAGAGCTGTTCCTATAATGGAATGACGGCAATAAAAATTTGTGCCGAACGGGGACTCGAACCCGAATTTCCCGCTTATCGTGAACGGACCCCTTACCATTTTTTTAAGGAACCTTCCTGGCGCTCAATGGGAGGAGTGAGGACAATGTGGACATAGGCCGCAATCCGATGCTTCGCCACCATGTCCCGTTCCTTCCTCCAGGAACCAACGAAAGTTTAGGGAACGTGGAGTAGAGGTACATAGAGCATAAATGATTTATTTATTTACTAATTTCCTTTATTTTTAATCGATGTTGGTGTTTTTTATAACACTCCGATTACCAGAGAATAACCAGTTCTAACAGTGGGAATACCGTGGATCAACTCCTCATTGCAATAACACTCCAGCTGTCGGGTTGATTAAGAAAGACACTGCGAACGAAATTCGAGAAAAATTGTCTGTATTTAGCATTGTGGACAACTGCAGAATGGCGTTGATTAAGGTGTGCCAAAACTCAGTGGTATTTTTCTCGTCGTCAGCAAATAAGTAGTAAATTGCGCGTCCACAAATCCACTTCATGGAGTTCGTCTTTCCTTCAGGAATTATCCCGAGTGTGGAAAGAGGAGCAGGCGAGGATTTATCGGATGCCGACTGTTATATCCATAGTTTAACACCCATGTTCGAACGAAAATTTGTATTAGGTGGAGCAAGGCCACCGCTTAATTTTACAAGAAGATAAACTATCGCCGGCCGCGGTGGTCTCGCGGTTCTAGGCGCGCAGTCCGGAACCGTGCGACTGCTACGGTCGCAGGTTCGAATCCTGCCTCGGGCATGGATGTGTGTGATGTCCTTAGGTTAGTTAGGCTTAAGTAGTTCTAAGTTCAAGGGGACTAATGACCACAGCAGTTGAGTCCCATAGTGCTCAGAGCCATTTGATAAACTATCTTCCAAAACAAAAGTCTTCTTCTCCTACCAAAATTTTATAACAAGCCAAAGAATATGCTACCTTATTAAATTGAAATATTAGCAACTGAACTGATTTACGTTCCTTTGCCGGATTTTCTCTCCATGCTTTCCGGCGGATGCCGAGGAAGTAGACGGGTGCAAATTCTGGGGTCGACGGCCGGCGTAGCGAAGACGTCGCAACTGGACGTTCCGGCTACGTCGAAGTCTCTTCCGGGCGGCAGTCCGCGGCGGGTCGAAACACGCCTGCTTCCCTTTCTTCCGTCTACTTAACACGGCGGCTCCAGTCTTCCTCCGCTGATTCCGGAGTGATGATTGGCGGCCGTTGGCTATCCCTGACTGGTGGATGGTGATATAGTGTGACCATCCGCGACGGAAAAAGGCTCGTGAGCGTGAGCAGTTCGCGGCTGATTGAATGTTTGGCGGGAACGCCTCTAGCGCCGGCTGGCGGAACGAGCCGGCACTAAGTTGAAGGCGCCGTTTAACTCTGCCGCGGTAGCCGACCGTTGCGTTTGTGTGGCTGTGCGCGCCACGGCAGAGTCTTACCGGTAATTAGGGCCAGCATCTGTTGCACCAAGAACCACACACCTTTCGCCGACCCGCACACCAGGCGACGCTCGTTCGCGTCCAGAACATCACAGGCGACACACAACGGGGTGACAGCAAGGTGAATCTCGTGCATGCGTCTCCAGCATACTTGCTTCCCAATGACTGTAATGATACCATGCGTCAGTGGCAAGATAAGGAGCGCACACCTATCGTCACAGCCCACGCCTGTCGACGTGGGGGACGTTTTCCCTCAGCCACATTCGGTGATCTGTGCTACTGAAGAAAGCCGTAGATCGCTTTCGTGGATGTCAAGCGCATTAGCAGTATCGCAGTACGGACGTAGCTCAGTTCCAGGAAAAATTGGCGGAAGTAAAAGGAGGACGGCGGGACGTCCGAAAGCTGGATAGATGCTGAGAGAGGGTGTGGTGCAAAGGCCTCCAGCAACAGGCTGGTATCGTTTGGCTGTCCGAGTACAACCAACTGGCATGCCGAAATTTTCATATGTCGTCAACCATATGTCTAAAACGTGTACTCGTACATCCACTGTGTACATTCCCGTCCAGGGGAGACACTTTACCTAAAAGTCGGTTATCCAGTGTCGGCATATAAACACGATGCTGCATTGCCTGTGTTATTTCGAATTATGATCCAATGTTCTTTCGCTTGCACATGGCCGTGCTGTTCTAGGCGCTACAGTCTGGAGCCGAGCGACCGCTACGGTCGCAGGTTCGAATCCTGCCTCGGGCATGGATGTGTGTGATGTCCTTAGGTTAGTTATGTTTAATTAGTTCTAAACTCTAGGCGACTGATGACCTCAGAAGTTTAGTCGTATAGTGCTCAGAGCCATTTGAGCTTGCACATCCTAATTCGGAATAACAAAGGCATTGTAATATTGTATCGATATTTATTCAGGCGGTCAGCACTCCCTGACTCGTAAGCACTACGCTACATGTTAAGTGGTGTTAGCATTAAGAAACAGTTTGCTACGAAATACTGAGTTTGTTTGTTTCTGTTTTATCCGTTCCACGATCGCGAGGAGACAGACGCAAGGACGACGGAATATGCGCCGCAGGCGCTGCAAGCTGAGAGGATAGCCATTATTGTCACGCAGCTGATAAACACGTAAGGGGATGGGAAGCCGGCGACATTGTAACCGTCTCCTGCGGCTGTTATTCAAATACGTATGAATGTCCTCCTTATTTAACTTGAAGATATTACACTACTTCAAATGGTTCACATGGCTCTGAGCACTATGGGACTTAACATCTGTGGTCATCAGTCTCCTAGAACTTAGAACTACTTAAACCTAACTAACCTAAGGACATCACACACACCCATGCCCGAGGCAGGATTTGAACCTGCGACCATAGTGGTCACGCAGTTCCAGACTGAAGCGCCTAGAACCGCACGCCCACAACGGCCGGCTATTACACTACTGCCCATAAAAACTGCTACACCAAGAAGAAATGCAGATGATAAACGAGTATTCATTGGGCAAATATATTATACTAGAACTGACATATGATTACATTTTCACGCAATTTGGGTGCATAGATCCTGAGAAATCAGTACCCAGAACAACCACCTCTGGCCGTAATAAGGGCCTTGAAACGCTTGGGCATTGTGTCAAACAGAACTTGGGTGGCGTGTACAGGTACAGCTGCCCATGCAGCTTCAACACGATACCACAGTTCATCAAGAGTAGTGACTGGTGTATTGTGACGAGCCAGTTGCTAGCCCACCATTGACCAGACGTTTTCAGTTGGTGAGAGATCTGGAGAATGTGCTGCCCAGGGCAGCCGTCGAACATTTTCTGTATCCAGAAAGGCCTGTACAGGACCTGCAACATGCGGTCGTGCATTATCCTCCTGAAATGTAAGGTTTCGCAGGGATCGAGTGAAGGGTAGAGCCACGGGTCGTAACACATCTGAAATGTAACGTCCACTGTTGAAATTGGCGTCAATGTGAACAAGAGGTGACCGAGACGTGTAACCAATGGCACCCCATACCTTCCACCGGTTAATACGCCAGTATGGCGATGACGAACACACGCTTCCACGATGCGTTCACCGCGATGTCGCCAAACACGGATGCGACCATCATGATGCTGTAAACAGAACCTGGATTCATCAGAAAAAATTACGTTTTGCCATTCGTGCACCCAGGTTCGTCGTTGAGTACACCATCGCAGGCGCTCCTGGCTGTGATGCAGCGTCGAGGGTAACAGCAGTCACGGTCTCCGAGCTGATAGTCCATGCTGCTGCAAACGTCGTCGAACTGTTCGTGCAGATGGTTGTTGTCTTGCAAACGTCCCCATCTGTTGACTCATTGATCGAGAAGTGTCTGCACGATCCGTTTCAGCCATGCGGATAAGATGCCTGTCACTCCGACTGCTAGCGATACGAGCGATACGATCCAGCACGGCGTTTTGTATTACCGTCCTGAACCCACCGATTCCATATTCTGCTAACAGTCATTGGATCTCGACCAACGCGAGCAGCAATGTCGCGATACGATAAACTACAATCGCCATAGGCTGCAATCCGACCTTTATTAAAGTCGGAAACTTGAAGGTACCCATTTCTCCTCCTTACACGAGGCATCACAACAACGTTTCACCAGGTAACGCCGGTCAACTGTTGTTTGTGTGTGAGAAATCGGTTGGAAACATTCCTCATGTCAGTACGTTGTAGGTGTCGCCACCGGCGCCAGCCTTGTGTGAATGCTCTGAAAAGCTAATCATTTGCATTTCCCAGCATCTTCTTCTTGGCGGTTAAATTTCGCGTCTGTAGCACGTCATCTTCGTGGTGCAGCAATTTTAATGGCCAGTGGTGTATTATCAGAAAAGGAAGCATGAACGATTCTGTAGTGATAGGAGGGTGAACGAAATGTTGAAGTGTTAGGCCGAAATTACATTACTCATACTTTGCTTAAAATAATTTATGAAACAGAAATTAAAACCCAATAACGTTGTTTTAAATTTCACAGGATGAAGAACACATTTTGTGTACTTCACAATACAGTTTATCCTGAAATCGTGTTACAAGAAGTAGCAATTTACCAGTGTGATGTTGATCCACATGAAACCAAGCTGAAACCATGAATTTTAAACACTATAGCTCAGAGAAAGAAGGCTTCAAAACTGACATAAAACTCATAGAGCTTAGGTAACAACTGTACACGTAAAAAAATGTAAAAGTCGTGTGACTAGGGCCTCCCATCGGGTAGACCGTTCTCCGGGTGCAAGTTTTTCGATTTGACTCCATTTCTGCGACTTGCGCGTCGATGGGGATGAAATGGTGATGATTAGGACAACACAACGCCCAATCCCTGAGCGGAGTAAATCCTCGACCTAACCGGGAATCGAACCCGGGCGCTTAGGATTGACATTCTGTCGCGCTGACCACTCAGCTACCGGGGCGAACTGCTGTACAAGTTAAAGCCTGAGAAAAAAAAAAAAAAAAAAAACCACTGCTGCGCTTACGCGAATCTGACATATTACCTGGGGGATAAACTTGCAATTAACACGCAAACTATTAAAACTTCTAAAAAGCATTCTAGCAAGTTTCACTGCAGTGAACAGATTTTAAAGGGACCGACAATAATTGCATTATCTCAGCTAGCGAACACTTAACAAATTTAAAATTTAAATACACAAATAACAAACAACGTAAATCTCGGGTACACAGCCTTTTCAAACAGTATCTACCCACAGGAGCTGACGCATCTCATTACAGTGGCAGTACCAAGAAAAACACTGACTAGCTTATAACAAGACAAATTAAAACCTTGATTACTTAACTCTAGAGCCTGGCCCAAAATAATAAGACACAGGTACGAGCCCCACTGTCAAAAGGCTGCTTCCTGAGTTTTTAACAAAACATTAGTCATCAGGGTGCCCTTTAAATAGCGATAACAAAGAAGAACATTTGTGTAGAAGTACTTCAAACATAGATTTCTTATCACAAGCAACCAATATAACTAAAACATGATGGACGGCACTTAAATACTTGTCACACGCAACAGCTACTGATTATAATGTTAACAAAACACGGCCAACTTGAGATCATAGCACTGTTCAGTTGTTGACATGAGGATAAACAGAACTACGCTTTCAGGTGTAATCAGGGTGCAGGAACAGTATACATGGTGGTCCACTGATTGTGACCGGGCCAAATATCTCACCAAATAAGCATCAAAAGAAAAAAACTACAAAGAACGAAACTCGTCTAACTTGAAGGGGGAAACCATATTGCGCTATGATTTGCCCGCTAGATGGCACTGTCATAGGTCAAACGGATGTCAACTGGGTTTTCTTTAAATAGGAACCCCATTTTTATTGCATATTCGTGCAGTACGTAAAGAAATATTAATGTTTTAGTTGGAACAATTTTTTCGCTTTGTGATAGATGGCGCTGAGGTAGTCATAGACGTGTAAGTACGTGGTATCACGTAACATTCCGCCAGTGCGGACGGTATTTGCTCTGTGATAGATTACCGTGTTAAAATGGACCGTTTAGCAATTGCGGAAAAGGTCGATATCGTGTTGATGTATGGCCATCGTGATCAAAGTGCCCAACGGACGTGTGCTATGTATGCTGTTCGGTATTCTGGATGACATCATCCAAGTGTCCGGACCGTTCGCCGGATAGTTACGTTATTTAAGGAAACAGGAAATGTTCAGCCACATGTGAAATGTCAATCACGACCTGCAACAAATGATGATGCCCAAGTAGGTGTTTTAGCTGCTGTCGCGGCTAACCCGCACATCAGTAGCAGACAAATTGCATGAAAATCGGGAAACTCAAGAACGTCGGTGTGGAGAATGCTACATCGACTTCACCCGTACCATTTTTCTATGCACCAGGAATTGCATGGCGACGACTTTGAACGTCGTGTACAGTTTTGCCACTGGACACAAGAGAAATTACGGGACGATCACAGATTTTTTGCACGCGTTCTATTTAGCGACGAAGCGTCATTCACCAACAGCGGTAACGTAAACCGGCATAATATGCACTATTGGGCAACGGAAAATCCACGATGGCCGCGGAAGTTAGAACAATAGCGACCTTGGCGGGTTAATGTATAGTGCGGCATTATAGGAGGAAGGATAATTGGCCCCTATTTTATCGATGGCAATCTAAATGGTGCAATGAATGCTGATTTTCTACGTAATGTTCTACCGATGTTACTGCCAGATGTTTCACTGCATGATAGAATGGCGATGTACTTCCAACATGATAGAGTCCGGCACATAGATCGCGTGCGGTTGAAGCGGCAATGAATAGCATATGTCATCACAGGTGGATTGGTCGTCGAAGCACCATACCAAGGACCGCACGTTCGCCGGTACTGAGGTCCACGAATTTCTTTCTGTGGAGAAAGTTGAAGGATATTTGCTATCGTGATCCACCGACAACGCCTGACAACATGCGTCAGCGCGTTGTCAATGCATGTGCGAACATTACGGAAGGCGAATTACTCGCTGTTGAGAGGCATTTCGTTACACGTATTGCCAAATGCATTGAGGTTGACGGGCATCATTTTGAGCATTTCTTGCATTAATGTGGTATTTACAGGTAATCACGCTGTAACAGCATGCGTTCTCAGAAATGATAAATTCACAAAGGTACATGTATCACATTGGAACAACCGAAATAAAATATTCAATCGTACCTACGTTCTGTATTTTAATTTTAAAAACCTACCTGTTACCAACCGTTCGTCTAAAATTGTGAGCCATATGTTTGTGACTATTACAGCGCCATCTATCACAAAGCGAAAAGAGTGGTCCAACTAAAACATTCATATTTCTTTACGTACTACACAAATATGTAATAAAAATTGGAGTTTATATTTTTTTTAACGCAGTTGATATCCGTTTGACCTAAGGCAGCGTCACCTAGCGGACCAACCATAGCACCATCTGGTTTCCCCCTTCAAGCTAGACAAGTTTCATTCTTTGTAGTTTTTTTGTTTGACGCTTATTTCGTGAGATACTTGGCCCCGTCACGATCAATGGACCAATCTGTAGACAGTCCAAAAATTCTCATTGCTTTCTGGAGAACTCGGTAGAAAAAGCCATTGACACATAGTTCTCTAGACCAGGTAGAATTAACAAGGTGGTGACATGATACCAGAATAACTCCAATCGACACCCACAATAGTCTGCCACACAGAATTTCAAAGCAGCACACAATGTCCTGCTTTGCTCTTCGGATGCTAACACAGCCCTTCAAGACACACATGACTCTAGCAATGGCTAACTGGACCACGCTAATACACAAGTTAACAATCACCTTAGGCAAACTACAAACGACCACCCCTGTATTATCGTCGCCATCCGCATCGCTTTGACACCTCGCGGAAGGCCTAACTCTACCCGAAGCGCAACACTAGAAGGAAATTCCGTAGCAAAGCGCACGTGACCAAATAGCCTCGCATTTGCTGCACAAGAAACCATCTTACGGGAAAATTTCTAGAGAACAATCAAATGGCTCTGAGCACTATGGGACATAACTTCTGAGGTCATCTGACCCCTAGAACTTAGAACTACTCAAACCTAACTAACCTAAGGACTTCACACACATCCGTGCCCGAGGCAGGATTCGAACCTGCGACTGCAGCGGTCGCGCAGTTCCAGACTATAGCGCCTAGAACCGCTCGGCCACAACGGCCGGCATCAAATTATCCAAGAAGTTAGAAGGCGCAACAAAACAATCCCAAAAGATTTTGGAAAAGAAAGGCGGACGGTTCAGATACGTCGACTGCATTATAACTGAGGTGACAAAAGTTAAGGGATGTTTCCTAATATCATGTTCCTTTTGCCCAGCGCAGTGCAGCATTTCGATGTGGAAGCATTTCGTTGGAGAAGTCCACAAATATTGACCCATGCTAAATTGTTGCCAGCGCAGGATGCTGTACACAATCGACCTCCCGATTCTATCTATCTATCGCGTGAGCCTTGTCGCACAGTTACCCAGTGTCAGCGATCGTTAATCGGATTTGGCATGTTAATGTATGGAGTGGCTGGATGCCCTTCCTGCCACCACCCCGTACCCTCCGGCACGTAATTCGTGTACCCCAACTATCTGCGTCGAGTGCAATCCATGGAATAGAGCGAATGTGTTCAGAAGTCTGCGGGCCGTGTAACTGAGGTGGACGTGAGGACCAGCCCGGTATTCACCTAGTGGGATGTGAAAAACAGCCTAAAAACCACATCCAGGCTGGCCTGCACATCGGCCCTCGTCGTTAATCCGCCGGGCGGATTCGATACGGGGCCGGCGAGCCTACCCGAGTCCAGGAAGCGCGCGTTAGCTCCTTTTTTTATTTTTTCATTTTTTTAGTAAATATATCTTCTAAGAAGGCTTAGTACTATGAGTTGCATGTAAGGTTATGGGAAATTAACACTACACTATCATACATTACAACACCTCACCACTAATTAAGATTATAAATATTTAGACAGGAAATTAATCATTTAAAATTATTGCTGTAATACCATCAAAGAATAATTGTAGAATAGAATCAGATTTTATTTTTCTCAAAAGAGCTCTGTAAACAATTTTACTTTTTATTTTTCTTGGGATAATTCTGTAAAGCAGTCAATTACAATTTCGTTATAATTCTCTCAGTATTTATTCTCTGAACATAGTTGTAAAAACACGGCACTAAGCCCACATGTAAGCATTGTGTTGACTAAGGGAGCTGAGTGGATGGCAACGTATCAGGCAGTTGGAGAGGTCGCTGACGCCGTGGCGGCTGTAGCAGCTGAGCAGATGGGGCGCCAAGGTCTTTTTTTTAAGCCGTTTAGGAAAATGGAACTAAAAAAAAACCTAATTGCCACCGCCACTTTTCATCCTATAACAAAAACTCTGATCCACTTGAGGCGTTGGGTCCTGAGTAAACCCACCCCAGAGAGCAGCCTATATACCAGGGGAAATATGGGAAATTTTTTACATCATTACATTTAGGGAACGTGTACAAATGAGAATTCTAGTAACTAAGTGTTACAAGTAAGTGTTACAACAACAAAGGTGGCATAAAAGAGTAATCAAAAAATAAAAATACAAGTCCACTGATGTAATTCCAACTAAAAGGTTCTTCAATAATGTAACTGGTTCCACTTGGAGCCTCGCCAACGTTATCTGATATCTCCAATAGCGCCTTTGAAGGGCATCTGCAACGGAGGCATTCTGCTTCGCTAGTGCCTCAAGGAAAACAGCATCCTTGCAGCAGCTTGTCTCTTCCGTCGCTCATGGCTGACAAGGCAGGAAGTTCAGCCGTTAGTGTGATGCGGCACAGAACATTAACCGCAGCTTGGCACTCCCCAGCTGAGTGGGGGGTTAACGAAAACGGTGCGTAAATAATTTGCGAAGAGCGTACGGTATTTTGGTGTGCGTTCAAGGGCATTGTGAGCATTTTGTAGGAACCACCAGTAATCAAGCTGCTCTTTCTCTCCGTCGCTAAAGATGTAGGCGACGGTAAGTTCTTTGAACCATGTAAGTGCATGATATTTTGCAGCCGGAAAGTAAGTTTCATCGGGACAGAGTAGGGTCAGAGGGTCAGTCATATCAGGTGTGACCCGGAGGTAACAAGCCAATATCTTCTGTGTTAGTCGCCAAACTCCGGACGATGATGCGCAAGTAAAACTATGTTCATCGGTATCCAAAAGGTGAGAATCTGGGCAATAAGGGGAGTCTTCCAGTCCAATAGTGTGAAGTCGCTGTCGTGTGACATATTTTTTGTTGGCGATCTGATACCACTTCGAACGCACCGTGGATGATAGAAAGTTGTGGTGTATCGTTTTCCATACTCTTGGCCAGTGAACCGTAGGGTACTTGTTTTCCACCACGTTATGGGGAACAGCCCGCAGAAGGTTGGTATAAAAATCTTTGGCCTTTGGTGGACGTGTGGCGTAGAGGTTCGAGCTGACATAGCTGTAATCAAGAATGAAGGTCGACACATGGGTGAGCTGTGGTGCGACGTGCGCAACCGACACCGGCGGGACGTTAGAGACTGGCATCCGAACCTGTAGTAAACGACCCGTGAGAGAGGTATATTGACTTTTCCATCGTTTCCTCATGTTGCTCATGTAAAGGGCAGCTGCTCTCGCCCTGACGTTGACCAATCCCAGCCCTCCTTTGTGCACTGGGAGGGTAAGAGTGTCGTATCGTACTTTAAAGATATGACCTACGGAAACGTAGTAACTGAAGGCCGCCTGAAGCCGGCGACCTATCTGCAGCGGTAGTGGGAGGACCTGTGCCACGTGGTTGAGTTTTGATGCTGCGTAGAGGTTCAAGTCCCGGAGCAGGTTCTGTCGCACCATTGCGCGAATGATCTGTAATAACCGTCGGTAGTTTGCTGCAGCTGTTTTACGTACATATTTCTTGAACGTGATTCCCAAATATCGCAGATCAGAAACTGGTGGGAGGGAAGCGAGGGCTTCCGGTCCGAGACCACGCCCAATATCCAACGCCGCCGTCTTGTTGATGTTCAGAAGACTGCCTGCGGCCTGTCCGTATCGCTCAATCCAGGTTAGTACGCATTGAACTTCGTCATTGGAACGAACCAGCAGTAGCAGGTCGTCAGCGTATGTCCTATAGCGAAAGGTGACGTCCCGCAGCGTGATGCCAGATAGGCGGTGGTTAAGGCCCCCTAGGAGTGGCTCGAGTGCGATTGCATAAAGGTAGGTAGAAAGGAACAACCCTGTCGTAGAGACCTCTTAATGGGTACTGGTCCTACCGTCCTTCCATTGACCTGGACGCGTGAGCTTGCTGCGTACCAAAGACGCCGTAGGGTGTCGATGAGGCCCGGGGGAATCCCATACAGTCCATCACTCGTCGGAGGAAGTTGAAATCTACGGACACGATCGCCGCTCTCAGACGGCACGCAGAAGCGATCGCTATTAAGTCCCTGCAGTCACCGGTGGCCATGTGTATGTTGGCTTCTCCCCCCAGCATGTAAACGGGCGATAGTCGTTAATAGGCTTGTGTACCGGTATGAGAAGACCTTCTACAAACGCTGGCGACACAACACAGTCTGGAGACAGAAGTTCACGGAACATTATAACCCAGCGAGGCATCATGATGTCACGGAGAGTCCGGTAGAATTCGATGGGCAATCCATCAGGTCCAGGAGACTTATTGGCCGCACCTTTGTCCACGGCGTCTTCGACTTCTTCGAGTGAGATTTCCTCTGTTAGTGCATTCACGGTAGCCTCGTCGATAGTACGTGTTACCTGCTGTAACACTTCAGTACTGGTCTCGTCATCGACGGTTCTTTCCTTGTAAAGATGACGAAAATGATCCTCCACCGCCTTTACTATGGTTGCTTGGGTCGTACATAAGCGACCGTCGTGTGTCCTGAGTTGTGTGATTAAATGTTGGCGTTGTCGGCGCTTATCCGCCACAACGTGGTGCATAGTGGGTTCCTCTGCAAACGTTCGGTCGTGCCGTCGCGAGCGGACGACTGCACCTTGTAGTCGGGGCTTCGTCAATGATAGTATGTGAGCCTTGATTCTGCTTTGATCATGTTGTCTCTCCGGGGAAGGGGTAAGGTGTCGAGGTCCCTGAGTGCTGCGTAGTAAAAATCGAGGGTCTGTCGATGCCACGCAGTCACGTACTTGCCACATTGCATAAGTGTCCTACGGATTGCTGGTCTGGCACAGAGGAGCCACCACTACAGAGTCGAGGTGTATCGTGAGTGGCGGCGTTCACAGTCAGTCCACGTTGCTGCAACTTGCCGACGGCAATCCAGGTCCTGGAGATGAGTTATGTTGAGCTTCCAAAAGCCGTTGCTGCGCCAGACTTGTTGGGGGCGTAGGTGTATAGTGCAGATATAGGCACTGTGGTCGGAATAGGCTTGAGGCCATAGTTCGGCGTCCACCATACGTTCTTGAGATCTTGTGACACAAATATGCGGTCAAGTCGGCTGGCCGAATGACTGGTAAGATGAGTGTGGCCAGAGCGGTTACCATGGACTTTTTCCCACGTGTCGCACAAGTGAAGTTCTTGGATCATCGCACCCAGTTGCGGACAAGGCATGTAATGTGGGATTTGGTCCTTGGGGTGAAGTACGCAATTAAAATCGCCGGCGAAGACGCTGTGGTCGTATCGTCCAAGGAAAAGGGGAGCGACATCTGTGGAGTAGAATCTGGCGCGATCGTGACGTCTTGTGGTACCCGACTGCGCGTAAACATTAATGAATCGGGTGTTGAGTGTCGTAAATGCTATTCCTCGCGCGGAGGGAAGAAACGTGACGTCGGTAACTTCAATACCTTCACGCACTAATATTGCCACTCCGATATCTGTAGGGCTACCGGGCGTCACACGTGTGGCGTAACCGTAAAAGTGCGGGAGTGCAGTCGTTTTCACTTCTTGTAGGAAAGCAAAGTCAACTCCCATGGCTCGTATGGTTTCTTTCAAAAGTTGGATCTTGACAGGATAAATGATCATGTTGATATTCATTGTCGACAGGCGGCAAGCCTGGCAACGCGTTGTTTGGGCGATTTTATCCATGTTGAAGTTGGAGAGAAGCGAACATCGGAAGTGATGTCACCCCCCGCCGAACGCTGTCCTCCTTGTGCTGCTTATGCTGCATGATCCGGCGGCGCCTCAGCTGGCCGCGGGTCGGGATCTTGTGTCTCGACGTCCTCGGCCCACGAAGCGGGCGCGGATGTCTGTTCATGTACCATAGCCTCGGAATGTTTGATATTAAGTGACCGGGCGACTTCGCTGCCTGCACTGGTACCTTCCCGCTGCTCACTGTTTCTGTCAATGGGCTGATGGTCGAAAGCTACATGTTTTTCTGTCCGTTATGCAAGGTTGGAGTCAATGGAAACAGCCTCAGCTTCGCGGCTGGCTTCGTGAGAGGTCAGTTGTTCTTCCACGGCCGATTGCGAACCGCTGTGTTCCGACACGGTCCGACGACGGCGCTTTCGGCGTTTCGGTGATCGCTGTTTCCGTTCATGGCCTTCATTGTCAGAAGACGGCACTGACTCACACTCCGCCGGAACAAACGCTTCGGTCGGTACAATAAGGGAATCAATTGCCATCTTGATGGTGTCAATGTCTGTCGCGTTCGGTGGCTCCAGAGTCGTAGTACTATTTTCCACCACTGGCCAGGTCGGCGGATCATCCAGGTTTTTGTCCTTGGAAAGTGATTCTTGTACCACTGAAGGGGTCGGCCGTGTCTGTTGTGTGGAGAACGTCGTGAGCACCGCCGCGTAAGTAACGGGTAGAATAGTCTTCGTCGCTGGTGGTGCAACGTCCTTCGGTGGGAGTTGTGTGATCCGACGCTGGAGGCACTCGGAACGAAGGTGACCTTCCTTGCCGCATTCGGAACACGTCTTCGGCTGGCCGTCATAAATAACTATGGCCCGGCATCCTCCTATCTGTACTTAGGATGGCACGTGCCGTTGGAGATCTATGCGCACTTGGCGTATTCCATTGAGTACTGGATACGTCTTAAGCTGGGTCCATTTTTCAGCCACGTGTTCGTGTACCGTGCCATAGGGGCGGAGCGCAGCTACAACTTCTGCCGCCGGGAGTTCAAATGGAAGTTCTAAGATGCGTGTAGTCCGCAGTCCCATTGCGGCATGGCCGACCTCGACGTTGCCAACATTGCCATCTGCGTGGCAGAAGCGGCGTTCTCGTTTCATCTCTCGAAGCACCTTGTCGCAAGTAGTTTCGTTTATGAGCTTTACATAGACCGTGCTACTGACGATCGAAAAGTGAATGCCGACAATGTCGGCAGCCGGGATCTTGGCTTCCTCTTTTAAAAAGCGTTCGACTTCGAGCGCCTTTGGTCGGGTAAAGTCCTTCCGAAATGTGAATTTCAAGGTTGATCTTCTGTATTGGTTTGCCATGGTCTTGTAGCGCTACGATGTCACGTTAGTGTCGGCCGAAGAAAGTAAACAAGGCGCGCGGGCCCTCTCTGTCAGCGGAGAGCACACACCGCACGTCTGCTTCGCTCGGCTGCAAGAGCTGCACTCCGCTCTCGGCTACCCTGGCGGGTCAACTGACTTCCTTATTCTTTTTTTTCTTGATTGTTATTTTAAACCTGTTTACAGGCAGGCCTGCAGCAGCACACTACGCCGCTCTTCGGCCGCAGAGAAACATACAAAACAGAAATGATGACACTGTGAGATAAAAAGATGGTGGACATATAAACGGAGACAAACACTTTTTAAAATACATGGAGCCGTTCACGGGCGTAGAGTCCAAGGTCAAAGTTGTTCAGACACTTGGACACAGACATAGACGAAAAACAGTCACATGTGAACGTAGGTGCACAAAACGAATAACACTGAACCACTGAAGCACAAAACGACGGCACACACAGAAACACGAGACGTCGATCTCCGGCGCGCGAATGTTCACTAACCGTGTACGAGTCTGGGGACCTGCCAAGATAGGAGGAGGAGGAGGAGGAAGGGGAAGGGGAGAGGGAGGGGGCAGAGCAGAGATGCTGTGGGCAGGGTAGATAGGGGGATGGAGGAAGGGGGAGGGGAAGCCCAGGGGAAGAGGGGCAGAGGAAGGGGGATGGGGGAAAAGGAAAGAGAAGGGAGGGAGGGTGCCAAAAGGAAAGGACACAGGAAGTGGGGTGGAAAGGATCAAAGTTGATAGGAGGGATAGATGGAGGAGAGGAGGACATCATCAGGGAGGGGGAGAAGGCGGAAGCCACCTTGGAAGAGGGTAAGGAGGGTGGACAGATGGAGACCGGGTGGGATGTGGGAATATAGGTGCAGCAGTGGGCGGGGGTGGGAGAGGATGGGCGAGACAAGCGGGTGCGGAGGGTCGAGTTTGCGGGAGGTGTACAGGATCCGTATCCATTCAAGGAAAAGGAGGAGGAGGTGGGGGAAAGGAATGAGATCGTACAGGATCCACGTGGGGGAGGGGAGACGGATGCAATAGGTGAGGCGGAGAGCATGGCGTTCTAGGATTTGAAGGGATTTATAAAAGGTAGGGGGGCGCAGATCCAAGCTGGATGGGCGTAGCAAAGGATAGGGCGGATGAAGGGATTTATAGGTGTGGAGGATGGTGGAGGGGTCCAGACCCCACGTACAGCCCGAAAGGAGCTTGAGGAGACGGAGTCGGGAGTGTGCCTTGGCTTGGATTGTGAGGAGATGGGGGGTCCAGGAGAGGCGACGGTCGAGGGTAACGTCAAGGTACTTGAGGATGGGAGTGAGGGTGATAAGACGGCCATAGACGGTGAGATAAAAATCAAGGAGGCGGAAGGAAAGGGTGGTTTTGCCTACAATGATCGCCTTGGTTTTGGAGGGTTTGACCTCGAGCAACCACTGGTTGCACCAAGCGGTGAACCGGTCAAGATGGGATTGGAGAAGGTGTTAGGAGCGCTGCAGGACGGAGGCAAGGGCAAGGAATGCGGTGTCATCGGCAAATTGGAGAAGGTGGACGGGGGGTGACGGCGGCGGCATGTCCGCCACATACAAAAGGTACAGAAGGGCGGAGAGGACGGAGGCTTGGGTCACACCGGCGGAGGGAGACAAGGTGTAGGAGTCCGTGGTATGGATGGTGACGTAGGAAGGACGGTGGGAGAGAAAGGGAAGGACGAAGGTTTGGAGCTTGAAGAGGAGACTGGAATGCCATACGCGGTCATAAGTTCGTTCGAGGTCCAGGGAGAGGAAGATAGTGGAGCGATGGGAATTAAGCTGGTCGGAAAGGAGATGAGTGAGGTGAAGGAGAAGGTCGTTGGAAGAGAAGGACGGCCGAAAGCCACACTGGGTAAGGGAAAGGAGGCGGTGCTGGTGGAGATGCTGGTAGATGCGTCGGTGAGGATAGAGTCCAGGACCTTGCTGAAGACCGAGGTAAGGCTGATGGGATGGTAGGAAGAGACGGCGGACGGCGGTTTGCCAGGTTTAAGGAACATCAGGATATGGGAGGTTTTCCACAGGTCGGGGGAGTAACTGGTGGGCAGGACTACATTGTAGAGCCTGGCCAAGATGGAGAGTGGTGGTGAGGTTGGAGGAAAGTTTCATTGAAGAGGAAGGCATCCTCGCAGTGGGTGGCAAGGGTGCAGATGTTGTTGAAAAGGATACGGTGCTGTCGCGCCATGACAGGGATTTAGACAAGGGTGTCAAGATGGGAGAAGGTGAAATGGACCTGGTTGTTGGAGTAGATGGCATACATTTTCAAGTGGAAAATGGAACGGGCGGCGAGGGAGTCCTGTTGGAGGGTGTGAGGGCGGTGGAAAGGGTGGACGTTTTGTAGGACAATGGTGAGGAACCTGATTATGTCCTCAGCGGTGGGAGGGAAGGGGGACAAAGGGAATTGCCAGGAGTGGTGGGGGCGCCCAGAGGATGGACAGGTGAGTTCAGGAGTGGTCAGAGGGGGTCGGGCTTTACACTTTTGGGAGTACGTGGGATGGGGGAGGTTGCAGGTATTGCAGGAGGGAGGGGATTGGAGGTTTGGGCACTGCCGGAGGAAGTACGCTTGTCTACAATGCGGGCAGGTGGGGGCCTCGTGGCACTCGGTTGTTGGGTGTGCATTATAGCACAGACACCTCTGGCAGTGCAGGGATTGAGGAGGGGAACGGGAGGGGTCGACCTTGTAGCGCTGGTTGAAGAGGAGGGCACCCACCTTCAGAAGACGGTCAATGGAGGGAAACCCGCATAAGGCGGGTGGGGCCGGCCGAGTTGAAAATGCAGCGGACCGCCCGCATCTCCAGTGTGGGATGCGCCTTGAGCTCCGCCAACACGTCCTCCTCCGTGATCAACGGACTGAGCCGAGTGATCACGGCAGTGAGGGTCGGCGAGCTATGCGGGGTTGGGGTTGGCAGGTTGGAGAAGGAGCAGGGGTGAGGGAAGTATTGGGGCCAAAACAGGTGATGGGGAGGCAGGAGAGGATGTCAGTATGGAGGGTAGCACTGGGGGAGGAAATGAGAATGGAATCCCATCTGAGAGTGAGGAGAGAGATGGGAGCACCAGGGAAGTGTTGGCAGAGGAGGAGGGAGAGATTCTGGGTCTCAAGAAGGGACGGATTGAGATGGGAGAGGAGGTATTTGTATAAAGAGGGGGAGGAGGTGGAAGAGGAGGCGGAGGGAGCAGCGCCAGGCGGGGAGACATCCATGGCATCCTGGGGGGGGGGGGGGGAGAGGATGGGGCGAGGCCTTTTTGGGAGCGGAGGAGGTGGTGGTGCCACTAGGGCGCTTAACGGCGGCAGAGAGGTGGGTGGTGATATGAGGGACGGGAGCTATAGGGAGGTGGCGGGAAGGGGCAGGTCCCGGCATGGACGCAGCAGTCGGCGCCAGAGATGGTGACGGTGACGGTGAAGGCGACGGCGGCGGCGGCGGTGATGGCGAAGGCAATGGGGAGAGCGGGGCATGGGCAGTGGCCCGACAGGCCACCACCCTAGCTGGAGCTGCAGTGACAGGCTGGGAGAGTGGATCAGAGGGAGAGGAGCGGGAGGAAGAAACTGGAGAGGGGGCGACAAAGAGCGAGGGTGTAGGGAGAGTAAGAAGAGGAGGGATGGTGTTGGTGGCGGCAGAGGGGGAAGTGTAAACTATGGCTGCAGTGGTAGTGGTCGTAGTGGTGGTAGGGGCTGACATGACGACAAGGATAAACAAAACGCACAAGACGAAAAAAAAAGCTGGGAACAGACGGAGACGAAGACGAAGACGGATGAAGACGAAGACGGATGAAGACGAAGACGGATGAAGACGAAGACGGATGAAGACGAAGACGGATGAAGACGAAGACGGATGAAGACGAAGACGGATGAAGACGAAGACGGATGAAGACGAAGACGGATGAAGACGAAGACGGATGAAGACGAAGACGGATGAAGACGAAGACGGATGAAGACGAAGACGGATGAAGACGAAGACGGATGAAGACCAGAGTCCCAAGCTGTTGGCGCTGACGCTGGCGCCGACGATGGCAGGAATGCCGCCGCAGCTGCTGCTGCTGCTGCTTCTGGAGGGCTGGCTGGCTGGACCGCCTGCCGCTGCTGGAGGGCTGGCTGGCTGCTGCCGGCTGGACCGCTGCTCCTGGCCGGGACCGCTGCTGCTGGCCGGGACCGCTGCTGCTGCTGCACGGCTGGACTGCTACTGCACGGCTGGACCGCTGCTGCTCGGCTGGCTGGCTGGCTGGCTGGATGGCTGGCTGGCTGGCACCTGAAACCCTAACGTTTCGATTAGTGCGGAAACTGCACAATCGAAGGGCGGTAACCTTGCGGAATATCGCCGGAGATCCTCAACTGACTTCCCGATTATGTACCATTTATGCCCCATAAAAGTTTGATGGGATTAATGCCGGACGATCTGTGTGGACAAATCATTCGCTCGAATTGTCCGGAATGTTCTTCGAGCCATTCACGACCAACTGTGGTTCGGTGACATGGCGCACCGCCATACATAAAAATTCCGTCGTTCTTTGGAAACATAAATTCCATGAATGGCTGCAGATTGTCTCCAAGTAGCCGAACATAACCTAGGACCCAGTCCGTTCCATGTAAACACAGTATAACACCCCAATTACAGAAACCCTAATAAACAATACTTTCAGTAAAAGAAGTAGGAAAATTAGTCATCCTGAGAGTGACGGCAGGTTCTGACGACAAAATTTATACTTGTGATAATTTGATCAACACGAATGTCATGTGAATAACAATATTTATAATGAAACGAGGCATAGAAACAACGTTTCACCAGGCAACGACGGTCAGCTGCCGTTTGTGTATGAGATATCGGTTGGAAACTTTCGCCGGCCGCGGTGGTCTCGCGGTTCTAGGCGCTCAGTCAGGAACCGCGCGATGCTACGGTCGCAGGTTCGAATCCTGGGGTGTGTGTGATGTCCTTAGGTTAGTTAGGTTTAAGTAGTTCTAAGTTCTAGGGGGACTGATGACCACAGAAGTTAAGTCCCATAGTGCTCAGAACTTTTTTTTTTTTTGAACCTTTCCTCATGTCAGCACATTGTAGGCGTCGCCACCGGCACCAACCTTGTTTGAATCCTCTGAAAAGCTAATCATTTGCATATCGCAGCATCTTCTTCCTGTCGGTTAAATTTCGCGTCTATAGCACGTCATCTTCGTGGTGTAGCGAGTAGTGTCTTCCTTTCCTCTCCTATTCTGCGCAGAACCTCCTCATTCCTTACCTCATCAGTCTACCACATTTTTAACATTCGTCTGTAGCACCACATCTCAAATGTTTTGATTCTCTTCTGTTCCGGTTGTCCCACACTCCATGTTTCATTACCGTTGAATGCTATGCTCCAAACGTACATGCTTCGAAATTTCTTCCTCAAATTAAGCGCTACGTTTGATACTAGTGAACTTGTCTTGGCCAGGAATGCCCTCTTTGCCATTGCTAGTCTGCTTTTGATGTCATCCTTGCTCCGCCCATCATCAGCTATTTTACTGCCTATATAGCAGAATTCCTTAGCTTCACCTGCTTCGTTACCATTACAGTAGTGATGTAAGGTTTCTCGCTGTTCTCATGTCTGCTACTTCTCATTACTTTCGTCTTTTCTGTATTTAGTCTCAATCCATATTCTTTACTCATTAAACTGTTCATTCCATTCAGCAAATCATATAATTCTTCTTCACTTTCACTCAGAATAGCAATGTCATCAGCGATTCGTATTATTGATACCCTTTACCTAGAGTTTTGATTCTACTCCTGAGCCTTTCTTTTACATCCCTCATTGCTTCTTCGATGTACAGATTGAGCAGTAGCGACGAAAGATTACATCCCTGTCTTACACCCCCTTCAATCCAAGCACTTTGTTCTTAGTCGTCCCCTCTTATTTTTCCCTATTGCCTCTTATACATATTGTATAATATGTATTGTATAATATGTATAGTGAACCCCTATTTTTCTCAGAATGTTGAACATCTTGCATCATTTTACAATGTCAAACGCTTTTTTCTCAGGTCGACAAATCTTATGAACGGGCCTTGATTTCTCTTTAGTCTTGCTTCCATTATCAACCGCAATGTCAGAATTGCCTCTATTGTGCCTTTACCTTTCCTAAAGCCAAAATGATCGTCATGTAACACATCCTCAATTTTCTTTTATATTCTTCTGTACACTATTCTTGTAAGAAACTTAGATGCGCGAGCTGTCAGGCTGATTGTGCGATTATTCTCGCACTTGTCAGCTCTTGCAATAATCTGCACTATGGTACTTAACATCTGAGGTAACTAAACTAAGTACATGACACACATCCGTGCCTGAGGCAGGATTCGAACCTGCGACCGTAGCAGTAGCGCGGTTCCGGACTGAAGCACTCATCCATCGCGGCCAGCTTAATCTATCTTCTAAGATGAGTCGGGGTCAGTATTGCCTCACGTGTTCCAACATTTCTACGGAGTCCAAACTGATCTTCCCCGAGGTCGGCTTCTACTAGTTTTTCCATTCATCTGTAAAGAATTCGTGTTAGTGTTTTGCACCCGGGGCTTATTAAACTGATAGTTTCTTTGGGATTGGAATTATTATATTCTTCTTGAAGTCTGAGGGTATTTCACCTGTCTCATACATCTTGCTCATCAGATGGTAGAGTTTTGTCAGGACTGGCTCTCCCAAGGCTGTCAGTAGTTCTAACGGAATGTTGTCTACTCCCGGGGCCTTGTTTCGACTCAGGTCTTTCAGTGCTCTGTCAAACTCTTCACGCAGTATCGTACCTCCCATTTCATCTACATCCTCTTCCATTTCCATAATATTGTCCTCAAGTACATCGCCCTTCTGTAGACCCTCTATATACTTCTTACACCTTTCTGCTATATGTCATTTCTTTGAAAAATAATAGGTATGTGGACTGAAATATTATGTACAATATTATGCTGTTTGTGAAGTGAATTATTTGCAAATATTCTCCCAGTTCAGACGAAATTTGTTAGAAAATATTCAAAAAGTTACGTATTAACCAGAGAGTTTGAAATAGCAGTTGTGATCTTTATCAGTTAAGACATGTGGTATAGGTCTATGAACAGCCAAGCAATGGATAACGTTGCAGGTAATTCACGAATGATTCGCGTGAGATACTAAAAGAACATTCAGCATTGACGGTATCAGATTAGTTTGCTTTCCTGATCCGTTAAATATAGACCTACAGTGTTAACCTTTCTCAAAGGTATATACACTCCTGGAAATGGAAAAAAGAACACATTGACACCGGTGTGTCAGACCCACCATACTTGCTCCGGACACTGCGAGATGGCTGTACAAGCAATGATCACACGCACGGCACAGCGGACACACCAGGAACCGCGGTGTTGGCCGTCGAATGGCGCTAGCTGCGCAGCATTTGTGCACCGCCGCCGTCAGTGTCAGCCAGTTTGCCGTGGCATACGGAGCTCCATCGCAGTCTTTAACACTGGTAGCATGCCGCGACAGCGTGGACGTGAACCGTATGTGCAGTTGACGGACTTTGAGCGAGGGCGTATTGTGGGCATGGGAGAGGCCGGGTGGACGTACCATCGAATTGCTCAACACGTGGGGCGTGAGGTCTCCACAGTACATCGATGTTGTCGCCAGTGGTCGGCGGAAGGTGCACGTGCCCGTCGACCTGGGACCGGACCGCAGCGACGCACGGATGCACGCCAAGACCGTAGGATCGTACGCAGTGCCGTAGGGGACCGCACCGCAACTTCCCAGCAAATTAGGGACACTGTTGCTCCTGGGGTATCGGCGAGGACCATTCGCAACCGTCTCCATGAAGCTGGGCTACGGTCCCGCACACCGTTAGGCCGTCTTCCGCTCACGCCCCAACATCGTGCAGCCCGCCTCCAGTGGTGTCGCGACAGGCGTAAATGGAGGGACGAATGGAGACGTGTCGTCTTCAGCGATAAGAGTCGCTTCTGCCTTGGTGCCAATGTTGGTCGTATGCGTGTTTGGCGCCGTGCAGGTGAGCGCCACAATCAGGACTGCATACGACCGAAGCACACAGGGCCAACACCCGGCATCATGGTGTGGGGAGCGATCTCCTACACTGGCCGTACACCTCTGGTGATCGTCGAGGGGTCACTGAACAGTGCACGGTACATCCAAACCGTCATCGAACCCATCGTTCTACCATTCCTAGACCGGCAAGGGAACTTGCTGTACCAACAGGAAAATGCACGTCCGCATGTATCCCGTGCCACCCAACGTGCTCTAGAAGGTGTAAGTCAACTACCCTGGCCAGCAAGATCTCCGGATCTGTCCCCCATTGAGCATGTTTGGGACTGGATGAAGCGTCGTCTCACGCGGTCTGCACGTCCAGCACGAACGCTGGTCCAACTGAGGCGCCAGGTGGAAATGGCATGGCAAGCCGTTCCACAGGACTACATCTAGCATCTCTACGATCGTGTCCATTGGAGAATAGCAGCCTGCATTGCTGCGAAAGGTGGATATACACTGTACTAGTGCCGACATTGTGTATGCTCTGTTGCCTGTGTCCATGTGCCTGTGGTTCTGTCAGTGTGATCATGTGATGTATCTGACCCCAGGAATGTCAATAAAGTTTCCCCTTCCTGGGACAATGAATTCACGGTGTTCTTATTTCAATTTCCAGGAGTGTATAAGCTGTTGTGCGCGAGCGTTGAAGGCTTGCGTGCTATAAAGGAAGTCAGTGTTTTCGAATTTGACATCGAAGAGATAATCGATAAAGAGCAGTCTTGAAAAGCGCCGCACCGTTTAGGTATACAATAAACGAACGTGATAGACACATTAATGCCAGTCAGCACTGACTTAAATCACGAGGAAAGTTGAAAGTTTATACAGGACTCTGATTTGAACGTGGGTCTCCTGCTTAGTAAGGCAGATATACTGACTACTACGCCATCCGGACACAGTGGGCCTGCCGCTGTGGCCGAGCGGTTCTAGGCGCTTCAGTCCGGAACCGAGCGACTGCTACGATCGCAGGTTAGAATCCTGCCTCGGGCATGGATGTGTGTGATGTCCTTAGGTTAGTTAGGTTTAAGTAGTTCTAAGTTCTAGGCGACTGATGACCTCTGATATTAGGTCCCATAGCGCTCAGAGCCATTTGAACCATTTGACACAGTGGTCAGCGCAACTGCGCGGACTACCGCAGCACGCGGCTCTCAAGAAGGGAAGTCTCCAGGCGTCTCGGAGTGAACCAAAGCGATGTTGTACGGACATGGAGGAGATACAGAGAGACAGGAACTGTCCATGACATGCCCCGCTTCTGCCGCCCAAGGGCTAAGACTGCAGTAGATGACCGCTGCCTACGCATTATGGCTCGGAGGAACCCTGACAGCAAAGCCACCATGTTGTATAATGCTTTTCGTGCAACCGAGGGACGTCGTGTTACGACTCAAACTATGCGCAAAAGGGTGCATGACGCGCAACTTCACTTCCGACGTCCATGGCGAGGTCCAACTTTGCAACCACGACACCATGCAGCGTGGTTACAGACGGGCCCAACAGCACACCGAATGGACTGCTCAGGATTAGCATCACGTTTTCTTCACCGATGAATGTCGCATATGTCTTCAATCACACAATCGTCGTGGACTTGTTTGGACGCCACCCGATCAGGCTGAATGCCTTGGACACACTGTCCAGCGAGTGCACCAAGGTGGAAGTTCCCTGATGTTTTAGGGTGGCATTCTGTGGGGCCGCTGGTGGTCATGGAAGGCGCCGTAACGGCTGTACGATAGGTGAACGTCATCCTCCGACCGACTTTGCAACCACATCGGCAGCATATTGGCGAGGGTTTCGTCTTCATGGACGACAATTCGCTCCCCCATCATGTGAATGAGTTCCTTCAGGATAACGACATCGCTCGAGTAGAGTGGGGAGCCTGTTTTCCAGACATGAATCCTATTGACATGCCTGGGATAGATTGAAAAGGGCTGTTTATGGACGAAGTTTCCCACGAACCACTCTGAGGGATCTACGCCGAATCGCCGTTGCAGAGTGGGACAATCTGGACCAACAGTGCCTGCGTGAACTTGTGGATAGTATGCCACGACGAATACAGGCATACATCAATGCAAGAGGACATGCTACTGGGTATTAGAGGTACCGGTGTGTACAGCAATCTGGACTACCATCTCTGAAGGTCTCCCTGTATGGTGGTACAACATGCAATGTGTGGTTTTCTTGAGCAATAAAAAGGGCGGAAATGATATTAATGTTGATCTCTATTCCAATTTTCTATAGAGGCTCCGAAACTCTCGGAACCGAGGTGATGCAAAACTATTTTTTGATATGTGTATTATCCTTTGTGGATGGACGCAGGTCTTTGTAAAGGGAGTTGCTGCTATGTTTGGACTCAACCATTTCTTTCTTTCCCTTATGTTAGCATAGGGACACCATTTCTCGTCACAAGTAACAAACATGCACAGAAAGGCCGGTGGCGTTCACGAGCCAATTGAAGAAAATCAAGGAGAAATACACTTTTAGCCACCCGCAGATTTTTTTATTTTCGCTTAGAGCATGCCGTACCCATAAACCCGATTTTTAAACGTTCTCGATTAAATGCAGTACCGCGCGATAATGGCATTATCACAGTTTGTTGCATTTGCGAAATCTCGCGTTCACTGATGTGGATCATTGTGGATTAATGCATTCAAACGATCTTCATAACCACAGTAAGTCTTTCTGAACATGGAGAGTCGCTAATTTGAAACGATCCTCCTCAAAACGAGAAAACCATTTTCTTGCCGTGTTCTGTCCAATGCCATTACCCCCATACACGGCGCAAATGTTCCACGCTTCCTTAGCTGCTGTCACCTCTATTGAAGTCAGACAGAAGAATACGTCCAAAAGTTCAGATACTTCCACTTACATTCGACTTTTTAACTCCACAGGTCCGCTCACTGTCTCCAAGTAACAATATTGATTTACAAATAAAAAATTACAATCGATAAGTACACCCATAGCAACCGGAATACCAACACGCAAAACTTTTTTCTTTGTTGTTACACTACTGGCCATTAAAATTTCTACACCAAGAAGAAATGCAGATGATAAACGGGTATTCATTGGACAAATATATTATACTAGAACTGACATGTGAATACATTTTCACGCAGTTTGGGTGCATAGATCGTGAGAAATAAGTACTCAGAATAACGCCTCTGGCCGTAACAACGGCCTTGATACGTCTGGGCATTGAGTCAAACAGAGCTGGGTTGGCGTGTACAGGTACAGCTGCCCATGCAGCTTCAACACGATACCACAGTTCATCAAGAGTAGTGGCTGGCGTTGTTCGGCCACCATTGACGAAACGTTTCCAATTGGTGAGAGATCTTGAGAATGTGCTGGCCATGGCAGCAGTCGAACATTTTCTGTATCCAGAAAGGCCGGAAAGGAGCTGCAACATGCGGTCGTGCATTATCCTGCTGAAATGAAGGGTTTCGTAGGGACCGAATGACGGGTAGAGCCACGGGTCGTAACACATCTGAAATGTAACGTCCACTGTTCAAAGTTCCGTCAATGCGAACAAGAGGTGACCGACACGTGTAACCAATGGCACCCCATACCATCACGCCGGGTGATACGCCAGTGTGGCGATGACGAATCCACGCTTCCAATGTGCGTTCACCGCGATGTCGCCAAACACGGATGCAACCATCATGATGCTGTAAACAGAACCTGGATTCATCCGAAAAAATGACGTTTTGCCATTCGTGCACCCTTATTCGTCGCTGAGTACACCATCGCAGGCGCTCCTGTCTGTGATGCAGCTTCAAAGGTAACCGCAGCCACGGTCTCCGAGCTGATAGTCGATGCTGCTGCAAACGTCGTCGAACTGTTCGTGCATATGGTGTTGTATTGCAAATGTCCCCACCTGTTGACTCAGGGATCGAGACGTGGCTGTACGATTCGTTACAGCCATGCGGATAAGATGCCTGTCATCTCGACTGCTAGTGATACGAGGCCGTTTGGATCCAGCACGGCGTTCCGTATTACCCTCCTGATCCCACCGAGTCCATATTCTGCTAACAGTCATTGGATCTCGACCAACGCGAGCAGCATTGTCGCGATACGATAAACCTCAATTGCGATAGGCTACAATCCGACCTTCATATAAATCGGAAACGTGATGGTACGCATTTCTCCTCCTTACACGAGGCATCATAACAACGTTTCACCAGGCAACTCCGGTTAGCTGCTGTTTGTGTATGAGAAATCGGTTGGAAACTTTCCTCATGTCAGTACGTTGTAGGTGTCGCCACCGGAGCCATCCTTGTGTGAATGCTCTGAAATGCTAATCATTTACATATCATAGCATCTTCTTCCTGCCGGTTAAATTTCGCTTCTGTAGCACGTCATCTTCGTGGTGTAGCAATTTTAATGGCCAGTAGTGTATCTCGATTCCCCACATTGGGGGGGGGGGGGGGAGGAGGGGGGGCTGGCGGCGGGCGAAAACCGCTCTTCAGCCAAAGGTTGCAAAAACTGTATCTAAAAATGCTCATGTCGGGAACAAGGCGAGATTGTGTTTGTGTACGGCCAAGCAGATGGAAACGGCTGAGAGGCAGCAAGGCTATACCAAAAAAAGTTCCCACACAGACACCAACCACATCATGTCAAACCCTTTTTGCCCGTTTGTGTGATCAGGGGTCCTTTCAGACAGACGAATGTGCAGGGAAGCGGTGGACTGCGTGCAGCACATTTGGAGAACCGAGATCCACATTACATTGAAACGAAGCATAGTGCAAGCTGTAGGCAAGTAGCCCTCCAACTATGTATAAGCCAAGATGCGGTAGTGAGTACCCTGCACGACAACCGCTACTATCGCTGTCGGCTGCAAACCCTCCGTGGGATTGCAGGTGATAGGGATAGTAGCACTTTGAACATGTGTTGTGAAGTGCATGAGATTCAGCTCTGTACTGAGTTGTGTGTTACGGGACAATTTATTTTCGCTCACGCAAACCGTTCATTTCCGAACACATGTTCATTGGACTTTTTTTCCTGAATTTTCAGTCAGGAATGTGCTTCTGCTGTTTGTCAATTCTATTGATGTTCAGCCCGTATAGCTTTAAGTACAGGGTGTTTCAAAAATGACCGGTATATCTGAAACGGCAATAAAAACTAAACGAGCAGCGATAGAAATACACCGTTTGTTGCAATATGCTTGGGACAACAGTACATTTTCAGGCGGACAAACTTTCGAAATTACAGTAGTTACAATTTTCACCAACAGATGGCGCTGCAAGTGATGTGAAAGATATAGAAGACAACGCAGTCTGTGGGTGCGCCATTCTGTACGTCGTCTTTCTGATGTAAGCGAGTTCTGTTCACAACGTGCAAGTGTGCTGTGGACAACATGGTTAATTCCTTAGAACAGAGGATTTTCTGGTGTTGGAATTCCACCGCCTAGAACACAGTGTTGTTGTGACAAGACGAAGTTTTCAACGAAGGTTTAATGTAACCAAAGGACCGAAAAGCGATACAATAAAGGATCTGTTTGAAAAATTTCAACGGACTGGGAACGTGACGGATGGACGTGCTGGAAAGGTAGGGCGACCGCATACGGCAACCACAGAGGGCAACGCGCAGTCAGTGCAGCAGGTGATCCAACAGCGGCCTCGGGTTTCCGTTCGCCGTATTGCAGCTGCGGTCCAAATGACGCCAACGTCCACGTATCGTCTCATGCGCCAGAGTTTACACTTCTATCCATACAAAATTCAAACGCGGCGACCCCTCAGCGCCGCTACCATTGCTGCACGAGAGACATTCGCTAACGATATAGTGCACAGGATTGATGACGGCGATATGCATGTGGGCAGCATTTGGTTTACTGACGAAGCTTATTTTTACTTTGACGGCTTCGTCAATAAACAGAACTGGCGCATATGGGGAACCGAAAAGCCCCATGTTGCAGTCCCATCGTCCCTGCATCCTCACAAAGTACTGGTCTGGGCCGCCATTTCTTACAAAGGAATCATTGCCACATTTTTCAGATCCGAAACGATTACTGCATCACGCTATCTGGAAATTCTTCGTGAATTTGTGGTGGTACAAACTGCCTTAGACGACACTGCGAACACCTCGTGGTTTATGCAAGATGGTGCCCGGCCACATCGCACGGCCGACGTCTTTAATTTCCTGAATGAATATTTCGATGATCGTGTGATTGCTTTGGGCTATCCGAAACATAAAGGAGGCGGCGTGGATTGGCCTCCCTAGTCGCCAGACATGAACCCCTGTGACTTCTTTCTGTGGGGACACTTGAAAGACCAGGTGTACCGCCAGAATCCAGAAACAATTGAACAGCTGAAGCAGTACATCTCATCTGCATGTGAAGCCATTCCGCCAGACACGCTGTCAAAGGTTTCTGGGAATTTCATTCAGAGACTACGCCATATTATTGCTACGCATGGTGGATATGCGGAAAATATCGTACTATAGAGTTTCCCAGACCGCAGCGCCATCTGTTGTTGACAATTGTAACTACTGTAATTTCGAAAGTTTGTCTGCCTGAAAATGTACTGTTGTCCCAAGCATATTGCAACTAACGGTGTATTTCTATCGCTGCTCGTTTAGTTTGTATTGCCGTTTCAAATATACCGGTCATTTTTGAAACACCCTGTAAGTACCATATTATGCGTTATTAGTTAAAATTGTTGTATCACTTCCTCCCTTCTGACTCCCTTCCTTCTCCCCACCTTAGCTGCCACATACTTGCAGATAAGAGCTTCATTTAACGTCGTCTTAATTGTAACATAATTTATGTTGCTCGCGTCTATGGAGGCGAAATTACGTCTTTTGCCCTGACGTAATCTGCCAGACAGATACTTTATCAAACAATTTTCAAACACAGTCGACCTTACATTATTCATGCTGAATGGAACTGATAACTTCGAAAAGAACCCTGATCTGTCGTTCTAGATCCGGTATTAATCGGGCGTTGCTCTCAAATCGAACGAACTTTCAACCATCTGACTGATTTATTAGAGACCAGCAACCGAAAAATAATCAGTGGAAGAAATGTTCTGTTAAAGATATGCCACCTCTATTGTAAGTGTGTTACGACGGCTATCCCAATACTAAACTATAACTTAGTCACACTGTCGCTCATGGAAGTGTGTAACCCTTTGACGGAACCTTAGTGGTACCAACCCCAGTTCGAAAATGTTCTACTCCGTTACAATGTTTTTAACCCGATTGTATTAGCAACTAAGATCCCTCTTACATCGAACAGGTTTTACACGCATAAGTGTTTCTTTTTTTTACGATTTACCATGAACATTGTAAACAAAGGTAATATTGGGAATGATAAAAGTGCAAGCTTGATTTACTCTTTTCCAAGAAGCAAAAACGTGAAGTCTTTGTAACACACGTGGTAGATATTGTGAACCTAATTCCCAGCAATGCTGTCATAATGTGACTTTCACATATTTGGTGAAACACTCGTCACTACTAGTTTACTATGGGACTTTGAACCGCTGTGCCCCCTTTAAATACCCAAATACATCTTTACAGGCGCCCACAAACCAAGCAATGTGACGCACTGACACAGCGCTAGATTCGCATTCAGGAGTACCAAGTTCAACATCACGTCTGACCATCCAGATTTAACTTTTCACTAGCTTCCCTAAGTACTTCAGGTTAATTTTGGGATTATTCGTTTGAAAAGAACACGCCCATTACTTGCCCTCACTCTTTTTCAGTACAAATACGTGTTAAGTCTCAGACAATCCAAATCTCAAGGAGACGCATCACGCTAATTTTCCTTTCTTCCATAAGAAAAAGGCGTAGTAAAAAGGCATTTGTCATACAGGAAAGTCCAAAACACAGTCACAAAAATTCTGTAACTGAAAACACACATTGCAATAGAAGTAACATGGCAGAAAAGCATTTTCCATAACAACACAACATATCATATGTGCAGAAAAATTCCAGAACAAATTCCTCGACCCCCGCGCTTCGCCGATACGATTTCCCCAAGGTTTCATTATTAGCCCACTAGTGTTTTTACTCTACGTTCAGAATACAGACGACATCTTTACACCGTGGTTTAAAACTCTACAGTATCTAGGTTCTCTATGCCGATTCTCTGCACATTTTCATGCTGAATTTCTTTCCCTGAGATTAGACATGGTTATATGTGTGCTTACATTGGTGATAACTCCTATCAGTATCGAGTTTTTTCATTAATGCAGTGTCTATACAGTTCGATGCATTGTTCCTTCAGGCATGCATGCATGTCCGAAGGAACAACAGACACTGCTTACGATTTATAGCCTTATTAAATCGCAAATGTACAAGGCGTGTTTTATTCAAGTAAGTACCGTTTTGAAGTAAAAAAAAGACGTGCTAAGATATCTCAATAATTTTATTTTTACATGAAAACCTGTACCTTAATCTACTTTTCTTCATAATTTCCGTCAATATTGAGGCACTCGTCATAACGGTGTACCAGTTTTTGAATACCCTCCTCATAGAAGTCTGCATCATCACCACTGTTTTGACTTCGACACCGTCTTGAAGACGCTGACCGCCCAGGTGCTTCTTCAAGTGCAGGAACAGATGGTACTCACTGGGCGCAAGATCGGGGTTGTACGGAGGATGACCTAGAGTTTCCCATCGAAAAGATGTGATGAGATCTTTGCTCTGATTCGTCACATGCGGACGGGCATTGTCTTGCAGCAAAACGATGCCCTTGCTCAACTTGCCACGTCTTTTGTTCTGAAAGGCACAGATTGTGCGATGTCTTACAGTAAGCTGCTGCATTGATTGTCTCATTATGAGGCAGAAATTCCACAAGCAATACTCCTTTTCTCTCCCAAAAAATTGTGCACATGATTTTCTGGGCAGAAATTGTTTGATTAAACTTCACTTTTCTGGGGGAATCTCAATGCCGCCATTCCATGAGCTGTTGTTTTGATTCTGGTGTGACGTAGGCCACCCATGTTTCATCGCCAGTAACAATTTGGCTTAAGAAATCATCACCGTCGTTGTAGTACCGCTCAAGGAAAGTCAATGCACTGTCTAAACGTTTGGTTTTGTGCACATCTGTCAACATTTTCAGTTCCCAACGTGCGCACAATTTTAGGTAATTCAAGTGCTCGGTCACAACACCATACAAAACACTACGAGAAACATTAGGAAAGTCATCCCGCAAGGAGGAACTCGTAAATCGTCTGTTTTCTCTCATCTTATTGTCCTCTTCCTGCACCAAACTTTGATTAACGACTGAAAGACGCCCACTCCGTTGTTCATCATGCACATTTGTGCGGCCATCTTTAAATGCACTCACCCACTTTCTTACCATTCCATCATTCATCATGTTTTCTCCGTAAACTGCACAGATCTCACGATGAATATCGATCGCTTTTAGGCCTTTACCACTAAGAAATCCTATAACAGCCCGTACTTCACAATCGTCGGGACTCACGTTTATCGGAGGCATCTTAAACGCTCAGTACACAAACAAGGAAGAATCAGACTCTAATGGCGTCAGGGCGTAGACAACATATGTAGGTACCCAGTGCTCATGCACAGAACGCCGACCGCAGCGCAGCGGCCGCGGTGTGGCAAAACGATACTTACTTAAAAAAAAGTGCCTCATATTGTAAGTAGGCTGTTTAGGTCTTTTTATTGGTAACCCCGCCGCCACGTAGCGCTCTGTATGAAAATCACTGGCTGTGCCGAATGCAGTCTGTGGCTGGTTTGCATTGTTGTCTGCCATTGTAGTTCTCGGCAGCGGCAGCTGGATGCTAACAGCGCGTAGCGTTGCGCAGTTGGAGGTGAGCCGCCAGCAGTGCGGGACGTAGGGAGAGAGATGGCGGTGTTTTGAAATTTGTAAGAATTGATGTCATGAACTGATATATATATTATGACTATTAAGGTAAATACATTGTTTGTTCTGTATTAAAATTTTTCATTTGCTAACTATGCCTATCAGTAGTTAGTGCCTTCAGTAGTTTGAATCTTTTATTTAGCTGGCAGTAGTGGTGCTCGCTGTATTGCAGTAGCTTGAGTAACGAAGATTTTTGTGAGGTAAGTGATTTGTGAAACGTATAGGTTAATGTTAGTCAGAGCCATTCTTTTATAGGGATTTTTGAAAGTCAGATTGCGTTGCGCTAAAAATATTGTGTGTCAGTTTAAGCACAGTCTTGTATAATTATTCTAAGGGGACGTTTCACATGGCGACCCTGCCAGGATACCTCACTGGAATCTTCTAATTTTTTCCTTGTAGTTTGTGTAATTAGTGTAGATTTTGTTTATTGCTAGTGCTTAATTGTAGAGAGAATCTCCTTTGTAGTTGTAGTCTTTCATTGTTGTGCAGTAAAACAGTTGTGACATGCATGTAGAGTTGCACCAAGTACACTCCTGGAAATGGAAAAAAGAACACATTGATACCGGTGTGTCAGACCCATCATACTTGCTCCGGACACTGCGAGAGGGCTGTACAAGCAATGATAACACGCACGGCACAGCGGACACACCAGGAACCGCGGTGTTGGCCGTCGAATGGTGCTAGCTGCACAGTATTTGTGCACCACCGCCATTAGTGTCAGCCAGTTTGCCGTGGCATACGGAGCTCCATCGCAGTCTTTAACACTGGTAGCATGCCGCGACAGCGTGGACGTGAACCGTATGTGCAGTTGACGGACTTTGAGCGAGGGCGTATAGTGGGCATGCGGGAGGCCGGGTGGACGTACCGCCGAATTGCTCAACACGTGGGGCGTGAGGTCTCCACAGTACATCGATGTTGTCGCCAGTGGTCGGCGGAAGGTGCACGTGCCCATCGACCTGGGACCGAACCGCAGCGACGCACGGATGCATGCCAAGACCGTAGGATCCTACGCAGTGCCGTAGGGGACCGCACCGCAACTTTCCAGCAAATTAGGGACACTGTTGCTCCTGGGGTATCGGCGAGGACCATTCGCAACCGTCTCCATGAAGCTGGGCTACAGCCCCGCACACCGTTAGGCCGTCTTCCGCTCACGCCCCAACATCGTGCAGCCCGCCTCCAGTGGTGTCGCGACAGGCGTGAATGGAGGGACGAATGGAGACGTGTCGTCTTCAGCGATGAGAGGCGCTTCTGCCTTGGTGCCAATGATGGTCGTATGCGTGTTTGGCGCCGTGCAGGTGAGCGCCACAATCAGGACTGCATACGACAGAGGCCCACAGGGCCAACACCCGGCATCATGGTGTGAGGAGCGATCTCCTACACTGGCCGTACACCTCTGGTGATCGTCGAGGGGACACTGAATAGTGAATAGTACATCCAAACCGTCATCGAACCCATCGTTCTACCATTCCTAGACCGGCAAGGGAACTTGCTGTTCCAACAGGACAATGCACGTCCGCATGTATCCCGTGCCACCCAATGTGCTCTAGAAAGTGTAAGTCAACTATCCTGGCCAGCAAGATCTCCGGATCTGTCCCCCATTGAGCATGTTTGGGACTGGATGAAGCATCGTCTCACGCGGTCTGCACGTCCAGCACGAACGCTGGTCCAACTGAGGCGCCAGGTGGAAATGGCATGGCAAGCCGTTCCACAGGACTACATCCAGCATCTCTACGATCGTCTCCATGGGAGAATAGCAGCCTGCATTGCTGCGAAAGGTGGATATACACTGTACTAGTGCCGACATTGTGCATGCTCTGTTGCCTGTGTCTATGTGCCTGTGGTTCTGTCAGTGTGATCATGTGATATATCTGACCCCAGGAATGTGTCAATAAAGTTTCCCCGTCCTGGGACAATGAATTCACGGTGTTCTTATTTCAATTTCCAGGAGTGTATTTCGCAGCTGCGCTTGCAATTAACTAGATATTATTTGCTATGTTAATGTGTTCTCTTATTTTTGCTCTTCAAATTGTGTTTTTCTGTGTTGTCGTGTGAAATATTGTGACAATAATGGCGTGTGAAAAACGTAATACTAGGCTCCAAAGTAAACTGAGAAATGACAGTGAAGACGAAAGCAGTGTGTTAGCGCCACCATGTAATGAATTAACTAATGTTCAAAGTAGTAATCTGGTAATAGTGCACAGGGAAATGGAGCGGGCTGCAAATAATGGTGTAGGCAGTGAAACAATTATTGAACAGGGAAGCATTATCGATCGATCGGTCGGCAACAGGTCGTGTCAGGAATCCGAAATGATAGGACACAATCTTGCAAATACTGTACATTCAGGTTTTGCTTCCTCACCATTTTCTCAAATAAGTGCAGACACATTTTCTGCTTGTCACAATGTGAATGTTGCCGGTGCAAATGCACTGCCGAAAAGCATAGAGGAAGAGATTCCCGACACTAATACATTATTATTGCAATTAATGCAACAAATTGAACAAAATCAGAGACAAACACAGGAAAAGCTTCAAACGTTAGACACAATGGAACGACACCAGAGACAAACACAGCAACAGTTGGACACAATGGAACAAAATCAGAGACAAACACAGCAAAAGCTTCAAAAGTTAGACACCACACTTGAACAAACTCGTGAAGATTTAACTACTGAGTTACACAACATTGAATCGAAATGTCAAAAAGTCTGTAATGACGTAAAAACACAAATTTGTGAGCATTTTCAACCTATTGTTTCGCGGCATGAAAATGCATTACAGATTCACGAAGCAGCCATAAAAGAACTGCAAACTACTGTTCATGAAAATCATAAGACCTTGCAAGCTAAAATTGACTCAGTTGCATCCACCGATTCGGTTACGCAACTTGCAAGAACTCAGGAAAACTTAAAGGACACAATAGATTCAATTTCAACACAAATGAACACTCTGAAACTTGGTTCAGAAAAACACACTGAGGAAATGTGTTCACTATCAGAGAAAGTAGCCGAACTTTCGGATCAGTTCACTAATTTATCTGCAAAGGTAGATGATGATCTGAATGACACAAGACCTGTAGCCATCACTGACACAGAAGAGTATGAACAAATTAAGAAATTCAAACAAAATCAGAATCAAATTAATACGCAATACAAAAGAGAAATCCGGGAACTACTAGATCAGTTGACACAGGTAATACAAAAATTACATATTTCAGAAGACACTCGCGCTCCAACACGGGAAGACGAACTTAGAAATACGGAAAAGCCACAAAATAATAACACAGGGCATTTCGGAAATCATGAAAGAAATTGGCAAGGTGCACCGAATTTTGAGATGGAACCGCCGACACGACGTAACAATGACCGACATGCGTCTCGCCGACACGATGATTTACTGCACGCAAATTCAAAACATTTAAGAATTCTGGCAGCGACATTCATCCACAAGCGTGGCTCCATGAATTCTCTCATTGTTTTCCTCCCAACTGGTCATTAGAGCACAGATTAGAATTTATGTGTGGCTACTTAGAGAATGAACCAGCTGTAAGAGTGCGATCGGTCATTCACGATTGTCACAGTGAAGAAGAATTTTATCATGCCTTCCTCTCTGCATATTGGTCTCAAGCTACACAAGACCGAGTAAAACATAGCATCATTATGATGAAACATTTCGAACAATCTGAATTTTCCAGTCTTGTCAAATATTTTGAAGACATGTTACATAGGAATCAATATCTTTCAAACCCATACAGCCCCTCAGAACTCATCCGCATTTGCTTAATCAAATTGCCTGAACATTTACGACATATTATTTTGGCAGGACGTTGCAAAGAGGACATTGAATCTTTTCAGGGACTGTTACAAGAATTGGAAATTGGCACTGACAATTGCGGAACGCGAAAACAGGAGCACAACAATTACAGGTCACACCTGTCACAATTCCGCGATGACAGAAGTAATAAATGGACATGTCAAGGCTATTCGTACAACGTAAATCGTGACCAAAACAGACACCAACCATATGACAACCGTTGGCAGAGTAGTAACAATTACAGGGAAAGATCACCTCTCCGCAGTAATGACTATCACAGAGACAATCAGAGAAACAGACAATATGGCAACCAGAACTATTATTATCAAGGGAGACAGAATAACTTAAGACGCAACGGTCCAGCGCGCAGTTACGATTCAGGGAGAAATTCTCCACCACGTGACCGACAAGAAAGAAACTATGGAATCTACCGACATGACGACACACGATATGATCGTAACGACAGACCTGAATTGCAGCAGAACTGGCGGGATTCAAACAGAGCAGCGCCCTCTCGACAAGGTGAATTTGTAGAAGTTAGGTCTCCAAATCCCATTAACGACGCGCGCCAACAAAGACACAATAGGCAATGACTCATACCGCTGGCAGCCACAAAACGTACGCATGAAACTGACGACGCAGCTGCCGTAGCTAGTAATTACGTATAAATGGAAGACATTAGGGACATCTTACTCCAGGAACACGACGTGAAACATAACAACATTGCATATCCTGTGATTCACATTACTGTAAATGACGTAAAATTTACGGCAGTACTTGACTCAGACAGTCCCATTTCAGTAATTAGTGAAACAGCTTTTAGCAAATGCAACAAATCGAACGATTGCCCCACGCTTCTGTTACGCAAGATTAAATTACAAGGTGCAGACATTGGAAAAATTGTAGATGTACGTCAACAAACCAACTTAGAATTCTTTTGTCAAAGCCACGGCTTCTCTATGGACTTTCTTATTGTTCCATTATTGTCGACGGAAATTATTCTGGGAGTAGACTTTTTGAATGAATACAAAGCAATCTTAAACTTTCACGATGCTGAAATAAGTTTAGAGAAAGAAGGTAAGTCAATAGTTTTGAAATTTGGAGATTGGCTCTCAAACCATGACGAGGAAATTAATCGGCTTTAGCTTCTGTTAGACAACAGTTCGGAATTTTCTTCGGAACTAGACACTAACAATCACTCTGCAAGTACTGACAGGGATGATATCGACGGCATATTTGAAACTAATGAGTTAATTTAGAATAAAATTCAAACAATTGAAAATTGTAATGACACTGATAGGCAGGACCTTTTTGAGGTTTTACAAGCACATTCCACAGTTTTTACTCACAAAACAGGAACAATCAAGGGATTTCAATACCAATTTCGTGTTCGTGAGCATACTAAATTTTGTGTTAGACCATACGTAATTCCAGCACATTATAGGGACCGTGTTAGAACAGAAATACAATCTATGCTTGACGAGGGCATTATTGAGCCTGCAGTAAGCTCATACAACAATCCATTACATGTTGTTGAGAAGAAAAATGGGTCGATCAGCCTTGTCTTAGATTCGAGACAAATCAATACTATCATTATTCCTGAAACAGACAGGCCGCAAACGTTTGAAGAACTTCTTCAAAATTTTAATGGTGTAAAAGTGTTGTCTTCCATTGATCTCAGATCCAGCTTTTATCAGATCGAACTTCATCCAAAATGTAGAAAATACACAGCTTTCCTTTGTTTCGGCGTTTGTTATCAGTTTCAGAAACTTCCTTTTGGTTTGAACATTTCTTCGGCAGCATTCATTCGTGGGCTAAATTCCATATTACCTGATTTCTTAAAACGTCACATCACCTTATATGTGGATGATATTCTAATAGCAGAAGCCTCATGGGAACAACATAATCGCATCCTCAACAGTTTGTTACGTATTTTTGCTGAATCTGGAATTACAGTTAACTTGGAAAAGTCTAAATTAGGTAGGTCAAAGGTGACGTTTTTGGGACATATTATTTCTTCTGAAGGTATTCAGCCGGATCCAGAAAAGTTAGAAGCAATCAGAGCCATTCCAGTTCCATCCACAAAAAAACAAGTCCGCAATTTTCTAGGTCTCGTAAATTTTTACCGTCGTTTTCTGAATATGCAAATTCTAGTTACACCAAAACTTTGTTCTCTCACTGGAAAAAATGCTATTTGGAACTAGGACGAACAAGCACAGTTGGAATTCAATTCTTTGAACGAATCGCTACTTAACGCGCCAATACTAGCTCATCCAGATTTGTCACAAGATTTCTGCCTTAGCACGGATTCTTCTAAAGTCGGTCTTGGTGCCCATTTATTTCAAAAAGCCATAGAAAATGACACTACCGCTCAGAAAACCATTGCTTTTGCTAGCCGAGTGAAACAAAATCTGAAAAAAATTATTCCGCTACTGAATTAGAAGCTTTAGCTACCGTTTGGGCATTTAACAAATTCCGTTTCTTTCTTTATGGTAAGCACGTAAAAGTATACAGTGATAATCGTGCATTACAATTTCTTTTGTCTTCAAAATTAAATCATGACAGATTAAAACTTTGGGCATTGTTTCTACAAGAATTCCACTTCACAATAGTCTACATTCCCGGCAAGGAGAACATTGTTGCGGACGCACTGTCACGCGCACCGGCTGGGCTTGAGAAAAGTAACACAGAAAGCAACCTCGAGAAAAATTACAGTATTCTTTGCATTCAGAAAGTCGCCTTTGAAAACTTCATCACCACATCTTTAAAGGACATTGCTCATGAACTAGATAAAGATCCGATTTGGAAAGACATCAAAAGTAAATGGCATGAAAAGACACACACACAGATTCGGCATTATTATCTGGTTAGAAACAACATACTGTTCAAACGCTGCACTGTTGATGACAAGCTATGGGTACTTTGCATTCCAGACGATTTTGTTATTAAGCTCATTTGGTACATTCATTTCAGCTATGCACATTTTGGTCCACGAAAATGTTATCATATTCTTCGAACGACTTGTTATTTTAACAATATGGAAAAGAGAATTCGAAGAGTCTTGTCTATTTGTAAACTTTGTCAAAAGGCGAAACCATCTACTGTCTCGCGTCGTGCTCCATTGTTTCCTATCATTCCTTCTAAATTAAAAGAATTTGCTGCTGTTGATCTCTTGGGACCGCTTGTCAGAACATCTAATGGATTTTCGTACGTTCTAGTCGCTGTTGAACTTACATCAAAATTTGGTTCTTTCACTTCGTTACGTAAAGCCACTGGACGGTCTGTATCCAACGCCTTTGTTAAAAATTTCTTACGTGAAGTTGGACACGTTAGTAAAGTCATTTCAGATAACGGACCGCAATTCAGATCTGCTGTTTGGTCACGCATGCTTCGTAACCGTAAAATCAAATCTGTTTTTATTTCATTGTACTCACCACATTGTAACCCGTCTGAACGGATTATGAAATGAATCAATAAGCTTTGCAGACTTTATTGTCACAGAAAGCATCAGCATTGGGACAGATATTTACACTTATTTCAAAACGTGCTGAATGAAATGCCTCATGACTCCACTGCTTTACCACCTGTTTATGTACTGAAGAATAAAGAACCACCGAACAGAATCAGAGAGCTTGTACCTTTTCCGAATACACGTAAACTTCGACACAAAGACATAATTGATTTGGCTATTAAAAATATAAATTCTGCTGCAGACAAAAGGAGAAAATTACACGGTAAAGCAAATGCAAAGAAATTATATATTGGTCAGAAAGTTCTCATTAAAGCTTGAGTCACAAATTCTTTCTAGTTTACAATGGACCTTACAGAATCCGACGTATACCACATGATAATTGCGTTGAAGTTGAAACACTGCGTACTAGGAAGAGTAAAGGTTTACACCACATTTCACATGTAAACCGTTTAGTGAAAGATAATCTGCCTTTTAACTTTGTCTTTGCCATAAAGCTGTTCACTTCACGTTACTAGTATACTTTGTCAGACTTAGAATCTGTTAACATGCAACAATGTTTTGAAGTTAACTATCCAGTCTAAAACTTAGAGAACTTATTTAGACAGTATTTACGAGTGCATTGTTATAGTGAACAGACGTCACAGTGTTATTGTGTGTGTACATTCTTGCTTGTTAGTTGCACAATTACGTAACAACTATAAGGCTGACTTACTTAGAACATTTACCAGTACCGCTAATGAGATTTTAATGCAACATTTTGGTTTACTTGAAAATACATTCTGGATTTAAAGTACTTTCTGTGAGATACCAGGTGACTCAGTAGTTAGTTTATGTGACACCTACACGATTTTATCACGACGCTACTAATGAGTGACAATTTACTCGTACAATGTTGCTTTTGCACTGTATCTGTTTTATATCTGAACAGTTTTTCTGTATTATTCTGGAAAGTAAAATATGTTTTAGTAGTAACGTTTGTGGTATAGCTACAATGAGCCTTTTCTGTAGCACAATAATACGTACAGTACAGTACTTACTTCATCACGGCAATAAGCGTAATAACTAAGATATCCATACGCAAAGCATTACACTTTCGTTTATCATGACGTAAGTACATTGACTTCTGCAGAACTTAGCTTTCGGAGGACAATAACTATGACACTTCCACAGAGATTGTCTTACAGCAAGACGCACATTTAGCGCTACAGGACACGCATTTGAGTGATTAGGTTTGTACTTAAACCATTTATTTTTCAACATATTTGAATTACAAAGAAAGTTTTCCGTGATACATTTCATTCCATTGCTGTAATCTGTAACACCTGGGGATATAATTATATTAATCCTCAGGGGGGGTACACGCTTACTTTGTGTACCTTGTGTATGCTAAGCTAATATGGTGTATGGTAAGCTAATATGGTATTTGCTTATACAACTTTACACATTGGTACCATATTTCTGTAACACAGAATTACACAGCTATCTGATCATTTAACTGAGACACAAACTTTTTTTTTTTTTTTTACTACATCAGTGACAGATGTTTACGTAATTACACAGTTGGATAACTTCACAATTACGAAATTGTATTTTGTCTGCACTTTGTGAACTGTTCATATTTTTTTTGGAACCATTGTGATACTATGAGAGCTTTGAATGACATATTTGGTATGAGATAATGATTTTTAAAGTACGTTTGAGGTAGGTGACACTTTTGACATGAGCAGAGAATTTGTTTTAGGTTTTGAAATTTTTGGAAGAAGCTATGACGATTTTGAGATTTGGCTGAGGTTTTATGATGTTATGATGACGATGTGTATTACGCTGTTGCGGTATGTTTATGATCAATAAGCTGATGCTGTATGAGTTATTTGATTATGCTATGTATCTGTTATGATGAAATATTGAAGAAGTGTCGACGAATAAGGTAAGGAATAATGAGTAGTGGTTAGGGACCCTAGTTTGTGAAAAAGGTTGTTGGAAACCAAGAATCGTACTTTAAGAGTTATGAAATGTATGTACATGCGTGAATGCATTACAATGCTGACGAAATTTTTTGGACACTATTATATATAAAGGATTTTGTTTCTACAGATTTGTAACGCAAATTCTTGACCTGTGAATTTTTTTTATATGAGACTGCCACTGTAGCGGAAACTGGTGTCGTAAATATTTTGATAAGACAGTTAAGTGACCACCTGCACGTAATGCGTCGTGGGCACCCAGCTGCGCGAAACCACCTTACAAAAGAAAGCCATTAGTGTGTGCCTTTCAGAGACACAGGTAAAAAAAAAGAGGCCATTATCCTCGCTATTGACATTCATTCCTTTGTACAAAGCATCGCAAATACGACACACTCAAACTTGAAAACATATGATTATACTGTGGAGCTCTTAATTGATGATATTTATTAAAATGCCTAATGAAACGACGAGAAACATTTCACGTCTATTGTCTTGCTAGTTGAAACATTGTTTACTGCATTATGAAACGCCATATGGCTAGTGAATGACGTTTCACGCCTTGCTTTGCCTATTTTGTTTAATACCTAGTTTCTAGCTGCACTGCAGCGTTGGTTACTATAAAATTTAATGGATGTACTAATATAAATATTTTATGCCTACAGATCCAGTAAATAATAACTTTATGATGTACTTTTAAAAAAAACGAAGGAGCTCAAAAAGACAGTTCCCTTCACAGGAATTGCATACAGAATTTTCTTTTCAAGTACATGGTAATATTTTTTTTTACAATAAGTTTTTGTGGTGCACCACTTTAATCATATAGACATTAAGATGTGAATATACATTTCCCTTATCTGCATTGTTGTCTTTAGTGTAATATTTTTTTTCTGATTCATGTTTAGATATAAGTTATTGTATTTGCTACTGCTGTTTTCCAGGCATAGTGGTACTAAATTTCACTTTGTATTACTCTGTTAAGCTAGTTTTACTACTGATTTATTTTTCTTGTTGCAGCACATTGGTTCATATTAGTTGTAATGTTGCATTGATGGGTAATTTAGATTTACTGTAGCTTGCTTTGCCCATTGCCATTTTTTTTTTGTCATTGCTGTTTGTGTTAATGGTTTTGTGCCGCTGCATTGCGTCGTCCCTTAGTTTAGCATCTGAGCTCAGTAGGTTTAAGTTAGCTTAAGAGCGAGTAGACTATATAAGAAACTAACTATGATGAATTGGAAGAAAAGCATTGAGAATCGATAAGAAAATGGTTTGGCCAAAAAAGTAGTGTACAGTGGAGAAAAACTATTTTTGAAAGAAGATGTGAACATAACACAGAAAGCATGCTTGGATAGGATATTTTTGGTGGAAACAAATGTTGAGATACGACGAAAGATCTATGGTATGAAGTTTTGGGTTGGAGTGCAGTACCAAATGTTACCCTGAAAACAAACCCTGTCCTTTCCTTTTGTGTTATCCCACTATGTGTTTGTGTACCCTTGTGTATTTACTTTCTTCCTGTCTCTGTGTACTGTTTCATAGAATTTTTTACTCTTCTAATACTAAGCTACCTTCACTATGATGAAGAATACCCTCAAATATAATTTGCATTAATAATATGTTATTTACTTTGTAAAGATGTTTAGCCATTATTTGTTCTGTTTTGTTCTAATGCTCATGTGTGAAGTTGATGTTTCAAAAGTTATTCTGATCTTTTATGTATGTAATTATGTCATAACTCCTGTAACACTGATGTATATGTTATTTCGATTCTTTTGTAAATCCTGTATTACTGCAAATGTTGTCTGTATTGTTATGTTCTTTAATGATGTATTTTGTACCTTTGTTATTGTATTCTTATGTTATAAAATTGTAATTGACACCAGTTCATCAAATTAAGTAACTTGTAAGTTACATTTCACTGCACATGTTTCTGTTGGTCGTAGTATGTGGACAATATGTGAGGAGTAGGGACTGATTGTATTTACACGTGTATTTCTAATTCAGCAAGGGACTGGTTAACAGCATTGCTGGTTCTAAGGACAATTAGAAAAAAAACTTTGTGAGTGCACAAGTGGTGGTTCAAGGACTTGCGATATTGTCTCCGCAAGACTCTTCGATGGTGATTGTGCACCTGCACAGTGGCAACAGATGGCTGCTGGCTATCTCTACAAGGACTGAAATGGGTCTACTCTGTGATGACCTACCTACCAACATTCTTCAAAACTTCGACTGACTCTGCTGTGGGTTTGCTCTGTTGTGGCCCATTACCTGTCTACATGTCAAGAGTCAGCACTGTCTTTCCGTTGGAAGGACAACACTACTTCTTCAAGACTGCATGGAAATCCACTACTTCCGTGTGCATTTTCTCAGACATTGAGCAAAAACACTGCTATTTTACTGTGATGAACGGTCAGGAATGTCTTTATGGACTGTGAGAAAATTTTAGCTTTTGACCAACATTGTATCAATAAGTGTGTGCATTTCATTTCTTTGTTATTGTAATTATGAGAAAAAATTTTCAAATCTGTATTGGCCACTGCCCAAAACAATTTGTAAATTTTTTGTGGGGAGCATGGGGGCTATGTAAGGAGGCTGTTTAGGTTTTTTTATAGGTAACGCTGCCGCCACGTAGCACTCTGTATGAAAATCACTGGCTGTGCCGAATGCAGTCTGTGGCTGGTTTGCATTGTTGTCTGCCATTGTAGTTCTCGGCAGCGGCAGCTGGATGCTAACAGCGCGTAGCGTTGCGCAGTTGGAGGTGAGCCGCCAGTAGTGGTGGACGTGGGGAGAGAGATGGCGGAGTTTTGAAATTTGTAAGAATTGATGTCATGAACTGATATATATATATATTATGATTATTAAGGTAAATACATTGTTTGTTCTCTATCAAAATCTTTCATTTGCTAACTATGCCTATCAGTAGTTAGTGCCTTCCGTAGTTTGAATCTTTTAGTTAGCTGGCAGTAGTGGCGCTCGCTGTATTGCAGTAGTTCGAGTAACCAAGATTTTTGTGAGGTAAGTGATTTGTGAAACGTATAGGTTAATGTTAGTCAGGGCCATTCTTTTGTAGGGATTTTTGAAAGTCAGATTGCGTTGCGCTAAAAATATTGTGTGTCAGTTTAAGCACAGTCTTGTATAATTTTTCTAAGGGGACGTTTCAATATTTGCAAACTGCGACTAGCGTAACGTTCCGTGCAATGGACCTTCGGACGCGCATGCATGTCCGAAGGAATATTGCATCGAACGTTACAGAAACTGTCAAATAAAGACACTGCACTAACGTATTTCATACCAAAGCCAAAGCAGTCTGACTAGGAAACTAAATAACTCCCTCCGTGTGGGGAAATCACGTTAACTGTGCGAGCACTATGGGTGGCAGACATTGGGACATATGGAAGTTCGGGTCTGTCCGTGAAGCATGCTCAGACAGCCAAAGCAATAAAGGTAACCTCTCGCGTAAAGCGGGAAATCCGGTTTCGAGTTCCGGTCAAGCGCAATGTTTCATTTTCTCCAGTAAATTTTACAGCTGTGGTGCTACCGTACTCACAATTTGCAAAAACATTTCTGGAATGAGTTTTTTCCATTAGTTAACTTCAACTAAAAAATTATATGAACGACCAGTTCACGCATTTCATTACGAGATGTCACTTTACCTGTGCTGAATGAAACGAAATTTTACGGGTCATACTTGACGTGGGATTAACATGGCCTGATTCTGACATATTATAAAGTAAACAGAAAACAATATTACCACATTGAGATTTATACCTGGAATGTTGTGCATACCACTTTCTTCATACACTCGTTTTACGGTAAATCATCGAGTAGAACAGAAGCTATATCTGGCATTCCGCAAGGTAGTGTCATAGGTCCTCTGCTGTTCCTGATTTATATAAGATAATGATGATGATGATGAAGTTCCATACTCCGTAACAGAGAGTAGGGGACGATGCGGGAAACCCGCACCGCCGTACTAGGCAAGGTCCTAGCGGAGGTGGTTTGCCATTGCCTTCCTCCGACAGTGATGGGGATGAATGATGATGAAGACGACACAACAACACCCAGTCATCTCGAGGCAGGTGAAAATCCCAGATCCCCCCCGACCGTAATCGAACCCAGGACCCCGTGCTCTGGAACGTTACCACGAGCTGCGGACTTATATAAGTTATCTAAGCGATAATCTGAGCAGCCTCTTTAGATTGTTTGCAGATGACGCTGTAATTTACCATCCAGTACAATCATCAGACGAACAATACCAATTACAAAATGATCTAGGGAGAAATTCTGTTGAAACGTCCCCTTAGAAAAATTGTACAAGACTGTGCTCAAACTGACACACAATAGTTTTTAGCGCAGCGCAATCTTGACTTTCAAAAATCCCTACGAAAGAATGGCCCTGACTAACATTAACCTATACGTTTCACAAATCACTTACCTCACAAAAATCTTCGTTACTCAAGCTACTGCAATACAGCGAGCACCACTACTGCCAGCTAAATAAACGATTCAAACTACTGAAGGCACTAACTACTGATAGGCATAGTTAGCAAATGAAAAATTTTAATACAGAACAAACAATGTATTTACCTCACTAGTCATAATATATATAGCAGTTCATGACACCAATTCTTACAAATTTCAAAACTCCGCCATCTCTCTCCCCACGTCCACCACTGCTGGCGGCTCACCTCCAACTGCGCAACGCTACGCGCTGTTAGCATCCAGCTGCCGCTGCCCAACATTACAATGGCAGACAACAATGCAAACTAAACACAGACTGCGCACAGCACAGCCAGTGATTTTTCATACCAAGTGCTAAGCGGCGTTACCAATAAGAAAACCTAAACAGCCTACTTACATAGCCCCCATGCGCCCCACAAAAAAATTTACAAATTGTTTTGGGCAGTGGCCAATACAGATTTGAAAATTTTTTTCATAATTACAATAACAAAGATATCAAATGCACACACTTATTGATACAATGTTGGTCAAAAGCTAAAATTTTCTCACAGTCCATAAAGACAGTCCTGATCGTTCATCACAGTAAAATTGCAGTGTTTTTCTCAGAGTCTGAGCAATAAAAGAAATTGCACTTGGAAGTAGTGGATTTCTAACCAGTCTTGAAAAAGTAGTGTTGTCCTTCCAACGGAAAGACTGTGCTGACTCTTGACATACAGACAGGTAATGGGCCACAACAGAGCAAACCCACAGCAGAGTCAGTCGAAGTTGAAGACTATTGGTAGGTAGGTCATCACAGAGCAGACCCACTGTAGTCCTGGTAGAGATTACGGTATTGGTGGACCACCAGAGGTACAGACCCACTGTAGTCCTTGTAGAAATAATGGTATTGGTGGGTCATCAAAGGTGTAGACCCACTGTAGTCCTTGTAGAGATGGCCAGCAGCCATCTGTTTGACTGTGCAGGCGCACAATCACCATTGAAGAGTCTTGCGGATAATATAGCAAGTCCATAACCACCACTTGTGCACTCACAAAAATTGTTTTTGAAATCTCCTTAGAACCAGCAATGCTGTTAACCAGTCCCTTGCTGAATTATCAATACACTTGCAAAAACTATCAGTCCCTACTTCTCACATATTGTGCATATCCTATGACCAACAGAAACGTATGCAGTGAAATGTAATTTACAAGTTACTTAATTTGATGAACTGGTGTCAATTACAATTTTATAACATAAGAATGGAATAACAGAGGTACAAAGTACATCTTTAAAGAACATAACAGTACAGATAACATTTGCAGTAGTATAGGATTTACAAAAGAATCGCAATAGCAAATACATCAGTGTTACAAAAATTACGACATAAGTACATACATAAAAGATCAGAATAACTTTTGAAACATCAACTTCACACATGAGCATTAAAACAAAACACAATAAATAATGTCTGAACATATTTACAAAGAAAATAACATAGTATTTGAAAAATTCTACAACATAAATCTTATTAGCTAAACACATACAGACAGGAAAAAGACAAATACACAAGGGTACATAAACACATAGAGGGATAATACGAAAGGAAAGGACAGGGTTCGTTTTACTGCAGTATTTTGCATAGAGATCTCCCTTAATTCATCATTATTCCCAAAAAGTCCTATCTATACCTGCTTTCTGTACTTTTCTCATATAACCTCTCAGTGCATTTCTTTCAAATCCATCGCAACTCATTCTCTTATATAGGCTACCCCCTCTTAAGCTAACTTAAATCTACTGAGCTCAGATGCTTAACTAAGGGATGAGGCAATGCAGCAGCACAAAACAATTTACACAATCAGCAATGTTAAAAAATGGAAATTGGCATAAAAAGGCAGCAATATTACAACTAATATAAGGCAATGCGCAGCAAACAAGAAAAATAAATCAGTAATAAAATTGGCTTAACCTAGTAATACAAAGTGACATTCAGTAGCACTATGAATGGCAAACAGCCGCAGCAAATGCTATAACTTATACCTAAACATGACAAAGCTCAATCAGAAAAAATGTTACACTAAAGACAACAATGCAGATAAGGACAATGTCTATTTATGTCTTAATGTCTATGCAATTAAAGTGGTGCACCACAAAAATTTATTGTAAAAAAATATTACCATGTACTTGAAAAGACAATTCTGTATGCAATTTCTGTGAAGGGAAATGTCTTTTTGTGCTACTTCGTTTTTTTTAAGTACATCATAAAGTTATTATTTACTGGATCTGTAGGCATAAAATATTTATATTAGTACATCCATAAAATTTATTTTAACCAATGCTTCAGTGCAGTTAGAAACTAGACATTAAACAAAATGAGTAAATAAATGCATAAAGCAAGCCACATGGCATTTCTCTCAACTAGCAGGACAATAGCCATGAAATGTTTCTTGTCGTTTCATTAGGCATTTTAGTAAATATCATAAATTAAGAGCTCCACAGTGTAATCATATGTTTTCAAGTTTGGGCGTGTAGTATTTGCGATGCTTTCTACAAAGGAATCTCAATAGCGAGGATAATGGCCTCTTTTTTTTTCTCCACCTGTGCCACTGACAGGCACACACTAATGGCTTTCTTTTGTCAGGTGGTTGTCGCGCAGCTGGGTGCCCACGACGCATTACATGCAGGTGGTCACTTAACTGTCTTATCGAAATATTTACGACACCAGTTTCCGCTACAGTGGCAGTCTCATATAAAAAATTTCACAGGTCAAGAATTTGCGTTACACATCTGTAGAAACAAAATTCTATTAATATAACAGTGTCCAAAAATTTTTGGCGGCCTTGTGATACATTCACACGTATACACACATTTCATAACTCATAAAGTACGATTCTTGGTTTCCAACAACCTTTTTCACAAACCAGAGACCCTAACCACTACTCATTATTCCTTACCTTATTACACATATGTATATTCGTCGACACTTCTTCAATATGTCATCATAACAGATACGTAGCATAACCAAATAACTCATATAGCATCAGCTTAAGCATACTTCAGCAGCATAATTCACATTGTCGTCGTAATAATAATATCATAACACCACAGTCAAATTCTCAAAATCTCCATAGCTTCCTCCAATAATTTCAAAACCTAAAAAAAAATTCTCTGCTCATGTCAAAAGTGTCATCTGCCTCAAGCGTACTTTAAAAATCGTGATCCCATACCAAATATGTCATTGAAAGCTCTCATACTATCACAATGGTTCCGAAAAATATATGAACAGTTCACAAAGTACAGATAAAATACAACTTCGTAAGTGTGAAGTTATCCAATGGTGTAATTACATAAACATCTGTCACTGATGTAGTAAAGTAAATGTTTGTCTCTCTCAGTTAAATGATCAGATAGCTGTGTAATTTATGTGTTAGAGAAATATGGTACCGATGTGTAAAGTTGTATAAGCAAATACCATATTAGCTAGGGCTCCTTGTGCTTGCCACACACATGGTACACAAAGTAGGCGTGTACCCCCCTGAGGATTAATGTAATTATATCCTCAGGTGTTACAGATTACAGCAATGGAATGAAATGTATCACGGAAAACTTTTTTTGTAATTCAAATATGTTGAAAAATAAATAGTTTAATGCGTGTCCTGTAGCGCTAAATGTGCGTCTTGCTATAAGACAATCTCTGTGGAAGTGTCGTAGTTATTGTCCACCGAAAGCTAAGTTCTGCAGAAGTCAATGTACTTACCTCATGATAAACGAAATTGAAATGCTTTGCGTATAGATATCTTTGTTATTACGCTTATTGCCGTGATGAAGTAAGTACTGTACTGTACGTATTGTTGTGCTACAGAAAAGGCTGTCTCATTGTAGCTATACCACAAACGTTACTACTAAAACATGTTTTACTTTCCAGAAAAGTTCAGAAAAACTGTGCAGATATAAAACAGAAAGACCGCAAAAGCAACAATGTAAATCGTGTCACATATTAGTAGCGTCGTAATATAATCGTGTAACTATTATAGAAACCAAATGCTAAGTCATCTTTAATCTCACCGAATGAACTTCAAATAAAGAATGTGTTTTCAAGTAAACCAAAATGTTGCATTAAAATCTCATTAGCAGTACTGGTAAATGTTCTAAGTATGTGAGCCTTATAGTCGTTACGTAATCGTGCAACTAACAAGCAAGAATGTACACACGCAATAACACAGTGATGTCTGTTCACTATAACAATGCACTCGTAAATACTGTTTAAATAAGTTCTAGACTGGATAGTTAACTTCAAAACATTGTTGCATGTTAACAGTTTGTCAGTGTAACAAAGCGTAATGGAAATGTGAAGTGAAATGTTTAATGGCAAAGACAAAGTTAAAAAGCAGATTATCTTTCAATAAACGGTTTTATATGTGAAATGTGGTGTAAACCATTACTCTTTGTAGTACTCAAAGTTTCAACTTGAACGCAATTATCATGCGGTGTACGTCGGTAAAGAATACTGGAACTTTTCTCAAGGTTAGCGTCTATGTTATTTTTCGCTAAGCCAGCCGGCGCACGTGGCTGCCTGCGGTGTAAGTCATTGTCTGTCTCTTTGTTGGCGCGCGCCGTTAATGGTATTAGGGGACCTAACTTCTAAAAATTCACCTTGCCGAGAGGGCCCTACCCTGTTTGAAGCTCGCCAGTTCTGATGGATTTCCGGTCTGTCATTATGATTATATCGTCTGTCGTCATGTCGGTAGTTCCTGTAATTTCTTGTTTGTCGGTCATGTGGTGGAGAATTTCTCCCTGAATTATCACTGCGTGGTGGACCCTTGCGTCTGAAGTTATTCTGTCTCCCTTGATAATAATAGTTCTGGTTGCCATATTGTCTGTTTCTATGATTGTCTCTGTCATATTCATTACTACGGAAATGCGATTTTTCTCTGTAATTATTACTCTGCCAGTGGTTGTCATACGGGTGGTGTCTGTTTTGGTCACGATTTGTGTTGTGAGAATAGCCTTGTCGTGTCCAGTTGTTATTTCTTTCATCGCGGAATTGCGACGGATATGACCTGTAATTATTGTGCTTCTGTTTTCGCGTTCCGCGATTGTCAGTGTCAATTTCTAATTCTTGTAAGAGTCCCTGAAAAGCTTCAATGTCGTCTTTGCAACGTCCTGCCAAAATAATATGTCGTAAATGTTCAGGCAATTTCATTAAGCAAATGTGGATGAGTTCTGTGGGGCTGTATGGGTTTGAAAGATATTGATTCTTATGTAACATGTCTTCAAAATATTTCACAAGACTGGAAAATTCAGATTGTTCGAAATGTTTCATCATTATGATGCTATGTTTTACTCGGTCTTGTGTAGCTTGAGACCAATATGCTGAGAGGAAGGCATGATAAAATTCTCCTTCACTATGACAATCGTGAATGACCGATCGCATTCTTACAGCTGGTTCATTCTCCAAGTAGCCACACATAAATTCTAATCTGTGTTCTAATGACCAGTTGGGAGGAAAACAATGAGAGAATTGATGGAGCCACGCTTGTGGATGAATGTCGTTGCCAGAATTCATAAATGTTTTGAATTTACGTGTAGTAATGAACAGCTTATAGTCAAAATCATCGTGTCGCTGGGTAGCATATCGGTCATTGTTACGTCGTATCGGTGGTTCTATCTCAAAATTGGGTGCACCTTGCCAATTACTTTCATGATTTCCGAAATGCCCTGTGTTATTATTTTGTGGCTGTTCCGTATTTCTATTTCCTTCTTCCCATATTGGAGCGCGAGTGTCCTCTGAAATACGTAATTGTTGTATTACCTGTGTCAGCTGATCTTGTACTTCCCGGATTTCTCTTTGGTGTTGCGTACTAATTTGATTCAGACTTTGTTTGAATTTCCTAATTTGTTCACACTCTTCTGTGTCATTAAAGACTACCGGTTTTGTGTCATTCAAATTATCATCTACCTTCGTAGATAAATTATTTAGTTGATCCGAAAGTTCAACTACTTTCTCTGATAATGAACTAATGTCCTCCATGTGTCTTTCTGAATCAATTTTCAGAGTATCTACTGTGTCCTTTAAGTTTTCTTGAGTTTTTGCAAGTTGCGTAAGCGAATCGGTAGATGCAACTGAGTCAGTTTTAGCTTGCAAGGTCTCATGATTTTAATGAGCAATTGTTTGCAGTTCTTTTATGGCTGCTTCGTGATTCTGTAATGCATTTTCATGCCGCGAAAAAATAGGTTGGAAATGCTCACAAATTTGTGTTTTTACGTCATTACAGACTTTTTGACATTTCGATTCGATTTTATGTAATTCAGTAGTTAAATCTTCACGTGTTTGTTCAAGCGTATGTTCCACTGAGTCTAACTTTTGAAGCTTTTGCTCCATTGCGTATAACTTTTGCTCTGTTTGTCTCTGATTTTGTTCCATTGTGTCTAACTTTTGAAGATTTTGTTCCATTGTGTCTAACTTTTGAATATTTTGTTCCATTGTGTCTAACTTTTGCTCTGTTTGTCTCTGATTTTGTTCAAGCGTTGTGTCTAACTTTTGTAGCCTTTGTCCCATTTGTTGCATTAACTGTAATAACAGTGCACTGGTGTCTGAAACATGTTCCTCAGTGCTTTTCGGCAGTGCATTTGAACCGGCAATATTCGCATTTTGAAAAGCAGAAAATGTGTCTTGATTTATTTGAGAAAACGATGAGGACGCAAAATCTGAATCTACAGTATTTGCAAGATTGTGACCTGTCATTTCGGAATCCTGAGGCGAGCTGTTGCCGATCGATCGATCGATAACGCTTCCCTGTTCACTAATTGTTTCACTGCCTACACCATTATTTGCAACCCTCTCCATTTCCTTACACACAATTACCAAATTACTACTTTGAACATTAGTTAATTCATTACATGGTGGCGCTAACACACTGCTTTCGTCTTCACTGTCATTTCTCAGTTTACTTTGGAGCCTAGTGTTACGTTTTTCACACGCCATTATTGTCACAATTTTTCACACGACAACACAGAAAAACACAATTTGAAGAACAAAAATAAGAGAACACATTAACATAGCACTGAAAATAATATCTAGTTAATTGCAAGCGCAGCAGCGAAATACTTCGTGCAAAACTACATGCATGCCACAACTGTTTTACTGTACAACAATGAATGACTGCAACTACAAAGGAAATTCTCTCTATGATTACGCGCTAGCAAAAAACAAAGGCTACACTAACTACAAAAACTACAAGAAAATATCAGAAGATTCCAGTGAGGTATCCTTGGCTAAGGATCGACATATGAAACGTCCCCTTAGAAAAATTGTACAAGACTGTGCTCAAACTGACACACAATAGTTTTTAGCGCAGCGCAATCTGACTTTCAAAAATCCCTACGAAAGAATGGCCCTGACTAACATTAACCTATACGTTTCACAAATCACTTACCTCACAAAAATCTTCGTTACTCAAGCTACTGCAATACAGCGAGCACCACTACTGCCAGCTAAATAAAAGATTCAAACTACTGAAGGCACTAACTACTGATAGGCATAGTTAGCAAATGAAAAATTTTAATACAGAACAAACAATGTATTTACCTTAATAGTCATAATATATATATCAGTTCGTGACACCAATTCTTACAAATTTCAAAACTCCGCCATCTCTCTCCCCACGTCCACCACTGCTGGCGGCTCACCTCCAACTGCCCAACGCTACGCGCTATTAGCATCCAGCTGCCGCTGCCCAACACTACAATGGCAGACAACAATGCAAACTAAACACAGACTGCGCACAGCACAGCCAGTGATTTTTCATACCGAGCGCTAAGCGGCGTTACCAAAAAGAAAACCTAAACAGCCTACTTACACTGTAAAGTGCGAAAAGTGGCAATTAGCACTAAACAAAGAAAAGTGCGAGGTCATCCACATGGATACTGAAAGAAATCCGATAAATTTTGGATATACGATAAATCGCACAAATCTAAGGGCTGTCAATTTGACTAAGTATCTAACGAATTACAATTACGAGCAACTTAAATTGGAAAGACCACAAGATAATATTGTGGGGAAGGCGAAACATAGACTGCGCTTTGTTGGCAGAACACTTAGAAGATGCGACAAACCCACTCAAGAGACAGCCTACATTATACTTGTCTGTCCTCTGCTGGATTATTGGTGCGCGGTATAGGATCCTTACCTGATAGGATTGACGGAGGACATCGAAAAAGTGCAAAGAAGGGCAGCTCGTTTCATGTTATCGCGCAATAGGGGTGAGAGCGTCACTGATATGATACTCGAGTTGGGGTGGCAGTCACTGAAAAAAAAGGCGCTTTTCTTTGCGGCGAGCTCTATTTACGAAATTTCAATCACCAACTTTCTCTTCCGAATGCGAAAATATTTTGTTGACACCTACCTACATAGGGAGAAATGACCATCAAAATAAAATAAGAGAAATCAGAGCTCGAACGGAAAGATTTAGGTGTTCCTTCTTCCCACGCGACATTCGAGAGTGGAATGGTAGAGAAGTAGTTTGAAAATGGTTCGATGAACCCTCTGCCAGGCACTTAAGTGTGAACTGCAGATTAACCATGTAGATGTAGATGATGATCATGTTCAAGGGCTTGTACAATCACGGATAACGGACATTTATTATCACACGCTTCCAAACCCGCCATTCACAAACTTAAGCCCTCGGAAAATGCCTTGAGACCGAATAATTCTGTCGGACGTCTTATTAAGACAATCTGCTGAAACGACGCTGAATATTCGACAGTTTACTTGTCACATGATTCAGCAGACTGAGAGATGATTGATCTCCCGCTTATAGGAAATGAGACACACCCTCGCGCTCAAAATGCTTACTCCCGAAATGTGGATTCTACTGGCAGCACTGGGCTCTATGGGCACCATCGACATGGCGCGTTCTTTGGGCACCCAAGTTTTCTTATACAGCAGGTAATCAATTTACAAAGGCACATTGTCCGAGTGTGGAGCTCTGAATACCGTGCGACGCGCTCCATTTTCTGTAATGATACCATACCAGGCTGCAGCATCATACACTCCTGGAAATGGAAAAAGAACACATTGACACATTGACCCACCATACTTGCTCCGGACACTGCGAGAGGGCTGTACAAGCAATGATCACACGCACGGCACAGCGGACACACCAGGAACCGCGGTGTTGGCCGTCGAATGGCGCTAGCTGCGCAGCATTTGTGCACCGCCGCCGTCAGTGTCAGCCAGTTTGCCGTGGCATACGGAGCTCCATCGCAGTCTTTAACACTGGTAGCGTGCCGCGACAGCGTGGACGTGAACCGTATGTGCAGTTGACGGTCTTTGAGCGAGGGCGTATAGTGGGCATGCGGGAGGCCGGGTGGACGTACCGCCGAATTGCTCAACACGTGGGGCGTGAGGTCTCCACAGTACATCGATGTTGTCGCCAGTGGTCGGCGGAAGGTGCACGTGCCCGTCGACCTGGGACCGGACCGCAGCGACGCACGGATGCACGCCAAGACCGTAGGATCCTACGCAGTGCCGTAGTGGACCGCACCGCCACTTCCCACCAATTAGGGACACTGTTGGTTAATTTTATTTTCGGATATATAAATTTGGTACTTACGTGGTCTCCGTCACTCTGTATTGTACTATAACGTGGTGTAGTTTTAGGACGTTTATGCTATATGCTAGTTTTTGGTTTGCTGCTATTCTTAATTGTTCTTTATTGTAATTTTATTAATTTGACGTTTTAACGTCAGATTTGACAGGCTGATTGTTGGACAGATTCTCGAAAGACAACACCATCAAGCAGGAAATACGTAGCAGGACCAGAAAGCACCAAACTTTCACAGTCAAATCAGAAATCTTCTCTGTGGTAATAAAATGCCACGAAAAGCAAAAGCGACCTTGTACCACACCTATTTCGAACCAATCCTAACGTATTGTTTAGAAAAGTGTACCCTACTAAACAAAGGCCTTAGCAGAATTCAGGTAACAGAAATGAGATTCATTAGAGCAGTGAACCAAGCAACTAGTAAGGACAAAATCAGGAATGAAGTGAATAGAAAATTAGCTGTTATTGAGTTTCCTGTTGGCTCTGAGCACTATAGGACTTAACATCTGTGGTCATCAGTCCCCTAGAACTTAGAACTACGTAAGCCTAACTAACCTAAGGACATCACACACATCGATGCCCGAGGCAGGATTCGAACCTGCGACCGTAGCAGCAACGCTCCGGACTGAAGCGCCTAGAACAGAAGATGTATGAAGACAAAAGGAGATGCCGAACGTTTGTACACCACACCAGGGAAACTGGATTTCGAAAACGATGATGATAGTTGGGCAGCTTTCCAAAGATGCTATATGGTTGCAGTTATTAGGATGTGTTGATTTTATCTTTTTGGGCTGTATATATCATCTTTGTAATCGACTTGTCTGTGTGTAGTTCTTTGTGTCTATCCGTTATATTTGGTTAGGAATTTAATACAATTTTGTATGCAGCGCACGTGTTTTAAATCCATTTATTCATTTAAAATGTCATCACGGCGTTGTATTATGTGTCTGTAATTCGCTATCTCTTCAAGTAGGTTCGTTGTTAAACCTTAGGTAATTGCGTAAAATTTTCATTGCTAACTCCATTCGTTCTGCGTTGTGGTTACCGTTCTTTAAGTAGCCGAAGAATGTAGATGAATTATTTTCATTAATTCTCGTGTGCTCTCGATAAGCTATATTGGAATTGCGCTCTGTCTGTCCTACGTAAAATTTATGGCAATCCTCACATTCGGTTTTGTGTATGCCGGGGTTTGTGTGTATTGTTAATTTTGTTTTTTCCTGACTGAAGTCTACGCTAGATATTGTTATTCTGTGCGCGAATCGGATACTTGTGTTCTTCATTAGTGCATTTAATTTGTTGATATTGTGCCCAGACATGTTATAGGTACGGACGTTGGTTTAGCCATTTTTATTGCTTCTCTGTGCAGTTTTATACCTTTGTGAATTTTTGTGTACAGAGTGGTCCATTGATCGTGACCGGGCCAAATATCTCACGAAATAAGCGTCAAACAAAAAAACTGCAAAGTGCCAGACTTGTCTAGCTTGAAGGGGGAAACCATATGGCCCTATGGTTAGCGCGCCAGATGGCGCTGCCATAGGTCAAACGGATATCAACTCCGTTTTTTTAAATATAGGAACCCCCATTTTTATTACATATTCGTGTAGTACGTAAAGAAATATGAATGTTTTAGTTGGGCCGCTTTTTTCGCTTTCTGATAGATGGCGCTGTAATAGTCACAAACATGTGGCTCACAATTTTAGACGAACAGTTGGTAACAAGTAGGTTTTTTAAATTAAAATACAGAACGTAGGTACGGTTGAATATTTTATTTCGGTTGTTCCAATGTGATACATGTACCTTTGTGAATTTATCATTTATGAGAACTTGTAAATACCACATTAATGCAAGAAATGCTCAAAATGATGTCCGTCAACCTCAATGCATTTGGCAATACGAAATTTCTCTCAAAAGCGAGTAGTTCGTCTTCCGTAATGTTCGCAAATGCATTGACAAAGCGCTGACGCATGTTGTCAGGCGTTGTCGGTGGATCACGATAGCAAATATCCTTCAACTTTCCCCACACAAAGAAATCCGGGGACATCAGATCCGGTGAACGTGCGGGCCATGGTATGGTGTTTAGAGGACCAAAGCAGCTGTCATGAAATATGCTATTCAATACCGCTTCAACCGCACGCGAGCTATGTGTCGGACATCCATCATGTTGAAAGTACATCGCCATTCTGTCATGCAGTGAAACATCTTGTAGTGACGTCGGTAGAACATTACGTAGGAAATCATCATACATTGGACCATTTAGACAGCCATCGATAAAATGGGGGCCAATTATCCTTCCTCCCACAATTCCACTCCATACATTAACCAAGGTCGCTGACGTTCCACTTGTCGCAGCCATCGTGGATTTGCCGTTGCCTAATAGTGCATGTTATGCCGGTTTACATTACCACTATTGATGAATGACACTTCGTCTCTGATTAGAACGCGTGCAAAAAATCTGTCATCGTCCCATAATTTCTCTTGTGCCCATTGGCAGAACTGTACATGACGTTCAAAGTCGTCACCACGCAATTCCTGTTGCATAGAAATATGGTACGGGTGCAAACGATGTTGATGTAACATTCTCACCGACGTTCTTGAGATTCCCGATTATCGCGCAATTTGTCTGCTACTGATGTGCGGATTAGCCGCGACAGGAGCTAAAACACCTACTTTGGCATCATCATTTGTTGCAGGTCGTGGTTGACATTTCACATGTGGCTGAACACTTCTTGTTTCCTTAAATAACGTAACTATCCCGCAAACGGTCCGGACACTTGGATGATGTCGTCCAGGATACCGAGCAGCATACATAGCACACATCCTTTGGGCATTTTGATCACAACAGCCATACATCAACACGATATCGACCTTTTCCGCAATTGGCAAACGGCCAATTTTAACACTGGTTATGTATCACAAAGCGAATACCGTCCGCACTCTCGGAATGTTACGTGATACCACGTACTTACACTTTTGTGACTATTTCAGCGCCATCTACCACAAATCGTATAAAGTGGTCCAACTAAAACATTGATATTTCTTTACGTACTACACGAATATGTAATAAAAAATGGAGGTTCCTATTTTAAAAAACGCAGTTGATATCCGTTTGACACACGGCAGCGACATCTAGCGGGCCAACCACAGCGCCATCTGGTTTCCCCCTTCAAGCTAGACGAGTTTCGTTCTTTGTAGTTATTTCGCTTGATGCTTCTTTCGTGAGATATTTGGCCCGATCACTATCAATGGACCACCATGTATAGCTCTTGTGTAGGAAAGACAACGTTCAAGTCGCCATTGCAAATGCAATAGTTTGGCGTGTCTTGTGAGTGAAATATAATTAGATCTTATGCTGGCTACCGCTGTGACAGTCAGGTATAGGATAAGAGACGTCAGTGCATTCGATGGCGATCAGAGTGTAGCACGAAGGAAGAAGAAGACGTTTCGTGTTTCCTTTAGGTAACAAAACCAGTACGGAAGACAAGCAACGAACTGATGGCCGCTGACGCTGCAGGTTTCGTCAGCAACTCTGTCGACGTTGGCGGAGACGAGCACATCTGAAGCCCTGGCACGACGCCAGGTAAGAATGTTACGCTGTCTAAAGAAGCCGTACAAGTTCCCGCAACGGCGCGTTGACCGGCAAACAGCTGCGCACTGTGAATGGCTGCTCACCTACTACCTGTTGCCGTGCCTGAAGATTCTGTCCGTTGCCCTGCCGCTATTGATTGTCAACCAAGACAGCTAGGGCACTTGGTAACATTATTTTATAAGACGTTTTGATCGGTAGGAGAGAAAAGATATGAAGTGAAACACTGACATCTTGACGTGTTATTGATGTGGTGTTCCGTTTGAAGACGGATTTGATGCTGCTCTCCACGTCGTCCTATCTTGTGAGTCTCTTTGCCTCTGCATAACCACTGCTTTGGGGTTACCTGAAGTCGCAAGTGTATCGTGATCGACCGACATCTCTAGGGATGCTGAAAGACAACATCCGATGCCAATGCCTCACCATAACTCCGGACATGCTTTACAGTGCTCTTCACAACATTATTCCTCGACTACAGCTATTGTTGAGGAATGATGGTGGACATATTAAGCATTTCCTGTAAAGAACATCGTCTTCGCTTTGTCTTACTTCGTTATGCTAAATATTGCTATTCTGATCAGATGAAGCGCCATCTGTCGGACATTTGTTGAACTTGTGTATTTTTTTGGTTCTAATAAAACCCCATGTCATTCCAAGCATGGCCGTCAATTTGTACCTCTCTATCTACATTATTATGTGATTTATTCAGTTTTCAAATTTATACTGACTTTTTGATCACCAGGTACATTGCCACTTGCGACTTGAATAACACTATAATTCCACTCAATGATGTTGACTGCTTCAGCTGAGGTCACGAACTGAGCAGAATGCTTCCATGCTTGGCCCTAGATTTACCTCTGTGCGAGGACGCTGCTGCGCTGAGAGATAGGGCGTGTCTTCCCTAGCAACTCCCACTCGTTTCTGCGAATTGCAGCGAGACATTGCTGATGCCTGTGGTATCGATGAGCGTTGCCGACTGTGGCGTGGCACCCTGATCTTCGGACGATACCTTGGTCTCTCTCTACAATTTTTACTACACACTTCCTTCCACTACTGAACTGTCTATACCTGGATGCTTCGGAATGTGTCCCACCTTTGTGTACCATTAATTTATTTATCCCCAATTCGATTCAGTATCTCCTCATTAGTTATCCGATCCGTCTATCAAATTTTCAAAATTCTTCTGTGGCATCACATTACAAAATCATACAGTCTCTTCTTATCTCAACTGTTTATCAACTACATTTCACTCCTGTTGTGACTGGTAGGAGAGCCAACCGTGTTAGTAAAGGAGGCCGAAATGGACGCGTTTTAGCTCACGCAGGCTGGCGTGAGGTCTGGGATATGACAAGGGAATTAGAATTGAGAAAAACTGACGTAGCTGGTGGAATACTTAACTTTAATCCATTAATGAAGAACGTCGCTCTTTATGGTACATGATTCACAATATCAATAGTACGGATACTGGCGCCTTGCTAGGTCGTAGCAAATAACGTAGCTGAAAGCTATGCTAACTACCGTCACGGCAAATGAGAGCGTAGAAGTCAGTGAACCATCGCTAGCAACGTCGGCTGTACAACTGGGGCGAGTGCTAGGAAGTCTCTCTAGACCTTCCTAGTGGCGGCGCTCGGTCTGCAATCTCTGATAGTGGCGACACGCGGGTCCGACGTATACTACCAGGCGCGGCCGATTTAAAGGCTACCACCTAGCAAGTGTGGTGTCTGGCGGTGACACCACAACTCCCATAAAAGGCTACAAACCATATACACTGAAGCGCCAAAGAAACTGACACAGGCATGCCTATTCAAATACAGAGACATGTAAACAGAGAGATACGGCGCTGCGGTCTTCATGCATATATAAGACAACAAGTGTCTGGTGCTGTTGTTAGATCGGTTACCGCTGCTATAGTGGCAGATTATCAAGATGTAAGTGTGTTTGAACGTGGTGTTGTAGGCGACGCACGAGCGGTGGGACACAGCATCTCCGAGATAGCAATGGAGTATGGATTTTCCCGTACGGTCATTTCACTAGGGTACCGTGAGTATGAGGACCGGTATAACATCAAATCACCGACATCGCTGAGGCCGGAAAAAGATCCTGTAAGAACGGGACCAGTGATGACTGAAGAGAATCATTCAGCAGCCCTTCCACAAATTGCTGCAGTTTTCAATCTGAGAGATCAACAAGCGCCAGCGTGCGAACCATTCGACGAAACATCATCGATATGGGCTATCTGTGCCGATGGTCCACTCGTGTACGGTTGCTGACTACACGAAACAAAGCTTTACGCCTCGCTTGGGCCCGTCAATGCCGACACTGGACTGTTCATGACTGGAAACATGTTCCTCAATCGGACGAGCCTCATTTCAAATTGCATAGAGAGGATGCACGTGTACGGGTATGGAGACAACTTCACGCATCCACAGACCCTGCATGTCATCAGGAGACTGTTCAAGCTGGTGGAGGCTCTGTAATTGTGCGGGGCGTGTGCAGTTGGAGTGACATGGAATCCTTAGTACGTCTAGATACGACTCCGACAGGTGACACGTACGTAAGCATACTGTCTGACCACGTGCATCCATTCGCGTCCATTGTGCATTTCGACGGACTTGGGCAATTTCAGCAGGACAATGCGACACCCCACAGGCCCAGAACTGCTACAGAGTGGCTCCAGGAACATTCTTCTGAGTTTAAACACTTCCGCTGGCCACCAAACTTCTCAGACATGGATATTATTGAGCATATCTGGGATGCCTTGCAAAGCACTACTTCAGACATTAGTCGAGTCCATGCCACGTTGTGTTGCGGCACTTCTGCGTGCTCGCTGAGGCCCTACACAATATTAGGCTGGTGTACCAGTTACTTTGGCTCTTCAGTGTAAATACCTCTACAAAAGATTTGCTAACACTTAAATTCGTTTCCGATGTTAACAAATTTATCGTTTTCAGGACTCTTTTCTAGCTATAGCCAGTCTGCATTTTGTATCCTCCCTACCTTGGCCATCGTCAGTTACTTTGCTGCCTGAGTAGCAAAATACTTGTAACACTTTTAGTGTCTCATTTCCTGATCTAATTCCCTCAGTGCCCTTAATGCGAGTGCATTCCATTGTTTTATTTTTGTTGTTATTTTTCTTATAGTCTCTTTTCGAGAGAATATCCATACCTTTCAACTTCCCTTCCTTTGCCGGTCTCTGACAGAATTACGTCATCGTCTAACCGCAAAATTTTTAACTCTTCTCCATGATTTTCATTCTCTTCCCAAATATGTGTTTGGTTTCATTTACTGCTTACTTAATGTGTAGGTTGAGTAACATCAGGGATAGGCTAGAGCCCTGTCTCACTTCCTGCACAACTACTGCTGCTCTTTCGCGCCCATCGCTGCTTACACTACTGGCCATTAAAATTGCTACACCACGAAGATAAGATGCTACAGAAGCGAAATTTAACCAACAGGAAGAAGATGCTGTGATATGCAAATGATTAGCTTTTCAGAACATTCACAGAACGTCGGATCCGGTGGCGACACCTATAACGTGCTGACATGAGGAAAGTTTCCAACCGATTTCTCATACACAAACAGCAGTTAACCGGCGTTGCCTGGTGAAACGTTGTTCTGATGCCTCGTGTAAGGAGGAGAAATGCGTACCATCACGTTTCCGACTTTGATAAAGGTCGGATTGTAGCCTATCGCGATTGCGGTTTATCGTATCGCGACATTGTTGCTCGCATTGGTCGATGTCCAATGACTGTTAGCAGAATATGGAATCGGTGGGTTCAGGAGGGTAATACGGAACGCCGTGCTGGAGCCCAACGGCCTCGTATCAATCGTGATGACAGGCATCTTATCCGCATGGCTGTAACGGATCGTGCAGCCACGTCTCGATACCTGAGTCAACAGATGGGGACGTTTGCAAGACGACAACCATCTGCACGAACAGTTCGACGACGTTTGCAGAAGCATGGACTATCAGCTCGGAGACCATGGCTGCGGTTGCCCTCGACGCTGCATCACAGACAGGAGCGCCTGCGACGGTGTACTCAACGACGAACCTGGGTGCACGAATGGCAAAACGTCATTTTTTCTGATGAATCCAGTTTCTGTTTACAGCATCATCATGGTCGCCTCCGTGTTTGGCGACATCGCGATGAACGCACATTGGAAGCGCGTATTCGTCATCGCCATACTGGCGTATCATCCGGCGTGATGGTATGGGGTGCCATTGGTTACACGTCTCGGTCACATCTTGTTCGCATTGACGGCACTTTGAACAGTGGACGTTATATATCAGATGTGTTACGACCCGTGGCTCTACCCTTCATTCGCTCCCTGCGAAACCTTACATTTCAGCAGGATAACGCAGGACCGCATGTTGCAGGTCCTGTACGGGCCTTTCTGGGTTACAAAAATGTTCGACTGCTGCCCTGGCCAGCACATTCTCCAGATCCTTCACCAATTGATAACGTCTGGTCAATGGTGGCCGAGCAACTGGCTCGTCACAATACGCCAGTCTCTACTCTGGATGAACTGTGATTTCGTGTTGAAGTTGCATGGGAAGCTGTACCTGTACACGCCGTCCAAGCTCTGTTTGACTCAATGTCCAGGCGTATCAAGGCCGTTATTACGGCCAGAAGTGGTTACTCTGGGTACTGATTTGTCAGGATCTATGCACCCAAATAGCGTGAAAATGAAATCACATGTCAATTCTAGTATAATATATTTGTCCAATGAATACCCGTTTTTCATCTGTATTGCTTCTTGGTGTAGCAATTTTAATGGCCAGTAATGTATAACTGCAGTCTGGTTTCTGTATAAGCTGAACTTAACTTTCCACACCCTGTGTGTGCTATCTCCAGAATTTCAAAGAGTATATTCCAGTCAACACCATCAAAACTTCTAAAAATTTACAAATGTTATAAACGTAGGTTCGCCTTTCTTCATTCTATCTTCTAACAGAAGTCACGCGGCCAGTATTACCTCCGTGTTCCTGTATTTCTCCAGTACCCAAACCAATCTTTCCCAATATCAGCCTCTACTACTTTTTGCATACTTTATTATAGAATTGTAAATCACAGAATGGATTTGTTATCAATAGCCTGCTAGACAGGGTGGGCTTCCTACATAGCGGGTACCGTAAGCTGTCATTCCTCGCGGCGACCTTTGGGGGCGGAAGCACGTGATTCCTGCCTCGCGTAGACGATCATGGGCAGATACAAGTGTCCACCTAGTCGAGAAACGGGAACAGCGTACACTGCATAGCAGAACGAAAACTTCACCCACGATGGTTGGTACAATGCCGCGTCCCACAGTATTGTTTGGTAGCTAGGATTCCCAATTACCAGAAACAAATCAGTCGGTGACACACCATGCGAAAGTTACATTCCGTCCTTAATTTTTGTTTCTGGGTGTAGATATAACGCAGATTTAGCCTGGTAAGGTATGCGGAAGATGACAGATGTGACGCCAAATGGTTTTTGTAAACTTCTGTTTGTTATTTCCGGGAATCTTTATTTTGTATCTATTTGTTAACGCCACTTGCGTTGTAGTAACAGTTTGTTACATGAATTCTCGAAATTAATTAATGTGTTGATGGATTTATTACGTTAATGACAGCATTTGAGCGCGGAATTTGCAATCAGTAACAAAAACTTACGCGTGCCAGCTGTATAAATGTGATTAAAGTGCATTATAGTTGCTTTTATTTGCACAAAATATATCTGTTTCATATTAGGCCCAAAACTGATTGCTGTTACCCATTTACATGAAGCATGGAATGGCAATTGAATCTCAATGTAGACAAGTGTAATATGCTGCGAATACATAGAAAGGAAGATCCTTTATCATTTAGCTACAAGGTGCATTCAAGTTCTAAGGCTTCCGATTTTTTTTTTTCTAATTAACTACTCACCCGAAATCGATGAAACTGGCGTTACTTCTGGACGTAATCGCCCTGCAGACGTACACATTTTTCACAACACTGACGCCATGATTCCATGGCAGCGGCGAAGGCTTCTTTAGGAGTCTGTTTTGAGCACTGGAAAATCGCTGAGCAATAGCAGCACGGCTGGTGAATGTGCGGCCACGGAGAGTGTCTTTCATTGTTGGAAAAAGCCAAAAGACACTAGGAGCCAGGTCAGGTGAGTAGGGAGCATGAGGAATCACTTCAAAGTTGTTATCACGAAGAAACTGTTGCGTAACGTTAGCTCGATTTGCGGATGCGTTGTCTTGGTGAAACAGCACACGCGCAGCCCTTCCCGGACGTTTTTGTTGCAGTGCAGGAAGGAATTTGATCTTCAAAACATTTTCGTAGGATGCACCTGTTACCGTAGTGCCCTTTGGAACGCAATGGATAAGGATTACACCCTCGCTGTCCCAGAACATGGACACCATCATTTTTTCAGCACTGCTGGTTACCCGGAATTTTTTTGGTGGTGGTGAATCTGTGTGCTTCCATTGAGCTGACTGGCGCTTTGTTTCTGGATTGAAAAATGGCATCCACGTCTCATCCATTGTCACAACCGACGAAAAGAAAGTCCCATTCATGCTGTCGTTGCGCGTCAACATTGCTTGGCAACATGCCACACGGGCAGCCATGTGGTCGTCCGTCAGCATTCGTGCCACCCACCTGGATGACACTTTTCGCATTTTCAGGTCGTCATGCAGGATTGTGTGCACAGAACCCACAGAAATGCCAGCTCTGGAGGCGATCTGTTCAACAGTCATTCGGCGATCCCCCAAAACAGTTCTCTCCACTTTGTGGATCATGTCGTCAGACCGGCTTGTGCAAGCCCGAGGTTGTTTCGGTTTGCTGTCACGCGATGTTCTGCCTTCATTAAACTGTCGCACCCACGAACGCACTTTCGACACATCCATAACTCCATTACCACATCTCTCCTTCAACTGTCGATGAATTTCAGTTGGTTTCACACCACGCAAATTCAGAAAACGAATGATTGCACGCTGTTCAAGTAAGGAAAACGTCGCCATTTTAAGTATTTAAAACAGCTCTCATTCTCGCCGCTGGCGGTAAAATTCCATCTGCCGTACGGTGCTGCCATCTCTGGGACGTATGGACAATGAACGCGGCCTCATTTTAAAACAATGGGCATGTTTCTACCTCTTTACTGTCCGGAGAAAAAAAATCGGAGGCCTTAGAACTTGAATGCACCTCGTACAATGTAGCAGGTCAGCAACTGGAAGCAGTTAATTCCGTCAATCATCTGGGAGTAGGTATCAGGAGTCATTTAAAATGGAATGATCATATAAAGTTGATCGTCGGTAAAGCGGATGCCTGACTGAGATTCATTGAAAGAATCCTAAGGAAATGCAATCCGAAAACAAAGGAAGTAGGTTACGGTACACTTGTTCGCCCACTGCTTGAATACTGCTCACCAGTGTGGGATCCGTACCAGATGGGGTTAATAGAAGAGATAGAGAAGATCCAACGGAGAGCAGAGCGCTTCGTTACAGGATCATTTAGTAATCGCGAAAGCGTTACGGAGATGATAGATAAACTCCAGTGGAAGACTCTGCAGGAGAGACGCTCAGTAGCTCGGTACGGGCTTTTGTTAAAGTTTCGAGAACATACTTCACCGCGGGGTCAAGCAGTACATTGCTCCCTGCTACGTACATATCGCGAAGAGACCATAGGGATAAAATCAGAGAGATTAGAGAACATACAGAAGCATACCGACAATCTTTCTTTCCACGAACAATACGAGACTGGAATAGAAGGGAGAACCGATAGTCGGATGGCTTGCGGAGTATGGATGTAGATGCAGATTCTGAAATAACTCCTTTCCATCGTAGTCTTAGATCAAAAAGAAAACAATAATATGCTGACTGTATTAATTATATCAGGTTCATTTTACTTGGTGTTTACTTCGAGAGAAACGGTACACATGTAGTGGTACGTTTGCCGGAGTTTTTTAGTGGTTGTCGTTAGGAGGAAGTAGTGGAGAATCAGTTAGCAATAATGAATTCGTGTGATTCATTGGTCTGGCGTAGGTCTTTCAGCTGAACGCCATTTCTGGCGATGTGCGTGTTCCTAACTAATTCAACCGGTGAAAGGAAACCGCAGTTTAACGTGAAATCCGAAACACACGTTGCTTCTGATGGCTTCTCACATAGTTGAGAAGTAAAGGCTAGGTTAAAACGCAGACTGAAAAATCTGTGGGCCGACTAGGATTCGAGCCCACGATCTCTCGGTGTACAGACATGCGCTTACCGTTAAGGGGCCTTCACACGATCAATAACGTTTTCAAATCATCAATTTGTTGACGGTCTGAGGTTGCGTACTGACAGTTTGTCAGTCCAAGAAATACTGATGAGAAATATTGATAATCGGCAAAATATTTCAAGTATTTTCAATACATACTGAGCGTGTAACGTCTAATATTGGCGGTTTGACAGTACTAGCCTTTCAGATGTTGACGCAGCTTCATTAACCAGCCACATGGCGCTCGTGTGCAGTCACTATTCACTGTAGTGTTTGCGTTTCAGTTCATCCACGTTGGTCTTTGTTTATGAGTTCCGCCGAAATCTGCGTTTCACAAAATGAGCCAGCCTATGATCGTGGAACTTATAGAGTGATACTAACGAAATTAATTGTTGTGGAATCACTCGGCAAAAGAATAAATGGACAGGAATAAGAAAAATACTGCCTACGAAAATTTATTGAACTTGTTTTGCTAATGCAAAACTAGAAAATGCAAAAAAATACTTAAGAACAAACTTCAGAAAATAGTTTTTAAACAATAGAAGACAATAAGCGCTCCGAAGATGGACTTTCAGATGTTTACATACCGAAATGCTGGACGTTTAAGGCGCTTCATTTTCTGATTCAGACGAAGAGCTATGAGACTCCATCAGTTTCGTCGGAAGTGGTAAGCTACATTAAAACAAAGTTGTTCTTTATGGTATTTGTTTATTTTATTGCAAATAATTACAATATTTTGACAAAGCTTTAGATTACTTAATTACTATAAGAGGACATTATTTTGCTAGAATTTTTCTCCTTCTTACCTACTGCAATTGCAAAGTGGGCGATTTCTGAATGCGAATACTGCAAGAGATCTCTGCCCACTCGATCAGTACCTCTTGGTATATTGGATTTTGTATAGTCTTCAGAGTGTACCAGTTCTTGCACAGAACTTGCTCGAGTTTCCTAGATAATGTAAATGAGAAGGAGACAACATGACATTGTAATGATATTTACTTTTTCAGTCTGCATGTTAATGTATTCGCGCGCCCGCATCTCGTGGTCGTGCGGTAGCGTTCTCGCTTTCCACGCCCGGGTTCCCGGGTTCGATTCCCGGCGGGGTCAGGGATTTTCTCTGCCTCGTGATGGCTGGGTGTTGTGTGACGTCCTTAGGTTAGTTAGGTTTAAGTAGTTCTAAGTTCTATGGGACTGATGACCATAGATGTTAAGTCCCATAATGCTCAGAGCCATTTTTGCATTTGCGAATATCACAAATTTAGATACTAATACTCGCTATAGCAAGCCCTTTTAATGAAATTCATTGTTTCATTCTACAGGTCTTTGAATTAGACGATGACGAAGTGTTGCAGAAATTTTGTCATCTGTCACATCACTACCTTGTGCCTCAAAAAATAAAAAATAATTTCAAATGTGTGTGAAATCTTATGGGACTTAACTGCTAAGGTCATCAGTCTCTAAGCTTTCACACTACTTAACCTAAATTATCCTAAGGACAAACACACACACCCATGCCCGAAGATGGATTCGAACCTCCGACTAGACCAGCTGCACAGTCCATGCATCTCAATGCAAAGCATTTATTTGCAGGACCATATTCTTCCTCTTCATATGTTCAAGCATTAATGCTCACTTCCATTCTTCATGTAGGAGGCTGTGGATGCAGTCCTCGGCTGAATGCGTGCATGTGATACAGCTATTAAAACTCCCTCTGTCTGGCACCAGCATCTCGCTAATTGAACACGTGCTCCTCCCACACCGACAGCTCAACAAGCATTGATATCTCAGCCTCTTGTGGTGGCAACACCACACTAAGCTACTACTACTGTAGGTACATAATAAATTTAAACAAATTGAAGCAAATTTACACTAATTTATACAAATTTAAACAAATTATATTCGAATTGAATGACATCATGAGCAGTCGCTAGTGGGGTCAACACCATACTAACACCCCTCAGCTGCAGAAGTAAGCTCTTTGAGTGAATTTCTCTACAAATTCGAAATTCCCGCCCGTATTCCAAGAGGTTGACACACCATCAGGCGAAAAGTCGAAAAGTGTGGCCAGCGGCCTGCTGGGTGACCGTTAGAAGCACATAATTCAATTTCCCTCCAAAATTCAAACTTCCCGCCACGGAGGTGTGGCACTTTCCCGGCAGAAACCGCCATCTTAGATAACAGTACTCGTGTCATCAGCTGATGTCACGACCATCATCTTGGATGACATCATGCACTGTTGACAAGTCTGCAGGCCGCCATCTTGGATGACGTTATTGCTTCCATCTTGGATACATCTGGCAACAATGCACTCTGTGCTTACATCCCCCCCTCCCCACCCTACTACTCATATGCAGTACCTTGGCAGTCTATTCGTCATCTGTACACTCAATTATCTCATTACTGCCCTCTTCACTTTAAGCCACGAAGATTTATAGGATGAGAAATCACTCTCAACAATTTTTTTTTCGAGCATGTATTCATAAAAGGTCAGATGGGTCATGTGTTTGGAACTGTAGTGGACACACACAACACCTTGTATGTTTTCTGTTTTAAATCTATTCCTATCTTTGATCCATTGTGTATTTACAAGAGAAAAACACATTCCATTAACATTAGGACTAGGTATAGAAAAAAAAGAATTATACCGTTTTCAGCAATTCGGAATAACAAACAACACTTGTTGACTGACTGAAATATGTTATGATGGCGACTAACTGCATGAAAAGCCAGAGTACTGTTTACGTACACCAAATCACCCTCTTTACTTTGATTCGGAACAAAAAATTTATAAGTTTGGAAGATGAGTTTACACCATAAGATATGACTCTCGTTTATAGTTGCTTTTGTGTGCTTCTAGATCCAATGCACCTGAAAATAACTCAAAGGTTTATGTTTATAAATACCCATTTACATTACGGAGATTCAATTCAACTCTTAGGATAATTGTACAACTTACCTTTATTAACAACTGGTATGTATGTTTCGAGAGGGCAGGCCAAACATTCTGCTCGTGTACCTCTTTTCCTATTTGAAAGATTTTCATTTCCCCAAGAGCTCATCGTGAAACCCCAGTTTTCTTTTCGGCATTTTGTACTGACATTTGTAACTTAATTTGGTGGAAAAGACGCACCACTATCGCAAATAAACAACAAAACTATAACCTCAACCTCAAAGGCTTATAGAAGCAACACCGAAGAACATAATGTGGAAGACAGAACATACAGGTCGAATACAGGATAGGCAACTTCCTAATGATTACACCAACGACACAAAAATAAACTTACCAAATCTAAGGCAGATTTTTTTGGTCAAAAGTGTAGCAGTTCCATTTATTTACGATTAATTACAGCGACGATTGACTTCCTGTTTTCAAAACATTCTTTTCTTGTAGCCCAAAACAGAGAGCTTTTGCAGGTTTTTACGAAATCCACCAGGACACATTTCCTTGCTTCAAAAAGAGGACGTGTGAGGGAAAATGAGAACGTGTGGTTACCCTACGGACAAGTTGTTGCAGAAGTTACGTACAGTTGCTACTTGTTAGAGGACACGTCCCTTTACAGTTGTTCAGTTGGCTCGACCTTGAGGCACACGTGAGCTACGCAGCCGCCAGCCGTTAGAGGGGTGCAGTGGTGGCTGTGACGTCACCCGTCACTGTAAGCGGCGCTTGCGCAACGCCTGGTGCGAAGATTAGAAGCCCTCGGGGTGCCTACCGCCTGTTGGCTGTGCCTCGCTTCCTGGTAGCCGGCCGCACGTGATACACGACACGCTGGCGGGAGGTTGCGTCACCGGGCGCTGCAAGCCGAGAAGCGCGCACGTGTGCGCCCTTTGAGCCGCGTATCAGTTGCAGCTTGTGCGTGCCACGCCAGCTCTGTGTTGTTCACCACTGTATGCGCGCTGTTCTCGGAAGTCTGCTGGGAGCACATATTTGTTTACTCACTTCAAATGCTGTACGACAGGAATGGCATGATACACAGCAGAGATCAGTATTGAGCTCCGGATACTGCATTTAAAATCACCAGCGAGTCGTGTTACGTCATCGGGGAACTTGCCGTCTCCGTGTGTTCGTAATCTATCGAGAGGCTGTAACAATGAAAAATTGTACTGAAATGCAGAAGGATCTGCAACGAATTGGCGCATGGTGCAGGGAATGGCTATTGAATCTCAATTAGACAAGTGTAATGTGCTGCGAATACATAGAAAAGAAAGATCCCTTATCATTTAGCTACAATATAGCAGATTAGCAACTGGAAGACAAGAAATTTACTCTGTAGGGATCAGCACGGGTTTCGAAAAAGACGATCGTGTGAAACAACGCGCTATTCGTTCACGAGACTCAGAGAGCCATAGACACGGGTTCCCAGGTAGATACAGTGTTTCTTGACTTCCGCAAGGCGTTCGATACAGTTGCCCACAGTCTTTTAATGAACAAATTAAGAGCGTATGGACTATCAGACCAATTGTGTGATTGGATTGAAGAGTACCTAGATAACAGAACGCAACATGTCCTTCTCAATGGAGAGAAGTCTTCCGAAGTAAGAGTGATTTCAGGTGTGCCGCCGGGGAGTGTCGTAGGACAGTTGCTATTCACAATATACATAAATGACCTTGTGGATAACGTCGGAAGTTCACTGAGGCTTTTTGCGGATGATGCTGTAGTATATCGAGAGGTTGTAACAATGGAAAAATGTACTGAAATGCAGTAAGATCTGCAACGAATTGACGCATGGTGCAGGGAATGGCAATTGAATCTCAATGTAGGCAAGTGTAATGTGCTGCGAATACATAGAAAGATCCCTAATCATTTTGCTACAATATAGCAGGTCAGCAGCTGGAAGCAGTTGAATCCATAAATTATCTGGGACTGGCATTAAGAGTGATTTTAAATGGAATGATCATATAAAGTTGATCGTCGGTGAAGCACATGCCAGACTGAGATTCATTGGAAGAATCCTAAGGAAATGCAATCCGAAAACAAAGAAAGTAGGTTACAGTACGCTTGTTCGTCTGCTGCTTGAGTACTGCTCAGCAGTGTGGGATCCGTACCTGATAGGGTTGATAGAAGAGACAGAGAAGATCCAACGGAGAGCAGCTCGCTTCGTTACAGGATCATTTAGTAATCGCAAAAGCATGATGGAGATGATAGATAAACTCCAGTGGAAGACTCTGCAGGAGAGACGCTCAGTAGCTCGGTACGGGCTTTTGCTGAAGTTTCGAGAACATACCTTCACCGAAGAGTCAGAGTATATTGCTCCCTCCTACGTATAACTCGCAAAGAGACCATGAGGATAAAATCAGAGAAATTAGAGCCCACTCAAAGGCATGCCGAAAATCTTTCTTTCCACGAACAATACGAGACTGGAATAGAAGGGAGAACCGATAGAGGTACTCAGGGTACCCTCTGCCACATGCCGTCAGGTGGCTTGCGGAGTATGGATGTAGATTTAGATGTCGACTCTCGAGTCTCCGCCGCAGCCCACTCGTCCCTTGCGTGTGCTGTGGGGTACAAGTGGACTCGTCTCGCTCAGAAAGGAGAACGAGTACTCGAGTTCGCAAGCACGGCCACGGAAGTTTCCGCCATGACACTTAAACTGCTGTTTATTCATTCAAGTGATTTCAGGTTCATAGCCATTCTCAAGTGCAAGTTACAAGTTGTTCGACCAGGCTAAAAGACAGAATCAAGTTATACAGGGTGTGTCAAAAAGGTACGGCCAAACTTTAAGGAAACATTCCTCACACACAAAGAAAGAAAATATGTTATGTGGACATGTGTCCGGAAACGCTTACTTTCCAAGTTAGAGCTCATTTTATTACTTCTCTTCAAATCACATTAACCATGGAATGGGAACACACAGCAACAGAACGTACCAGCGTGACTTCAAACACTTTGTTACAGGAAATGTTCAAAATGTCCTCCGTTAGAGAGGATACATGCATCCACCCTCCGTCGCATGGAATCCCTGATGCGCTGATGCAGCCCTGGAGAATGGCGTATTGTATCACAGCCGTCCACAATAAGAGAGTGAAGAGTCTCTACATTTAGTACAGGGGTTGCGTATACAAGAGCTTTCAAATGCCCCCATAAACGAAAGTCAAGAGGGTTGAGGTCAGGAGAGCGTGGAGGCCATGGAATTGGTCCGCCTCCACCAATCCATCGGTCACCGAATGTGTTGTTGAGGAGCGTACGAACACTTCGACTGAAATGTGCAGGAGCTCCATCGTGCATGAACCACATGTTGTGTCGTACTTGTAAAGGCACATGTTCTAGCAGCACAGGTAGAGTATCCCGTATGAAATCATGATAACGTTCTCCAATGAGCGTAGGTGGAAGAACATGGGGCCCAGTCAAGACATCACCAACAATACCTGCCCAAACTTTCACAGAAAATCTGTGTTGATGACGTGATTGCACAATTGGGTGCAGATTCTCGTCAGTCCACACATGTTGATTGTGAAAATTTACAATTTGATCACGTTGGAATGAAGCCTCATCCGTAAAGAGAACATTTGCACTGGAATGAGGATTGACACATTGTTGGATGAACCACTCGCAGAAGTGTACCCGTGGAGGCCAATCAGCTGCTGATAGTGCCTGCACACGCCGTACATGGTACGGAAACAGCTGGTTCTCCCGTAGCACTCTCCATTCAGTGATGTGGTCAACGTTACCTTGTACAGCAGCAACTTCCCTGACGCTGGCATTAGGTTTATCGTCAACTGCACGAAGAATTGCCTCGTCCATTGCAGGTCTCCTCGTCGTTCTAGGTCTTCCCCAGTCGCGAGTCATAGGCTGGAATGTTCCGTGCTCCCTAAGACGCCGATCAATTGCTTCGAAGGTCTTCCTGTCGGGACACCTTCGCTCTGGAAATCTGTCTCGATACAAACGTACCGCGCCACGGCTATTGCCCCGTGCTAATCCATACATGAGATGGGCATCTGCCAACTCCGCATTTGTAACCATTGCACTGACTGCAAAACCACGTTCGTGATGAACACTAAGCTGTTGATGCTACGTACTGATGTGCTTGTTGCTAGTACTGTAGAGTAATGAGTCTCATGTCAACACAAGCACCAAAGTCAACTTCAATTGGGCCAATTGGCGGTGAATCGAGGAAGTACAGTACATACTGACGAAACTAAAATGAGCTCTAACATGGAAATTATGCGTTTCCGGACACATGTCCACATAACATCTTTTCTTTATTTGTGTGTGAGGAATGTTTCCTGAAAGTTTGGCCGTAGCTTTTTGTAACACCCTGTATACAAACATAACAACTGATCGGTTAGCAATGAATATTGTTCTGTTTACGCTAGCATTTATATAGATAAAAATTTTCGATGACTACTGTAAATTTATTTTAATGTTTAATATCTATTCACTGAATGTCTAACAATTACGTGAAATTACGTGAACATTATACACTTTCGAGGCATTTCCGAGTGTGTTAGTGCAACACCATAAAACATGGATCGAGGATAAAATGCAATCTCGAAATTATGATGAATTGTTAAAATAAATTACAGAAATGAATAATAAGCTGCCCAACTCCCTGTTAGCTCATAAACGCAAGTTGCCATCGTCAAATGAATACACAAATAGCGTCCTATTTTTTGTTGAAGCTATCTAACAGTGGCGTTGCTCTGTGCGAAGTTTTCGTTTGATGCAGCACATATGTTTTCTTATGGCAGAGGTGGCAAAATAAGAATAGAACCATTTTGTTTGACTCGACGAAATTTGTGTGTTCTTTGTACGAAGCATGGACTATAACGTGAAACTTATTCCAGATATCAGTCCTCTAATGGATCACATTTGCAATTGCTTAATTCGCATTAATTAATTTTCGTCTTACTCCCTCCACAATCTCACAAAACACACTTTCATTAAAAGGCCTTCTGGTGCCGATAGATGGTCATTTCGCCTTACGGTCCCTTGTGCTTCAGTGAGAGAGAATCTGTCGCCGCGTGTCAAGCGACTGCTGCGACACATTTCTCAGATCCGTCAAACTGACAGAACTACAGAGGGAACGAAGGAGGTTTATTAGCATTGATGTAGCAGCGGCGCCTTGATGTGTGAAGTATGCAACCCGAACATTATACTCGTACTCTGGCCATTTTTGATCTCTAGTACACAAGCTAACCAAAAATACTATTAGATTGCCTTCAGTGGGACAACTTTGACACGTGGTGCAATTCTGGCAGTTATTGAAAAATATTATACACTACTAGCCATTAAAATTGCTACACCAAGACGAAATCAGTACCCAGAATAACCACCACTGGCCGTAATAACGGCATTGATATGCCTTGGCATTGAGTCAAACAGAGCTTGGATGGCGTGTACAGGTACAGCTTCCCATGCAGCTTCAACACGAAATCACAGTTCATCCAGAGTAGAGACTGGCGTATTGTGACGAGCCAGTTGCTCGAACACCATTGACCAGACGTTATCAATTGGTGAGAGATCTGGAGAATGTGCTGGCCAGGGCAGCAGTCGAACATTTTCTTTATTCAGAAAGGCCCGTACAGGACCTGCAACATGCGGTCGTGCATTATCCTGCTGAAATGTAGGGTTTCGCAGGGATCAAATGAAAGTTAGAGCCACGAGTCGTAACACATCTGCAATGTAACGTCCACTGTTCAAAGTGCGGTCAATGCGAACAAGAGGTGACCGAGACGTGTAACCAATGGCACCCCATACCATCACGCCGGATGATACGCCAGTATGGCGATGACAAATACGAGCTTCCAATGTGCGTTCATCGCGATGTCGCCAAACACGGAGGAAACCATCATGATGCTGTAAACAGAACCTGGATTCATCAGAAAAAATGACGTTTTGCCATTCGTGCTCCAAGGTTCGTCGCTGAGTACACCATCGCAGACGCTCCTGCCTGTGATGCAACGTCGAGGGTAACCGCAGCCATGGTCTCCGAACTGATAGTCCACGCTGCTGCAAACGTCGTCGAACTGTTCGTGCAGATGGTTGTTGGCTGCAAACGTGCCCATCTGTTGACTAAGGGATCGAGACGTGGCTGCACGATCCGTTACCGCCATGCGGATAAGATGCCTCTCATCTCGACTGCTAGTGATACGAGGCCGTTGGGCTCCAGCACGGCGTTCCGTATTACCCTCCTGAACCCACCGGTTCCATATTCTGCTAACAGTCATTGGACCTCGACCAACGCGAGCAGCAATGTCGCGATACGATAAACCGCAATCGCTTTAGACTACAATCCGACCTTTATGAAAGTCTGAAACTTGACGGTACGCATTTCTCCTCCTTACACGAGGCATCAGAACAACGTTTCACCAGACAACGCCAGTCAGCTGCTGTTTGTGTATGAGAAATCGGTTGGAAACTTTCCTCATGTCAGCATGTTGTAGGTGTCGCCACCGGCGCCAACCTTGTGTGCATGCTCTGAAAAGCTAATCATGTGCATATCACAGCATCTTCTTCCTGTCGGTTAAATTTCGCGTCTGTAGCACTTCATCTTCGTGGTGTAGCAATTTTAATGGCCAGTAGTGTATTTGGGACTCTGCCAAGTTCCTGAACTAACCAACGGTGATGCTGTTTCCATTGCATGCAGAGGACGCTTAAAAATGTCAATTTTGCGCTTTTATAGCAAGGTCACGTTTTTGCTTCCGGTTTGGAGCAGATGATTTTTTTAATGGTGTACAAAGCTGTCTTGTTCTACTCACTCATATTTGCCGGCCGAGGTGGCCGTGCTGTTCTAGGCGCTGCAGTCTGGAACCGCGCAACCGCTACGGTCGCAGGTTCGAATCCTGCCCTGGGCATGGATGTGTGTGATGTCTTTAGGTTAGTTAGGTTTAAGTAGTTCGAAGTTCTAGGGGACTGATGACCTCAGCACTTAAGTCCCATAGTGCTCAGAGCCATTTGAACCATATCATATTTGACTGAAAACTGTTCGTTTTCCTTAATGAAGTATGCAGAGTGTGCCCGGAGGAATGCTTAATCTTCAGGTCTATGACATGAACGATCATTCGAAACAAAAAAGACCAGAAAATGGGCTCTAAAATTCTTACCTTACGTTTCATAGTATGGAAGGTGGCTCCTACTGTGTGTATTTTAGAGCCCATGTTTACTCCTGTTGTTCATGTCAGGTGCCTCAATACTGACAATTCCTCCTGGGACTCTGTCTTCCAGAAACGCTTTTAAATGTAAATATGCTGTTCTATTTTGATTTAATAATATAATATAGCAGTAGCATACCAGTAAAATTTGTGGAAACAACACAACTTTGCCAGTTTTTTTTTTCATACCTATTTTGAGGCTATTAATGTCAGGACACCTTAGAACCAACCACATCTCACAATTATGACGACATTACTCTGCAACCGGTTTTGTCTACAATAGTTATAAAGAAATGACCGGTGGAACGACTGAAAATAAATTATCTCCAATCAGAGACAACAGGACGTCTGGCTGTGTTGAAGGATGATGCGGGAAAAGAGAGTTTGAAACCAGTTCTTGTCTGTTCTGTGGAGATGGAGAGTTCGAGGTAATATATCTTCAAACAGCTGACAGATGTCCTAATGAAGATATACTTAATGCGCAGGACATGATGCATACAGGGTGTCCAAAAAGATCACCGACAAACTTACAGAAAAACAAAAAATAGCCCAGTAAACTTCGTCTCTAAAATACATACCTTAAGAGCTGTGAACATTTTCTTCGATACTATGAAATACATCTCTTTGACTTCAGGCCTTCTATGTTTTGGGAGGAGGCAGTATGGATCGAAATAAGAAGAAAAGGTGTAGTAAACATGGGCTCTAAAATACATACTTTAAGAGCTATGGGCACTTGCTTAGTAGAAGAGACATGTTTCACACTTGCTGAGATGAAGAAGTGCTCATTGCTTTTAAAGTATGCATTTTAGACCCCATGTTTACTGGACTCTGTTTCTTGGTTTGGTCGGTACCACCTCCTCTCAAAATATGAAAAGCAAAGTCTTTCCGGTAGAAGAGATCGAGTCCATATTTACTGTAGATTCTTTCCTTGGTTATGTGTAAGGAACCTGTCTCTAAAGCTTGTCGCTGTTTTTAGCGACACCCTGTGTAATTAATCTTCCTCACAGTGAAATCTGGAGGAAAGTAATAAATTTCTGACAAAAAATTTCAAAATTTCCTTCAAGTCCGAAGTATCTGAATTTAAAACTTTCTGTTTTAATATTTTAAATATTTATATGTCCCTATCTCTCCAATAACGAGTTTTCATGGTAATGAATAAAAAATCTTCTCTCTTGCACTGGTGAATTCCGCTGAATACAGTTCTCATCTTTGCCCTATTCCCATGGTAACTTTAAAACAACAGTTGAAACAAAAAAAGTGGCGTAGTTGCGTGTTTAAATGGCTCAAAGCACTATGGGACTTAACATCTGAGGTCTTCAGTCCCCTAGAACTTAGAACTACGTAAACCTAACTAACCTAAGGACATCACACACATACATGCCCGAGGCAGGATTCGAACCTGAGACCGCAGCAGCCACGGGGTTCCAGACTGAAGCGCCTAGAACCGCTCGTCCACAGCGGCCGGCATAGTTGTATTGAAACGTCCCCTTAGAAAAATTATTACAAGACTGTGCTTAAACTGAAACACAATATTTTTTTAGCGCAACGCAATCTGACTTTAAAAAATCCCTACGAAAGAATGGCCCTGACTAACAATAACCTATACGTTTCACAAATCACTTACCTCACAAAAATCTTCGTTACTCAAGCTACTGCAATACAGCGAGCGCCACTACTGCCAGCTAACTAAAAGATTCAAACTACTGAAGGCACTAACTACTGATAGGCATAGTTAGCAAATGAAAGATTTTAATAGAGAACAAACAATGTATTTACCTCACTAGTCATAATATATATAGCAGTTCATGACACCAATTCTTACAAATTTCAAAACTCCGCCATCTCTCTCCCCACGTCCACCACTGCTGGCGGCTCACCTCCAACTGCGCAACGCTACGCGCTGTTAGCATCCAGCTGCCGCTGCTCAACACTACAATGGCAGACAACAAAGCAAACTAAACACAGATTGCGCAGAGCACAGCCAGTGATTTTTCATACCGAGCGCTAAGCGGCGTTACCAATAAGAAAACCTAAACAGCCTACTTACAATATGTGTAGACGGTAGTTTTTGTTAAGTAACAGCTCAGTTTCATGGTTTTTTGGATGCAAATTCCAATATGACTTATTTTTTTTATATCAAGCCAGTTTTGTCATATGTGACCTCATAACAACTCAAAAAAAAAAAAAGCAAATGAAATAGAAAAGAAGAAGAATTTGAATTTTCCAATCTGAGCAATAGTTTTATTGAGTTATAAACTTTAAATAACCTCTTCATTACATTGTAATTATATATCCATTGCCTTATATTTGCTTACCCTCTTTTCCTTAAACCATCTAATATAAACTGAGAATAAGAATAAATTTTCCTGAGATCTTCAATTAAATGACCTTTAATTGTATTGCGACATGACTGGTTTCGAGGCTTCTAGCCACGCCTTCAGATGTATCTGTAAACATTGAACAGTTCGCATGCCATCTCACACACACACACACACACACACACATGGGAGACGTGCGGGAAGGGCGGCAGCGAGGCTCTGGAAGGTACCGACAGGGATGTGGAGCCATGCCGTGGCCATGTGCGTTAGATTCCTCAATCGGTCGTGCGAACAGCCAGATCGAGGTGGTCCGAGGTTTGGTGACCAGCGGGGTACGATAAATTCGTCCTGATGCTCTTCGAAGCACGCACGTACGTTGCGATCTGTGTCACATGTTGCATGGTCCTGCTAGAAGATGCCATCGTGTCGAGGAAAAACAACCTGTTGCGTTGACCCTTTGTGTCCTCCAGAATGACGAAATCGCCCAGGGAACGCCCTCCGACCTGGACCCTTCCTCTGATTGTTGCAGGATGTTTGCTTGCAGACGTTTCACGTCTTACACGTCAGCGGCCATCTGTCCGATGGAGCATGAAACGTGACTCATCTGAAAGAACCACCTGTCGCCGCTCTATGGACTTCAATTGCGGTACTGGCGTGCACATTCCAGCCATCCTCGCCGATGAAAGGCAATCAGCTTGGATGCGTAAACCAGGCGCCTGCTGCGGAGACAGGTTTCGTGAAATGAAGTTATTTCCTCTGGTGTGAACAAGATTCAAAACACGAAGTCGACATTATAATCCAAAAACAGACTCCTATCCTAATACTCTAAGCCATATGACAACCAATGTGAAATACTCACATGTTAGTCAAACATTGACTTTTATTGCCTTTCAATGACATAATGTCATTTTTTTTACTGTTTCGTTATTTATTCTGGTCTTGTTATATGCTCTTGAGTCTGGTCTTTTTGTTTTATACATTTTTTATGATGAAATACACTTATGCTCGTAAATTAAGAATAATGCTGATACATGGTGAAACATCGCTCTGGTGGGCGGTTTGCGGGTTTAAGTCACGTCGGGGTATGACCATGCGCGTGCGGTAGCGTTCTCGCTTCCCACGTCCGGGTTCCCGGGTTCGATTCCCGGCGGGGTCAGAGATTTTCTCTTCCTCGTGATAACTGGATGTTGTGTGATGTCCTTAAGTTAGTTAGGTTTAAGTAGTTCTAAGTTCTAGGGGACTGATGACCATAGATGTTAAGTCCCATACTGCTCAGAGCCATTTGAACCTTTTTTTTTATGACCATGACCATGCGGTGCGGTGCATTTGACCTGCGGTCGTCGCACAGTGGCGCTGGCAGCAGTCCACAAGCGCAGAGGTGTATTAGTGCATGTCAGAGTACAGTGCAGCGAGTAAATGTGCAGACGTTTTCAGACGTGCTAATGGTGACTGTGTGTTGAAAATGGCTCGAAGAATGCATATTGATGACGTTATCAGGGGTAGAATACTAGGGCGACTGGAGACTGGTCAAACACAGCATGTGTGCCACAATGTGTGATCTCAAGATTCCATCAGACAGGAAACGTGTCTAAGCGCTACACAACGGAACGTCCACAGTGTACAACACCACAAGAAGACCGATATCTCACCATCAGTGCCCGCAGACGGCCACGGAGTACTGCAGGTAGCCTTGCTCGGGACCTTAACGCAGCCACTGGAACAGTTGTCTCCAGATACCCAGTCTACAGACGACTGAACAGACATGGTTTATTCGAATAGAGACATGCAAGGTGCATTCCACTGACCCCCTGGTCACAGGAGACTGTGGCAGGAAGGAGTCTGGTGTGAGACAGCTGAGCATATGGATGTTGATAAAATATCAATATATGGATATTTTTTCCAAAAATTGTCGATACAAATCGGCATTCTCTTCAGCGATACATCGGTATCGAAATCGCTATATCGAGTACCGATATTTTTATTTTATATTACATTTTTTTGCAGTTTTCGGTAAATGTTTGAAACTGTTGTCTTGAAATTTTAGTAGGACATAATTTTACTTTCACTGTGAGCTTTCATCACGTCCAGTCTTTGTCTTTGACTGTGTGAAGCAAGTATAGGCGGCACTTTGGAGGGGGGGGGGGAGGGGTGGCAGTGTGAATGGAACAACAAGATTTCCGATATGAAGTCATAGCGCACCAGTTCCGTTACAAAACAATCTTCAACGCAACAAGTGAGTTATTTCTTGAAAAATAGTTGCTGAAAACGATGAATAAAAATCTAAATGGCAAGACTGCAATGTGCAGAGAAGTGTGAGGGGCAATTCTGACGTAATCGGCGCTCAGTGCTACCATCACAAACTGCAACGTTTAGATTCACCAATCAATTTTGACAGTACAACTGCAAGTTCGCTGGCGTTCACAGAAATGAAAAAACAGGTAAGTCCACATGAAGCGTTCCGGAAAAATCCTGTTTGTGATGAAACCGAACGACGGACTCATCGGACACCTTTTATTGGGAGCTTAAATGCCGTTACCACAGTTAGCAAAGTGGTTTTAGCCAAGCGTGAATGTGCATCGTTTTCCTTTCAACTCTTACCCTAAGCGGGGTAGGTAGGCTGCTACCTTGTGGATGTACATAATGTCTAATAATAAGTCAATACTTCAATATACAGCTATTATATTTACAATGTGGAGCCGATATTTTCATAGGCCGGTACGTCGATATTTTTTCCGTCGCTATATCTATACGTTTTTTCAATTTATCGAGGGCTTTTTTAAACGTCTATGTACCGGGTTCCAGATATTTTTAAAAATCTCAACAGTCCCAGCAGAGCAGCCCCAACTTGGAAGACGGCGCTTGAGCCGTGGGCAGCAGCTGCTATACCACACATCGTTGCGGCGTAGGACGCTTTGCGGGAGCGCCATCCTGTGTTGCATGCGTCCCGAAATGGCTACTTCCTGTGTTCGTCGGCGATCAGCAGACATGTCTAGCCTTGGAACGTGTGTGTGGGGGGAGACGAGTCGCGGTCTGAGGCTGACACCACACGAGCGATTGGCCCTGTATGTAACGAGCATGGACCTATCAACGTCGTGTCCCTTTCATTATCACCATATCCAGTTTCTGTTTAGTCATCCCTGTCTGTTCCAATTTCAAGTAGATTACTTCTGATCTTTCCACATCTTCTTTGGACGCCTAACATTTCTTTTCCCTTGACTTCTATGTTTATATATTATTTTAAATATACTTTCTTCTGGCTTCCTTTGACTGTTTTCATGCCATTTCTTTCAGTACTACTCCATTTTCTGAAGTATGCTTTTGGCAGCCAGTTCATTCCTTATTTCACTATTTTTTATCCGATCTGTGAGTTTTTAACTAGCAAGAGGTCTTAGGAGTCTCATCTCTGCTGCATCAATCCTCCTCCTTTGGTGGTAGTCCAAGTCTCTGACCCATAGATTACAACTGGTACTGCCATCACAGTATGAAATTCTAGTATTGCCTCTTTTCCAACTTCGTAGAGGAAAGTGCGATTTATAGTAACTACCAATTGCTGCAATTTTTGCAGTTTGTATTTTTGATCATTGTGTGTGATATATGACACGTCACATCCCAAGTATTTAAAAGTATTTATTTGTTCTAGCGACTCCTCATAAATTGTTATTCTTGTCCTTAAATGCTCCTACTGCCTACAGGAAAATTAAAGAGACCTTTGGAGATATGAGAACAACTTGTATGAACATCAAGAGCTCAGATGGAAACCCAGTTCTAAGCTAAGAAGGGAAAGCAGAAAGGTGGAAGGAGTATATTGAGGGTCTATACAAGGGCGATGTACTTGAGAACAATATTATAGAAATGGAAGAGGATGTAGATGAAGATGACATGGGAGATACGATACTGCGTGTAGAGTTTGACAGAGCACTGAAAGACCTGAGTTGAAACAAGACCCCTGGAGTAGACAACATTCCATTGCAACTAATGACGGCCTTGAGAGAGCCAGTCCTGACAAAACTCTACCATCTGGTGAGCAAGATGTATGAGACAGGCGAAATACCCTCAGACTTCAAGAAGAATATAATAATTCCAATCCCAATGAAAGCAGGTGTTGACAGATGTGAAAATTACCGAACCATCAGTTTAATAAGTCACAGCTGCAAAATACTAACGCGAATAATTTACAGACGAATGGAAAAACTGGTAGAAGCCGACCTCGGGGAAGATTAGTTTGGATTCCGTAGAAATGTTGGAACACGTGAGGCAATACTGACCCTACGACTTATCATAGAAGCTAGATTAAGGAAGGGCAAACCTACGGAATGAACGGAATGGACGGAATGGATAGTGTCTTGAAAGGAGGATATAAGATGAACATCAACAAAAGCAAAACGAGGATAATGTAATGTAGTCGAGTTAACTTGGATGATGCTGAGGGAATTACATTAGGAAATGAGACACTTAAAGTAGTAAAGGAGTTTTGCTATTTGGGGAGCAAAATAACTGATGGTGGTCGAAGTAGAGAGGATATAAAATGTAGAATGGCAATCACAAGGAAAGCGTTTCTGAAGAAGAGAAATTTGTTAACATCGAGTATAGATTTAAGTGTCAGGAAGTCATTTCTGAAAGTATTTGTATGGAGTGTAGCCATGTATGGAAGTGAAATATGGACGATAAATAGTATGGACAAGAAGAGAATAGAAGCTTTCGAAATGTGGTGCTACAGAAGAATGCTGCAGATTAGATGGGTAGATCACATAACTAATGAGGAAGTATTGAATAGGATTGGGGAGAAGAGAAGTTTGTGGCACAACTTGACCAGAAGAATGGATCGGTTGGTAGGACATGTTCTGAGGCATCAAGGGATCACCAATTTGGTGTTGGAGGGCAGCGTAGATGGTAAAAATCGTAGAGGGAGACCAAGAGATGATTACACTAAGCAGATTCAGAAGGATGTGGGTTGCAGTGGGTACTGGGAGATGAAGAAGCTTGCACAGGATAGAGTAGCATGGAGAGCTGCATCAAACCAGTCTCAGGACTGAAGACCACAACAACAACAAATGCTCCTTATCATGGAATGCTACGATCTTAGTTTTGCCTTTAGATATTTTCATATTATAATCATTTTCCATCTTGTGCAAGGACCAAATTGCACTCTGTAATTTATCTTCCGAGCTCGCTAAGATTATTTGATCATCTGCAGACAGTAGTGTATTTATAACTTTATAATGAAGCTTATAACGGCGCACTACTTTACTCTGCCATGCCTTTATGACGTCGTCTATGTATATATTAAATAATGTGGATGATAAAGGACACCCTTGTCTCACTCCTTGACAGATGTTTCTCGCAAAGGGACTTCCTTTTTGCACTTTGATTTTATTCTGTACATACGTACTTTGAACCACATCTATTAGATGGTGGGGTATACCATTCTTTTTTAAAATTTCCCGCTCTTCAACTCTGTTAACTTCATCAAAACCTTTCTCATTGTCAATAAAGGCTATGTATATGGGATGATTGTATTCTCTACGTTTTCCAATTTAGCAGACTGGAAAAACACTATCTAAGCCCATCGGTATCCCCTTTCTGTTCTTCAATGAGAAACGTTTTCGAAAGTACCGTTATTTCTTATTAGTTTCGCATATATCTCGCACTCAGGCCTCAGAAAACTAATACCTCGGTAACTGTCACATTTTCTGCGAACGCCTTTTTAAAGTAATAGGATAACAACTGCTGCTTCTCAATCTTCTGGTATGTTGCTGTATTTTCTACAATTATTTACAAACCGAATAGTTTTGTGTTTAATAATTCCGAACTATATTTAAATAATACCACACCGAGACTGTGTTCCCCTGCGGATTTTCTGTTTGAGATATTTTTAATACAGTCTTCAGTTATTCCATGGATGTAAGATCAACATGCTCTTCACTAACTGCAGTTTTCACATTCTCTTCATTTCCTGTCCATAGATTTTGGAAATAATCCCACCACTCATTTTCTGAAACGGGGTTAATTTGACTCACATCTCTTTCATCTTGTAGACTTTAGTTTCTTTCCCATGTACATCATGTTCCATTTCACTCAGAGAATGTTCCAGTCTTGTTTTTTATGTTTATTGTCTCTCTTTTGACCACTACTGTGTTCCTTATACTCGATATAGTCTTATCGTTCCTTTGACTGTAGATATTTCAGTTATACCAGTTTCGTAAATTTTATGACGTCTACTAGTTCTTCGTTCCAAATTGGCGGTCTCGTTTTGTTATACTTTACGCTTTTCCCTAATGTTTCAACAGCAGCTATGTGTATTATTTTTGCTGTTTCTTTTCATTCTTTATTAATGTTCTGTTTCTCTTGCACATATTTTGGTTCTTCATTTAAACGCTTTCTGTGTAACCATCTAATGCTTGCATCTTGTAGCAAATGTATTCTGTAGACTTCTCTTGCTTCTGTGCGGCTGGTCCCGGCGGAGGTTCGAGTCCTCCCTTGGGCATGGGTGTGTGTGTTTGTCATTAGGATAATTTAGGTTAAGTAGTGTGCACGTTTAGGGACTGATGACCTTAGCAGTTAAGTCCCATAAGATTTTACACACATATGAACATTTTGAACTTCTCTTGCTTGTTTCTTGATTGTGCTTCTATTGCTATACAGTGGAATTACCAATGATGGTCAGTACTAACATCATATCTTTTGTATACTCTGGCGTTTTCTATTAATAGGATGGCTTTCTCATTTGAAACAACATTGTCTATTATCGATCTGCAGTAGTATCAGTAGCACTCCACGTAAATTTATGAGTACCTCTAAGGGGGAAAAAACTAGTTGTTATCCTTGCGTGGTTGAAGGCAGAAAAACCCCCTAACTGCTGTCTCTTATAGTTTTTGGCATGTTCTCCATGTGGCCCCACTATTCCTTTAATGGTAGATTTACCTATCCTCGCTTTGAAATCTCCCGCAGTTATTAAATATTTTGGTTTAGGTGTTCCATTATCCGTCGCATGCATTCGTAGTTTGCATGGGTTTCTTTTCTCTTTCCCTCCTCGAGGACTGTCGCCTTACCGTGGAGAGGAGGTCTATGACCCAGAGAGCTATGCTGGAGGCAGCGCAGGCTCCTGGCAAGACCACCCTAGCCAGACTGACCAGAGCAGGAGTCAGACAAAGAGCAGTCCACGGCGCAGAGGGCGAGAGGGGGGGAGGGGGCCGTAGTGGCGGGGGCTCTTAGGGATGCCAACTCTCCTATAGAAGACAACCTTGATTAAAAACAGGGACGGACATACCACAGAACCTGGCGAGATGAATCCATAGACGTAAACTCCAGTGGGAGACTCTGCAGGAGAGACGCACAGTAGCTCGGTACGGGCTTTTGTTAAAGTTTCGAGAACATACCTTCACCGAGGAGTCGAGCAGTATGTTGCTCCCTCCTACGTATATCTCGCGAAGAGACCATGAAGATAAAATCAGAGAGATTAGAGCGCACACAGAAGCATACCGACAATCCTTTTTTCCACTAACAATACGAGACTGGAATAGAAGGGAGAACCGATAGAGGTACTCAGCGTACCCTCCGCCACACACCGTCATGTGGCTTGCGGAGTATGGATGTAGATGTAGATGTAGATGCAGATGTAGTGTAAACAACCATCTGAGGGAAGGCAGCCCCTAAAGGAAAACACCTGAGATCATAGCCCTGTAAATAAATCATTTAAATATTTTTTCAATTCACTTACTTTTTTTTTCAATTTCACCAGTTCAGTACATCATGTCGTCTATAACCCGCAGTCACCAAACAGTGTGTGGCGGAGGGCACAATTCACGCCAAAGTCATATTTTCCCCCCTCTGTTCCACTCACGGATCGCGCGAGGGAAAAACGACTGTCTGAACACCTCAGTACGACCTCTAATTTCCCTTATCTTTGAATGGTGATCATTGCACGATTTGAAAGTTGGTGGCAATAATACACTACTGGCCATTAAAATTGCTACACCAAGAAGAAATGCAGATGATAAACGGGTATTCATACGACAAATATATTATACTAGAACTGACATGTGATTACATTTTCACGCAATTTGGGTGCATACATCCTGAGAACTCATTACCCAGAACAACCACCTCTGGCCGTAATAACGGCTTTAATACGCCTGGGCATTGAGTCAAACAGAGCTTGGATGGCGTGTACAGGTACAGCTGCCCATGCAGCTTCAACACGATACCACTGTTCATCAACAGTAGTGACTGGCGTATTGTGAGTAGCCAGTTGCTCGGCCACCATTGACCAGACGTTTTCAATTGGTGAGAGATCTGGAAAATGTACTGGCCAGGCCAGCAGTCCAACATTTTCTGTGTCCAGAAAGGCCCGTACAGGACCTGCAACATGCGGTCGTGCATTATCCTGCTGAAATGTGGGGTTTCGCAGAGATCGGATGACGGGTAGAGCCACGGGTCGCAACACATCTGAAATGTAACGTCCACTGTTCAAAGTGCTGTCAATGAGAAAAAGAGGTGACCGAGACGTGTAACCAATGGCACCCCACCACATCCCGCCGGATGATACGCCAGTATGGCGATAACGAATACACGCTTCCAATGTGTGTTCATCGCGATGTCCCCAAACACAGATGCGACCATAATGGTGCTGTGAACAGAACCTGGATCCATCGGAAGAAATGACGTTTTGCCATTCGTGCACACAGGTTCGTCGTTGAGTACATCTTCGGACGCGCTCCTGTCTGTGGTGCAGCGTCAAGGGTAACCGCAGCCATGGTCTCCGAACTGATAGTCCACGCTGCTGCAAACGTCGTCGAACTGTTCGTGCAGATGGTTGTTGTCTTGCAAACGTCCCCATCTGCTGACTCGGGGATCGAGAAGTGGCTGCACGATCCGTTACAGCCATGCGGATAAGATGCCTGTCATCTCGACTGCTAGTGATACGAGGCCGTTGGGATCCAGCACGGCGTTCCGTATTACCCTCCTGAACCCACCGGTTCCATACTCTGCTAACAGTCATTGGGTCTCGACCAACGCGAGCAGCAATGTCGCGATACGATAAGCCGCAATCACGATAGGCTACAATCCGACCTTTATCAAAGTCGGAAACGTGATGGTACACACTTCTCCTCCTTACACGAGGCATCACAACAACGTTTCACTAGGCAACGACGGTCAACTGCTGTTTGTGTATGAGAAATCGGTTGGAAACTTCCCTCATGTCAGTATGTTGTAGGTGTCGCCAACGTTGTGTGAATGCTCTAAAAAGCTAATCATTTGCATATCACAGCATCTTCTTCCTGTCGGTTAAATTTCGGGTATGTAGCACGCCATGTTCGTGGTGTATCAATTTTAATGGCCACTAGTATAGTTTTCATGACAGAATTTCGCATAGTTTGCATCTACGAACAGGTAGGATTACAAAGTTAGCCATAAACACAGCTTTCCTGTAAAAAATGGTTGCGAAAAGGAAAATATCTTCACAGCACACCTTTACTTGTTCTTTCTCACAGGTGAGTTTAACAGAAAGTGTTTATTGCATAATTCTTGTTTGATTTACCACCAAACGCTGTAAACGGTCTTCGTCAGTCTCATTGACTTGACAATCACGTAGTTGACTTACATTGCGCATACGCCGGTCGATATTTCGACGTCTCACTGGTGGCATTTTTTCCAAAGAAATAAACGACGATTTAAAACCAACAGAATGTTTGCAGTATACCAAATTACTACGGATTAACATCAATTCCGTCTTTTCAACATACCGAAGATATAATCGTCACCAATAATACATTGAAATAACGCTTTCAATTGCAATTTTTTCGCAAAATATCACTATTCATTCGGAATTTGTTGTTATGAAAACATGCGACAGCAGATTTGTCAAACTGAACGTCACTCACAGATTAGTGACCGTTAAGATAACTTGTATCACATATCATCATTCACATACTGAAGGGAGACGAAAATTTAATAGTCATGGGTGACTGGAATTCAAGTGTAGGAAAAGGGAGAGAAGGAAACGTAGTAGGTGAATATGGATTGGGGCTAAGAAATGAAAGAGGAAGCCGCCTGGTAGAATTTTGCACAGAGCACAACTTAACCATAGCTAACACTTTGTTTAAGAATCATGAAAGAAGGTTGTATACATGGAAGAATCCTGGAGATACTAAAAGGTATCAGATAGATTATATAATGGTAAGACAGAGATTTAGGAACCAGGTTTTAAATTGTAAGACATTTCCAGGGGCAGATGTGGACTCTGACCACAACCTATTGGTTATGACCTGTAGATTAAAACTGAAGAAACTGCAAAAAGGTGGAAATTTAAGGAGATGGGACCTGGATAAACTGAAAGAACCAGAGGTTGTACAGAGTTTCAGGGAGAGCATAAGGGAAAAATTGACAGGAATGGGGGAGAGAAATACAGTAGAACAAGAATGGATAGCTTTGAGGGATGAAGTAGTGAAGGCAGCAGAGGATAAAGTAGGTAAAAAGACGAGGGATAGTAGAAATCCTTGGGTAACAGAACAAATATTGAATTTAATTGACGAAAGGAGAAAATATAAAAATGCAGTAAATGAAGCAGGCAAAAAGGAATACAAACGTCTCAAAAATGAGATCTACAGGAAATTCAAAATGGCTAAGCAGGGATGGCTAGAGGACAAGTGTAAGGATGTAGGGGCTTATCTCACTAGGGGTAAGATAGATACTGCATACAGGAAAATTGAAGAGACCTTTGGAGAAAAGAGAACCACTTGTATGAACATCAAGAGCTCAGATAGAAACCCAGTTCTAAGCAAAGAAGGGAAAGTAGAAAGGTGGAAGGAGTATATAGAGGGTCTATACAAGGGCGATATACTTGAGGACAATATTATGGAAATGGAGGAGGATGTAGATGAAGATGAAATGGGAGATACGATACTGCCTGAAGTATTTGACAGACCACTGAAAGACCTGAGTCGAAACAAGGCCCCCGGAGTAGACAACATTCCATTGGAACTACTGACGTCCTTGGGAGAGCCAGTCCTGACAAAACTCTACCATCTGGTGAGCAAGATGTATGAGACAGGCGAAATACCCTCAGACTTCAAGAAGAATATAATAATTCCAATCCCAAAGAAAGCAGGTGCTGACAGATGTGAAAATTACCGAACTATCAGTTTAATAAGTCACAGCTGCAAAATACTAACGCGAATTCTTTACAGACGAATGGAAAAACTGGTAGATGCGGATCTCGGGGAGGATCAGTTTGGATTCCGTAGATATGTTGGAACACGTGAGGCAATACTGACCTTACGACTTATCTTAGAAGAAAGATTAAGGAAAGGCAAACCTACGTTTCTAGCATTTGTAGACTTAGAGAAAGCTTTTGACAATGTTGACTGGAATACTCTCTTTCAAATTCTAAAGGTGGCAGTGGTAAAACACAGGGAGCGAAAGGCTATTTACAATTTGTACAGAAACCAGATGGCAGTTATAAGAGTCGAAGGGCATGAAAGGGAAGCAGTGGTTGGTAAGGGAGTGAGACAGGGTTATAGCCTATCCCCGATGTTATTCAATCTGTATATTGAGCAAGCAGTGAAGGAAACAGAAGAAAAACTTGGAGTAGGAATTCAAATACATGGAGAAGAAATAAAAACTTGGAAGTTCGCCGATGACATTGTAATTCTATCAGAGACAGCAAAGGACTTGGAAGAACAGTTGAACGGAATGGATAGTGTCTTGAAGGGAGGATATAAGATGAACATCAACAAAAGCAGAACGAGGATAATGGAATGTAGTCGAATTAAGTGGGGTGATGCTGATGGAATTAGATTAGGAAATGAGACTCTTAAAGTAGTAAAGGAATTTTGCTATTTGGGAAGCAAAATAACTGATGATGGTCGAAGTAGAGAGGATATAAAATGTAGACTGGTAATGGCAAGGAAAGCTTTTCTGAAGAAGAGAAATTTGTTAATATCGAGTATAGGTTTAAGTGTCAGGAAGTCGTCTCTAAAAGTATTTGTATGGAGTGTAGCCATGTATGGAAGTGAAACATGGACGATAAATAGTTTGCACAAGAAGAGAATAGAAGCTTTCGAAATGTGGTGCTACAGAAGAATGCTGAAGATCAGATGGGTAGATCACATAACTAATGAGGAAGTATTGAACAGGATTGGGGAGAAGAGAAGTTTGTGGCACCACGTGACCAGAAGATGGGATCGGTTGGTAGGACATGTTCTGAGACATCAAGGGATCACGAATTTAGTATTGGAGGGCAGCGTGGAGGGTAAAAATGGTAGAGGGAGACCAAGAGACGAATACACAAAGCAGATTCAGAAGGATGTAGGTTGCAGTAGGTTCTGGGAGATGAAGAAGCTTGCACAGGATAGAGTAGCATGGAGAGCTGCATCAAACCAGTCTCTGGACTGCAGACCACAACAACAACACATAACAGAGTTCCAGCCTACACGTATCTGTCACGCATACATCGGGCCCAGATGAGGACTGTGGCCAACGACCTGCGAACAGTCATAGCGAGCCGTCCTAAAAGTGAACTTTGGATTGGGCTTCATAACCACCCAGTCCAAAATTCAGAACTGATAAACCTGTCTTACAGCGACTGAAATCTTCAAGTTACAGAGCATGCGTTCTGAATTTTAGAAGTAAATTATGTGGGTTTTGATCGCAATATAGTATTCTTGAGACGCCCTGCTAAACCCGCAGGACAGATCAGGTAGTTTAAATTGTGGAAAGGGGCCAAAATAAGCGGCTGTCAGTTACACTCGAACACACAACTTTATTTATTTGACCAAACATTATAAGAGTCAAGAAAACAAAAAAGCATTAATTTTTGGACCTTAATAATAAGCTGAATACTCCATAAAATCTCATGCCTTAAGGGTAGGACCACTTTAATTTAAAATCGGACGAAAACCAATAACTTAAAACTCAAACCAAAATCAGAAAATTAAAAAGCTGAAGCCTTATCTTAAATCAGTTCTTTCACTCACTTGAAAACACACGTTGTTGCTCGCGGGAACGTCCCAACAGCCGACAACGAAATCCAAACGCCACAATGTGAACAGTCGTGACTTGCTGGTAGATTAAGTCAAAACTCAACTTTCGTGTCGAGGATCGGTGAGCCACGGACCTCGTAGCAATGGGAACAGCACCACACACTCCAACCGCGCGTGGACGCCGCCAGCGGCCTCGGCCAAACTACGCGCCGGGGAGATTTCCTCGCTGCTCCACACCAATCGACCAACTGCTCGCACATAGCACTGCCGGAAACTGTAAGCGCCAGGCCAAAAATAGTACATGGTGCGAATATCGATACACACCGCTTCTGCCACTCGCGGAGAGAGAGGATAATAGCATAATCGCGGGAGACTAAACACAGAATAGCAACCAAGGTTTGTTGTTGTAGTGGTCTTCAGTCGTGAGACTGGTTTGATGCAACTCTCCACGCTACTATATCCTGTGCAAGCTTCTTCATCCCCCAGTACCTACTGCAACCTACATCCTTCTGAATCTGCTTAGTGTATTCATCTCTTGGTCTCCCTCTACTATTTTTACCCTCCACGCTGCCCTCCAATACTAAACTGGTGATCCCTTGATACCTCAGATCATGTCCTACCAACCGATCCTTTCTTCTAGTCAAGTTGTGCCACAAACTCCTCTTCTCCTCAATTCTATTCAATACTTCCTCATTAGTTAAGTGATCTACCCATCTAATCTTCAGCATTCTTCTGTAACACCACATTTCAAAAGCCTCTATTCTTTTCTTGTCCAAACTATTTATCGTCCATGTTTCACTTCCATACATGGCTACACTCCATACAAATACTTTCAGAAATGACATCCTCACACTTAAATCAATACTCGATGTTAACAAATTTCTCTTCTTCAGAAACGCTTTCGTTGCCATTGCCAGTCTACATTTTATATCCTCTCTACTTCGACCATCATCAATTATTTTGCTCCTCAAATAGCAAAACTCCTTTACTACTTTAAGGGTGTCATTTCCTAATCTAATTCCCTCAGCTCACCCGTCTAAAATCCATTATCCTCGTTTTGCTTTTGTTGATGTTCCTCTTATATTCTCCTTTCAAGACATTGTCCATTCCCTTCAACTGCTCTTCCAAGTCATTTGCAGTCTCTGACAGAATTACAATGTCATCCGCGAACCTCAAAGTTTTTGTTTCTTCTCCATGGGTTTTAATACCTACTCCGAATTTTTCTTTTGATTCCTTCACTGCTTGCTCAACATAGAGATTGAATAACATCGGGGAGAGGCTACAACCCTGTCTCACTTCCTTCCCAACCACTGCTTCCCTTTCATGCCCCTCTTATAACTGCCATCTGAGCAAGACGCAGCTCAATTCTGATGATTGGTTTCCCTTGTAAAACTAACGTCTTGATATCATAATATTCATAGGATTGATTAGTGAAAGTAAGCACGCACAACAAAAAAATTACTCCCCCTTACCCAGGAGACATCAAGCCAATAGTGCATGACACCACCTCCACCCTTGATAATGGGCTCATTTGTGTCATAAAGTGAGTTCACAAGTTTCTTCAGACATCCCATATCCAGCTGAAGCCACTCATTGACTATTTCATCCTGCAGAACAACCAGACCGAGAATCACAGAAGTCGGCGTATAGTGGATAAGTTGACTGATGTGATTCACCTGCTGTTCCAAATGACACCGGACGTTTTCTGTAGGTTTAAGGTTGGGTGATCAAACGGGGTGATTGATGAGAGATAGGCTGCCTGAGTGTGGTGTCGTCGAGTATCCAAAGAGGTGCAAGAAGTATCGACCACCTCTGAGATAGTGCACAGCAAAGCGGTTTGACGAGGCGCCAGTGAGATGCTAGGAAGAAGCCGTGCCTCCCGTAGTTGATAGGTGCCACAGCCGCGACTCTGCCTTCAAATGACGTCCCCAGAGGCCAGGAGGGCACTTCTGTTCGAGCTCCGATCCTGCCAACTTCCAGGAAGTTCCCGTTGGAGTATCGTCGTTGCGTTGCGTTCTCGCCGTGACACAGCTCTTGTCAACCGTCTCGTCTCCAATGAACTGTGCCTACGCGCCAACACTATCAGAACTGTCAAAAGATGTCTATTAACTTGTGTTTTCTAGTGACTATATTGAAGTCACATTGCAGCCATTCTGAACTTGTATCAATTCGCCACTCAGTAACCGTGGCTCGTTTAGTGTATTCTGAACCGTGCTGTTGCTTATCTATACTAATGTTCCACCGAAGCACCACAGGGCTTCACCCGTCTGACTTCTAATATGGCTGTATGATATTTAGAGGAATAGCTTTTGTAGTTTATATAAATCATGTTTGCATGTCTGCCTGTTTTTCTGTAACTGTTACGCCCTGAATTCTCTGATTACTGTTGATATTGGACCCTTGTCCGTAGCAACAGGTTAATGGGATCCTAACTGATTAATTGGTGGGTGGATCGAGGTACGTGCCTTTTCATAGAGCGTTTCTGATTTCCTTTTAATATAGGTGTAGATGGATGGTTCCTCTAAGAGGTCCTTAATGTGTGTGTTTGGTGTGTAGCGGTCTGCGTCGGCGATGACGCGGAGAATTCTGTTTTGGAGCCTCTCAATTTTTGCAGATGTCCGTCTGCTGCCATGGACCAAACTTCCGATCCATATAAAGTACTTGGGAGGACAACTGCCCTGTATAATCTAAGTTTCATTTCTATACTGAGTCCTCCACCTTTTAAGACTGGGTACAGTTGGATGAAAGCAGTGTACCCTCTACCTCTGGATCTGCTTATCTGTTTTGCGAAGGTTAAGCGTTTGTTTAGTTCAAGACCTAGATATCTAGCTGAGCCACTCCATTCTATTTCCCGTTCAGCTACAAAAATACGTCTGGGGGGGGGGGTGTCAGTTTCCACGTAAACATGACTGCTACGGATTTTCAGGATTTATCTTTATTTTCCAAATATTGCACCATTTTACAATTTCGTCCAAGTGCTCTTGCAGCTTTTTTTGTTATGAAATTGAAGTTGCTGCTACTCCTTTAAACCGCCGTGTCATCGGCATACAGCGCTTTCTCACCTCTTGCCGACTTTGGCACGTCGTTGGTGTATAGCGAGTATAATATGGACCCAAGAACTGAGCCCTGCGGAACTCCTGCCACAGCGTCCCTGATCGCGCTTACGTATTTGCCGCACCTGATGCAGTACTGACTCCCCGCCAGAAACGAGTCAATCATGCTGATGATATGTCCTAGAATGCCTAACTGGGATAACTTGTATATTAAGCCATCATGCCAGACTTTGTCGAATGCTTTCTCGATATCGAGAAAGACTGCTCCTTTGCTGTGCTTCCGAACATGAACCGTAAGTCCTTGTTTGCAGTTTTACAGATACATCCTGGCCTGATGAGCAAAGATAAATTTCGTTGTAATTAATAAGATATTATGTATTCGGAGTAGCCGGTCGGTGTGGCCAAGCGGTTCTAGGCGCTTCAGTCTGGAACCGCGCGACCGCTGCGGTCGCAGGTTCGAATCCTGCCCCGGGCATGGATGTGTGTGATGTCCTTAGGTTAGTTAGGTTTAAGTAGTTCTAAGTTCTAGGGGACTGATGACCTCAGATGTTAAGTCCCATCGTGCTCAGAGCCATTGAAACCATATTCAGACTATTCTGATTAACTGTATAATTACTAGCGACCTCATCGTCTAAGAAGGCTGACACAACATTGAGTATTCACTAAACAGAAATATACTCGTACAGGCCTGTCAGCACAGCTGTTGTCACTGCCAAAGACAGAAGTGTCCCCAGCATATTCATCATTAAGATGTAGTCGATAGGGCAACAGTAGGTCAACGAAAATGTTGAATTAAACATGCTTGTTCATGTTCACTGTAAAGAAAGAACCCAAGTCCTGGCACGGAAAACATCGCCGCAAAATCACTTCCGGACTGAATTACATTCTCCACACACTTCGAGTACAGCACCCCACTAGACAACTTGCATCATTTGAGGAGAAGTAAAATCTTGACTCGTCAGATCACACTACATGCCTCCAATGATGTGCTGTCCAGTATCTGTGCTGTTTGCACCTTTGAAGACGAGCAGATTTAAGTATCAATGTGAGCAGTGACCTCTTGTGAGGTAACCGACTCCAATGTCCACTGGACAGATTTCACTTCACGCAAGTGTGTTCCCACATGGATGGCACACAGTCCACGTGCTTGGTGTGGTTTTTGGGGGTTGAAGGGGCAAGACTATCCACGTGCGTGTCTGTGCTGTACCGTACTACATGAAAATAGGTGCCTCGAGGTCATCTCACACCCCTACTGCGTTACCAACTGGTGATAATTTCAAATGTTAGTAAAAATTCCGAAAAAAGTATTAGATATATCTATTTTTAGTTTAGAATGTGATGGAGTACTTTCCGAAAGAAAATCATTGCCAGCTGCTAAGAAAAAAATACATAAAAACTAACTACACACGAAACTTTCAAAAAAATATATTCTTTTACTTCACCCTGTGGAAAAACAGAACCACAGACATCTTTGGACTGAAAATAATATATGAACGTTCTCAAAGTTTATAGATGCATGTGATGCATATTTTATAGCCAAAACATAAAGACATGCCGAGATAAGAAATGTAATATCGTAAGTGGTGTGAAACTGTTCCACCTGTGTAACGAAGAATGTCATCGCTGATGAATTTGCGTTCTGTTGGAACTTGTAGAAACTTCCAGCGAGGAAATTAATTTTAGTAACATCTTAGACATCATCACGTTATAGTGCCATGTATGAACGCATTACATTTACGAGAGGCTCGGTGCGCGACAGTGTGCGAATGCTTGCATGCCACCGCCAGGATTTTAGTTCCGACAGCTCGCCATGTTACGGCCGAGAATATTCCCTACTTCCAGATATTTTTTATTTGCAGCTCTTGCTGAGCCTTCGTCGCTGCACCCATCATCCGTATCGCCGGTAAACATAATATAAAAGCAATTGTAGGCCAATACTTCCGTTCGACTTGAGCAAAGTACATTTTTGCGTGTCGTTTTGTGAAACCACAAGTTTCACACAAGCATACGAGGGTTTCCGCTAAGCCCGCTGGGCAGAACAGGTGATTAGGATTGTGGAAAGGGGCAAATAAGGCGTCAGGTTCACTCCAAATTGTAATTTATTGTAATTTAATAACATCTTTAAACCAAAACGGCACATAGCCGAACCTTTAGCACTACCGTTTCAAAAGGCAATTATTTCACGCCTGAAGGCCTCCAAACAAGAAATCTTAAAGCAACAAGATAAATCTCAAGTGGTAAAAACATGCAGCTAAAATTGTAAGTGTGGTTCATGGTGTGGGTTCCTGTAGTCATGTCCTAGTTCATGAACCACGGGCAACGTATGAGTGGCCAAGTAAGTGGTCCCAACAGTCGGGATACCAGTTACTTTGGAATAAGGCTGGGCATCTCGGGCATATTCTGAGTCGTGGTCACCTTTGTGCTCATACGGCAAAGACTACCAAATCCACCGGTTAGTCCCTCAACCGTTAGGGGTAAAACTCAATGGGACTCGGGGCAAGTAAGGCTAGCAACCTGTTTCCCCGATACTTTACATATGATGCTGGCAACAATCAGAGCAAAATGCCTCGGACCTTTGGAGGTGACGGAGTCCCACCTCTAACTGACAAACTAGGGACTCCTAAGACACGACTTGGCAAACAAATGGTAATGAGATGGGGAGCTATTAATATCAATGGGGGCTACCCTGGGAAGAAGGTAGAGCTGGCAGAGGCTGCAAGTAAGATTGGGCTGGACGTTTTAGCTGTTAGTGACATTCGGGTAAGGAGTGAGAAAGAAGAGGAAGTGGGAGAATACAAGGTCTACCTGTCAGGAGTCAAAGCAGGAATAGCACAATGGAGTGTAGGGATTTACATCAGGAAAGAAATGGAACCCAGCGTAGTTGCAGTAAGGTATGTAAACAAACGACTGATGTGGATAGATTTGACAGTGTTTAGCAAGACAATTAGGATTGTGTCAGTATATTCGCATTGTGAAGGGACAGATCAAGATAAGATGGATAGTTTTTATGAGGCACTCAGTGATGTAGTTGTTAGAGTAAAGGACAAGTACAGTGTTCTGCTCATGGGTGATTTTAATGCCAGGATTGGAAATCGAAGAGAAGGGTATGAAAAGGTTATGGGTAAATTTGGAGAGGATATGGAGGCCAACAGAAACGGGAAACAACTCTTGGACTTCTGTGCCAGTATGGGTTTAGTAATCACAAACTCCTTTTTTAAACATAAGAACATTCACCGGTATACTTGGGAAGGCAGGGGAACCAGATCTGTCATTGACTATATAATAACAGATCAGGAATTCAGTAAGGCTGTGAGGGACACACGTGTATTCAGGGGATTCTTCGATGACACTGATCATTATTTAATCTGCAGTGAAATTGGGATTGTGAGGCCGAAAGTGCTGGAGGTCAGGTCCATATGTAGGAGGATAAGAGTGGAGAAACTTCAGGATAAGGAAATCAGGCACAGGTACATAACAGCGATCTCAGAAAGGTACCAGTTAGTTGAATGTAGTCAGTTACAGTCATTGGAAAAGGAATGGACAAGGTACAGGGACACAGTACTAGAAGTGGCTAAAGAATGTCTGGGAACAGTAGTGTGTAAAAGTAGGATGAAGCAAACAGCTTGGTGGAATGACACAGTCAAGGCAGCCTGTAAAAGGAAAAAGAAGGCATATCAAAAATGGCTACATACTAGAACTCAGGTAGACAGAGAAAGTTATGTTGAAGAAAGAAACAAAGCCAAACAGATAATTGCAGCATCCAAGAAGAAATCTTGGGAAGACTTTAGAAACAGGTTGGAGACCTTGGGTCAAGCTGCTCGAAAACCATTCTGGAGTGTAATTAGCAGTCTTCGAAAGGGAGGAAAGAAGGAAATGACAAGTATTTTGGACAGGTCAGGAAAACTGCTGGTGAATCCTGTGGATACCTTGGGCAGATGGAGGGAATATTTTGAAGAGTTGCTCAGTGTAGGTGAAAATACAATCAGCAATGTTTCAGATTTCGAGGTAGAATGGGATAGCAATGATGATGGAAACAGGATCACATTTGAGGAAGTGGAGAAAATGGTCAATAGATTGCAGTGCAATAAAGCAGCTGGGGTGGATGAAATTAAGTCGGAACTCATCAAATACAGTGGAACGTCAGGTCTTAAATGGCTACACAGGATAATTGAAATGGCCTGGGAGTCGGGACAGGTTCCATCAGACTGGACAAAAGCAGTAATCACACCAATCTTTAAACATGGAAACAGAAAAGATTGTAACAACTACAGGTGTATCTATTTAATCAGCGTTGTGGGTAAAATCTTCTCAGGTATTGTTGAAAGGAAAGTGCGAGTATTAGCTGAGGACCAATTGGATGGAAATCAGTGTGGGTTTAGGCCTCTTAGAGGTTGTCGGGACCAGATCTTTAGTTTACGGCAAATAATGGAGAAGTGTTATGAGTGGAACAGGGAACTGTATCTATGCTTTATACACTCCTGGAAATTGAAATAAGAACACCGTGAATTCATTGTCCCAGGAAGGGGAAACTTTATTGACACATTCCTGGGGTCAGATACATCACATGATCACACTGACAGAACCACAGGCACATACACACAGGCAACAGAGCATGCACAATGTCGGCACTAGTACAGTGTATATCCTCCTTTCGCAGCAATGCAGGCTGCTATTCTCCCATGGAGACGATCGTAGAGATGCTGGATGTAGTCCTGTGGAACGGTTTGCCATGCCATTTCCACCTGGCGCCTCAGTTAGACCAGCGTTCGCGCTGGACGTGCAGACCGCGTGAGACGACGCTTCATCCAGTCCCAAACATGCTCAATGGGGGCCAGATCCGGAGATCTTGCTGGCCAGGGTAGTTGACTTACACCTTCTAGAGCACGTTGGGTGGCACGGGATACATGCGGGCGTGCATTGTCCTGTTGGAACAGCAAGTTCCCTTGCCGGTCTAGGAATGGTAGACGATGGGTTCGATGACGGTTTGGATGTACCGTGCACTATTCAGTGTCCCCTCGACGATCACCAGAGGTGTACGGCCAGTGTAGGAGATCGCTCCCCACACCATCATGCCGGGTGTTGGCCCTGTGTGCCTCGGTCGTATGCAGTCCTGATTGTGGTGCTCACCTGCACGGCGCCAAACACGCATACGACCATCATTGGCACCAAGGCAGAAGCGACTGTCATCGCTGAAGACGACTCGTCTCCATTCGTCCCTCCATTCACGCCTGTCGCGACACCACTGGAGGCGGGCTGCACGATGTTGGGGCGTGAGCGGAAGACGGCCTAACGGTGTGCGGGGCCGTAGCCCAGTTTCATGGAGACGGTTGCGAATGGTCCTCGGCGATACCCCAGGAGCAACAGTGTCCCTAATTTGCTGGGAAGTAGCGGTGCGGTCCCCTACGGCACTGCGTAGGATCCTACGGTCTTGGCGTGCATCCGTGCGTCGCTGCGGTCTGGTCCCACGTCGACGGGCACGTGCACCTTCCGCCGGCCACTGGCAACAACATCGATGTACTGTGGAGACCTCACGCCCCACGTGTTGAGCAATTCGGCGGTACGTCCACCCGGCCTCCCGCATGCCCACTATACGCCCTCGCTCAAAGTCCGTCAACTGCACATACGGTTCACGTCCACGCTGTCGCGGCATGCTACCAGTGTTAAAGACTGCGATGGAGCTCCGTATGCCACGGCAAACTGGCTGACACTGACGGCGGCGGTGCACAAATGCTGCGCAGCTAGCGCCATTCGACGGCCAACACCGCGGTTCCTGGTGTGTCCGCTGTGCCGTGCGTGTGATCATTGCTTGTACAGCCCTGTCGCAGTGTCAGGAGCAAGTATGGTGGGTCTGACACACCGGTGTCAATGTGTTCTTTTTTCCATTTCCAGGAGTGTAGATCTAGAAAAGGCATATGACCGGATTCCTAGGAGGAAGTTATTGTCTGTTCTACGAGATTATGGAATAGGAGGCAAACTATTGCAAGCAATTAAAGGTCTCTACATGGATAGTCAGGCAGCAGTTAGAGTTGACGGTAAATTGAGTTCATGGTTCAGAGTAGTTTCAGGGGTAAGACAAGGCTGCAACCTGTCTCCGCTGTTGTTCATATTATTTATGGATCATATGTTGAAAACAATAGACTGGCTGGGTGAGATTAAGATATGTGAACACAAAATAAGCAGTCTATGCAGTCTTGCATATGTGGATGACTTAGTTGTGATGGCAGATTCCATTGAAAGTTTGCAAAGTAATATTTCAGAGCTAGATCAGAAATGTAAGGACTATGGTATGAAGATTAGCATCTCCAAAACGAAAGTAATGTCAGTGGGAAAGAAATATAAACGGATTGAGTGCCAAATAGGAGGAACAAAGTTAGAACTGGTGGACAGTTTCAAGTACTTAGGATGCATATTCTCACAGGATGGCAACATAGTGAAAGAACTGGAAGCGAGGTGTAGCAAAGCTAATGCAGTGAGCGCTCAGCTACGATCTACTCTCTTCTGCAAGAAGGAAGTCAGTACCAAGACTAAGTTATCTGTGCACCGTTCAATCTTTCGACCAACTTTGTTGTATGGGAGTGAAAGCTGGGTGGATTCAGGTTACCTTATCAACAAGGTTGAGGTTACGGATATGAAAGTAGCTAGGATGATTGCAGGTACTAGTAGATGGGAACAATTGCAGGAGGGTGTCCATAATGAGGAAATCAAAGAAAAACTGGGAATGAACTCTATAGATGTAGCAGTCAGGATGAACAGGCTTAGATGGTGGGGTCATGTTACACGCATGGGAGAAGCAAGGTTACCCAAGAGACTCATGGGTTCAGCAGTAGAGGGTAGGAGGAGTCGGGGCCGACCAAGGAGAATGTACCTGGATTCGGTTAAGAATGATTTTGAAGTAATAGGTTTAACATCAGAAGAGGCACCAATGTTAGCACTGAATAGGGGATCATGGAGGAATTTTATAAGGGGGGCTATGCTCCAGACTGAACGCTGAAAGGCATAATCAGTCTTAAATGATGATGATGATCATGACGGTGATGAGGGTGTCCCAGCTACCTTGTCCACCCAAAATATCTCTGGAACAATAACAGCTATTCGAAAACGACTTTCACCGGTATCAATGTAGGGCTGGGGCCCATTTGGAAACATTCTAAAACGAGAGCATATGTGTTTTTTAACACAAACTTATGTTTTTTTTAAATGAACCTCCTATATTTTTTCTTCAGCAATCCATGGCATGACAAAGCACATACACAATGGCGTTGATTGCATCGCAGTATTCCTATTACATCCCGAGATATTGAGACGCGAAGTTGACGCTTGAAACACTCGACATGCGCTGCTAGCGCACGTCCTGAGGCTCAGGCGTGAACCCCATGCTGCCCGTAATCGCGATGTGATTGACATGCGTAATCACACTTCCATACTTATCAAGAGGTCCGAAACGAATAATACGGTCTGCTGCCATCCTGCATTAACGTCGTACATTCCAGCAGGTATTTATCCCATAGGCTAGGGGTGATGCTGTTCTGTAACATATCTGTGTACCGCAACGTTAGTCACAAAGTTAAGTTCGCTTATCGTTAATCCGTTACGAAAAAGATATTGCCGTTCAACGTTAAAAGTTTACTTTACTGTAGATCTAGCGCAAGTAACAGTTAATCATTCACTCGTAATAGTAAAATCCATGTTGATGGTTTTAGTGAAACGAGCAACTGGGCTATAAGTTTTACCGTTGTTTAGGTAAAAATGTTTTGATTTGGGAAGTTCAGGTAGGACATAGAAGATGAATGTAAACATGTTTAACCAATTAGTTTTATTATCACATAATTATCAATGTTATGTTTATCTAATGCGTTAAATGACAAATTGTTGCAAACATATGTTTCTTAACATCACTGGGTAAAATGGCCCTTTGTAGCAACTTCCACTGAGATACCAGCACTACATACTAGACATAGCGTTCACATCTCATGCTCAAAGTGATGTCCATTGGCTCGCATACATAGGGTCACTCTGCGGATAAAGGATGCCCTACTTCGTACTACTGTTTCCTCTTTGATGGCTGTACAAGCATCAGTCATGCGTTGCTTCACGTCCTCTGGTGTCGTTGGTTCATGTTGGTAAACAGCGTCCTTCACTGCTCCCCAAAGAAAATTATCCAGCGGCGTAAGGTCTAGAGTCCGCAGCTCGTGGTCGTGTGGTTGCGTTTTCGCTTCCCACGCCCGGGTTCCCGAGTTCGATTCCCGGCGGAGTCAGGGATTTTCTCTGCCTCGTGATGACTGGGTGTTGTGTGATGTACTTAGGTTAGTTAGGTTTAAGTAGTTCTAAGGTCTAGGGGACTGATGAACATAGCTATTAAGTCCCATAGTGCTCAGAGCCATTTGAACCATTTTTTTTAAGGTCCGGAGATCGGGCAGGCCACCTAACTGGGCCACCTCGTCCAATCCACCTACCAGAGAACTTATGGTTCAGAAGTCGTCGTGCTCGTAAGGCGTTATGTGCGGGGCATCTGTCATGCTGATACCACATGACCATTCTCCGGTCCAGAGGTATGGTGTCCAAGAGAACTGGAAGATTGTGTCGTATAAATATGGAGTATTGTCTGCCATTTTGGATGCCATTTATAAAGAAAGGTCCGATGATGGTATCTCCAATAATCCCACACCAAACATTAACTTTTCACGGACGTTGATGCTCTACCTGATGGAGCCATTTTGGATTGTCTGCGGACCAATAATGCATATTCCTCATATTGACAATTCCTTTGTTGGAGAAAGATGCCTCGTCGGTAAAGAGAACATCTGCAAAAAAAAAATTGGATTAGTCAGAAGTTTTTGCTGAGCCCACCGACAAAATGTTACACTATTGCGGAAGTCATTTCCATGAAGATCCTGGTGTAAATGAACATGGTAAGGATGAAATTTATGACGTTTAAGAATACGCTGTGCACTTGATTTCGACACACCAACTTCACGTTCAATTTGACGTGTACTGATTCGAGGATTCACAGCTATGGTAGCGAGCACAGGAACTTCAGCAAGTTCATCTTTGCGAGTTCTAGGACGATGTCGAGGTCTTGGATTTAAGCTTCCTTTTTCACGTAGACGAGATGTTAGACGACCAAACATCCGGCGCAATGACGATGGCTTGTCAGGGAATCTTCTTCTGTATAGTCGTTCTGCCTGAACAGCATTTCGTCCACCTACAACAGGGTACAGTACAGGTATGTAGAGTAGGGCAGAAAACAGACATATTAACTTAATAATCATAATGTTCGCTAACAGTACTATCAACAAACAAGCAATCTCATAACGTATTTCCCGTCAACGTACATTCTCCACAGATCAGCAGCATTTCTACCATATCTTCATGTGTGTACATTATACGTACAGTATAAGATCCACAACACAGCGTTTATTCACAATGTGTACTACCTCCGTGCCGTCACTAGATTACTCTGATGCACGGCTACACTGGCAAGCGGTGTAATACACGCCAAAGCAACAACAAATGGGATGCTCGGAGGGTCGTGGAGTACAGGAGTTTCCATGGGTCGCAAATCATAAACAAGGCGAAGTGGTAACTGTGGCAGTAGTGGGAACTACGTTGGACACTTGACTAGGTAGAGCCAGGCCCTGCGCGACAGGCACAATGGATCATATAACGCATTAGATAAACCTTATTTTGGGTGTGCAGAATAAATAAGAAAACCTGATGGGTGTACACCGATCGGTACTGGTTCATATTGTGTACGTAGATACGTAAAACATGCAAGAGGGAAACCATTATGTGCTTATGAGAGTTGATGGCAGCAGACCGTATTATTCGTTTCGGACCTCTTGATAAGTGTGGAGGTGTGATTACATATGTCAATCACATCGCGATTACGGGCAGCATGGGATTCACGCCTGAGCCTCAGTACGTGCGCTAGCAGCGCATGTCGGGTGTTTCAAGCGTCAACTTCGCGTCTCAATACCTCGGGAAGCAATGGGTATATTGCGATGCAATCAACGCCATTGTGTATGTGCTTTGTCATGCTATGGATTGCTGAAGAAAAAATATAGGGGGTCCATTTAAAAAAAACATAAGTTTGTGTTAAAAAAACACATATGCTTTCATTTTAGAATGTTTGCAAATATGTACATTCATGAGCCCCAGCCCTACATTGATACCGGTTAAAGTCGTTTTCCAATAGCTGTTATTGTTGGGTGTACCTTCAAAGGCTGATGGCCTCAATGTTTTTTTTTAAAATAATGATTTACGTGGCTGAAGGCCCACAATTGATTTTTCAAAACTCAAAAATACATAAAATTCAGTAAAGCCAAGAATGTTTTTTGAATCATTGGCTACGATAGATTATAAACAGGCAATCAAACACCGGTTAGAAGGACAATAAAGAAAACGGCAGTCAGAAGCTTCCAGGGAGGTCGGTCTGCCCTCGTTCACTTAGGTGAGACAGGTGGTGAGCCCAACTACACTTGATCCATCGGAACCCAACCTGGGGTAGCCACGGACCGACCGACAAAACGACTTGCTTGCCACCAATCGGCATATGAGAACTCAAACGCCAAAAGTTACTAACGTAATTATCCACAATGACATATGTATTAGCTGTCAAAACTACACACCAAGTTGGACAGCGCCAAAAGGTGAGGAAAGGACGTGGCCTGAAAATACATTAGTAGCCAGGTCAGGTAACCGGAACACAAACGGCCACAAGGCAGAAAATTCCGCTCGTACACTTGAATTTGATATACGATAATATAGTTAACTTCACCCAAAAGGGACACTGCCTGAATTTACGTCAGTAGCCAGGGCAGGTAAGCAAAACACTAACGGCCACAAGGCAGAAAATTCCAAGTGGTGCACTTGAATTGTAGTCAACCAATATAGTTAACTGCACAGCATGGCTGCTAAATTTCAGCAACAGAAACACTCGGAGTTCAAATGACTCTGAGCACTATCAGTCCCCTAGAACTACTTAAACCTAACTAACCTAAGGACATCACACACATCCATGCCCGAGGCAGGATTTGAACCTGCGACCGTAGCGGTCGCGCGGTTACCGACTGAGGCGCCTAGAACAGCTGGGCCACAGCGACCGGCTGCATTTTACGCAAAACTTCGTTCCTGCCACTACATTGCCTCTGCACTCCACTAAAAGTTTCTGAACCAAAAACCAAGTGAGCGGAGAAGACAAAGAACGGAGGTATTTGTACCATAATAATTAATTTTTTCACGGAAATCACTTTGAATTTTTTTATCCGTCGGATACGCTCCTCTGTCGTAGAATCGAAGTACAGTTCCTATGCACTAATGCTTTGTCAAAGTCGTCAAATTCCTTCTTATTTCAGTTTTCATTTATATACCTTCCTTAGAGAAATGGACCGATGACCACGCTGTTTGGTTCCCTCCCCCGAATCAACCAACCATTACAGAATCGCAACACATATTCATACTAGAGAGTGTGCCGATGTTACTACACCGTCGATAAGGAATACAGTCGGTTAAGAAATACCACAACGCTTTGTTGTCATTGTATCAACTTGCACGAAATTTGTATTATTTCTGGCCTGTTCCTCGTTGGCCAGATCTGTAAAAAAAATCTTCAATACGTTCGATACGACAATTTTAGATTGTTTTGCAATGTCTTCGCCGGCCGGGGTGACCGAGCGGTTCTAGGCGCTACAGTCTGGAATTGCGCGACCGCTACGGTCTCAGGTTCGAAACCTGCTTCGGGCATGGATGTGTGTGATGTCCTTACGTTAGTTAGGTTGAAGTAGTTCTAAGTCTAGGGGACTCATGGCCTCATAAGTTAAGTCCTATAGTGCTCAGAGCCATTTGTAATGTCTTCTCGCCTTCTACACACGCCGACCAGAGAAGCACTCCACGCATATCCTTGCTCCTGCATTTTGTTCACTACCAAACACACTTCACTCCACTGTTGCTCGGAAGACTGATATTACACGTGAACAGACGATATCGCATAGAAGCACGGGGCATTCTGCTGGCTCTGACCCTTCTGCACTGTTAAGTGAACATACAGCGAGGGATCTATGAAGTGTGCGAATCACAGCTCTTAGCGCCGGGCCGACTGATCTTGAGGTGTTTTAATTTCGTGATGGCCAGTCTAGTTACTCGCAATGGAAGCTATTCGCCAGTTGTGAGAACTCTATTCCAAGTTATTTTGTGTTGCAACTTTAGGCTGTAATGTAATAGCCTTGGATAATGTATGGGAGTATACGATACACAGCTTTCAGTGAGTTACTCGGTGCACCGTATATGTTGGTGTATGACTATATTTCACACTTATTATTTACTATCCAATATTATTTGGAAAAATTTAAAGTTCTGTAGGTATTGACACTTAACACACCATTTCATTAAGAAAATTATGAATCTCGATTACTTAGAGAAATGTGTTTACTACCTATATTCAGTTAAAACAGAATTGTCATATTTAAAAGAATAACACCTAAATTATACAACACAGTTATTTTTGCATGAAATGTTCGTTTAGGAAATTTCAGAATTCGGCATGAACAAATAAAGTCTGTTTATTAAAGGAAACTATAATATACGGGGGCGTTCTGAATTTTTGTGTGAAAATTTGTAAATTTTTTTATACTAAAACTAACGTTATTTACATTCAGCACCTTTATTGCTCACGTCTACATATTTATATGTCAACGTAGTCACGCTGACGACAAACACATTTCTCCCAAGGAGAGACCAGTTTCTTGACATGTCAGTATAGAATGTTTGACTTCGTTGACGGCGTGACAACCTCACCCCTGCTTGCACCGCTTCACCAGTATCAAAGTAAAGTCAACTCATCGTTTTTAAGTTTTGAACTCACAAGAGAATCAAATGAGGCCAAGTTGGGACTGTATGAAGGTCGACTAATGACAGTGAACCCATGGCGTCGGATTGTTGCAGATCAAGAAGCTCTTATGTGTGGTCTGGCGTTGTCATTTTGAAGCAGAAGGTGCACCATGTGTGGAAGAACACTTCGAATTCGAAACTCAATTATAGCCCACAGTTTCTAACGCACCGACATAGTTAATATTACTTGCCGCCATGTCACACGCTACAATTCGGAGCCTTCTAGCAGCAGAGGGTTCCAAATACGTAGACATGAAGAATAAAGATGTAGAATGTTAATAACTTATGTTTTATTTAAAAAGCTTTAAGAGTTTTCAGATAAAAAGTTCGAAGGCATTACGCTTCAGTACGCCAGCGTACAAACTAACTTGCTGCATGGAAAAAATTGACTTAAAGTAAGAACATACATAAATGTTAGTAATCAAAATTCTTAAGCAATTTAGCAGAAACTTATATTTTTAGAAATTATCGTTTAAATTTTGAATAATATGCCAGCCCCAGGTATACTTTCTTTTTACACTACTGGCAATTAAAATTGTTACACCAAGAAGAAATGCAGATGATAAACGGGTATTCATTGGACAAATATATTATACTAGAAATGACATATGATTTCATTTTCAGGCAATTTGGGTGCATCTATCCTGAGAAATCAGTACCCAGAACGACAACCTCTGGCCGTAATAACGGCCTTGATACGCCTGGGCATTGAGTCAAACAGAGTTTGGATGGCGTGTACAGGTACAGCTTCCCATGCAGCTTTAACACGGTACCACAGTTCATCAAGAATAGTGGCTGGCGTATTGTGACGAGCCAGTTGCTCGGCCATCATTGACCAGATCTTTTCAGTTGGTGAGAGATCTGGAGAATGTGCTGGCCAGGGCAGCAATCGAACATTTTCTGTATCCAGAAACGCCCGTACAGGACCTGCAACATGCGGTCGTGCAGTATCCTGCTGAAATGTAGGATTTCGCAGGGATCTAATGAAGGGTAGAGCCACGCGTCGTAACACATCTGAAATGTAACGTCCACTGTTCAAAGTGCCGTTAATGCGAACATGAGGTGACCCAGACGTGTAACCAATGGCACCGCATAGCATCACGCCGGGTGATACGCCAGTATGGCGATGACGAATACACGTTTCCAATGTACGTCTCCGCGATGTCGCCAAACATGGATGCGACCATCATGACGCTGTGAACGGAACCTGGATTCATCCGAAAAAATTACGTTTTGCCATTCGTTCAGCCAGTTTCGTCGTTGAGTACACCATCGCAGGCGCTCCTGTCTGTGATGCAGCGTCAAGGGTAACCGCAGCCATGGTCGCCGAGCTGATAGTCCATGCTGCTGCAAACGTCGTCGAACTGCAATGGCGATAGGCTACAGTCCGACCTTTATCAAAGGCGCTAACGTGACGGTACGAATTTCTCCTCCTTACACGAGGCATCACAACAACGTTTCACCAGGCAACGGCGGTCATCTGCTGTTTGTGTACGAGAAATCGGTTGGAAACTTTCCTCATGTCAGCACGTTGTAGGTGTCGCCACCGGGGCCAACCTTGTGTCAATGCTCTGAAAAGCTAATCATTTGCATATCACAGAATCTTTTTCCTGTGGGTTAAAATTCGGGTCTGTAGCACATCATCTTCGTGGTGTAGCAATTTTAATGGCCAGTAGTGTATTTTAAAAACAGCGACTGGTTTTGGTCAGGCCTCTTCACAGAAACACAGAACGACACAGGACTCCTGACATACACCGATGGATAATAATGGCCTTGGGGTCCGAAACTGGTCGTGTTTTTAAAAATAAAAAGTGCAGCTGAGGCTGACATTTTCTTCAAAATTAGTGGTAGTTGCGGAAATTGCATCAATATGCTCCATATGCTAGAGAAGAGATTGTTTGTTTTAAATTGCTATTTTACGAAATTTAACATTGGAAGACTGTATTTTATGAAATTGTTTACGGAAAATTTGTTTGTATTCTGCTGAGCGTACTTGTACGCATAGATAATTTAACAGAAGCTTAATACAAAGTATTAATTATAACAGTACTCTAAGTACCATGTGTTGTCGAGATGTTAAATAAGTGACTGCATCTACGGTAGGTAGGTCCACTGGTGGAGAATAGTGCTCTTTAGCAATGACTTAGTTGAAGTTAATTCTGAGTTAGTGCGGTTCTGTTTGATTGTCAGGTGGGACAAATAAATGAAGGAAATATATCGGTATATTTGTGTCGGATCTTGTCACTTTAAAAAATTACCCGAAGAGAATTGCAAATGAATTCAGCATCATTCAAAATAGCAATGAAACCAACACATCGGCAGCGAACAAACGTGAACAATAATCAATATCACCCTCGAATCCTTGAAGATAAGCAACTTTTCCTGCCCTGAAGCTAATATGATTAGAATTAATCCTCAGTTCTTTGTCGAGGAAAATGTGAATATAATTAGAACTAGGCAAAATATTTTTTACTATTTGTTTGAGAGTAAGAGCGTTGTAAGGTGAAGGCGAAGAGTCATCCTGGAGAGAGCCCCAACGCGTGTCAGGAGCCGCCATGCTGACTTCTTAACCGACCAATGACAGTTTTGAAGCAGCGGCTACAGCCGACATCAGCCCGGCTCACTGCCTTGCCTCGCAATCTGGCGACATCGTTCAGAACATCGCAAAAGAACAAACGTGACACATACAATTTTTGCCAGTGAATAAAGAACTGTAGCTTAAAAATGGTTCAAATGGCTCTGAGCACTATGGGACTTAACATCTGAGGTCTTCAGCCCCCTAGAACTTAGAACTACTTAAACCTAACTAAACTAAGGACATCACACACATCCATGCCCGAGGCAGGATTCGAACCTGAGACCGTAGCGGTCGCGCGGTTCCAGACTGAAGCGCCTAGAACCGCTCGGGCACAACGGCAGGCTGTAGCTTAAAGCTTGTTTGGCTTTATCTAAAATTTAGCAATGGTGTCAAATATTGCAGCCAAATCGCGATCAGTTGTACTCATCCCCAAGATTCATAATGAAGGAAGGATCGGTGAAGCTGCAGCCTCTCAGAAGTCAGGAGCTGTAACCTTTCACAAACGTACAAAAAGTGGAATATACATTTGTCATCAGTAATCCCAGCACAGGCACAATAATAACATGGCCATTAGCGGTGTTTTTTTCCGTTTGAGTACACGAGTCTGCTCTGAATCCATACATCTTTGACAAATTGAGGGCTGGTGAAAAGTTACAAGACGTGAATTTCTGAAGAATGTGTCTTTGAAGTCAATGGCGCCCATACAATACTTTGTATGGTGGGCCGAAGGCTGGGGGTATGAAGTGTTTTTAATTCTTTGGCAAATGAATAGCTACATGTAAGTACCCACAAAAAGTTCCAGTTCCGACTATGCTTAACACAGACTTAAATTTTTTTTCTTGCAAAAAGAAAGAACAACTGGCTACACTATTTTTTTCCCTTTCCCTGAGAGCTAAAGACAATGGGGGGACGGGAGCAAGCCTCCATCCCCCCTCCCCCCACCCCCTCCACCGCCACCACTTGTCCCCGTGTACGGGCGATCTTCTGTCAAGTCGCTAATCGGCTATACTATCCAAACAGTCCTTATATACAGGATGAGAATCATTCGGGTCATACAGGACAAAATACATAGCTTTTTCATGTAACACTTTTGTCGTTGAGCAATAAATGGAGCTGTAAGCGACTAATATCACAACTGAGTTCTACAACGGAATTACCTCGAGAAAAATGCAATGTATCAAAAATATAAAAATAGGCTTGCTTTGCATTTCTCTCCTTGAGTTGCTTTGAAAGATTCATTCATTCATTCATTATTCGACTTCATCTATAGCATACAAGTCGTCCCTCGTTTCTTAAATACCGTATTTTACGGGCTATAAGACGCTACGGACTAAAAGACGCACCTTAATTTTTAAGCATTTTTTTTTTTCAAAAAAATAAGATTTTTACCAATTTTGTTGTTAGATTGCAAAGCCAGACTTAAAAATTCTTAATTTATTACCGCGAACTGATCAGGTTACCCTCCATTCAGAGGCTGTTGCACGCAGGGACTTCGGCTGTTGAATTCAATGAACTGTGTACAAAGCCCGACCAACAGGCATTACATGCATTGACCAAAAATGATAGTGCAGTGAGAATGGCTAGTTTCTAGCTGAAATCTAGATCTGCCAATAAAAATTCCAAAGGACGACTGATAGCTGAAATCTATTATTACAAAGCGAACTGACCTTTAAAATCCCTGAAAATCGTCATCAGAACTTTCTTCTTCTCCGTCACCATCGTTGTCCTCTTTACAAATGAGATGGTCTTCACTGCTATCGAGAGCGTTACTTATGCCGCACTTCTTGAAAAATTTAACAATAATGAGTTCTCTCAGTCTTGAAGACCACCACTGACACACTTGTCTGATTGTATGCCGTTTTAAAGCTCGTTTCGGCGTGAATTCATGTTGGGTTTCATCTATCATCCATTTGTTCCATTCCTCTCTCATATACGCTTTAAATGGTTTATTTATCGAGACGTCAAGAGGTTGCAATTGTGAAGTAAGTCCTTCCGGAATAACAGCAATCTCTGTATCCTATCTCAGTTTATTTTTCACAGAATTTTTAAAATTGATCTAGCGCAAGAAGAGAACTCTTCTTCAATAAAGCAACTTTCCTTCTCTCCCACACTCTGTTAATCCATAATTTCATACCAGCCTCGTCCATCCAACCCTTATGTACGTGAACAACATCTGGCGTTCTTTTAGAAGGTTTATGCTTTGTTTTGCGCTTGAAAATGATCACTCGATTAAGTTTAGTATCGTCAGCACAACACGAGAGGACAACAGTGTAGCGCATTCTTTCATGTCCACTTGTCTCTATAGTTACAGTTTTATCACTCTTCGTGGCAACAGTTCTGTTTCCCGATACATCAAATGTTAGAGGAGTTTCGTCCATAGTCGCTGTTTTGTTTAGTTTCACACTGGTTTTCTTACGATGTCGAATAATAAAGTGATAGAAAGATAATATTTTCTCATCAAACTCTTCTGGCACTTTCTGATATATTTTGGTGTTTTTTCGGATGCTAACTCCATGACGCTTCATAAACCTGTAGCAGGAACCAACTCCACACTGAAAGTCTGTTGAGTTCGACTGTAGTGCAAGCTCAAGATCGTGTATTCGAGCCATTTTTGTATTAAATCCAGTACGATTTTGACGGTGCCCTTGAATCCATTTCACTATGTCATGTCCTAGTTTTGGCCATTTTTCATTCAGTCCTCTATATGCACATTTAGTCTTCCTCATTTTCTTCAGTTCTTCTTTACTAGCCCGCCAATCGCGAATGGCTTTTTCTGTTGGTGGAGAGCCGGAATGCCGCACAGCTGCTCTGTTTCCACGTTCTTCTGCATAAGCTATTACTTCCAGTTTATAGCCCGCATCATATGAATACTTTTTTATTTTTTCCATTACGAAACTAGCTACTAACAAAAATATTGGTTATAAACTGATATTCATACAGGTATCGATGGAGAAAGCAACATTGTAAACTTTGGGGATGATGGATGAATGTGTCTCGCTGCAGTGCAGTTTCACCACACAGATGGGAACATGTCGATAGCCGCGAATTTCATTCCGTGTACTCAGTTGGACAGTAATTACACCTCGAGACAAGGGCGTGAACCGTACACTCAAATGTCAGCATTTGAGAGAGGATGTGTAGTTGGGCTCAAAGAAGTCGGCTGGTTCAAAAATGGCTCTGAGCGCTATAGGATTTAATATCTGAGGTCATCAGTCCCCTAGATCTTAGAACTACTTAAACCTAACTAACCTAAGGACATCACACACATCCATTCCCGAGGCAGGATTCGAACCTGTAACCGTAGCGGCCGCGCGGTTCCACAATAAAGCGCCTAGAACCGCTCGGCCACACCGGCAGTCAAGTCGGTTGGAGTAATCGACGAATCGTTTGGTGTTTGAATGTTAGCGATGGCAATATACGGCGATGGTGGCAGGAATGGGTTAACGATGGCCTAGCACAGCGTCAAGAAGGAAGCGGTTGACCTACACTCCTGGAAATTGAAATAAGAACACCGTGAATTCATTGTCGCAGGAAGGGGAAACTTTATTGACACATTCCTGGGGTCAGATACATCACATGATCACACTGACAGAACCACAGGCACATAGACACAGGCAACAGATCATGCACAATGTCGGCACTAGTACAGTGTATATCCACCTTTCGCAGCAATGCAGGCTGCTATTCTCCCATGAAGACGATCGTAGAGATGCTGGATGTAGTCCTGTGGAACGGCTTGCCATGCCATTTCCACCTGGCGCCTCAGTTGGACCAGCGTTCGTGCTGGACGTGCACACCGCGTGAGACGACGCTTCATCCAGTCCCAAACATGCTCAATGGGGGACAGATCCGGAGATCTTGCTGGCCAGGGTAGTTGACTTACACCTTCTAGAGCACGTTGGGTGGCACGGGATACATGCGGACGTGCATTGTCCTGTTGGAACAGCAAGTTCCCTTGCCGGTCTAGGAATGGTAGAACGATGCGTTCGATGACGGTTTGGATGTACCGTGCACTATTCAGTGTCCCCTCGACGATCACCAGAGGTGTAAGGCCAGTGGAGGAGATCGCTCCCCACACCATCATGCCGGGTGTTGGCCCTGTGTGCCTCGGTCGTATGCAGTCCTGATTGTGGCGCTCACCTGCACGGCGCCAAACACGCATACGACCATCATTGGCACCAAGGCAGAAGCGACTGTCATCGCTGAAGACGACACGTCTCCATTCGTCCCTCCATTCACGCCTGTCGCGACACCACTGGAGGCGGGCTGCACGATGTTGGGGCGTGAGCGGAAGACGGCCTAACGGTGTGCGGGACCGTAGCCCAGCTTCATGGAGACGGTTGCGAATGGTCCTCGCCGATACCCCAGGAGCAACAGTGTCCCTAATTTGCTGGGAAGTGGCGGTGCGGTCCCCTACGGCACTGCGTAGGATCCTACGGTCATGGCGTGCATCCGTGCGTCGCTGCGGTCCGGTCCCAGGTCGACGGGCACGTGCACCTTCCGCCGACCACTGGCGACAACATCGATGTACTGTGGAGACCTCACGCCCCACGTGTTGAGCAATTCGGCGGTACATCCACCCGGCCTCCCGCATGCCCACTATACGCCCTCGCTCAAAGTCCGTCAACTGCACATACGGTTCACGTCCACGCTGTCGCGGCATGCTACCAGTGTTAAAGACTGCGATGGAGCTCCGTATGCCACGGCAAACTGGCTGACACTGACGACGGCGGTGCACAAATGCTGCGCAGCTAGCGCCATTCGACGGCCAACACCGCGGTGTGTCCGCTGTGCCGTGCGTGTGATCATTGCTTGTACAGCCCTCTCGCAGTGTCCGGAGCAAGTATGGTGGGTCTGACACACCGGTGTCAATGTGTTCTTTTTTTCCATTTCCAGGAGTGTAGATAGACGAAAGAACGAGAGGACCGAGTAATTGACGGAGAGGCACTCAGAACGCACGATTAGAGGCGCCACGTCACGGATATGGCGGCCGCTCCCGCTGGACGTACGAGTCCTTCCTCGGTCATGGGTGGGTGGGTTGTTCTTAGCATAAGTTAGTTTAAGTTTAAGTAGTGTGTAAGTCTAGGGACCTATGACCTCAGCAGTTTTGCCCCATAGGAATTCACACGCATTTGAACATTCATCATTATCATCGATACGATGTGCAGGTGGTAGTTCAGTGACGACAGCAATCATTGATCGGCGTCCCATGCAAAGGGGACTGTACTCACAGTAGCCCTTGCGCCGACTACCGTAGACATCTGTACACCAACAAGCCTGTTTGCAGTGGTGTCGGGCGCATTCGGCCTGGACCCTCATTGACTGGAGTAGGACTGCCTCAATGATGAGTCCCGCTTCGAATTGAGTTTCGATAATCAGCGAAGACGTGTCAGGAGATGCCTGGGAGAGCGATGGGACACCAACCTGACCGTATTGCCTGCCAACCAGATTAGATTAGATTATATTAGATAAGTACTTGGGGGGTGGTGGTAAATTACCCACTTACTGTATCCAAAAATTCATCTAATGAGTAGAAGGAGTTGCCATTGAGAAATTCTTTTAATTTCCTTTTAAATGCTATAAGGCTATCTGTCACACTTTTGATGATATTAGGTAAGTGACCAAAGACTTTTTTGGCAGCATAATTTACCCCCTTCTGCACCAAAGTTAGATTTAACCTTGAGTAGTGAAGATCATCCTTACTCCTACACTTTTGGCCATTACACTGCTATTCCTTTTGAATTGGTTCGGATTGTTAATAACAAATTTCGTAAGTGAACATATATTTTGTGAGGCTACAGTGAAGACCCCTAGATCTTTAAATAAGTGGCTGCAGGATGATCTTGGATGAGCTCCAGCAATTATTCTGATTACACGCTTTTGTGCAATGAACACTCTTTTACTCAATGATGAGTTATCCCAGAATATGATGCCACACGAAAGCAGAGAATGAAAATAGGCGTGGTAAGCTAATTTACTGAGATGTATATCGCCAGAATTTTCCAGTTCAACCCCTCATCAATGCATACACCTAGAAATTTTGAATATTCTACCTTAGCTACCGATTACTGATCGAAGTCTATATTTATTAATGATGTCATTCCATTTACTGTGTGGAACTGTATATACCAGGAGTGACCGTCTAGTGTGCCATTTCATTTCATAGCAGGAACCTTTTGGTTGTCATCCGTGGTATCCTTTTGATCACAGCGGTTCGCCGACGATATTCTGCCTCCCTTCATGCGAAGCTATCCCGGTCTTCAGCAAGATAACGCCCTACCGCACACAGCGGGAGTTTCTACTGTTTGTCTTCGTGCCTGCAAATTCTACCTTGGCGAGCAAGGTCGCCTGGTCTCTCCCGCATTATGGGCAGGTGCCTTCAATTTCAATTTTGACGATCTAATGCGCCAATTGGACAGAATTCGGCGCGATATTCCTCAGGAAGATATCCAGCAATTCTATCAGTCAGCGCCAAAACGAATAACTGCTTGCATCTGAAATTGTAATCATTTGTTTGTCTCTGCATATTCATCACCTACCAATTTCCGTCCCATTCTAATAGTTCCTCCCTCGTGCTTCATTTTCTTTGTCTTAGAGCGTATACCATAAAATCCATGGAAGAAATAAAAACTTTGAGGTTCGCCGATGACATTGTAATTCAGTCAGAGACAGCAAAGGACATGGAAGAGCAGCTGAACAGAATGGACAGCGTCTTGAAAGGAGGATATAAGATGAACATCAACAAAAGCAAAACGAGGATAATGGAATGTAATCGAATTAAATCGGGTGATGCTGAGGGAATTAGATTAGGAAATCAGACGCTTGAAGTAGTAAATGAGTTTTGCTATTTGGGGAGCAAAATAACTGATGATGGTCGAAGTAGAGAGGATGTAAAATGTAGACTGGAAATGGGAAGGAAGCGTTTCTGAAGAAGAGAAATTTGTTAACATCGAGTATAGATTTAAGTGTCAGGGAGTCGTTTCTGAAAGTATTTGTATGGAGTGTAGCCATGTATGGAAGTGAAACGTGGACGATAAATAGTTTGGACAAGAAGAGAATAGAAGATTTCTAAATGTGGTGCTACAGAAGAATGCTGAATATTAGAACGGTAGATCACATAACTAATGAGGAGGTATTGAATAGAATTAGGGAGAAGAAAAACTTGTGGCACAACTTGACTTGAAGAAGGGACATATTCTGAGGCATCAAGGGATCACCAATTTAGTACTAGAGGGCACCGTGGAGGGTAAAAATCGTAGAGGGAGACCAAGAGATGAATGCACTAAACAGATTCAGAAGGATGTAGGTTTCAGTAGTTACTGGGAGATGAAGAAGCTTGCACAGGATAGAGTAGCATGGAGAGCTGCATCAAATCAGTCGCCTAGAACCGCTCGTCCACCGCGGCCGGCATTGATATCATTGATAGCATTTTTTAAAATACTGAAAACGTTTTTAATTCGAAGCGTAGTTTTTGAGATATTTCATTATCTCAAGACACGAAAGTCACAGTGTATATCTAAATCTACTCAAAAGATAAAGCTTCATCTAGCACGGAGAGAAAGTGGTGCCAGCACGCAAGGATGTAAGGAACAGGATCAGCTAGCACATTTCACCAAAAGAAGGTGTCACATATTACTCAAGGTCAAATGTTAGCAAGCATTCCACAGTATGTGCGATTTGTTCCAAACGTGTACCGGTAGCCGTCCTGTGTGGCCGAGCGGTTCTAGGCGCTTCAGCCTGGAACTGCGCGACCGCTACGGTCGCAGGTTCGAATCCTGCCTCGGGTATGGATGTTTGTGATGTCTTAGGTTAGTTTGGTTTAAGTAGTTCTAAGTTCTAGGGGACTGATGACCTCAGATGTTTAGTCCCACAGTGCTCAGAGCCATTTGAATATGTACTGGTATCTAAAAGGAGGGAAGTACCAATTGCTACGCAATAAAAGCAGTTCTCGTGCAGTTCTAAGTTCTAGGGGACTGATGACCTCAGATGTTTAGTCCCATAGTGCTCAGAGCCATTTGAATATGTACCGGTATCTAAAAGTAGGGAAGTACCAATTGCTACTCAATAAAAGCAGTTCTCGTGCCACATCTCACTCAAGCTGTTAAAAGTGCGCAGCAGGCAGCATTGTGTGTGCATGTACGGACAAGACTGTTGCGCAGATGGACAGCGTTACGTGACCTCAGCAGGGGTCAGGATAGTGACACAATAACCGACGCATTCCCGAGACAACTCATCTGCCACTGACGTTGAGTAATATCTGCAGTTCACGAGCAACATGTGTCACGACTTTTTATAACACCGACGAAACAAGAGGGGATAGCCTACTCTCGCATGTTACTTCACTGAAGAACGTAAAAACCAATGCTACGACTTCCATCAGACTCCATCAGGATGTGAGTTATTTAGAACTGAAAGAGGAGTCAGACGGGGTAATTCTGTATCACTCACTGAAAATATACTCAGCAGTCCAGTATGAAGTTTCCAGATCATTAGAAAGGGAAAATGAAGGAATGTTAGGGGGTGGAGTTTTGGAGCTACTATCCGTGTGACCAAGGGGAGTCCTATAAACACTTAAAAAGTATCTTATCCATGTATCGCTATGCAATAAATATACTGCCGGAAAAAAATTAGTACACTTTTCTAGATGTTATTGCGAGGTGCCGGGGGCTAGCAGTGTATTTAACAGTAAATTCTTCTAGAATCTTCATATGGGAATGATGCCCTAAGCCCCCCCCCCCCTTTTCTTACTCCGACTTTTGCTGTTGCACATGGATTAAAAAGAAGCGCGAACTGACTGTAATCGACCCTGCAAGTGGAGTAGAAAAGAGTTTAGCACCTGCAATAATTTAATGTGATAGAAACTAATTTGATAAAGGAATGTTTCATTGACGTAGTGAGAAATGAAATGGTTGCTTTACCGATCCACAGAATGGAAGACCTGTTAAAAATAACAATTTGATTTATTATGACTAAACTCAAAATGATAAACAAAACACATGAAACATTTACAATACGTCAAATTGGATACCCAAATAAATGCTGTGAAGGTGAAGTTGTCCATAAACTAGATTGTGACATTTATGACCAAGTGGTATGTGGAGCCAATTCCTTGCAACTCAAATCTTAAGAGAAAAAACCAGCCACCCAACATTAATTGCTGCTACAGTAGTGAGAACTCAGACAATGAACACCCAAGACAGAACCACATTAGAAAAGACATGAACAGGCGCGCTCTGCTGAGCTCTGGTTGTCACATAGCAAAATTCACAGATTTGCCAGTGCTGCGGACATACATTACCAAGCTGTCTTCTTAACTGCAAGGACACGATCTGGCGTACCGGAGGCGATGGTTGCTTCTACGTCCCGTCGTGGTGATGATAATGTCGCGAGTATAGCCAGAAACAAATTCTCCTGGTCTGATTGTTCCAGACTAAAGACTTCCTAGCAACACAAATACGCCTCTGAGAGAGACGAAGAAGGCTCGCTACACAATCATTGACGGTACAGTGACTTATTTTAACAAGCGAAGTCACACAGTAACTCCGATACAGTCTACCTTAGCCAAAACTGCTCAAGACGGACAACATAGGCCGCTTGTACGCAGAACGCTCAATTGTCAACTGTACTCGGAAAGTTACGTTGAAGTCGAAACTTCAGCAACTTCGTCAAACAGTTACAATTAAATAAAAGTATATTAGACAGCCAACGGCAGGCAGGCTGTCCAGAGCAGAGAGAGCTCAGTCTTGTGACCTACTCCGACCGAAAGGCGAGACTTGACTCCACTCAAGAGCACCAATACAAGCCGAACACAGAACATTCCCGCCCCCACGACAGTGGCCATGGTTAAACGTTCCAATCAGCAACTCGAAAACCGGCGGAAAATTCCACTCTATTGCCGAAGCACTACTATTCCACCAATGGAGATACTTGGCACCAATTCCTGCGCCGATTTTGCTACGTCACGGAGCTATGCCCTGAGCAAGCCAATCACAGTTACGATTTTGCAGAAAACGCTGGAATTTGCCCGCCAAGACTGCCTGGGAACCCAAGTCATTCCCACGCCTCGCTGGTAGCCCGCCAGAAAGCGTTTTCACTAAGTTTCTGCGAAGTAACGGAATCTCTAGCCCAGCCACCCCTTCCGGCCCATCTGGGCGTGTCGCTCCCGCTCTTATGACAATGTCAGCGTCTGGAAAGCATCCAGTCGACTGCCTCACACCCGTCGGCTTAACCCTTTCAAGCTCAGGAGAACTCGCCAGTTACCAGACCACCCGGGTGACGAGAGACGCTGCATGGGAAGTCCACGTGTGAAGGAATAGCAACTTTTCACCACATGCAATCAGAGAGGAAAATTGAATTACTCAGAGTAAGATAGAAATATGAGAGGGGCTCATGCCACCTCTGATAGCCCCTACGCCATTTTAGCTTGTAATTGGTGAGTGGTTGGCTCACTTAGAGGCAAGGTAGTGAGTCAATCGCCAAAGAACAATCTTGCAAACTGACTCCACATGCCGCACTCTATAAAAAAATCCGCACTCTATAAAAAAAATCACTGCAACTGAAAAATGCAGCTCATAGAGGGAGGATTATTTATGATGTAGCCAACTTCACCTTCTTAATATGGAACTGAGCATTGGAGGGGGCTTTTGGGATGGGGCCACTGTACTGTCATCACATAGTGATAATGTCTGGTTTTGGTGCTACGTTGTTGCCACAGAAACAGGGTGTGCTGGAGCGTCTGCAGTACACTGCTGAGATTGCAGCAAGGTCTACGCATATGATCACGGCAGTACGGTAGGAAGACATAGTGACAGACTCTCCTCACGTCGATTAATTGTCTCTGAGGTCTACTAGTTGGGATGCATCCCTAGTCCAGATCTCTTCTCTCCCTGGACAGTACTTTCCGTTTCCCAATATTGCAGTTCGATGAGTGCTGATGGCACGTGGAGTGACTCCACAAGTGTATAGGGTCATCCAAACAGGATCGAACTAGGAGCGGCGATTGCTACAACTTCTCTCTAAGTGAGAGGAGAAGTTAGAAATGATACAATTCATTTGTTAGAGTTTGTGGCATGATACTGCTTTGTGTATGCAGATCGGCCGATGCTAGTGAGTTGTAAAAACTCAAACAGGTGAGTATATAGCGTCCCTTTCCGTCCTGAGGCACATGAGGCGCAGGTTCTGACACCGTACGTGATCTTCTTCGTGTACTCACAACACGGTCTACCACAGGGAATCCCTCCAAACGGCTGCCGCGTCCGGAGAGGTAGCTGTCTGTTGCTTGTTGGTCGTGTGTCAGTTTGGCTTGTGGCCCGGCGAGAGTTGTCCCCCGCCTAATCTTAGGTATACGGCCCGGTGACTGTCAGCTTGTAGGACCGGACGCTCCCGGACCCTTCTCGTTAGGTTGCGCGCTGACGCTCCCCTTCTTGCAGGTAGCCGATGACTTGTTTTTGCTCCGGCTGGCCTCTGCATTGCCACGATACCCGTCAATTCTGACAAAAATCTTATGCCTACCTTTTTCCCATGACCTTCTATGTTATAATAAATTTACATAACAATACATTAATGGTCTGTCATTTCAGACACTCTTATTTTAATTTTATAGTTATTAATCTATGACTATCATTATAACAAAATCATCGTGTATCTAAACTAGCCATAGAAATAATTTATCTTGATATTTGTGTAGAGACCGATCTCACTACTGTACATGGTGTGTGACAACTGATGCTATGTATTGGATGAACAACTAAATGTGTGGGCCTGCACTAATATTACCATTACTTATATAGATCGACAGTAGACATACTCAAGAATTAACTACCATTTGCCAACGATCTACATTCTATGTCTTTTGAATAAATTGTTATTATGCAGGTTGAAGTTTTACTGAGCTATAAAGAAGATTCAACTGTTCTACGTTCGTTCGCCCGTCGTCCCTCCATCTCGAGTCTGTGGTTTGGTGACCTGAAAAATAGCATCCCAACAGGCGCGCGCCAAACATTTCTACTTGTGGTAGAAAATCCCCACAATATTAAGGATCTAGTTATTGCTAAATCCTAAAGTTTAACTTATCCTAGTATATGGTACCTTTTCTTACCTTCTACAATACTCGACAGTGATGTGCGCGCTGTACGACACGGCACCCGAGTTCTCACTACGCCTCACTAAAACTCCAGAGACTGGGTTAGCCATGGCTATACAAGACAATAAATTTACAGATGAAAATTCTTTTTCTATGTGAAGAGGTTTTCGCCATCACAGTGCAACTTTCCAGAGGCAGTGTAATATGACCAAGCCAGGACCGTTTCCTGTTGAGGATTCCGTCGCCCACCACACGCCAGCTACAGAGTATGTCACGAATCTCCAAGTATAATTCCTTGGTTACTCATCTGTGACAGTCACGAGCAGCACGATAAATCCCCAACCAGCACACTGGCATGGTAGGCTTTATGCCCGCATTTCTACCGTCTAGGGCACCATTGGAGTCAAACGCTCACAGGTTCACCCCGACTTGCAAGACAACGATGCTGGCGCATCACTGTAAAAACTATACTGCCCAGATTCATCCACTAAATCACGCAATACAACACAATCTTGCAGTGCACTGACGCGTGCAGCAACCATTGGTCTGAACGTCTCGCGAACTGGTTGTGGCCGCTATGGAGCGTATCACGACTTCCCAGAACGCTTCTAGGAGCACGTTCTTGTATGCGTCCGTTTGTGCGACATCTCCTAACTCATCATTATCCCTCAACATGGACGCCAGACAGGAAAGGACAAAAACATTGGAAGTCGCGAAAATAAGCCCAAAAAAAGGCTAGAAGTAGTAAATTCTTTTACAAGACATCGCAGCGTGTCAATACTTTAACAATCTTAACCTTTTAAAGCAAGTATCATTGTTATCTGTAGCAAGGTTCATGTATTTGCCAATTCTACTAAGTACACCACTTACACTACTACTATAGCAAGGTTCATGCATTTGCCCATTCCACTATGTACACCACTTACACTACTACTATTCCACGACTCCTTAATGTGAGAGATGTGGTGGAGTCCTATGGACTTGTTTCCTTTCAGCGTCTCCAATTCATAAGCATTGTGATGATCTGCTCTCCTTATACGGTACGGGCCGTTGTAAACAGATACAAACATAGAGATACAAATGAAGAGACTGGCTGTGTGAGCACGCACAGCCAACATGAAAATAAAAGATTTGTTAATAACACTGAAAGAGGGATTTTACCTGAAATCGTACCAATGACTACAGGTAACAGTTTACGTTTTAAATCTGGGGGGTTATTATTCTTAAGAAAAATAAAATCTGCAGGAAAACTTCTGAATCATTACTTAACGTAGATATGTAGACTTTGTGACAGTGGTAAACATACTCATTCTATTTTGGATTAAATTTTAAAAGGAACATAAAACTGGACTGCACTTCGCTGGTAGCCCTAGTTTTCAGTCCATGAATACAACAAATAAAGTTTCACTTGGCAGATAAAGACTTTTTTGGGCGCTTCATGAGAAAATGTCGAGAAAGATTAAATGTAATACCTTCTTTATATGTGACAGGCTTCTCTGTTTATCTTTCCTTTGTCACCTTCGACCAAGTTAGCTCAGACGTTGTAAGTGTGTAAAACGTTGCGTGCACGTTACTGCATAGTTCGGCCATCTGTTGGTAAAATTATGAAGTATTACGAAGCTTTATTGTACGAGCGAGGCGAAGCGAGCGTAGCCGCGGCTGAGCGGCAAACTGGGCAACTTCGCCAGGCTTCCGTACTTCATAAATGAACTACTTCATTTGAACGCTTCACGGCAAAGAGTGAAATGAATTAAGTAGTTCACAGGAATGAACGAGTTCGACCATCTCTACCGGAAATGAAGTGGGTGCACACTGCTGCTACCGAGCGGGAACTGTGTAAAACTCGAGAGTTTGCTGTTTTCAACAGTACGTTGTTCACACATGTCTCAAATAACCTAATAGTTTCGGCCTTTTTTCGGGTTGATGTTTTTGACACACACTGTACAGATGGAGGTAGTACCACCTAAACAAGGTATAAAAGAACGATGCACTAACGGAAATGATCTCTGTACACACGTGATTCATGTGAAAACTTATGTGACGAGATTAAGGCCACACGATGCGAATTAACAGACTTCGAACGCGAAACGGTAGCTGGAGGTAAGGACATGGGAATTCCATTTCAGTACTCGTTAGCAATTCAATACTCCAAGATCCACAGTGTCAAGAGCATGCCGAGAATATCCGATTTCATCATTTTGCTTATGTTGATGTTCATCTTATATCCTCCTTTCAAGACACTGTCCATTCCCTTCCCTGCCACCTTTAGAATTTGAAAGAGAGTATTCCAGTCAACATTGTCAAAAGCTTTCTCTAAGTCTACAAATGCTAGTATCGTAGGTTTGCCTTTCCTTAATCTTTCTTCTGAGATAAGTCGTAAGGTCAGTATTGCCTCACGTGTTCCAGTATTTCTACGGAATCCAAACTTATCTTCCCCGAGGTCGGCTTCTACTAGTTTTTCCATTTGTCTGTAAAGAATTCGTGTTAGTATTTTGCAGCTATGGCTTATTAAACTGATTGTTCGGTAATTTTCACATCTGTCAACACCTGCTTTCTTTGGGATTGGAATTATTATATTCTTCTTGAAGTCTGAGGGTATTTCGCCTGTCTCATACATCTTGCTCACCAGACAGTAGAGTTTTGTCAGGACTGGCTCTCCTAAGGCTGTCAGTAGTTCTAATGGAATGTTGTCTACACCTGCAGCTTTGTTGCGACTCAGGTCTTTCAGTGCTCTGTCAAACTCTTCACGCAGTATCATAGCTCCCATTTCATCTTCATCTACATCCTCTTCCCTTTCCATAATATCGTCCTCAAGTACATAGCCCTTGTATAGATCCTCTATATACTCCTTCCACCTTTCTGCTTTCCCTTCTTTGCTTAGAACTGGGTTTCAATCTGAGCTCTTGATATCCATACAAGTGGTTCTCTTTTCTCCAAAGGTCTCTTTAATTTTCCTGTAGGCAGTATCTATCTTAACCCTACTGAGATAAGCCTCTACATCCTTACACTTGTCCTCTAGCCATCCCTGCTTAGCCATTTTGCACTTCCTGGCGATCTCATTTCTGAGACGTTTGTATTCCTTTTTGCCTGCTTCATTTACTGCATTTTTATATTTTCTCCTTTCATCAGTTAAATTCAATATCTGTTCTGTTACCCAAGGATTTCTACTAGCCCTCGTCTTTTTACCTACTTGATCCTCTGCTACCTTCACTACTTCATCCCTCAAAGCTACCCATTCTTCTTCTACTGTATTTATTTCCCCCATTCCTAAAAATTGTTCCCTTATGCTCTCCCTGAAACACTGTACAACCTCTGGTTCTTTCAGTTTATCCACGTCCCTTCTCCTTAAATTCCCACCTTTTTGCAGCTTCTTCAGTTTTAATCTACAGGTCATAACCAATAGATTGTGGTCAGAGTCCACATCTGCCCCTGGAAATGTCTTACAATTTAAAACCTGGTTTCTAAATCTCTGTCTTACCATTATATAATCTATCTGATACCTTTTAGTATCTCCAGGGTTCTTCCATGTATACAACCTTCTTTCCTGATTCTTAAACCAAGTGTTAGCTATGACTAAGTTGTGCTCTGTGCAAAATTCTACCAGGCGGCTTCCTCTTTCATTTCTTAGCCCCAATCCATATCCACCTACTACGTTTCCTTCTCTCCCTTTTCTTACACTCGAATTCCAGTCACCCATGACTATTAAATTTTCATCTCCCTTCACTATCTGCATACTTTCTTTTATTTCATCATACATTTCTTCAATTTCTTCGTCATCTGCAGAGCTAGTTGGCATATAAACGTGTACTACTGTAGTAGGTGTGGGCTTCGTATCTATCTTGGCCACAATAATGCGTTCACCATGCTGTTTGTAGTAGCTTACCCGCATTCCTATTTTCCTATTCATTATTAAACCTACTCCTGCATTACCCCTATTTGATTTTGTGTTTATAACCCTGTAGTCACCTGACCATACATAGGTCTTGTTCCTCCTGCCACCGAACTGCACTAATTCCCACTATATCTAACTGTAATCTGTCCATTTCCGTTTTTAAATTTTCTAACCTACCTGCCCAATTAAGGGATCTGACATTCCACGCTCCGATCCGTAGAACGCCAGTTTTCTTTCTCCTGATAACGACATCCTCTTGAGTAGTCCCCGCCCGGAGATCCGAATGGGAGACCCTAGACGACTGGAAAACCGTGGACTGCTAAGATGAGTCCCGATTTCAGTTGGTAAGAACTGATGGGAGGGGTTCAAGTGTGGCACACACCCCATGAAGCTGTGGACCTAGGTTGTCAACATTGCACTGTGCAAGATGATTGTGGTTTCATAATGGTGTGGGCTGTGTTACATGGAATGGAATGGGTCCACTGATCCAACTGAGCCGATAATTGACTGGAAATGGTTATGTTCAGCTGTTTGGAGACCATTTTTTTGTGGTAAGGCCTTATGGGACCAAACTGCTGTGGTCATCGGTCCCTAAGCTTGCACACTACTTAATCCAACGTAAACAAACTTACGCTAAGGACGACACACACACCCATGCCCGAGGGAGGACTCGAACCTCCGACGGGGAGAGCCACGTTGACCGTGACAAGACGCCTCTGATCGCGTGGCTACCCCACGCGGCGGAGACCATTTGCAGCCGTTCATGAACTTCATTTTAGAACATTCTGAACAACTGGAGCGAATGATTTGGCTACCCAGATCGCCCGACATGAATCCCATCGAACATTTAAGGTCAGTTTGTGCACAAAATTCTGCACGGGCAACACTTGCGCAAGTATGGTCGGCCATGGAGGCAGCATGTCTCAATATTTCTGCAGGGAACTTCCAACGACTTGCTGAGTGACGCCGGGACGAATTTCTGCACCACAGCGGGCAAAAGGGGGTCCAACTCCATGTTAGTAGGCTTCACATGACTTTAGTCATACACCCACTTAGGCTCAAATCGATCACAGGACCTAGGAGCAGGTGTGGAGCATATGTAAATAACAAAAATGGTCAAATGTGTGTGAAATCTTTATGGGATTTAACTGCTAAGGTCATCAATCCCTAAGCTTACACACTACTTAACCTAAATTATCCTAAGTACAAAGACACACACCCATGCCCGAGGAAGGACTCGAATCTCCGCCGGGACCAGATGCACAGTCCATGGCTGCAGCGCCTTAGACCACTCGGCTAATCCCGCGCGGCTGTAAATAACACAGTATATCTGATTCTCTGTGCTTTACACCATACAACTCCAGAGAGGACGTTAAATTTGTTTGTGATATTCAGCCGTGTGCTTGATCTGAGGTACCGAAACACGTTAACACCATTATCGGCTCGTTGCAGGAGTCATTCCCGCTACCTGGTTGATACATGAACAGCACAGTTCAGAGACATATTGGACTTCATACTTTGAAAAGCATTCCAGGTCAACCAAATACAGGAAATAAATACAAACAGATCATTTTCGATCATTTTTACGTTATCTCTACTCATCCATACGCCTACCACAATTAGTGGTAGGAAATCTTTCCCTCGCACACGTCACGTACCTATCAGTCCGGTTGTAATTGCTCCAGGTGCTCCCGAGCTACACTTCAATGCAACCGCTGTCCATTCCCACCCCTGTAGGATCTAGGTAATTCTTAATTTCGCTGTACTTTGTCCTGTTTCTCCTGGGTGGAGTTGGGTTTTAAGAAATTGTAAACTAAATATTACGACAAATTTTTATAAATAATCGACAAGTACGCCAAAGAAGAAGAGATAGAACTACAACGGACATGTTATTCCGTGGACTCTTGCGCTTATATGCATGAACTATCTTTCCTTTGTCATTCGCTTATATTACCTGCTTGGATTCGGACCTAAGAGGACGTTCTTGTGTTAAGCTCATCTTGCTGTACCAGCTGATAATGTAAGTTGTACTTAAAACCCAAAAAATATAATAGTTATTTTGTCAAAAGAATTTGTGTATGTGGTCAGTCTACCGTAAATCTGATACCTTTATTGTCTTAAGTAGACATGGGCCTTGACAAAGAACTTTCATTGTTAGGCGGCATCTTAGAAAAATCTTTAACATTTTTCTTTTAGCTCATCTACGAGATGTGCCGTCGGTTAGAACAATTAACTTTATTTCAGATCCCACGAGACCGGAAGCAGTTACTAATAATTCTTTATATCACGAGATAACATCCCAGGCCAGAAAAGGTCTGGTCACAGGATTCCAGTTCCACTGTAGGATTCCATTTGTAGATGATACTCTTGTTACCTTATATTGGGGAATCGATACGAAACCACGATATTAAGTACGTACTACAGTAAAGTACACCTAACAGACTTGGCAAATATTCTCCGGTGCAATAAGCACACGACTTATTACGAGCCTAGGTTGGATAAATGAGAAAAGGGCAATTAATTATCGACGATTACGTAACTACCCTGAGAACTGAGCTAGTTTACTGAGTGCTTATACACGTCAGGCTAAATTAAACAACATATTACACTGTTAATAATATTCCTACATTAGTTATTTCTCTTTTATGCTGAACCATTGCATTAATGTGTGTTTCTTTTTTATATAAGTCATGGCTCATATTTTATTTTATTACATTACAACTTCTTTCCAGGCAGGAAGTAAACAGTAAACCCCCATTCTTTAAAGGCTCGACCTCCCCCGTATGAAAAAGCTTCAAACTCCTGGTTACCGTACTTCAGAAATGAGTTAACGTGTTAAATATTCGACGTGAGGCATGTAAGCGAGAAAAAGTTTAGAAAAGGTCCCAAATTATGTTTACAGTTCGTTGGAAGTCGCTAAGTACTCTCATCATTAAACACTGGATGAGTATAGACGGGTTATTTGAGCTCCGTATCGAGAAAACCTGGTTTTTCACGCACCACAATGTTTATGGCGTCATATGTCCTGGACTACGTGTCGTACAGTGAAATAATTTTGCAGGTACATTCAGTGATATATGTGGACACTGTCTGCAAAAGTAAATGATAGACTTTTCTCCTTTCATAATTTTGTGGGGGTGTTAGCGCGAAAAGGTTTCGTAAAAATTTGAAACTCTGTGCAAAGTTCGTTACAGGTTCTCTGACTCTCAAGTAATGGATGGATACTGCCAGGACGCTTGAGTCCGGAACTGCGCGACTGCTACGGTCCCAAGTTCGAATCCTGCCTCGGGCATGGATGTGTGTGATGTCCTTAGGTTTAAGTAGTTCTAAGTCTAGGGGACTGATGACCTAAGATGTTAAGTCCCATAGTGCTCAGAGCCATTCTTTTTTATACTGCCAGGATATTTGCTCACGGTTACTGCCTGGATATTTGCTCACGGTGCATTACGCTACTTTTCCACCGCTAACCGCACCCCTTTGAGAGGGGAGTGGTTCTAACGCCACAATGCTTCTTTCCATACAGCTAGTGGTGTACCAGGTTTGTGTGGAACTGATCCAGCACACACAAATTTTTATATTACTAGCTGACATACCCAGTTTTGCATGCGTAAACAAAAAATGAAATATGTTTGTATTTACGTATCCAAAATAATTTCATTTCCATGTATTTGTGAAAACACCTTTGAAATTATGAAGCAATCATACAACAAAATACACTACTGGCCATTAAATTGCTACACCAAGAAGAAATGCAGATGATAAACAGGTAGTCATTGGACAATATATTATCCTAGAACTGACATGTGATTACATTTACACGCAATTTGGGTGCATAGATCCTGAGAAATAAGTACCCAGAACAACCACCTCTGGCCGTAATAACGGCCTTGATTCGCCTGGGCATGGAGTCAAACAGAGCTTGGATGGCGTGTACAGGTACAGCTGCCCATGAAACTTGAACACGATACCACAGTTCATCAAGAACAGTGACTGGCGCATTGTGAGTAGCCAGTTGCTCGGCCACCAACGACCAGGCGGTTTCAATTGGTGAGCGATCTGGAGAATGTGCTGGCCAGGACAGCAGTCGAACATTTTCTGTATCCAGAAAGGCCCGTACAAGATCTGCAACATGCGGTCGTGCATTATCCTGCTGAAAGGTAGGGTTTCGTAGGGATCGAACGAAGGGCTGAGCCACGGGTCGTAACACATCTGAAATGTAACGTCCACAGTTCAAAGTGCTGTCAAATCGAACAAGAGGTGACCGAGACGTGTAACCGATGGCACCCCATACCATCACGCCGGGTGACACGCCAGTATGGCGATGACGAATACACGCTTCCAGTGTGCGTTCACCGCGATGTCGCCAAACACGGATGCGACCATCATTGTGCTGTAAACAGAACTTGGATTCATCCGAAAGAATGACGTTTTGCCATTCGTGCACCCAGGCTCGTCGTTGAGTACACCATCGCAGACGCTCCTGTCTGTGATGCAGCGTCAAGGGTAACTAAAGTGCATGCTGCTACAAACGTCGTCGAACTGTTCGTGCAGATGGTTGTTGTCTTGCAAACGTCCCCATCTGTTGACTCACAGTTCGAGACGTGGCTGCACGATCCGTTACAGCCATGCGGATAAGATGCCTGTCATATCGACTGTTAGTGATACGAGGCCGTTGGGATCCAGCACGGCGTTCCGTATTACCCTCCTGAACCCACCGGTTCCATATTCTGCTAACAGCTATTGGATCTCGACCAACGCGAGCAGCAGTGTCGCGATACGATAAACCACAATCTCGATAGGCTACAATCCGACCTTTATCAAAGTCGGAAACATGATGGTACGTATTTCTCCTCCTTACACGAGGCATCACAACAACGTTTCACCAGGTAACGCCGGTCAGCTGCTGTTTGTGTATGAGAAATCGGTTGGAAACTTTCCCCATGTCAGCACGTTGTAGGTGTCGCCACCGGCGCCAACCTTGTGTGAATGCTCTGAAAAGCTAATCATTTGCATATCACAGCATCTTCTACCCGTCGGTTAAATTTCGCGTCTGTAGCACGTCCTCTGTAGCAATTTTAATGGCCAGTAGTGTATGATACCTGGCAATTTCTGTACGCTGGACGCAGCTGCTTCACGTATCTACAACGCGATTTTGCTAACGCCTCTATGGCATCGCCTCTTCGTAGCTCTGTTTTCGCCTCTAGCCGTTTGCGCCTCATAGTTAAAAGCCGTCAAAAGCGGTGCTAGGTGTCGGCGATTACCTTGACTCGACTGTAGGGGTGCCTTAGTAGAAAAGTATAAATGTACTTCATGCATGATGTGGCACTTCTTCACGCATCTCAGTGTTTGTGACATTTTTTTAACTATGTGCAGTACAAAGATATATTTGTGTAGGAACATCCAGTGGCATAAGTGGGTACTGTATGAGAAATATGTTGCGAATAGAGTTAGCAGCAAAGAAGTAATACATTTAAACGTCATGCCCGATGCGGCAATTTTTCACGCATCTCATTGTTTATGACGTCTTACAGATTATAAAAGGAATGGACCTGTAGTAGGTTAATTCGTCACAGAAGTGACTCGAAAGTTGATGGCATATCGTTACAGCGCACTGTACTAACGTTGGCAGCTATCATAAAGATTCTGGAGCAGCACGAAGCCAACCTTCTTCCACAGATAACAAAGGGGCCCGGTAAATGTGCGCCATCAGTAGTAGGTTGATCTTGATCCCACTACGAGTGTTGCCTGACGATACGGGATACATTTACCAAGTCTGGTTGAAACCGGTACAGTGGTTTAAGAGAAGATGTGGAACATACACACGCATACAGCGTGACAATTATTGAACTACCGTATTTCTTTGTTTTGTTTTTTAAACGTATTTTCGCGAATCTAAGCGCCTTCGAATGTAATGCGCAATTCCAACTTTAAAAATTAAATTAATTGAAAAAATTTGGCACATCGCTGTTAGGATATTTTGGTATTGTTGAAATTTATTTTACTATACTAACTTTATTTCAAATAATAGTGAATGTATAGATGAACTATAGAAAACAACAATAATTTATTTGTAAGTTACTCATTATGGTAATAAGTGCATTTTCATTATTAAAAAAGAACGCCTAACTTGATTACCTACACGACACACAAAATAATGTAGTGTAAATTACAGGCGTTACTCATCATTCTTCACTAATGTCATCGTTACTGGAACATCGGAAGCGTCTGCATCAGAAATAGATTCATTTCCTCCTTCCCCGTCATTCTCGGTGTCATTCCAGAGCACATCATCTTCACTGCCATCCGAATAATTTGAAATACAGCATTTCTCGAATAATTTTACAATCATAGGAGCTGCGAAACGTTTCCAGGCAGCCGAAACCCAGCGCGCAAAAATGTAGGGTTGTGGTTGTTGTTGTTGTGGTCTTCAGTCCAGAGACTGGTTTGATGCAGCTCTCCATGCTACTCTATCCTGTGCAAGCTTCTTCATCTCCCAGTACCTACTGCAACCTACATCCTTCTGAATCTGCTGAGTGTATTCCTCTCTTGGCCTCCCTCTACGATTTTTACCCTCAACGAAGCCCTCCGATACTAAAATGGTGATCCCTTGCTGCCTCAGAACATGTACCTTCTTCTTACCAAGTTTTGCCACAAACTAATCTTCTCCCCATTTCTTTTCAATGCCTCCTCATTAGTTCTGTAGGCCCACATAACGAAAGCTTCTATTCTCTTCTTGTCCAAACTATTTATCGTCCATGTTTCACTTCCATACATGGCTACACTCCATACAAATACTTTCAGAAAAGACTTCCTGACACTTAGATCTATACTCGATGTTAACAAATTTCTCTTCTTCAGAAACGCTTTCCTTGCCATTGCCAGTCTACATTTTATATCCTCTCTACTACGACCATCATCAGTTATTTTGCTCCCCAAATAGCAAAACTCCTTTACTACTTTACGTGTCTCATTTCCTAATCTAATTCCCCAGCATCACCCGACTTAATTCGACTACATTCCATTATCCTCGTTTTGCTTTTGTTAATGTTCATATTATATACTCCTCTCAAGACACTGTCCATTCCATTCAACTGCTCTTCCAAGTCCTTTGCCGTCTCTGACAGAATTACAATGTCATCGGCGAACCTCAAAGTTTTTATTTCTTCTCCATGGACTCTGATACCTACTCCGAATTTTTCTTTTGTTTCCTTTACTGCTTGCTCAATATACAAATTGAATAACATCGGGGAGAGGCTACAACCCTGTCTTACTCCCTTCCCAACCACTGCTTCCCTTTCATGTCCCTCGACTCTTATAACTGCCATCTGGTTTCTGTACAAATTGTAAATAGCCTTTCGCTCCCTGTATTTTACCCCTGGTACCTTTAGAATTTGAAAGAGAGTATTCCAATCAACATTGTCAAAAGCTTTCTCTAAGTCTACAGATGCTAGAAACGTAGGTTTGTCTTTCCTTAATCTTTCTTCTAAGATAAGTTGTAAGGTCAGTATTGCCTCACGTGTTCTAATATTTCTACGGAATCCAAACTGATCTTCCCCGAGGTCGGCTTCTACCAATTTTTCCCATTGTTCTGTAAGGAATTCGCGTTAGTATTTTGCAGCTGTGACTTATTAAACTGATAGTTCGGTAATTTTCACATCTGTCAACACCTGCTTCCTTTGGGATTGGAATTATTATATTCTTCTTGAAGACTGAGGGTATTTCGCCTGTCTCATACATCTTGCTCACCAGATGATAGAGTTTTGTCAGGACTGGCTCTCCCAAGGCTGTCAGTAGTTCTAATGGAATGTTGTCTGCTCCCGGGGCCTTTTTTCGACTCAGGTCTTTCAGTGCTCTCTCAAACTCTTTACGCAGTATCATACCTCCCATTTCATCTTCATCTACATCCTCTTCTATTTCCATAATATTGTCGTCAAGTACATCGCCCTTGTGTAGGGTGCCGGACGTTTAATTTTTTTTTCGGAGTCCGTTCACGATTTGGTTCGCAAAACCATTTTTCGCACTGTCCCTGAAAGTAACCTTTGAAAGGTTTATTTATTAAACGTCCAGGGGTTTTAATACAGAAGTCATTTCACTAGGAATAGTAACAAGGTCACTGGGCAGACAGTGGATCTCTGTTTTTACGAAGTCAGTGAGATGACCACGAACTGCATCAAGACAGATTATTGATGGTTGTTTGGGACGAAGTTCCCACACGTTTCGAAGCCAGTCAAGCATCAAAGTTTCAGTCATCCATCCCTTCTCTTGACTCCGAACAATGACGTCGTCAGGGAATAGCTTTTCATTTTTTGCAGTCTTGGGGCTTGTTTTACGCTTGAAGATTAAAAAAGGGGGAAGTTTGTTACCATCTGGCTGTGGTTTCCAGCATTACTGTACGCGCTGTTTTTCACTCCCAGACGTTTTGATGATAACTTCTTTTGCACCCAACTCGTCAAAAAAAAAAAAAAAAAAAATGGTTCAAATGGCTCTGAGCACTAAGGGACTTAACATCTGAGGTCATCAGTCCGCTAGAACTTAGAACTGCTCAAACCTAAGTAACCTAGGGACATCACACACATCCATGTCCGAGGCAGGATTCGAACCTGCGACCGGAGCAGTCGCGCGGTTCCAGACTGAAGCGCCTAGAACCGCTCGGCCACGCAGGCCGGCACCCAACTCGTCAATCGTGTCATTATGAGGTAAATCAAACCAAATTGCCTACTTGGCCCATCGAAAAAGTCTTCTTTCCGAAGTGTGATAATATACCGCTGAATTTCGTTAAGTTTCTTCCGAAAATTCTGTGGAAGCTTTTGGCATATTGTTGTGCTTTTGGCATATTGTTGTACGGCGTCGCAGAGATAAGCCTGCTCGTTTTCATAAAGCGATCAACCCATCCTCGGCTAATCTCATACTCTTGCTTCGGTATAATAAGAGCTGCAGCCACCGTTTTTGCTGTTTTTATTATGGTCTCACTGGTCACAGGCTGCCCATTCTTCCTCCTTTCTCGGACGTATTCCAAAACATTTACTTCAACGTTAAGATGTCTTCCTTTGCGAGGTCGAGTGAATTTCTTTCTAATAGCGGCAGTTCCAAATAATACCAATTTCTGTTTCTTCCAGAAGGGATTGTTGCTCTCGGCTACATTGAACTCTAGTCATGCCCTTCTGTTACCATATTTTTCAGCATAAGGAATTACTTTACGCTTGAAAGTAGCTTCTCTGCTTGCATTCCAGTTCGTGACTACCTAATGCAAACACAATGAGAAGTACTGTAGTAGGCCGACAACGATGAAACAAGGTTGGGAAGTTGAACAATGCATTGTAATGTACGGGACAGTACCTAAATTTCAACGAGTAGATAAAAACAAACAAAAAAAAACAATAATGCACGTTCCATCTGAACCGACGACTGAAGAAAACTTCCTCTTCTGGCAGTAATAGATTTTGTTCTGACGCCTGCATACAAAATTCAGAACTGGAAATATGTACCAGCTCTTTTAACTCGATAACCACTTCCTTCCTTTAATTCACAGACACCGTACCTACATTTTCTTGGCAGAGCTTAATAAATGTTTTGCTACTTTAAGTCGCGCAGGGTAAGAAATACCGGTGAACTATTCAAGTTTGTACTCGAATCTAATGCGCCATCGAATCTTACGCGCACCCCAATGTTCAGTACTTCGCATGGAAAAAAAGTGCGCACTAGATTAGCGTAAATACGGTATATGAGAAAAAAAGGAAAATTAGTTACAGACTATGATGTGCACACACTTTATTCAACATGTAAACGTCACTATAGATATTCAGACTTAGGTTATGATATGTTCGATATGCCTGCCATCACTGGTGATGATTTGGCGCAGGCGAATAGAGAAATTCTGCATGACCCGCTGAAATGTCCGAACATCGATGCTGTCAGTGACCTCCTGGATGCCTGTTCTCATTTCAGCAATGGATTTGGGGTTATTGCTGTACACTTTGTCTTTAATGTAGCCCCACACAAAGGAGTCGTATGTGTTCAGATCCGGAGAATATGGCGGCCAATCGAGGCCAATGCCAGTGGCCTCTGGGTACCCCAGAGCCAGAATGCGGTCCCCCACGTGCTCCTCCAGGACATCAAACGCTCTCCTGCTTCGATGGGTTAGTGCTCTGTCTTGCATGAACCACATCTTATCGAAATCACGGCCACTTTTTATAATGGGGATGAAATCGTCTTCCAAAATCTTCACGTGCCGTTCGGTATTGACCGTGCCATCAAGGAATACCGCACCGACTATTCCGTGACGACATTGCACACCACACACTCACCCCTCAAGGGTGATGAGACTTCTCGATCACGAAATGCAGATTCTCAGTCCCCCAAATGCGCCTGTTTTACTTGTTAACGAACCCATCCAAATGGAAGTGGGATTAGCTAAACCAATAACATCATGGCCCACCGCCGACCATGAAACCTGAACGTCCTAACACAAACTGATCATAAGTTATGACGGTTTTATTTCATATACACTCCTGGAAATTGAAATAAGAATACCGTGAATTCATTGTCCCAGGAAGGGGAAACTTTATTGACACATTCCTGGGGTCAGATACATCACATGATCACACTGACAGAACCACAGGCACATAGACACAGGCAACAGAGCATGCACAATGTCGGCACTAGTACAGTGTATATCCAACTTTCGCAGCAATGCAGGCTGCTATTCTCCCATGGAGTGATCGCAGAGATGCTGGATGTAGTCCTGTGGAACGGCTTGCCATGCCATTTCCACCTGGCGCCTCAGTTGGACCAGCGTTCGTGCTGGACGTGCAGACCGCATGAGACGACACTTCATCCAGTCCCAAACATGCTCAATGGGGGACAGATCCGGAGATCTTGCTGGCCAGGGTAGTTGACTTACACCTTCTAGAGCACGTTGGGTGGCACGGGATACATGAGGACGTGCATTGTCCTGTTGGAACAGCAAGTTCCCTTGCCGGTCTAGGAATGGTAGAACGATGGGTTCGATGACGGTTTGGATGTACCGTGCACTATTCAGTGTCCCCTCGACGATCACCAGAGGAGTACGGCCAGTGTAGGAGATCGCTCCCCACACCATGATGCCAGGTGTTGGCCCTGTGTGCCTCGGTCGTATGCAGTCCTGATTGTGGCGCTCACCTGCACGGCGCCAAACACGCATACGACCATCATTGGCACCAAGGCAGAAGCGACTCTCATCGCTGAAGACGACACGTCTCCATTCGTCCCTCCATTCACGCCTGTCGCGACACCACTGGAGGCGGGCTGCACGATGTTGGGGCATGAGCGGAAGACGGCCTAACGGTGTGAGGGACCGTAGCCCAGCTTCATGGAGACGGTTGCGAATGGTCCTCGCCGATACCCCAGGAGCAACAGTGTCCCTAATTTGCTGGGAAGTGGCGGTGCGGTCCCCTACGGCACTGCGTAGGATCCTACGGTCTTGGCGTGCATCCGTGCGTCACTGCGGTCCGGTCCCAGGTCGACGGGCACGTGCTCCTTCCGCCGACCACTGGCGACAACATCGATGTACTGTGGAGACCTCACGCCCCACGTGTTGAGCAATTCGGCGGTACGTCCACCCGGCCTCCCGCGTGCCCACTATACGCCCTCGCTCAAAGTCCGTCAACTGCACATACGGGTCACGTCCACGCTGTCGAGGCACGCTACCAGTGTTAAAGACTGCGATGGAGCTCCGTATGCCACGGCAAACTGGCTGACACTGACGGCGGCGGTGCACAAATGCTGCGCAGCTATCGCCATTCGACGGCCAACACCGCGGTTCCTGGTGTGTCCGCTGTGCCGTGCGTGTGATCATTGCTTGTACAGCCCTCTCGCAGTGTCCGGAGCAAGTATGGTGGGTCTGACACACCGGTGTCAATGTGTTCTTTTTTCCATTTCCAGGAGTGTAGTTCAATAATCGTCACCCTCTACAAACTTCAATTTTCGTAAATGTTTATGGATTTATTGATAGAGATACAGAGGTTCTCAGTGGCTGAGTGTTGCTTGGCTTATCATCTTCATTATGAGTAAGTTGTGGACACTCCCATCTTCCAAGGTGCTTCATTCGTATTCATAGAACTGTAAGCATATGTTTTTGGGTTTCAACTGGGTATGGGTTGCCTTCAGAAACTGTGAATTCCCTCCCTCGCCGAACCGAGTCGTGGCTTGAGACGTTGGTGTGTTAGCGTGTGTCTCCTGGCAGTGACTAATGTTTTATCCATTATTACTTCAGCGGCTGTACTGTGTGCTGAAACACTAAGAACTATCCCCACGTGGAGATAATGCTAGTTATCACTGTGTTTATAATGAAGCTGTGCATCTTTCTTTCTTTTGGGGATGAGGAAGCCGGTTCGTAAACAAGTAGGTACTAATCTCTGTGTCATGCAGCTGTAGAATGGTAAAAGTGGAAAAGAAGATTTGGATAATCTCGGTGTTCTCAGACGAAGATTTCATGTGGTGTGCTTATTATTACCTCTCATAAACACACGTACATGTCCTTGCTAGTCACGCAATGTCACTGTCGCAATGTCCTGCACGAAACAGCGAGGATACGTCTGCCCTTCTGCTTCCCGGCAGTTTCTTTTTACTAGGGTCTGCAGCTGATGGGAATACATTAGCAAGCCTGTCTTCACTGACGGAGTAGCTTGTCATTCACAGAAAACTCTTATAGCAGAAACATCCACACAATAACGCTTGAGACGTTGCTCGCATTCATTATTATAAGAGAAACAACTTTTTTATCTAAATTTTGTTACTCTGCTTCCTTATTCGATGTGCTATAGATACTGCTAAAGTCACAGTATTTTCCGTCGGTGAAGCAGCAATGTTGCCAAATCAGCTCTTTGAAAGCTAACTCTGGCCTCTTGTTAACACCGTTTAGCTGACATGTGAGTGATTCACCTGGGGTACGGAAGTATGGATTTTTTCGCAATCATCTGGATTCTTTTCTAGATTTCTTTTTTACGTGACAACAGGAAAGCGTATAATCCAAGTTGATTAAAGGAAAATTATTTGCATTTAACTTCAATATTCCATGGAAATTTATTATTAGACTGAATTAAAAAAAAACAATAAAGAACACTAAATCTGTGTTGGCGACGTTCTGGGCTCGTCAGCATACACGTACTCAAGAGCAAAAACATAACTCCGAAAAATAAACAGTTGAGAGACTTCCTGAAAACGCTGTTGCAACATAGCATAGTATGACAACTTCACAATAACGAAGGAAGGTGTTATGGGCAAAGCCGTTTTTGATTTATGCAGGATGACTTGAAAGTCAGGTGCATCGCAGTTGCAATAAAGAGTGTGGCAGCAACTGAAGTAGGAACAGCGAACTTATGCAGGGCAGTAGTTCGCTACGAATAAGAAATAATATTGTGGAGCAGATATAGTCCTGTTAACAGCCCAGTAGAAACATTACTTATATATTTCTTCTGAGTAAAATAAAGTTATGCGAAAGAAACTGACATGAAGGAATTTATTTAAATACAATTTCGCGTCAAAATATCGAGGTTTTACAAATGGGCTGATATTTTATACGCGTATCACAGAAATAAAATCTCAAATTGTTATATCTACATTCAATGTACGGTACTAGTGTAACCATAAATCATTTCTCTAATGAGATGTACACGGCGCATTTTTATTCTTTTGTGCTTTTCTCACCAGCTATTATTAAACCCATTAAAAAAAGAGACGTTGTACTAGCACTTAAGATATGATGCAAAATCCTGTGGAATAGTATTTAATGAAACAGTTTTAAACTGAATTACATACGTTACGGTACTATTGTAACCATAAATCATTTCTCTAATGAGATGTACACGGCACATTTTTATTCTTTTGTGCTTTTCTCACCAGCTATTATTAAACCCATTAAAAAAAGAGACGTTGTACTAGCACTTAAGATATGATGCAAAATCCTGTGGAATAGTATTTAATGAAACAGTTTTAAACTGAATTACATACGTTAAATAAATTTCATGCATTTGTAGGACATTTCAGTGCTGGCATTGTGAAATGTAAAGATTTGTTGTGCTTGTTCACTACAAATTTAATCTGTTCAGCCCAATTTAGGTTTCTCGCAATTATAACATGCAGATATTTGCGTATGACTGAGGTAATATTCATTTTACCAAAGGAAAATTCTATAGTGAAAACTAGACTAGAAAATTTATTGTTGTTTGACATGTCTCCTGTACAATAATTTTATTGAAATGCTGGTGATTCGTCAATGAATACAGCTTTATGCCAAACAATACATACATACACAAGGATGTACCCAGGATCTGAACCGCGGAGGGGGGGGGGGGGGGGGGGGGGGCAGGTCATACTAGTCTCAGGAAACAAGGGCTCGAGACAACATACAGCACGTTTTATTAAATAAAACAGTAAACCAGTGAAAAACTGCTTTTAATAAACATTTTAAATACAAGAATGCACTTGTACAATCCGAGAAAACATGCAACATTTTAATTAAATAAAACAGTTAACTAGTGAAAAACTGCGAATATCTACAAGGGGGGGGGGGGGGGGCAGCTGCCCCCCCCTGCCCCTAGCTGGGTATACCCATGTACATAGGTACAATGGAAGAGAGTAAACACTTTCATGCACCCATGTACCCCCCCCCCCCCTTTCTCATCGCACACAACACACACACACACACACACACACACACATGCACAGAGAGAGAGAGAGACAGAGATTACAACATCAAAATTTGAAATAGATGCCACATTTCTTCTTTCTTAAAATCTTCTAGTTAGCTATTGTAATGAAACTTGATGGTTGATGGTTTGAAATGGTATCAATATGTGATGTTATTACACTGGGAAAATAAATGAGTCAAATTTACAAAGAACATGGCTGTATGAGCTCACTTACCTGTGTTAATTTACACCATGTGTGGCCTTGATGTATACACTGACTCAGTTGGGGAACAAGTCATAAAGCCACTGGAACCTCTCTAGAGGAAACCAGGTCCACAATTGTTAAACTCCTCCTTGATAAGACACTAGAACAGAACTGGCATTCAAGCTTGTCCCAAACATCAGGAATAGACCTGGGGATCTTGCAGGCAATGTGAATACCTCAACATCATGCAGACAGTTCATACAGACACGTGCCATGTGTGGATGAGCGTTGCCCTGATGAAAAATGACACTATGATACCATCACATGGGAGGTCATGCAGGATTTATGTCACAGACTGTTGTTCCAACAGAGTTCCCTCAATCGCTACCAGCTGTAACCTGAAGTTATACCCAATGAACCCTACACAATGCCACCAGGAGTAACAGTGCCTCTCCTAAACATTAGAAATGAGACCCTTCTCCAAGGTGCTGCTATACTCACTGACAATGGCCATCTGGGACAGTGCAGAAATGCAGTTCATTGTTAATCACAATAATGATGCCATTCTACATACGTACTCCACAAGACACCATGGTGGAGGGTATCTTGAGCCACTACTAATCATTTCCTTTCTTGTTCCTCTCCCAAACTGAGCAAAGGAAAAGCAACTGTATATATGTTTCCATATGAGCCCTAGGGTCCTCCAGTCCTTACGCAAAATGTGTACTGGTGGCAGTAGAATTGTTGTGAAGTCAGCTGCAAATGCAGTTCCCAAAATTTTTTCTATAGTCTTCCCTCAGTGAATTCCCATTTGAGATGACAAAGTACCTTTGTAATACTCATAAGGTGATCAAACTCATCGGCATGCCTCTGAATGAATTACTCGATTTCTTACTTTAATCCAGTCTGGTGAAGAGCCAAAACACTCAAGCAGTACTTGAGAATGAGTCTGTAGCAAATTATTATGACTCACTGTCAAAGACTTATACTGCAAAAAGTTTACCTCTTTTGTGTATTCTATGATCTGTTGGAATTTCGTTTTTCTAATGTTTTGAAAAATGTGAAAACAATGTAAAATCCACCATTATTATTTCTCCTTTTCAAGATACTACATAGGAATGTCATGCATCATGACTTTTAAAATGAAGTAATAAAGATATATTTACAGTTCATTATGTTTTCTTTAGTAGAAGTTCAGTCAACTAATTAAAAATCTTCTATACATTTTTCAGCCTGTTTAATTAGTTGGAAGTGGTTGGTTTGGTGACTCAGTGATCGTATGCAGTAAGTGTGCTATTGTTTCCAAATTGCAGATATATCATTCAGGCCTAATGTTCATAATTTTAACTAAGTCTGATCATAATTGTTATTTTCATGCAAAGTTGACTTTTTGCTTTAACAATAGCAGCTGCACGGTCTGGCATCAACAAGCTTACTCATTTCCAACTACAGGCTCTGGCTATGATAATCTCAACTTCCAACTAGAAAAGGTATCTTATGACAATGAAGATCAACTTGCATGACAGCACTGAATAAACAGCAAAACACTTTACTTTTCTTGTCAGCTATACGATGTGTCCCTCCTTCATCAGCAATTTAAATTTCAAACATGTAATCTTTACAGGACATGCTGCCACGTAACAGAGGGATACATTACACTGGTGACACAGTTACAGGACAAGTATTTGATGTTCATTTGTGTATAAAATTGTATTGTCATTACAATGTTGCAGATTTTTTGTGTCTGTTTGAGGAACCATGAAAACTATAAACAATAGACAAAAATTAAAAGAAAAACAGTATAATTGTGAAAAGGAATTAATGTAATGAGAATTACAAGCTACTTACATGTGCAGACAAGTTTTTCAAAGAAATTGTGGGCAGTGATCTACATTACAAAATAACACGACAGGTAAGGGCAATATTGTTTATACTCCTTTGCCTATGTGTAGAGTAGAACCCGATGAACAAATCTAATTAATACATTTATTACCAATTATCATTCATTGTCCAGTCTTATTGGATATTCAATTATTTTAAAATTTTTGTAGTCATACGTTTCAACAATAGTGAAGTTGGTTTGCACAAGATGGTTGATTTTACAATGCGTGTGCACAGAATGGTGCACCAATACTCAGTTGTTTCAGAATGCTAATGTCGTCTTTCTGGAAAGTTCATTTCAGGAATATTGTCATTTGTATGCAGACATGATTTAAATTCAATCGCCTTTTATATTAAGGTAAAAATAAGGAAACCTACAAAAATGGAAACTGAAACATGGGATGAGAGAGAATCAAACGCTGGTGACAGCGAATTCGCTAATGCTGACATTGAGAACACTGAAGCCTCAGCTTGCAAAACTGAATCAAATGCTGAGAATGAGAAAGTTAATCCAACCACCAGCATCTTACAAGATCTGTTTGCTGCAAGTGGTGAACAATTCAAAATTAAACAAAATGAAATTTCAACTAGATGTGCTGGAATATCATCCAATCAAAGTGAAATGTTGAAATGTTGAAAACACATTGTCTGCACAAGAAACAACTTCTTCTGAGATGTTGATTAACCATAATCAAAGATTAGATTCGGAACTGTCACATGTAGTATAACAGTGTCCCTGTAGGAAAGGCCAAAATTGTATTAAAAAATCCGCAGCCTTGTGGTTGGCAACTTCACCTGCCTCTGTCTGAAGCACTTTGCCTGCTGTCCAAGGTTCTGCCAAATATGGCACTTTCTCTCTACTCACTGCTGTTCTGTGCATTTAGGGGCCACAAAGTTTCAAACAGCCTGTATGCACAGGAGCTTCGATTTCCAGCCGGGTTGGGGATTTTCTCTGCACGGCGCTGGGTGTTTGTGTTGTCCTCGTTGTTTCATCATCATGAAGAACCAGTGGCATTACTGGGCTGTTAAAAGATTGGAAATTTTTACGGGTGCTGATAACCACAGTTCAGCAGCCCACAAATCAAATATCATCATCATCATCATCATCAGATAGCATGAGGGCAATAAAAGTATCTACTGAAAGCACAAAATTGCCTGAATTTTTCTAAACAGCTCCAAATCCTACAGGTATTTTTGTCAACAGTTTACGAAGCAAAATTATACTTTCTTGGTGTCTTTATTATTATAAAATGGGCGGCCGGTGTGGCCAAGTGGTTCTAGGCGCTTCAGTCTGGAACCACACGACCGCTACGGTCGCAGGTTCGAATCCTGCCTCAGCCATGGATGTGTATGATGTCCCTTGGTTAGTTAGGTTTAAGTAGTTCTAAGTTCCAGGGGACTGATGACCTCAAATGTTAAGTCCCATAATGCTCAGAGCCATTTGATTATAAAATGAAACATTTTTTAGGTGCCCTGTTTGACATGGCTACAAAGAAGAAGTAAAGGAGAATGGAAGATGAAAAACATGAATTTAAAGTTGAACTGAGAGAGACTTTCATGTCTATTCAGAACTTAAATGGACTTCTGAACTGTTTTATTTGTCAGGAAAATTTGGCTGATAACAAGAAGTAATTTGGGAATAGACATTACACCTAAAAATCTGTCACTTAGTACTACATAACCTCCCTGTGATGCAGTGAAGAAAGCTGTTGAGGAGCCTCAGAAGATGAAGAAAAATTAAGTTCTGTATTGAATTACCAGAAGCAGCCTTCCAACAATGTTAATATTGTAAGTTTTGTACTTGGTCAAGAGATTGATAAGAGAGGAAAACCACACACAGACGGTGAATAAGTACAAAAGACTTCAAAGAGTGAGTTACATATGTCATACCATGCTAAGACCACTGCACAACAGGAATAGCACATTGTCGGAGTGAGTGCATGTTCTGGGTTTTCTGTGGAGACAGTTATGCTATGGTACTGATAACCAGCAAATTAACACAGCCCAAACAAATAACATTTTTGTGTTTAATAAAATATGTATGTATATTAATTTTTATTCCTGGCAGTTATAAACATAACAACAAAATCTAGTATACAATATGAGTGTGGATGGGAGACTTAGAAGAGGTAGACCTAAATGAAAGTACATCGATCAGATAAGGATGTTTTTAGCAAAGGACAATTTAGGAATTATCTAATTCATTGTATCTACCTACTTAGCTTAAGTTTAAAAATTTTTGCTCTCAAAAGAAATGTCAGTCATTGTACTGTTGACTAATGAGTTTGCTGATCACTGGTCTAGACCAAGCAGGTTTGTTGACCCCATGATTACTGCCATCAAAATCCTAGCTGTGGCTACCTTGGCTCCAAGGTAGAGCCTGGTCTGGAAGCATACTACCACAGAAATGAGGTAATTACTAAAACTACATAATTCAGTCTCAAAAGGGCACATCACAGGAGACCTGATGGTTTGGTACATGGTCCAGTCGATAATTATAGCAGACAATGTGGTGTCAGTCTATAAGATGAAAAGAGTACAAAGTCAGTAAATGAAACTTGATGAAGCGGTGACAAAAGTACTGGCATTTGATTATATTAGCAGTTATTCCAATTGCTCTATTCCATCTATGTAGACTGTGGATGTGCCACCCCAAATTTTAATCATATAGTGCAGATGTGGTTAGATTAATCCATAGTACATTTTTTTTAAGGACAGAAAGAAATTTCATATTTGTGAGGAGCTTTAATAAGTAAATGCTGCAGCTAATCTTTTTACAAGTGTAGCTGATATGTTCTTTCTACATAAGATTTTCTTCAATCACCATGACTAAAAGTTTATGTTTGTCAGAGGTTTTATCCATAGCCAGCGATTCAGTATTTACACCCACTTGAGACTGGTTATGATTTAACAAGAACTTCACCACAACAGTCTTCTCTTTATCCAGAGTAAGCTAATTCACAATTAGGTTTTCTATGATCACATCAGAGTCAATTAGGTTTTCTATGATCACATCAGAGTCATCTCTATTGTTTTGTGATGTTGAGGAGCAGTGCAGCAGAAACTAACCAATGATGCATCATCATCATAGCCCACTAGCATTGAGTTTTGTGGCTCTGTTATGACATTAATACACTCAATTTCAGGGGGGGGGGGGAATAAAAAATAAGTAAAAAAATAAAAACAGAACACCTTGAATGACGAGAGATAGGATGTTCATACTCACAAGGCATGTACATTAGTATGTTCTGCAGAAATGATTAGAATTTGAACAATTCCAGAGTGGGCAACACCATTTACCAGCAAAATGTGTCTGTGGCTGTCATTCTTGCTGTCAACTGAAGGTAATTAATCAGTGTGACTTAAGCAGACGTGCAGGATGCCTCGCAGACGTATGCACCAACCGAACCATCAAATCAGTGAGTTTGAAAGAAGGCACTCTATTGACATGAAAGAATTTTACACATCCATCCGGGAAACTGCTACTCATGTGGGATGAACTGTTCAGGCAGTGCAATGAGTGTATACAGAATGGTTCACAGAAGCTGTAGAACATGACAAAGCTGCATCGGGTCACACCACACAGACCATCCCCCGAGAACATCAACACATCATCTGAATGGCATTGCAGGACATATCTGTGTCCTCCTCAGATCTGGTACAACAGTAGAACAGTGTAACACATTGTACACTTTCAGGGATGACAGTCTGTTGCAGTTTATTATGGCATGGTTTACATACACGGTGTCCGCTTCTCTGCCTACATTTGACGAGTGTGCAGTGGTGTATGCAACAATGTCACTAGGGCAGGAATGACATCAGATAGTGTTTTTGGACGAATCCAGGTTCTGTTTGTTTAAAAATGATGGACACATTTTCATTTGCTGCAGGCAGTGGGGTGAATCACAGTGACTGCATGTGCACAAGACATACAGCAATAACTCAAGGCCTTATGGTGTGTGGTGCTACTGGGTACAACCACAAATCACAGCTGATGCTTTTCCAGGGCATTGCGACTAGAGTGACCTAAGTGTGTGACATCCTGTGACCCTTAGCCATACCCTTTCTGCGCAACACCCCAGACGTCGTTTTTCAGCAAGACAATTCACGATCATATGTTGCTGCATGAACACATGCCTTCTTCGTGTCACAGGATATCAGCCTTTTGCTTGCCCTGGCCTACCAGATCACCAGACATTGTTGTCAATCAAAAATGTTTGGGATACAGTGAAACGATGGGTGACCCAATGCTAATCACCACACACGAACTTTGTAACCAGTTGAATGCAGCATGGATGGGTATATCACAGGACACCATTCATGCCTTATTTACGCCAATTTCTTCATGCATGGAACAGGTTACCAGTGTCCATAGAGGACCTTGTGCCTACTGGGCAACAGGACACATGCCTAACTGAGTTGACTGAAATGCTAATCATCTCTGTAGAACAATATAATGGACTTTCCCTGTGAATAACAACGCCTGTCTCTAGTTGTTCAAGGTGTTCTATTCTTTCTGAACATGAGTGTACATCACAGGAACAAAAATGTCTCTAGAATACTTCCCTGTGGGACACTACACCTGAGAGTCTTCTATTCTGATTTTACTGTTAGGATCTTACCTTTGTTCCTATAATACACTCTGGCCCAATGTCTTCTGTCTCAGAGTTAAGAACTTAAGAAATTTAGTGTGAGTCTTCTTTTACATGTATATTTTTATTTTGGATAAAAGTATTGCTTGATTAACAAAATCAAAGGCCCTAGACAAATCTAGAACTGTAAGTATTTATGTCAGCAGTTGGTCCCTTTTTATACACTGGCCATATGTCTGTGATTTTTCAAATGTCAAGGAAAAGTCCCCTGCTGGTTGAACTGCTTATTAAATTGTGTTAGTGATTTTAGCAATTAATTTACACATTCTTCGAGTAATGTATTTGATATGACATTCCAGCCCCAATATGTTTTTGAGTTCATTACCTCACATTGCGTTACACTCCCTAGGAAAAGGAATATCTCATTTTAACTGAGTTTATTTCTGGTATTAATTCATCAATTTCTTCTCTGTATGGCTTAATAAAATATTCTATTAAGGGCTCACTCACCAACATTCCATTTTTTCCTAGTGCTGTATTATTGAAACTTGGATATTCTCTTTTGGGTGTTTTACTATCAGCTTTGGATTTGCTGATCTGTTCAGCATAATAACATGCTTTTACAGACTTCAGGGGTTCCGTGAATGTTTTTCTGCTGCTTTTGTACTCTTTTAGGAAACAAAGCAATTTGGTTTCCCTATACAGCACCTATAGGTCTTATATATTTTCCGTCAGTTTGTGGATTTCTTAAGGGATTTTAAGATTATTTGTATAATCTGATTTCTTTGGTTGTTTTACTACAGGAAATGCTCAATTAAAATTTGGTTTCATGTCCTAAATGTTTGGCCCCACTTTCCATTAATATCTGATTTGCAAATCTGCATCCACTCCAAATGTTAGAAGCCCTCCTTACACTTATTATGGTCAATTTTTATTTCATAAGTGAGTAAGTCACTATGCATAACTATTTTTTGGCCTGTATGAATCTTCATGGTTAGAGCTCTATGGTCCAAGAGATGGTTTTCAGTAGTTCTTACCACTAATTCTCCTTTGTTTCAATTCATAACATTATCATCAGTGAATGCTTGTGTCTCAAGTGTTATTCTGGTTCATGACCAATTTATATGAACATGCTTACAGTACTTTTATTATGAGGTCAATCCCAAATGTAAGAGCTCCTGTATTTTATATGCACAAACAACCATTTATTTTCTGTAATAGGCAGAAGAATACTTGTTTTTTTCTACATTATTGCCATTTTGGCTGTTGTAGAGAATGCTTATGCCCTTGCTCATCACTCCTCTTCTCCAATTCTGTATTGCCCTTCTGAGTTTTCTCAGTGTTTCACAGCACCTGTCATCATTTACTGTTGTCCCTGCAGGCAGAAAGCTAGCCAACTGTACCCCCTTCTGGTCCCAAAACACAGTTGCTGTGATTTCACTGGCAGACTGTGTTTGTCTGAATTTTTGCAGCTTGGATGAAGAGCCACAGCACCACTCACATGGCTGTTGTTCTGCCTCAGATGTAAAGTAGAACACCCTGGTTTTGATGACTGTGACAACTGAATCTAAGAAGTTGTCCTTTTTGTCTGCATAATGGTGAAGAAATTCACAGGAAGAATCAACTCACTGCCGTTAGCAGTCTTCTGTCAGCATACATGGCACCCAACTTGTTTCACCTTCCAATATTGCAACTTTTGCATTAAAATCTTGTGGATGGTGCTTCGGTACATGTTGGAAACTAAAATGTGGAGAGAATTCAGGATGATCCTCTGATCTTCATGCTTGATTTCCTCAACCTTCTCTTGTTGGAAATTCACTGCCTACTGCTCCTTTCTATGCCGTGAATTTTAGTGCAGCCAGATGTAGACTCCCTTGCAAATGTTTTTGACATCCATGCATGACTGCCCACACACATCTGTCAATTAGTGGTGAATATCAATCAATTTTAGGCCTCTCAAATAATTACAAAAATTTTGCATTTGACTATAGTATTCATTTTTGAATGGCTGGATCTGAGCAAAGTAAGGGAAGCATCAATCACAATATTGTGGATACAGTAGCATAAACAGTTTCTCTCTGTCACCAATGCTTTAGAGACTTTATGTTATACCTAAAATAACAAACATTATAGCACAGAGTGTCTGTGCCCACATCCCCCACTACGTAAAGACCTGTTTTTTGTTTGTTGAGAACTGTGTCTCTTTCTCTAATATACACTCACAATTTTGTAATTTTTTGACTTAGAACTACAAGTATTTTTGTTCTTGCATCTAAGATCATTCACAATATATAAATGTGGTTTACTCTCTGTCTGTACTGTAGTCCTAACAAAAATAGTAGGTGGACTCACCTAAAGAAGATCCCATGTGTTGGAGTAGTGGTCAGACAGCTGCACATGTGGATTAGCCTTCTCGCATTGGCTGTCTTTGGCATGCCTGTGGGTTTTAATCCATAGTTTTATGTAATCCTTTAGGAATCCAAAGATACAGTGGAGGCCCCAAAATTGAAATAAACATTGAGGGTAAGAGACAGCAAATAGAAAGGAAATTCCACGGTGTTATTATAACCAAGTTCATTGTGATGAAGCCTCTTTCACAGTCCAATGTGCTCACATGTAGTGTATCAACACAAAATAAACTGGTTTCAGGTTTCCAGAAATGTTCTCCCTGCTGTTGTCTACATAATCTCTGAAATCTTCTCTTACATTTGGATAAGAAAGAAGAAAACCATCACACATTTTTCTTAGATTTTCTTCCCCTTCTATCCATGGGTTCACAAAGTCGTACAACCATTTTTTTACTATCCAAAATATCAATCTCTTTCATGAAGGATTTGAATTCTTCACTGTTATTTAAAATTAGCCTTTGCCTCAAATTGTCACTAAGACTCTGACACAACTGCTTCCCTCATGCAAGCACCCAGCATTTTCTTCAATTGTTCAATGGCTCTTATTGATCTCATAACTGCCCTGTGTGATGAGGGAATATTAACACTGTCCTTATAGAGGCACTGTGAGAGGTTACTAATCTCTTCAAGATAATCAGAAAATAGTGCAATGTTGCTCACAACTCAGATCTGTGTTTTCTGCAATTCCTTGAACTCTTCCCTTACAGTTGGTTTTCTAGTCATGTTATTTGAATGGCTATTGAAATGAGTATTCAGAGCCTGGTAGGACTTCCATACTGCTTGCACTGCTCCAAAGCTTGAGGTCATCCAATACACTGAGAAAACTCTAGATATTTTCTTACGTTCTGCACCTGACTCTTGTGCAACAGCTGACAGTTCATGCTGATTGTTTGGAATTGATGATACAACACAGATAGCTTGTTAAAAAAATGATAATACAATTCCTCCTCAATCACATCAATTCAATCCAGTAGCACAAACAACGCCACCTTAATAGTGAACTGTGTGTTGTACTTGTTCTTAAGTCATTCTAAAACACCTGAATTCGTGTCTAGTATTACAGTAACACCATCATTGCATGCTCCAATAACATTTTCATTCAAGTAACGTGAAGAAAAGCCATGCTTCAAGAGACATTTGAAAAGTTTTGCTTCTAGTGTTTCTGAATCAGTACTTTTTTAAGTTTGATAATATCCAAGAAGATGGTATTTACACAACCATCACTTATTTCACACCCTAAAATACACTATTAAAATTGATTGTGAAGCAACAGATAAGACTCATCAATAAGTTCAGAGGCCTTGGAATTCCTCAATATTATGGGTGAACAGAGCTTCTTCCTCATAATGTCCACAATGCAGTCTATGATGTTGGCACAACTAAGTTTATTATGCAGTGTTTTGCCCACGTGGAGACCATTTTGAATTTGCAAATACACAAGCTTGTGAAAGTCTAAGCACAGTTTGTTATTTTTTGCTACAAAATATGCAATGCAAAAATCTTTCCTTGTACTTTTAAAAATGTCTTTCTGCTGTTCAACGAGAAGGTTTTCTAGTACATTGTCTTGCCTTTCCTTTCATTGTTTGCATGAAGTGAAATGGACTTTGGAATTCCTGTGTTCATGATTGTCCTTTCTCAATGATGTTAACCGAGCTTGTTTACTGCCACAAACTAGACCCACCGAAATACTACTCCACTCTTTCGAAATGCACACTTTGTGTGACATATTCACTCCAATATTCTGCACATCTTTAAACACTGATGAACCCAGCTTGCCTTCCTTATACACTAATAACTTATATTTTGTCTTAAATTCTCTCTGTGTACTATCATTCCAACAAACAGGATAATTAGGTATGTTTTAGGGATTCAAATAACAAGGAATTACTTCATGTGATTGACTTTTATCTTCAACAATACATGATCCGGTGCTACTATTCATTTATGAAGAAGATGGACCATTATAAACTTCACATTTTTTAGAACCACATGAACTATCTTCTGTAGTTGAAGCCCTAGAACTAGATTTCCTGAAATAATCTGCTATACTGCACTTCATACTTAAAAATTACACTTTTCAATTACTAGCACAGTTTATACATTTTGCACTTAAAAATGTAATATGTCAGGCTCTAAAACGGCAATGTAATACTTAGAACCAAAGTAATCAACAGAGCTGCTCACTATAATGCCTTATTTCACTGGAAAAAAAGCTGAACAGCAATACCAATGCCAGCCATGTAGTGGCTAATGAACTAATGCAGTTAACAATTGGACTGTAAACTTAAAAACAAAAGGCACAGCCATGACTCAAAATAGGTCTACTGTAATACTATCATAGTAGAAGGTCAAGTCAAGAGCTCACATTCAGTATTATGGTTGGATAATTGAAGATTGCAATATCAGCATAAGTGAAAGGGAAATGTTTTATTTTATTTATATCTTATCTTACAGATTATCTTTCCGATAGGAGCCATGTTTTGTTGTATTATTAACCTTGAGGCTCTCACGCAATCTGAAGCATGTTTGTGCTCAAGCGATGGCATTTACACTGTCATGAATTTGTTTTTGTTTTTGATTGACCATATATTATTACATTGGGCTATAGAGTCAAACCAATTATTGTCAAGATCACGTGCCATAAGATGAGCCGGTAGATAATCAGGGATTACCTGATGATTAAGCATGTAAACAGTTACATGTTCAAGCTGTGGTGTAAATACCATCCACGCGAGCACCTTAAGGTTAAAGAATCAGCATACTGATTAAGGGAATTAAGCATTTTCAGACATTATTATAATGTCACAAGATGTGAGCAACTACAGTTACGTCAACATCAGATATGCACCACCACACAGCACCACTCAGGCTGGCGCAGAACAGCACAGAGAAACCCAGACTGCAAAGAATGGAGTAGAGTATCTGTAGGTGCGCAGCAATGCTCCAGTGTGTGGGAAACAAGAAATGCCATTCAGACAGAGTACGCATTTCCTCTGATGTTCCAACACTGCACAGGACTTTTCATTGTTGCGCAGAGCAGTGCGGTTTGACATCCACACCAGCCATGCTGTGCTGGAGTTCGTTCTTCGTTCTGCGCAGATACTTGACCCCAATCGCCTTGTGTCCACAGTTCTTTTTTATTGCGCTGTTTGTCTGGGCCCTTTATCAATGTCCAGTTGACTTCACAGCTAATATGTTCTATGAGCTATAACTCAAGATTGTTGGTAATTTAACTTATAGAGACAACAAAAGAGAACTACTGTACTAAAAAATAGTCTCCAAGTAAAATAGCAAGGTGATTGTGTGCCCCTCAGAAAAAAAGTGGGGGCACGGCATCCTCCAATACGGCCTTACTCCTTGCTATAAGTTCATCAACTTGTTTCACTTTATTAGTGATGCACTCGAGATTTTTGAAAATTATTTTATATTTTAGTCTTCTACGGTGCTATCAACACATGGTTTTCATTCTCATGGGTGCACTGAAGGTTACTCATAAAAGTGAATTCGAAAATACTGTATGTGTAAAATACACAACATTATGTATTTGTGAAACTTTGTGGGCACATGAAAGAGATGAAATCAAGTGAAGTGAAAGCATATATTTCCACTGATGTTTGTGCCAGAATACTTAAATGACCAATTGTCTTCATCCATCCTCAACACTGGTTTGATAATTATGCAGACCAATGAAAAAATTTTTTTGAAAAACTTTTTTTTTACTTTTATAGCTGATCTTTATAGATTTTTATGAGCTGCATCCAAATCTAGGCTTAGCTTTTTTGGCTCACCCATAGTTTTCCAGAAATATGCTTTTTACTATATAATATAAAAATCCTATGCTATATGGTAAACAGGGAAATTCATGAAATGCTTTGTTACAACATAAGCATGTTTTTCATGTATAGTAAGCTACTTAAACAATGATATGTATTAACACAGATTTCGCTTGTCAGCTGTAATTGGTTTGTATTTTCTTTCTCTTTTTTCTTTGAAGCTTCTTGTGTAGCTTTTTCTACGATGAGCCGCTTGCTGAACTTCTCGGTGAAGTGACCAACAGTAGTCCCCAATCATGTTGGTGTTCCAGCAGCCTTGGTAGCGTTTTTCCATCACTTTAATGTCCTTGTGAAAATGCTCTCCTTGTTCCTCACTAACATCTCCCATATTGTCCGGGAAGTAATAAAGGTGACTGTTCAAAAAGTGAACTTTCAGGCTCATTAAACAACTGCTAATACTCTGAAGCTTTTATTTAATTAGCAATGGATCCCCAAGGTTTTATGCTTCCTGAAATGCAAACAGAGATTTCAAAGCTTGTATTCCATGTACAGAGAGGGACTGTGACAGTTTCAAGATCCCCTTTATAAACAAGACGATCTACCAGCATTCAAATTGAGAATAGCAGATGCACTCTACAAGCAGGGAAAAGAAGCGATAAATAAAAGGAGAGATACGCCTTCAGCTAATGTAGATGCAAAACAGTTGTACAAAAAGCATTAGGGTCCAACAAAACCAGTTCCTGACAAGCCTGCCTGAACTGATGTGGAATGCCATTGCCCTCATGTTACAGACACAAGGCAAAGATATAAAAGACCTGATTATAAAAGAGATGGTATTAATGTGTAGTACATGCAATGTTCATCAGCATCTAAACAACAGAATAAACTTTCTGCAATTTTCATGAACATGGCTATATTATGTTACATATAACTATTTAAAATGTATGTTTTCATGTGTTTTTCATTTTTAATCATATAAATCCTATCAGCGAATCGTCAAAACATTGAATAAAAATCTTTTACTAAATTAAATGTTGTAATTTTTCTCTCAAATATGCCACATGCCCAGTTATATCTGAAGATATGACACATGTTAGATCTGACCTTGTGTAGTCTGTAAGACTACATTACTAGTTGCAAATTATGATTTTTGATTTTTTACTTCAAGTAGAAATTTTTTCCTGTGTTAATGGTTGAAGTTTGACCTATAATGTAAGCATTTTGCTTAATTTTTCACAAACAAACCACTTACCCTCATAGTTACAATGTAATTCATGTTATCCATGTTTAGTGTCCATGATTTTATTTAATGTGCCCATACCTAGAATCATCATTTTCCTAATGTGAGCATAATAATTTATGTTTTGCATTTGTTTTTTGTTTTTGTTTTTTATCTCTCAGTTAACATATGAGTTGTATAATAGATCATGCTGTAGAGGAATGGTAGCAAAATGAATTTTCAATTTGTCTCATTCTAGAAAATTAGTCAAACTACCAATACAAATATAATTTTCATTATATGCCACTTCAGATGCAGTTGTTACACTGATGATAAAAAACACTACTATGAAACATTCTGCTTTTAAATCTGTGTCTGCTATGATGTTTTTTGTTCTCACTCCTGACTTCACCATTCTGGTAATTTGGATTTTATGGTTACATTTGTAGAGTAGCAGCTAACTTTCTTCAGTTCCTATGCATTGAATCAAAGCTGTGAGACTGAGTGGAGCAGGGAAGGGGGAGAGATAGGGGACAGGTGGGGGAGAGAAGAGTGCTGTCTGGCAAGGCATGCAGGGACCAAAGGGCAGCAGGACAAAGATGCCTGATTCAGTGTCAGGAGGCTGTGGGGGAGGGAGGGGAGCAGAAAAGGAGAGGAGAAGAGATGTGAAAAGACCAACAGGTGCATGGCAGACAGGGCACACAATGAAGGTGAGGGGACACAAATTGGGAAGAGGTTGAAGTACAGAGGGATGGAAACTTGGGTGGAGAGTGTGGGGACAGTAGGTTATAATAGGTTGAGGCTGGGGTAATTTTGGGAGCAGAGAATGTGTTGTAAGCATATTTCCCATCTGCACAGTTCAGAAAAGCTGGTGTTGGAGGGGAGGATCCAGATGGCCTTGTTAGGAAAGCAGCCACTGAAATCGAGCGTGTAAAGTTCGGCTGCATGTTGTTCCACATGGTGGTCCACTTTGCTTCTCCACTGTTGGCAGTGGCCGTTATTCCTGGTGGGTAGCTGACTGGTAGTCATACCAATATAAAAATCTGTGCAATGATTGTGGAAGTGCTAATATATGACATGGCTGCTTGGCTGCTTTCACAGGTGACACGGCTTCCATGGGGGAATGATAAGCCTGTGACAGGACTGGAATAGGAAGTGCCACGTCTGTGGATTAGGCAGGTCTTGCACTTGGGTCCTCCAAAGGGATTGGGAGTGGTATAGGGACGGACTAGGGCATTGTTGCAGGTTGGTTTGGCAATGAAAGACCACTTTTGGAGGGGTGGGAACGATCTTGGGTAGGATATCGCTCATTTCAGGGCACGATGACAGATAATCAAAGCCATGATGAAGAATGTGGTTCAGTTGTTTCAAGCCTCAACCGATCATCAGGCAACCTTTCTGAACACACACTACATTACTATACTAAGTTTGACCAAATTCTATGACATCAGTAATTTGATATTCTATGGCTTGAAGCTGATAATTCACACATGGTATTTGCAATTTGGTTGCTGCTGCAGTTGTTGATGCAAGCTGATGTTTAACCTGGCCAGGTATATTTTCGTACACATGATTTAATGTTGCAAGATCTGTTACAGTGTACAGAATGTAATTTGATTCTCCACAATCACCACTGATGATCTTATCAGTGTTGTTACGACTTATGTTTCATTGTGCAGTTGCCAGGCTCACTAGAGCCTAACATAAGAGCAGATTTTTATTGAAACAGGTATACTATGTTGCATCAGGTAATTCAAAATGATTTATCGAAATCAAATTTTTCCTACAACTCCAAAATCTCTCCCACAACAAATGGATGGATGAGAAGTCACTAGCCAGCTGGAGTGGCCAAGCGGTTCTAGGCGCGACAGTCCGGAACCGCGCGACTGCTACGGTCGCAGGTTCGAATCCTGCCTAGGGCATGGATGTGTGTGGTGTCCTTAGGTTAGTTAGGTTTAAGTAGTTCTAAATTCTAGGGGGTGATGACCACAGCAGTTAAGTCCCATAGTGCTCAGAGCCATTTGAACCATATTGGGAAGTCACATTCATATACTGAAGGAAATACCAAACAAAGTGCTGTATTAAACAATATTTTCAAGCAGTCTGTAGTACAATACCTATCTTAAATGTGAAATCATGTATTTTCATTCTATATTTATTTACACAAAGCAATAATACACAGCATTTCTTCTATATTGAAGAGCTGAAATATCAATGCAGGTTTACTCCTTACGCAGTTTTGCTGGGGGCATATCTGCTTCCTCCTTCTTGCTGAGTCCAACTAGAAGTTTTTTGATTTCAGCTATTGCTTTGCCAGGATTCAGGTGCTGTGCAAATACCAACAATTCCTTAGATATGTCTAACAAAGAGATATATGATTTAGATGGACAATAAAACTGAAAATTCCCTTACATCAGTTAGGGCTAGAATTCTTTTGTTCCTCACAAAAATTAATTTTAACACTCGTGAATAATATAGCAATATTAGCAGCCTAAATATGATCAAAACTGCTCTACAATTCATTTTCACAGTTGAAATCAATAACTTGAGCAGAATGAATCATAATATATTTCCAGACGAGGCATACAATCATTGCTATGCAGAGTAGTAATAACAAGAAATACTTGTCTGTAAAAGGGAAATATATTAATACTCAGTATAAAGTGAATTGTTAGAACGTCGTTTGTGAAGGTATTTGTAAGGAAGTGAAACACAAAATGAGAACAGAAGTTTTTGAAATGCTGTGCTACAGAAGAACAAAAAAGATTATATGGACAGATCAATTAAACAATGAAGAGGTACTGAATTAAATAACAGAGAAAAATTGTAGGGTAGTAGTAGTAGTAGTAGTAGTAGTAGTGGTAGTGGTGGTGGTGGTGGTTTTATTCACCTGTAGACCTCTTTTACAAGGTATTGGGCATGTCTTGGCATTACAATTTAAGAACAAAAAAAATAATTCACATTTATATACATCTGTGTACTTCCATGTCTAGTATGACAAGGATGGGACAGGTAGTCAGCTGTCATCTTATAGTAGGAACCATCCGGTCATTGGCTGAAGTAATTTAGGGAAACCATGGAAAATCTAAATCAGGATGGCTGGATGGAGATTGGAGCCTCCACCCTCCTGAATACGAAGCCACTCTGTTTAAAACAGTGCTACCTCTTTTGGTTTGTCCCTGGTGTACAATACTGTTCGATAGTGGGAAAGGCTACTGCTTTACTGTTCATTCATACCTCACACTACAATGTAATACACACATTGTTTTGTAACACTACATACACCCTACCAGTTGACATCAGGTTCATTTTGTGTACCACAACCTCCCATTTTCTGACCTGAAAAACTGATTAAGCATCCCTCAACAACAAGTGAGGTGTTGAGCTCTGGGAGTAAGTTTATCAGAAAAGAGAAAAAGAATGAAAAATATGGTATGAAAATATTATGGGGAATGAAATGATAAATGTTTTATCACTATTATTATTTGTTTGTGTTACATTTTTTACCAAACACCTACTCTGTGATACATAAGTGATACTCCAATTCAAAATATCCACGGGTGTACGGACGGTCTATAGTGTCCAACGGGCACAATATTTCGGCGATCAAACATGTCGCCATCATCAGGTGAACTGACGGACTGAGCTCCTGTGAACGTGCCGGCACGGAGATCCGTACGCTATGGCTGCTCAGGGGGAACTGGGTTCGGTCGCAGTGGTGGCCAATTTAAATACCCTCCGCCCGTGGTACGCTCCCTCTGCCGTCCGCGCCCCACGCCACGGTAGCGCGGTGGAACAGATTGCGACGGCGTCTGAGATGACGTCGGTGTGATGGCTCTGTCCGCCTTGGTCGTCACAACTATGTGTTTGCTCGATTTACTCTTGATTAACCCAATCGCTGGTTCCCAAGCCTTGCTAAGATTATAGCCACAGTCACGGTTTATGAGGTCGTCATTGGTGCGAATTTCGATTCATAGAACATATTGTTTAACAAGTACTTTTTAACTCCCTTTCAGCAATTTCTTTAATCTCCTTTGGCCAGTTGTTGTGCAGTTTCATCCTTGGTAGAAAATGCCTCAATATAGTAAGCTGGTTCAAGTGAATGTAGGTTGCAGTAGTTATGTGGAAAGGAAGAGACTTGCACAAGATTGTGTGGACAGCTGCTGTTTCCAGCACAAGAATAGAGACTGCAGGCCTGTATTGGGAAAACAGAAAAGAAGGTTGTCAGAGTACTTATAATATACTGATGATGTTCTCCCTGAATAAGTTTTGGCTTATGATGTACAACAACAATAATTGTACCTTGTGCTCTTGTACTTTTATTGGTAATTTTTGAGGAAATATGATTACATTGTTTTCTTAATATATTTTCCCCCAGAAAGATTATTTCATCAAACACAACACATGATGTGCAGATCTCCAATAAACCTGCTTTCTTGCTAACAGATTTTTCCATGTATATCATCAGTCTTTGTGAATGAAATAAAGCTATTATTGTCATAAAAAAGGCTTGGAAAACTCACAGAAATTAATTACACTGTTAGAACAAATACATACATAAAAATGTATAAACAGACATAATTATCAGAAGCAAACTAGTGTACCTCTCTAAATATGAGACACATGTGCATACCCATAGATAACATAAATAAATGCAATACAGACCGAGTGAGGTGGAGCAATGGTTAGCACACTGGACTCACATTCGGGAGGACGATGGTTCAACCCCGTGTCTGGCCATCCTGATTCAGGTTTTCCGTGATTTCCCTAAATCGCTCCAGGCAATTGCCGGGACGGTACCTTTGAAAGGGCCCGGCCGAATTCCTTCCCCGTCCTTCCCTAATCCCATAAGACTAATGACCTCGCTGTCTGGTCTCCTCCCCCCACAACAACCCCCCCAAAATGCAATACAATACAACACATGTATATGGAAGAAAATAACTCACATTTTTCAACTGTGGTTGGTAATAACGCATAACCCTCAAGTATCTAGGAATTTCTTTTCTGTGCCATTTAAAGTGGGATGACAATGTAAATACTGATGTGGGGAAGGAAAAAACTGAATTCAGATTTATTGAAAGAATATTAACAAAGTATGATTCACGCCAAAAAGATAATGCATAAAAGATATTGCTTACAAAACCTGCAATCAACCAATTCTTGAGCACTGCCCATTAGTCTGGGATGCTTACGCGATTACATTAATGAACGAGCATTGCTGAGCGCCTTTTTACCTAAATTCAAAGATTCCCATATTCCAAAATGAGTCAAGAAATATATCACTTTCTTCTTGATACATCTTGCACAATGACCATAACAGTAATTTCAGAGCCCCCAGGGGGCTCACAGCTTTTTCTTGAGTTTGTGCGGTGTGGCACACATGGAACCCCAAGATATTGCAGCCCATTCTTCCCTCCTGGACTGTGTGTCTTCCCCTGTGCCCATCCCTTCCTATACTCAATCCTTCCCCTCTGCCCCTCCCTCCTATCTCTTGGTATTCTTACTTATGTCGACTTGACTATACACCTATTTTCTTGTATGCCCTCCAGTTTTTTCCCCTTGCTGTTTTGAAATTTTTGGTCCCCCTCTGGAGTTTGACCTCCACTTATCAATTTTCTCTCTGTAGTGTGAGCTATTTGGGAAAGAACTCCCTTCCCAGGATCTATGCTGATCCCTCTCCCTCCTCCTACCCTTCTGCCTTCCCCACCGTACCCCATGCCACCCACTAGGCCACCACGGTATGTAGCCAGCCTGTGTGGTGGAGCTGTTGTGTACCCAACTGGCTAAGCCCCCTGACAACACTGGGGTCACACTTCTGATACCTGAGCTGTTGCCTCCATGTGTATGCCTAGGAGTGATTGCTTGTCATTATGGAGCATTGGAACTCCCAGCAATGGTCACTGTGCCAGGCAGCCCTTGCTGTGGCTGGGTTGCACTCACGGAGAAAGCCCCGGATCAGAGTGGGTCATATCAAGGTTGATTCTTTTCATGTTAAATCGATAAAACTCCAGAAAACAGGCTGCTCTTTTACGGCCATCTCTTTGATTGTCAATGAATTATTTAATGCTGCTTCTTAGGACCCTGCAGCCCTCCCTTCCTGGCTACACCCTGTGAATAAGGCCAGGCTCACTGGCTTGGTATGATACACGTTCTCTGCTACCCTGTCTACACTAGGATTGATGGGGATATTCTCACCACCACCAAGCTGCTATTTTTTGTGGAAAATATCGAACACAAGTTTGGTGACATGGAGTCTCTCAGTAAAATACATTTGGGTTCACTGTTGATCAAAACTTCTTCTGCTGCCCAATCTGCAGCCTTCCATGCTTGCAGCCATCTTGGCGACATTCTGGTGTCCATTATTTGTTATCAGTCTTTGAATATGGTTCAGGGAGTCATTTTCCATATGGGATCCCATTCTTCAAACTGATGATCAACTACAGGCCAACCTGGAACTAAGTGGACTTCATTCTGTTTGGCATGTTCAGAAAGGTTGTAAGGACAATTCCATCGATACCACTGCCTTTACTCTGGAATTTGAGGGAGATACGCTCCTGGAGAAGGTCAACATTATGGTTTACTGGTGTGATGTGAAGCTGTATGTCTCGCACCCATGAGCTGTTTTCAGTGTTTGCATTTCTGGCATATGCCTTCCCACTGCACGGAGGACCCTCTATGCAATGAACATGGACACCCATCCATGAGGGGAGCCCCTGTTGTCCATGTGTGTTAACTGTCACAGCCATCACTCTCCTAGCTCACCAGGTTGCCTGGTTTATAAGAAGGAACAGAAGATACAGGAGTACAAGTCCCTTCATCGTTCATCCTACACTGTGGCTCATCAGAAATATCACCATCTTCACCCTGTATTATGAAATCCAACTTTGCCTCTGTTATGTCAATTCCCACTCCCTTCTCCTCCTTGCCCAGTCCTGCCCCCCTCTCCTCCTCCCTTCATTAGTGCCACTGATGGAGATTCCTCCCAGGACCAACCCCCCCTCTTCTCTGGCATCAACAAGGCCAGAGGTCTGCTGCCACAACTCAAGCTGTGGGATCCACAGGTCATGCGCCCCTTGAGTCTAACCTCTTATTTATGTCTGTCACCCCCTCCTCATTCGTGACAGATGGTGACTCAGTGATGTGATAGCCTCCAGCCTGTTTGCCTCCCATTTGGATCCCCATGCCATGCTTATTCAATGGAACTATAGTGGATACTACCGTCACTTCATGGAGTTGCAGTCATTCATTTCCTTTTACTCAGAACTCTGTGTCATTCTCCAGGAATTTCATATTCACTGCCCAGTCACTGACCTTTCATGCGTTCCATGCTTTCTATCAGAACCAGGTCAGCCATCTGAGGGCTTCTGGTGGTGTTTGCATGTTGGTCTGTACAGAAATTGTTAGTACATGGATCCCCCTTCATATCACATTGGAAGCATCTGCCATCCAGGTCCACTTGCACTCTGCAATCATGGTTTGCAATCTCTATCCCCCTCCTGACAGGCCACCTACACCCACTGCCGTAACTACCCTCCTTCAGCAGCTCCCATCCCCCTTCCGCCTTCTAGGGGATTTCAATGTCCAGCACTCTTTAGGGGTCAGTGCTTTTTTGTCTAGTCGCAGGCTCCTCAATGACCAGTTTCCTGCTGACCACAACCTGTGCCTTCTTGATGATGGTTCCCCTACTCATTTTAGTGCCACAAATGGTATTTTTCCTTGCCGTTGATCTTTCGCTCACTTTCCCTCCCCTTTTTCCTTGCATAAACTGGTCACCACATGATGGCCTCTGAGATAGTGGCCACTCCCTGCTGATTCTCTTGTTCCCTGCCCACCTCCTGATGGTCAGGTAACCCCTACTGGACTTTCTGTCATGCTGATTGGCTTCTATATATCTCCAAGGTTGTCTTTAAACCTTATTTGTCAGGTTGTATTGATTAAGCCATTTGTGATCTGTCTGGTAAGATAATTCACGCCACCAGCATTGCCATTCCATGGCCAACAGGCTCTGTTCGCCGCCGGTCAGTTCTGTGGTGGGGCATAGCTATTACCACTGCCATCCAAGATCACTGACAAGCTTTGCAACATGTTAAGCAGCATTTGTCCTTCACTGGTCTTATTACCTTTAAGTGTCTTCAATCCAAAGCATGTTACTTAATCAAACAGAGCAACTGAGTGTGTTTGGAATGCTTTGTCTCCTCCCTATGTTCTTCTGTCCTTAGTCACAGGTGTGGGCTACACTCCACATCCTCCAAGGTTGTCAGCAGCAGTCTTCCATTCTGGGCCTTGCCTTTCCAGGTGGCCTTCGTACAGATCCACCAGTTCTCGCAGAACTCCTTCCGACCCATTTTGCAAACAGAATTGGCGTCAGTCTCCTACCCATACACTTACTCCTCCAGAAACAGGGGGCTGAAGCTTCCAACTTATGTTTTACTCCTTGTCAGGCATCATCCTACGTCAACCTCTGACTGAATGGAAACTACTTCTGACCCTCTCTTCTTCCCATGATTCAGCCCCTCGCCCTGATTCCATCCATAACAAATTGCTCCAACACCTTAATCCTCCACAGCAATAATATCTCCTCCAGATATTTAACCATATTTGGCTGCAAGGCATTTTCCTCTCTTGATGGAGGGACAGTATTGTGGTTCCTGCCTTAAGCCCAGCAAGGATCCATCATCCCTTGATAGTTAGTGGCCAATAAGTCTGACCAATATCACCTGCAAGTTATTTGAACAGATGGTGGCTAGTCAGCTCACTTGGGTCCTCGAATCTTGGAACCTTTTATTTCCTTACCACAGTTCGGCAGGCCTCTTCTCAGTGCTGCCATCTAGTCACAGTGTTCTTTGATCTCCATAAAGCTTACGACACAGCTTCGCGCCATCACATCCTACTACACTCCATTGAGTGGGATCTTCGGGGACCCCCTCCTGATTTTTACTTACCAGCTCCAACCCCACTGGTAGTTCAGAGTTTGCACTAGCACAGTTCTCAGCTCTCTGCAGGCCTAGGAAAATGGTGCTCCGCAGAGCTCCATATTAAGTTTCCTTTTTCTCATTGCTATTAATGGACTTGCAGCCTCTGCCAGACCATTAGTCACTCCTGCTCTGTATGTGGACAATTTTTGTATTTGGTCTAGTTCCCACTTGGTGCCATCCAGTGCACTTCCACGAGGACACTCACACACAATTTTCAATTATATCCTCTTAAGTCGAGGGTGGTGTGTTTCTGTCACTATAGAACAGTCCATCCTGACCTGCAGCTGTACCTCAATGCCTGTCACCTGACCATGGTCCTCCAGTTCCATTTCTTGGGTCTTTTTTCTTTTCATGAACTTAATGCTTAATGTCCTCCGCCTCCTTACCCACACCTCTTGGGGCACAGATCATTCAACTCTTCTCCATCTTTATTGGGAATTAGTTCCATCTCATGTGGGCTGTAGCTGTCAAGTTTATGGATCAGACGCCCCTTCCATGCTGCTCCTCGTGGACCCTGTTCACCATCATGTTATCTGTTCAATCACCAGTGCCATTAGCACTAGCCCTGTTGACAGTCTTCCAGCTGATGCTGGGATCCCTGCCCTATCGGTTCAGTAGTCCCAGCTCCTGGTTTCCTATGCCATCACAATCCACTCTTCCCTTCGTCACTCCTCTAGTTCTATTCTTTTGGTGCCTTCGGGACATTTCCCACTTGCTGCCCACCATAGGGTGAGTTTACTGACTGGGCTCCACCTTGCTTTTCTCTGCTGCAGTTTCCATCTCCCCTCATCGTTCTCCCCCCAACATTCTCTCCTAACCCCCGCCCTCCTGGTTAGTTCCTTGACCCCAGATTCAGATGGATCTCTTCCAGGGTTCGAAAGGCTCCATTGCTCCAATTGTGTTCCATTGTTCGTTCTGCCCACTCTTATGGCAGCTTCAGGATGCTACTGACTTTTACACCTTTCACATCTTCTGTTAGGACAGAACACCATCTCTTGCCTGCCACATGTGGGGTGTTTACCACAAAAGTGATGGCCATCTATTGGACCATCCACTTTAGTAAACAGCTCTCCTTCACTCAAGTTTTGTTAAGCATGGACTCAATGAGTGGCCTTCAAGCTATAGCTCAGTATTTTTCCCATCATCCCTTGGCATCGGCCATCCACGACCTTTTCAGTGATCTTGGCAATGCTGCTTGTTTTGTTGACACTCTTTGGGTTGCTGGCAATGTGGGTATCCCGGGTAATGAACTTGCTGATCACCTGCCTGGGAGCAGAGTGGGGGGGGGGGGGGGGGGGGGCAGCAGCCAACTAGCCCCCTCTTCTCAATGACCCCTCCAGGGACAGATTTGCAGCTTTGTGTCCAATCCCTTTTCTTAAGGAGGTATCCCCTTGTCTAATAAACTTCATACAAACAAGGAGACCCCCACCACATGGTGTTCTTCCTTCCATCTCTCCTCGTGGGAATGTAACATCCTCTGCCATCTTTTTATTGGCCATACTGTGTTGACTCATGGTTTTTTATTTTGCAATGAAGCCCCCTCCCCCCCCCCCCCCCCCCTTTTGTAGTTGCGGGGCCCATTCACAGTGACATAGATTTCTAGACTGCCCCCACCTTTTGGCCCTGCTAAGTACACCATCCCACCTTCCTTGTCCCAGGTGCCAGTAGACGACTCTCACATGGTTACTCCTGTTACTCCTGTCCTTGGTTTTCTTTTCTATATGAAAGTGGTTTGTCCTCCCAGGTTTAAGTACCTGAATTTCCATCTGGAACTGGAATCCCTCGGTTAGTGTTGGCATTGGTTGTGGACACCTTAGCCTTGCCTTCGTACTTGCCAGGTTCTGGCCCCTTTTCCCTATAGTTTGCTCATCTTTTGTGTCATTTTGTTTTCCTTTGTCTTGTGTCTTCTTCCCCTGTACCTTTTACCTCTTTGTTTGCCCTTTTTCCTTACCCCTTGATTGGATTGGCTGTTTGTGCTGTTCCTCTCTTGGTTTCTGCCACCATAGATCATGAGACTGATGACCTCACTGTTTATTTCCCTCCCCCCCGTCCCCACCAATCAATGAATCAACTAACATTAAGGAATTCAGGCTCACACACAGAGGTATTGCCTGTCTTTCTACTTGTATACCATCAGTGAATAGAATAGAATGGGGGATAGTTATGCTCGTAAGCTATGCACCCTTCTTCAACATTGTAAGATGACTTGTGGAGTACAAATGTAAGCCCAGGTGTATGTCTAGAAACATATGTAAACAGTGTGGATAACAGTGATATTTTTACTAAAATATATGCTTACCTTAGGGCATGCAACAGTACAGTTCATGATCGTGTGACATCGAAAAACAGAATAATTGTCATTAATTTTTCTCATTCGGTGTTCACTGTATTCATCACGTGAATCAATTATCCATCTATATGCCTGCAATGAAACATGATTATTAGCCCCTGCCAGAAAATTAGGAGAATGTGTTTTATTCATAACATCATCCACAGAAGCTACACCACACAAAAATATTATGTACATAAAATATAAGCAGTATCACAGTCACACTGGGTGTAGTCCTTTATAATATTATATTTAAATGAAAACAAGCATCCAGTCTTTAACATGGAGTGGAAATCCAAACAAGAATTGTGCTGGAGGAAGGGAAAGACAAGAAAGAAGGTAAGAGTAGAAACATATTATGGTTAAACATAAATAATTTAGGAGTAAGGGTAACAGCTCAACAAACAGTAGTGGCATTGCGTCATTGACAGGAACATAAAAAACTGCACAGGCTCTCAGACAAATCCTTTTTTGAGGTAAAATGTGCCATGACTGCAATTCTGAAGATAGACTAGTGCAAGGAGTTGTGTCAGATGGAGTGGGCAAGAAGAGAAAGATATAGGCAGTGAGAGGAAGGTACAAAAAATTACCTTCATCTTTTGTACCTCCCTTCTGAGTAACTTATATTTCCTGTTTTCATAGACTGAAGCAGTACGCTACTTGATGACTGTGTAGTCAATGAGTATTGCTCTACTCTTACAGCAACAGTTTCAGCACAAGGGATATGCAATTAGTAATTCTGAAAGCACATGTGCATTTAAGCTGCCTCAGTGAAATATGATGATTCCTTGAATGCACACGTGCAGATGTTAGAAATTCTCAAGTTGCTAGTTAAGCATTTTTACTTGCTTGAACACCTTCTGACTTGTCAAACAAGTCTTTTAACTTGCTATGGTACAACAGATCTGAGACCTTCTCCACCTCAATTATACAAACATATATAATAAGTTTATTTCTTTTATTAGTTCGCTTACTCATTTATTTATTTATTTACACTGGTCAGAGTTTCACTCTTTGGGATTCCCCTTACACTGGCTCAGACACTATCATTTTGCAATGTTGGCATTTATATTTTTGTCATACATAAAAGTAATTCCTGAACATACACTATTAATTTACAATACAGTAAGGGTTACACACAGACAATAGTTATCCTAGGAAGGAGAGGGGTGAAAAAAGGAGAGTAAATGTGGAGAGAAAAATAGTCTTTGAGTGAAGAGGAAAAGCAGTTTGGAGGTTAAAATGTGCCTAAGAGTTTGGTTAATGACCTTGAAGCTGTAGGATGTAATGTATTCATACTCAGCAAAAAGAAAAGATAGAGTTACCATTATTTGATTAGATAAGTAATAAATTCATTTTATATGCAAAAATTTGTAATTTTTCCATTGTTGTGAGGCACGTCATTCCATCATCTTGATAAACATTTCTGGTATAAGAGAAACTTTAAAAATCATGTAGGAAGTAAAGATCAAGTGAATTGTGAGTCACTATTGGTGATGTAAAAATGTTCCATTCATGAACAGATAAAATTTGTAGTAACTCAGGAAAATACAGAGGAAATGCACGGCATGGTGATAATGTCTTTGGACTGTATATAACCAAGGTATTTCTCTATATTAATAAATCATATAATTAAAGCTTACATTAGTTCTATGTCCTTTTTTGCCATCCAAGAACAACGTCTCAAGTTAGCATTCCACGAAGCATTCTTAATAACCAGTTAGTTGAATCAGACAGATTAAGGTATAATTATGAATCACAATACTGTGTGGAATCAGATGGATAAAAGTGAAAGAGAGAGAGGGGGAAGGGGGCTACTCTACTATATTCTTTGGCAATGTGATCTACTACGCTTTCACTGAATAATCAATGTTCAAAGTTGCATATCAGACATGTCAGAGAATGCTTAAAAGCAGTTTTCCAAATTTAAACTGTAGGGATATTCAAAAGAACTGCATAAACAACAGAGCATGAATATACAAATACATACTGTCTCATTATATATGAATGATCCCGTAGCTGCTTCTTGCTCCTTTTTTTATTATTCTGGGTGCTTTAGATAGACAAGGTACTACTAAGTGAGATTTCCAGTGTGTGCCTGTGCTTAACAGATAAAGGATTGCACCATAACCTAAGAGTGAAATTAAAAATTAAAATTACTTTTCCAAACTATGTGAGTGTGTGCTTCAATATATTAATGTCAACATTGCGAAATCTCAGAGAAAGATCTAATGAATATATTTAACACAATTTGTGCTACTTACAGCACTCGATTACAATAATGCTATAATACTGCTGCACCAAGTTTCAAGAATTTATTATAAATAACTATGAATACAAGGACTCTTAAAGAGGCAGTTCAGAGGTCATGTTCTATTGTCAGTTCCATTATAAAAACTTTAGCTGGAAAAGTTTACATGCAATTGAGCTAAAACTTTTTCAGTAACTAAAGCAAATTCAACTCCTATAACAATTAGGAAAATTGTAAATTATTAAACAACAGAGGTATTAATCAATATGTGTCTGAGAAAGGGGCCATTTAGATGCTGCAACCTGTGCCTAGAGCGGATGATAGTAGATATTCCATTTGACAGTCGCTGCACCTATATATAAATATGGCCATAGAGACAGTAAAGTGGAGACATTTCACAAAGAGATACCAATCTGACTCTATGAATTAAATGCCTGCTTGCACTGTGCCTTGAATGATGTCACAGTTGGGCAGTTACCAAAAGCATTTTTGATAAAAGTAGGTAGTGAATTTGTGAGAACTGTACATCAGCCCCGATCGCTTAGATTTCACGCAAGTAACTGTTCATGTGCTACCTGTAATGTCAGCGAAACTACATGGGGAGTGGCAAGACTGTTTTCCATTTTTAAGTTGAGCAATTAACTTTTGGTGATTAGAGGCCCAGCAACAGACCACTTTACCAGGAACTTTCCACAGAGGTCACCTCTGAACTGTTAATGTGCTGTTTCTGATAGGGACATTAGTATTATTATTATCATGAATATTATCATATTTTGTGCATGTGAACTTTTACTGAATATATCTATCAGTTAAAATTTATAACTTTTATTTATAGTCATTGTTTCTGATCCCGGTGAGTAAATAGCAAGTAGGAACTTTTTCAGTGAGCACAGTGAGTAATGTGGACTTGCAGACTGGAAATTATGGTCAGTACGTTCTCCATCGTTTTCTGGCTGACCACGATAGTTTTCATGCTCTTGTAGATGGCGAAGATAATTTACCCACCACCCCACATATGGTGCCAAAGCTCAGAAACTGAACTGTGGAAGTGTTCAGTACAAAACACGGAACTTGGTAGGCACTAACATGATACTGAAGTGAAATATGACAAAATCAGCACAACAACAGTGTTAAGATTTGCTCACAAGTGAGAAACTGAATTGTGAAGGTCGGCCTCAGTATCCTTGAACATGGTGGAAGGAGGTAAGAAGGCGACACTACACGCAGCTACCACTGGCACTGAGATTAGAAGAAGATGGTGCATTAACATGGAGCTGTGTGGATCTACAAGTTACCTGCAAGCTATTGTGTGTGCTCACCAGTGCCCAACTCCCTGCTCCCCCCTTTTCCCCTTGTGCTACTGCAGTAGGCAATATTCACCATCATCCTCACCACCACAGCTGTTGCTGCCTGGATTACATCGCAACACGTCACATAGCATTTGCTGGTACACAACCAGCATCACTCATCAAAGTCAAGCAATTAAGTCATGAATATTTAAAGGATTTGTTAATTGTTTCTAACAGGCTATTAAAGATGGAATCAAATGATAGGGATGATGTGAAAGTTATGATGGAATCAGGCTCTGACGATGAATCCTCAGAATTAGAAATTGAAATTAATAAGGATGGTTCTGTGAAAGTAATAAATTAAAAATCTGAATGTGGTTTGTCAAAAGTTGAACTGTAGGTAAAATTCAATGTTACTGCAAAGTCAGAACTAATCTTTGATGATGAGGTAAATGAAGTTGAGGTCAAAAAAGAAAAAGTGGAATTAATAGAGTTATCAGACAATGAAATGGAGTTCAATATTTCTGAAATTCAACTAACTCAGGGAATACTAGAAGCTCCTTTAAAACGAGTGGAAATGCCAATTGGGAAGGTAGAGGCATCAAACTGGATGCAATTATTGTTTCTAAACTTAAATCGCTTCATAAAGAGCTAAAGGATGCAAGTAAAAAATTGAATAGTACGACTGAATCCAGTAGTAAAGAACTAAAGGATAATAGTAAAGAACTAAAGGGTAGTAGCAAAGAACTAAAGGATGAAATGACCTCAAAATTGTATAGCTTAAATTACAAAACTGATTCTAAGTAAAGTGCTCTGCAAATCAAAGTAGGGCAACAACTAATTAAATTGCATAGTATTTTCAGAACCAAACTTGGTGAAGTTCATAAAGATGTCAAAGATGTAGATGATCTTATGGAAGTGAGATTGTCACAAAGAATAGCAATCAATCCAAACTTTTCTCTAATCAGTATGAGGAAGTAACTAATAAAGTAATTGTCTTTCAGAAGGATATTAAGATAGTAAAATCTGACTGTGAGAAATTACGTGAGGATGTTCATAAAAAATTTTCTGATTGAGTGGAAGCAGTAGAACTACAGGTAGAAGAACTAAATACCAGTATTACTAACACAGAAAATAGAGTAATCTCTGGAAGTTCTTTCAGTGCTATATTACAGCCTGTTGCTTCAGTTGACACAGCTTTTATTGGATGTTGCCAATTTCTATGTTTTGATCCAGATAAACAAATTCTCCCATTAGAGTTCTGCAATGATTTTGAGGATGTTTTACCAAATGCATGGACAGAATGTGAACAAAATTTCTTTCATAGGAAGTCATTTGTCAGGAGATGCTTTGCGATGGCCTGCTGATGTAATGATTAGATGCAAAACTCTTTCTGAATTTAAAACTGCATTTTTTTAATGAGTACTGGTGACACAACAAACAAAACAAAGTTTTGAGACAACTTTGGATTGCTACAAAGTTTACTACAGGTCGTGAATTAGTTGAAGAGTTTTCTAGAAGATGGGATTCATGGCTGTCACATATGAAAGAAAAATTACACTGGAAATGACAGTCATGGGACTACAAGGTAAACGCCATTGGTATTGACAGAAAAGAATCACCTCCATACCCAGAGATAACATAGATAGTTTCATTTAGTATCTGGAGTGAGTGGAAAGAACAGCTGCTGTTGAGGAGCAGGTGCAGAATAATAATAGATCTTCCAACAGTCATATAAACAACAAAAATAATGACAGTGGGAACATGAATGTTAGAATACATGACCTAATTATCATGTTCAAGGCCATGGTAGAGGGAGAGGAGGCAGGAAGCCACTGTGCTTTCGCAATAATTATTATGATGAAGGCAGAAACGAAAGCAATGCACCACTGAGACAAGATGGAGAGCAGAATGCTACCCAATCTGATGCTGAATTGAATGAACACAACAGGCTGCATGTAGCAAACTAAGTCCTGTCTATGAAGGAACTGGTGCTCACAAGGTAGAAACAGTAACACAGCCAACAACAAAAACACAGACTACAGTCAGTCATCACAAGCAAACTGATCATAGGGATGATAAAATAGGAACAGACAGTACCAGTGATGTGCTAAACCACTCTCATTACAGAGCTGACAGCATTTTGGACACATTAGAAAAATGTGGTCTACGGGTAGTGTCTTTGATTCATAATCAAAATGTCTACGGTCCCGGGTTCGATCCCCGCCACTGCCTAAATTTTGATAAATAATCAGCACTGGCGGCCGAAGTCTTCTGGCATAAGAAGTCAGCCTCATTCTGCCAACGGCCTTGTCAAAGAGGGCGGAGGAGCGGATAGAGGTTCAGGGCACTCTCTTGTCCTAGGGGTGGGAAATTGCCCCTAAAGGCGGAAGAATCAGCACTGATCAACGGCATGAGGATGCAGAAGGGAATGGAAACCACTGCATTAAAGACACGTAATGTGTATCCACAGGACACGTGGCCTGTAGTTGAAGAAGTGTCATGATGATCTCTCCATTGGCAAAATATTTCGGAATAGTTCCCCATTCGGATCTCCGGGAGGGGACTGCCAAGGGGGAGGTTACCATGAGAAAAAGATTGAATAATCAACGAAAGGATAATGTTCTACGAGTCGGGGCGTGGAATGTCAGAAGCTTGAACGTGGTAGGGAAACTAGAAAATCTGAAAAGGGAAATGCAAAGGCTCAATCTAGATATAGTAGGGGCCAGTGAAGTGAAGTGGAAGGAAGGCAAGGATTTCTGGTCAGATGAGTATCGGGTAATATCAACAGCAGCAGAAAGTGGTATAACAGGTGTAGGATTTGTTATGAATAAGAAGGTAGGGCAGAGGGTCTGTTACTGTGAACAGTTAAGTGACCGGGTTGTTCTAATCAGAATCGACAGCAGACCAACACCGACAACGATAGTTCAGGTATACATGCCAATGTCGCAAGCTGAAGATGAACAGATAGAGAAAGTGTATGAGGATATTGAAAGGGTAATGCAGTATGTAAAGGGGGACGAAAATCTAATAGTCATGGGCGACTGGAATGCAGTTGTAGGGGAAGGAGTAGAAGAAAAGGTTACAGGAGAATATGGGCTTGGGACAAGGAATGAAAGAGGAGAAAGACTAATTGAGTTCTGTAACAAGTTTCAGCTAGTAATAGCGAATACCCTGTTCAAGAACCACAAGAGGAGGAGGTGTACTTGGAAAAGGCCGGGAGATACGGGAAGATTTCAATTAGATTACATCATGGTCAGACAGAGATTCCGAAATCAGATACTGGATTGTAAGGCTCCCCAGAAGCAGATATAGACTCAGATCACAATATAGTAGTGATGAAGAGTAGGCTGAAGTTCAAGACATTAGTCAGGAAGAATCAATACGCTAAGAAGTGGGATACGGAAGTTCTAAGGAATGACTAGATACGTTTGAAGTTCTCTAACGCTATAGATACAGCAATAAGGAATAGCGCAGTAGGCAACACAGTTGAAGAGGAATGGACGTCTCTAAAAAGGGCCATCACAGAAGTTGGGAAGGAAAACATAGGTACAAAGAAGGTAGCTGCGAAGAAACCATGGGTAACAGAAGAAATACTTCAGTTGATTGATGAAAGGAGGAAGTACAAACATGTTCCGGGAAAATCAGGAATACAGAAATACAAGTCACTGAGGAATGAAATAAATAGGAAGTGCAGGGAAGCTAAGACGAAATGGCTGCAGGGAAAATGTGAAGACATCGAAAAAGATATGATTGTCGGAAGGACAGACTCAGCATACAGGAAAGTCAAAACAACCTTTGGTGACATTAAAAGCAATGGTGGTAACATTAAGAGTGCAACGGGAATTCCACTGTTAAATGCAGAGGAGAGAGCAGATAGGTGGAAAGAATACATTGAAAGCCTCTATGAGGGTGAAGATTTGTCTGATGTGATAGAAGAAGAAACAGGAGTCGATTTAGAAGAGATAGGGGATCCAGTATTAGAATCGGAATTTAAAAGAGCTTTGGAGGACTTACGGTCAAATAAGGCAGAAGGGATAGATAACATTCCATCAGAATTCTAAAATCATTAGGGGAAGTGGCAACAAAACGACTATTCACATTGGTGTGTAGAATATATGAGTCTGGCGACATACCATCTGACTTTCGGAAAAGCATCATCCACACAATTCCGAAGACGGCAAGAGCTGACAAGTGCGAGAATTATCGCACAATCAGCATAACAGCTCATGCATCGAAGCTGCTTACAAGAATAATATACAGAAGAATGGAAAAGAAAATTGAGAATGTGCTAGCCGATGATCAGTTTGGCTTTAGGAAAAGTAAAGGCATGAGAGAGGCAATTCTGACGTTATGGCTAATAATGGAAGCAAGGCTAAAGAAAAATCAAGACACGTTCATAGTATTTGTCGACCTGGAAAAAGCGTTCGACAATATAAAATTGTGCAAGCTGTTCAAGATTCTGAAAAAAGTTGGGGTAAGCTATAGGGAGAGATGGGTCATATACAATATGTACAACAACCAAGAGGGAATAATAAGAGTGGATGATCAAGAACGAAGTGCTCGTATTAAGAAGGGAGTAAGACAAGGCTGTAGCCTTTCGCCCCTACTCTTCAATCTGTACATCGAGGAAGCAATGATGGAAATAAAAGAAAGGTTCAGGAGTGGAATTAAAATACAGGGTGAAAGGATATCAATGATTCGATTCGCTGATGACATTGCTATCCTGAGTGAAAGTAAAGAAGAATTAAATGATCTGCTGAACAGAATGAACAGTCTAATGAGTACACAGTATGGTTTGAGAGTAAATCGGAGAAAGGCGAAGGTAATGAGAAGTAGTAAAAATGAGAACAGCGAGAAACTTAACATCAGGATTGACGGTCACGAAGTCAATGAAGTTAAAGAATTCTGCTACCTAGGCAGTAAAATAACCAATGACGGACGGAGCAAGGAGGACATCAAAAGCAGACTCGCTATGGCAAAAAAGGCATTTCTGCCCAAGAGAAGTCTACTAATATCAAATACCGGCCTTAATTTGAGGAAGAAATTTCTGAGGATGTACGTCTGGAGTACAGCATTGTATGGTAGTGAAACATGGACTGTGCGAAAACCGGAACAGAAGAGAATCGAAGCATTTGAGATGTGGTGCTATAGACGAATGTTGAAAATTAGGTGGACTGATAAGGTAAGGAACGAGGAGGTTCTACGCAGAATCGGAGAGGAAAGGAATATGTGGAAAACACTGATAAGGAGAAGGGACAGGATGATAGGACATCTGCTAAGACATGAGGGAATGACTTCCATGGTACTAGAGGGAGCTGTAGAGGGCAAAAACTGTAGAGGAAGACAGAGATTGGAATACGTCAAGCAAATAATTGAGGACATAGGTTGCAAGTGCTACTCTGAGATGAAGAGGTTAGCACAGGAAAGGAATTCGGGCCGCATCAAACCAGTCAGTAGACTGATGAAGAGAGGGAAAAAAAAGGGGGGGGGGGAGAACAAATTGACTGGTCTGGATCAGATAAGGATTAGGATGAAGTACATCTTTATATCTTCAACAATAATGGCAATCTGAAGGCTTAAGTTTTGGTAGAGGAAGTAGAGTCAGTTTTGCAAAGTTTTCAAGAGGAGGAGTCATTAGATGAAGGACGTAGCAATAATAATGAGATCAAGGAACCTATTAGCTGTATTGACTTGCCACAAACTGTAAAAGTTGACAACAGTATTGTAGACAGCAATGTTGTGCATGGACACAGTTGCTTAGAGATAGAGAGCAGTTTAGCTGATTTGTAGCAAACGAAAGTTGAGAAAGTTGTCATGTGCTTTGATTTAAAATTGGTGTAATGGTTAGAAAAGGCAACTGTGAATGTAGAGATTGATGACCCTGTGAATCTGAATTAAAATACACCTGCAGCTGAACATTATTAGTTTAACTAGAAACATATTGAAAAGGATTATTAGAAGCCTCTTAAGAGGAACCTGTTCAAGTAAGAATAATTCACCCTATTATAAAAACTAACATCTCAGGAGTAACAGTGGATTGTCTTTTTGATAGTGGCAGTGATGTAAGTGCTTTGTCCCAAATATTCTTTGATTCTGTTCCTAATAAGAATGAGTTAACTGCCACGAAAGTAAGTGATTTAAGAATAATGGATGCTACAGGGTCTCTAGACCAGTAAAGCACAAAGCTTTGATACCAGTTGGTATGCACAACATAATAATAGAGCATCACTGTTTAGTCATGCTCAGTTTAAGTGTCAAAACGTTAAGTGGTACAGGTGTTTTACTGAAACATTTAGGAAAGATTGACTTTGATCAGAGTCACTTAGTACTAATTTTACCAGTCTCAAGTGATTATAGAGCCTTTCATTGGAAATTATGTTGGCAGTAATAATTAAGCATGGGAACTTCCTATTTGAGTAATAAGAAATAAGGGATACTTGCAAAATGATACTGAGTTCAAAAATAATGTGTGATATGCTGGCGCAGATGAGAACTATATCCTCGACGAAACAGAGGCTAAGGGACAGTCAAGACATCAAACTTCTGGTGAAAGAGCCTTGGACAGGAAAAGAAGGTACGACAGAAATCTTCCCCCACATTGGTGAATTAGTGTTAGTCAGAACTAAAGAAGAATCTAAGAAAATTTCAGCAGAAATAAAGGAGTTTATGCATTTTTATCAATGATGATTCAGGAGAACAGGTAAGCCTCCTGCAAATACATACCATTTGGAATACTCAAAAACTAAGAAAGAACTAGGTCTATGAAACACTGTAGAGCAGAGGCCTTTCAAAACTGACAATAATTACTAATTAGATTCTGTATGAAGCCTGCCGCTCTTTGGTGGATACACAGTTTGGCACACTGTGTGGCCCAGCTGGTTGAAACTTTATTTCCCTTTCAAGTTTCATTCTCTTCTTCTGTTCCAGCACTAGCAAGTAAGGTGTTATGGTGTGAAGTCAGCACTGGTAGGCCAGTCGGGAATGACAGGGAAGAGAAGGATCTGAGAAGAATTCAGCCAACTGTGCGCTGACTGACCTCCCTTTCAGGATGGCAATGCAACAGCAGTGGCCCCCTAGGTGAAGAAGACATAAGCAACACACCCAACTGGTGGCACCCCACTTTGATAGTAGTGTCAATGTTAGCCACTTCATTAGAAACCTATGTAGCACAGACTTGTTTATCTATTCTGGAGAAGGCATTATTTTGTATGTCAACCTTTGCTTGCGACACATATCAAAGTTAAGTATTGTAATTGTCTTTTGTACTAAAACTCATTACTACAAGTTGTTTGACTGCTTTTTTAGCAAACCGAGGATGCAGGGCTCCTAGACACAACAATGGAAATGAGATGGGGAAAAAAAAAAAAAAACACTGGCGATGAGGTGAATGAATACTGTTGCGACAACCTGTTACCAGAGCCAACCAGCTGCCAGATATTTTGTTTTGTGGTGGGCTTTTATGTTTTGCTGGCACCTTAAATCTACTTTGTCTTTTCTTTGTGGGGTGTGTTAACATGTTTTAAGAGTGTCTATTATAGTGCTTTTTCTATGCAGTGTTTTCAGGTGGGTTTGGAGAAATTTTCTTAGCCTGTGTGCTTATTTTGATTGCTTGCATTGTCTGTTTATTGCATTTGCCTATTTCAAAATGAGCAACCCATCTCTTCCACCCCTGATCAAGCACCTCAGCTGCAAGCAATAGATGCAATGCAGCTAACACAGATGTTTCAGTTTCAGATGCAGCAGACTGAAACCCTTCTAAACACGGTACTGCAGTTACTCGCCAATCGAACACAACATGCCACAACTGTAGCTCCGAGTGCCATACTGTGTGCCATACCGCCTTTTTGTCTGCTTAACAAAACAGAAGAGGAATGCTCAAGTCGTTGCAACAATATGAAGCCCACATCATTGCTCATAGTATATCAGGTGCTGTGAAACTACATTATTTTTTATCAATGGTAGGATGCGCAGTCTTTTGCCTCATTCAGAAATTGTTCCCTAACACCATTTGTAATGCCCCCACAATTTTATGAAAGTCTGGAGACACTTGCATTCCAGCCATTTCGAACACGTGTTATTTTAAAGCAGGGAAGGATGAGCATGGGGTACTGCACCCATTTATTGTTTGTGCAGGAGAAACTGGAATGGAGATAATTGAGATAATTCATTAGTGCTGGCAAGTTATCAGCACAACCTGCCAAGAATAAGCAAATATGGCCCAGAAGCTCAATGGCCAGCTGCAAAGAGTAATGTAGCATTGTATTGTTAAAAAACAAATGGAGAGACTCGAAATAGTGATTGTTTATTAGACATTGAACTGCTGTTGAGAGTATATGGACTAGACGTGGATAGTCAGCCACAATAAAAGCTTATGTATTAATTGTGTTCAAAAATGGGTAATTAACTGATTCTGGGTGCTCGGTAATGTATGGGCTTACTGCGGTGTCACCGCCAGACACCACACTTGCTAGGTGGTAGCCTTTAAATCGGCCGTTGTCCGGTAGTATACGTCGGACCCGCGTGTCACCACTGTCAGTGATTGCAGACCGAGCACCCTCACGGCAGGTCTAGAGAGACTTCCTAGCACTCGCCCAGTTGTTCAGCCGACTTTGCTAGCGATGGTTCAATGACAAAATACGCTCTCATTTGCCGAGACGATAGTTGGCACAAGCCTTAAGCTACATTATTTGCTACGACCTAGCAAGGCGCCATATTCAGTTACCATTGATATTGTGAATCATGTACTGCCACGAGTGACGTGCATCATTAATGGATTAAAGTTAAGTATTCCACCAGCTACGTCCGTTTTTCTCAATTCTAATTCCCTTGTCATGTTCCAGACCTCACACCAGCCTGCGTGAGCTAAAACGCATGTATTTCAGCCTCCTTTATTAACACGGTGTTGGCTCTCCTGCCAACCACAACATTGGCGACGAGAGTAAAAGTGTTCTTATCTACATTGCCTTGATTTACTTGTGTAATGGCTTCGCCACAATCTCCAGATGTACTGTCCGAATTTTATCGCTTACAGAATCAGCAGATGCAGGCCTTACTGGATGCTCTTGGACAGCTCGTCCAGGGTCAACATGCGCTGCAAAACGATGCGGCAGCAGCCGCTTCACCGCTAACGCAACCACAACACGCAGTTGCACCCACTTTTCGACCTTTTGATGCTGCATTGGAAAGCTGGACGTAATTGTCACGCCAATTTGGATTCCATCTCGCCGCCTACAAAATTCAAGGTAACGAGCGGCAGCCTTTTCTCCTTTCTTCAGTAGGGGTGACCACGTACCATTTGATAGTCAAATTATTTCCCCGACACGATGTAGCAACTCTGTCCTATGAAGAAATTTTGTGTTCATTAGATGCATATTTCAAAGAATCAGTCAATGTAGTTGCCAAACAATATACCTTCTTTCGTACAAAACATACGGCAGGTCAGACTAATCGGGAGTGGGTTGCAACCTTGCAAGGCCTTACAGGGATTGTGCTTTTGAGTGTCAATGTGGACTCCCTTATTCAGATACTATGGTACGTGATGCAATTGCACAGAACGTTTCTGATTTTCGTATAAGGGAACAGATTTTGAAACTAGTCAATCCCTCCCTTCAGCAAGTGATGGACATATTGGATCGGCAGGACACACTTGACTTTGCTCAGGAATCATTTGAAACTTCACCAGCAGTGTGTCAGGTTCACCGGCCCGCCGGGTGAGCTGCACGGAGCAGTAAACAGCCCTCGCGCCCAGCCGCGCCACTGCCGCCAGGCTCTCAGCCACGTGTGCCGCGCTGGCAAGCAAATGCAGTGATCAAATCATGCCCGCGGTGTGTTACTAAGCATTTGCACGAGAACTGCCGTGACGCCAGGCTATTTTCTTTTATTGTAATAAAAAAGGACATGTTCAGAGTGTTTGCCTGAAAAAGCTCAGATCGGAAGCTCAAAACCGTTCCAGACCCTTTGCTTTGCGCCGGAATCGGAATCAAATCAAAGATACTCAGGCTTGCGAAACTTCGCCCATGGAAAATCATGTAGTTCATTCCACTCCGCCCAGTGCCACTCTCTCTAACTGTGACTGTGTTCGTCCCAAAAGTAGTGTGCATCGACATCGCCGGATCTCCCGACAAGTCGCAAGTGATTATGTACCAGTGTCAGTTCACGTTGCACGAGACAGTCGCTCTTGTCGTCAGCAGGACAATAAACTTTTTGTAGACTTGGACATTAAAGGCAAAGTGATACCATTTCAGCTCGATACCGAAGCTGCAGTTTCACTGGTCAATCAAGACACTTACAAACTGCTGGGCACACCTCCGTTGCATGCCGCAAATGTTAAGTTAAGTAATTATTCAGGGCAAGGTATCCCTGTGTTAGGACAGTGCAGCCTTCTTGCAACATACAGAGGACAAACAAAACTTGTGTCATTTTACGCCCTTCATTCTTCTTCTGCAGTGAACTTGTTTGGTTTCGATTTATTTCAGTTGTTTAACTTGTCTATAGTACATCTGGTCCTATCAGTGAACCAGACAGTGTTTCTCGTCTATGTGAAGAATTTGCAGACATTTTTTCACCGGGCCTCAGTTGCACTACGAACTATACAGCACCTTTGGAACTGAAAGTAAACGGGCAACCGAAATTTTTCAGAGCGCGCAATGTTCCCCACGCATTGCTTGACGAGGTCGCAAAAACGTTACACGATTTGGAATCGCAAGATGTAATTGAACTTATGCAGGCTTCTCTCTGGGCATCACCCTTAGTAATTTTGCCAAAACCTTCTGGAAAGTTGAGACTTTGTGTGGACTTCAAGGCAACAGTGAATCCACAACTAGTGATGGCAACTTTTCCTTTACCCCGCCTGGAAGATCTTTTTGATAAACTGTGCCTGGGTAAATATTTTTTGAAGTTGGACCTCGCCGATGAGTACTTGCAAATACCGGTGGACAATGAATCCCAGCGCGTTTTGGTGGTTAACACGCATCTTGGTTTGTATCGATTCAAACGACTGCCATTCAGGTGTGCATCCGCCCCTGCATTGTTGCAGCGATATCTGCAAACTGTTTGTGCATCGGTCCCAACTGCAGCAAATTATCTGGACGATATTGTGATCTCCGGAAAGACGGAAGAAGAACATTTGGCCAGTCTCAGAACAATATTTCAGGTCTTGCAACAAAATGGTCTTCGCTTGCGGAAGGACAAATGTGTGTTTTTTGCTCGGGATTTGCCATACCAAGGCATACATCCCAGTCCAACGCACCTCCGTGCCATACAAGACTTGTCGTCGCCGCAGAATTTGAAGCAGCTACAGAGTGTGCAGGGAAAAATCAACTATTATCATAAATATATCCCACATGTCTCTTCCATTTCAGCTCCGCTTCATCGCTTACGCCGTAAAGGTGTTCCGTTCTTCTAGATGACAAAATGCGAACGCGCCTTTCACCAGTTGAAACTGGCGTTGCTTTCCAATACTTGCCTTACGCCATTCGATCCCCAGAAGCCCCTCTTGTTGATGGTGGATGCATCGGATTTCAGGATCGGTGCTGTGCTTGCGCACAAAGATGGATCACACGATCGCCCTATTGCTTTTGCTTCCAAATTGCTCTCGTCTGCTCAAAGAAATTATTCACAGATCGAGAAAGAAGCATTGGCTCTCGTATTTGGTGTTACAAAGTTTCATGATTTCTTGTATGGTCGTCACTTTACCATAATCACAGACCACAAACCTTTGACATCGCTTTTTCATCCGACCGAGCCTCTACCTCCACGTACAGCGCAGAAATTCATTCGCTGGTCTATTTTCCTCTCGCAGTACCGCTACGATATCTTGTATCGGTCCACTGCTAAGCACGGAAACGCCGATGCGTTGTCCCGCTTGCCTGTTGCTGAGGATAGAGCATTCAATTCCTCTGAACTTGCTTGCATGTTCATTGATGCGGAAACCGATGACGTGGTCGAATCGTTTCCGATTGATTTTCATCATGTAGCTACGGCCACAGCTGCCGACCCTGTCCTTGCTCCCGTTCTGCGTTTTGTTGCTATGCAATGACCCTTGTCAAAGTCACCCGTTCATTCACCGATTTTTTGCTCACAAGGAGAGACTTTTTGTACGACGTGGTGTTTTGCTGATGCGTTCTGATAATGATCAGTCCAGGGTCGTGGTACCACGTTTGTTACAGTCCTCTGTCTTACAGCTTCTCCACCAACGACATTGTGGTATAGTGAGAACGAAACAACTTGCTCGTCAGCACTGTACTTGGTTCGGAATCGATGCCGCGATTACGAATATGTGCTCTTCTTGCATGGTGTGTGCCGAACAACAACCAGCACCACCGCGGAATTTCTTTGCATGGCCAAAAGCCATTTCTCCTTAGCAACGCTTACACATCGATTTTGCTGGTTCCTTCTGGAATGCTCAATGGTTGGTTGTGGTAGATTCATTCAGTAATTTTCCTTTTGTTGTCCGGATGTCTTCCACGACCAATCCTAGCGTTATCCACTATCTTTTGCATTGAAGGTCTTCCACAGACTATTGTTTCCGACAATGGCCCACAATTCATATCCGCAGATTTTCAGTTATTCTGCAAGGCCAATGGTATTCAACATCTGACTTCCGTGCCGTTATCGCCACAGTCAAACAGTGCCGCTGAATGATTGGTCAGGACTTTCAAGTCACAGATGTTGAAGTTCAAAGAGTCGCGTCATTTGCACAAGCATTCAGCTACGTTATTTGCTACGACCTAGGAAGGTGCCATATTCAGTTACCATTGATATTGTGAATCATGTACTGTCACGAGCGTCATGCATCATTAATGGATTAAAGTTAAGTATTCCACCAGCTACATCCATTTTTCTCAATTCTAATGCCCTTGTCATGTTCCAGACCTCACGCCATCCTGCGTGAGCTAAAACGTGTGCATTTTGGCCTCCTTTAGTAACATGGTGTTGGCTCTCCTGCAACCACAACACTTACGTCATAAAATTTAGTTGTTTTTTGTACAAAGTGGAAATAAATATGTTCTGGTGCACTGAATGATATTCCAAGAGTAGCGTATTTTTAAAATAAGAAGAGAGAGAGTGAGAGAGTCAAAATTTCCCCTTCCTAGCAGTGAAATCTTCAGAGAAGCAACCGTTGTGAGCAGAAGACATCGGTGCTGCAAGAAAGCAGAACCAGCATTCTTCAACAAGTATGTCCACGAAAACGCTTAAGCTGTATAGAGAGAGCTTAACATTACACCGGGCCACCACACATTCCAAGTGAACTTTCCTATGATCAGGTTGCAGATTATCTAATTATTATGACCAACAAGTGAGTGTGGGAGCTGCTAGGTAACAATTCTTTTATTGCAGGAAAAGATCATAACAAACTTATTGCAAGTGGATAACAGATTTGCAGGGTATGGTGAGGAAATGTAAATTCAGATGTGCTTGTTGTGCTTCATATTCAGAAATTATGTTGCGTGATGCAATTGTGTACAAAGTAACTGATGTCAACCTTAGAGAATAGATGCTGAAATAGTCAGATCCATCATTCCATCACCTAGTGCAAATTCTAGATCAGTATGATTCAGGTGCCATAGTAGCTGATAAATTTGAGCAGCCACCAATTTGTCGGGTTGAGTCGTCCCTTCCTCATCACCATCCCAGTAGGCAGCAACAGCATGCATGCACCAAGCTGTTTTCTCTAAACAGGTGACTACATCAGTGAATTCATGGCACAAATGCCAAGATTGCCCGTCCAGACAAGCACAGTGTCATGCTTGTGGCAAGGAAGTTCATGTTCAATTCATATATTCGCAATGGAACAAACATAAGAATTCTGCCCACTCACAAAAATCTAGTCACAAGGCCCACGTTATCAATGCAGTGTATTCAAAGGGTGCTGCACGCATTAGCAAAACTAGCAAGCAAACAGTTTCTTCAGCACTATGTCAGCCCAACAAACTTTTTGTTCATTTGCAGCTGGACATAGGTGCCCCTGTTACATTGTTGAATTGTAACATAAATGAACTGTTAGGCTACCCACACCTGTCTAAAATAGTATGCACCTGACAGCTTATGATGGACAAGGCATTCCCATTCTTGGAAAATGCATTTTGCTTGCCATTTATCGATCAGATTAGATTAGATTAGATTAGATTGATACTTGTTCCATAGATCATGAATACGACACTTTGTAATGATGTGGAACGTGTCAGTTTAATGAAAGATTTTTTTGCCCCCCCCCCCCTTAATTTATATCCAAAAATTCAGCCAATGAGTAGGAGGAGTTGTCATCTAGAAATTCTTTTAATTTATTTTTAAATGTTAGTAGGCTATCTGTCAGGCTTTTGATGCTGTTTGGTAGGTGACAAAAGACTTATGTGGCAGCATAATTTACCCCATTCTGTGCCAAAGTCAGATTTAACCCTGCGTAATGAAGATCATCCTTTCTCCTGGTGTTATAGTTATGCACACTACTATTACTTTTGAACTGGGTTGGATCATTAACAAAAAAAATTCATAAGTGAATATATATATTGTGAGGTTACTGTGAGGATCCCTAGATCCTTAAATAGATGTCTGCAGGATGACCGTGGGTGGGCTCCAGCAATTATTCTGATTACAGGTTTTTGAGCAATGAATACTTTTCTACTCAACGATGAATTACCCCAGAATATGATGCCATACGAAAGCTCTCATCTATGGACACACCTAAAAATTTACAAAATTCTACCTTAGCTACAGACTTATGTTCAAAGTCTATATTTATTACTGGAGTTGTGCCATTTACTGTATGGAACTGTATATACTGTGTTTTATAAAAATTTAAAAAGAGTCCGTCTGCTGAGAACCACTTAATAATTTTGTGAAAAACATCATTTTCAATTACATCACTTAGTTCTTGGTTTTTGGATGTTATTACTACACTTGTACCATCAGCAAAAAGAACGAACTTTGCGTCTTCATCAATATGGAATGGTAAGTCATTAATGTATATCAAGAACAGTAAAGGCCCTAAGACTGAACCCTGTGGGACCCCGTACTTGATAGTTCCCCCCCCCCCCCCCCCCCCCCCCTGTTTGAGGAATCAGCTGTTGTTTTAACATTACATGAACCACTTATTTCAACTTTCTGCATTCTTCCAGTTAAGTATGAATTAAACCATTTGTGCACTCCCCCACTCAAACCATAATGATTTAGCTTATCTAAAAGAATTCCATGATTTACACAATCAAAGGCTTTTGAGAGATCACAAAAAAATACCAATGAGTGATGTCCGGTTATTCAGAGCATTTAATATTTGATCAGTGAAAGCATATATAGCATTTTCTGTTGAAAAGCCTTTCTGAAAACCAAACTGACATTTTGTTAGTACTTTATTAAGCCTTTCTGAAAACCAAACTGACATTTTGTTAGTACTTTATTTTTACAAATATGGGAGGATACTCTTGAATACATTAGTTTCTCAAAAAATTTTGATAGAGCTGTCAGAAGAGAGATTGGGCACATTACATGAACTGTAACTTTCACTGTGCTACAATTGCGCAATTGTGGGAACATATTTTGCCTTGATTGTTTGGCTTTCAAATTCAGGACAATGTGTTGTCAGTGACTGCATTCAATACTAAAGACAGTGTAGCTAGCTTGCTGAAGGAATTCCCTGAACTCCTTTCTGAAGCTTTAGGCAAGGCTAATAATTTTGTTGCACATATTACTATGAAAGACAATGCTCAGCCAGAAATGTTCTCATTGCATTATGGAACACTGTGGCTGCTAAACTTAATGAATTGCAAGATAGCAGAGCTATTGTGCCCCTACAAGCTATTCATTGGGCATGTCCTTTGGTTTTGCTCCGCAACTTTCAGGTCACATTCACCTCTGTGTTTACTTTAAGTCTATAGTCAACCCACAAACTGAGATTGATACCAATCCATTGCCATGCTCAGAGGATGTCATGGATAGATTAGGCACTGGCCGCTACTTTTCAAAAATTTATTTGCGTAATCCATATCTTCAAATACCACAATGAAGAATCTCAAACTATGTGTGTTGTGAACACTCATTTCGGCTTTTTTAAATATTTGTGTTTGCCTTTTCACAGTGCTTGTGCACCACCCTTTTTCCAATGGAACAGCAGACTCCTCAAGTACCAAACTGTTCAAACCATTTGGACGATATTGTTGTAGCAGCTCATACCACATTGCAAATTTGTATGCTTTGTTTTGTGTGTTATCTGATGCAGGACTAAACAGTAGAGTAGACTCAACAAGTGTGATTTATTTAAACATGAGTTGCAGTATCTTGGTCATTTCCTAAACAGTCAAGGTGTACAGCCTCATCAGTCACATTTGTTAGCCATACGTGATCGGCTATTGCTTTAGCAACAAAAGTGTTGTTCAAAGCTCAGTGTAACTATTGAAATAGAGAAAGGGGCATTGGTTATGGTGTATGGTGTCATCAAATTCCATCACTATTTGTATGGCAGAAAATTCTACTTGGCATTGGATCACAAGCCATTGCCAGCCTTGTTTCATCTGATGAAGCTGGTTCCTGTACGAACTGCTCAAAAATTGCAATGATGGCTTTGTTGTTGTCTCAGTACCAGTACGAGATTGTGTATCATACGACAGCTTAACATGCTAATGCAGATGCACTTTCACGTCTTCCAATTGGCCCTGATACAGACTTAGATGCTTCTGCTGCATCTTGTTGTCACAATTCTGAATTGCTTCAATCCTTTCCTCTGAACTATAGGAAAATTCCACAGGCCACAGAAGCTGATTTAGATTTGAACATTTTGGTAAAATACATATGTACATCTTGGCCTCGCTCATTGTATGGCATAACGAATTCTGTAGTTTGCCGATACTTTGCACGATGGCATAGCCTTGCTGTTCAGCAAGGTGTGATTATTGTTCAAAATTCTGGTGTCACTCCCAGACACCACACTTGCTAGGTGGTAGCCTTTAAATCGGCCACGGTCCGTTAGTATACGTCGGACCCATGTGTCACCACTAGCAGTGATTGCAGACCGAGTGCCGCCACATGGCAGGTCTAGTCTAGAGAGACTCCCTAGCACTCGCCCCAGTTGTACAGATGACTTTGCTAGCAATGGTTCACTGTCTACATACGCTCTCCTTTGCAGGGACGACAGTTTATCATAGCCTTCAGATATGTCATTTGCCACGACCTAGCAAGGCGCCATATTCAGTTACTAGTCTTAACAGATAATATTGTGAATCATCTACCATCAAGAGCAACATTCATCATTAATGGATTAAAGTTAGGTATCAAACTAATTACATCCGCTTTCTGAATTCTAATTCCTTGTCATGTTCCACACCTCACATCAGTATAGTTCTTCCCTTCTCACGCCAGCCTGCGTGAGCTAAAAGGCGTGCGTTTCGGTCTCCATTCGTAACACGGTGTTGGCTCTTCTGCCAACACAACAAAAATGACACTGGACAGTCACTTCTTTGCAAAAAGAAGTGTTGCAGTTACTTCACCAAGGACAGTGGGGGGGACTGTTTGTATGAAACAGTTAGTGCACCGACACTGTACTTGGCAGAGTATTGACACCCAAATAAAACAGATGACGTCACAGTGTCATGTGTGTGCAAAAAATCAATCTGCTCCACGACAAAATTCTCTGCTTGACCTAAGTTGCAATCATCATGGCAACATGTGCACATAGACTTTTAAGGATCTTTTTGGAACATTCATTGGTTGCTTGTGGTAGACCCACATAGCGAGTTTCCTTTTGCTGTACCAATGAACTCGACAATCTCACGTAGCACAGTTCAGGCATTGTCCTCTACTTTTTGCCTCCAAGGTTTGCCTGAAGTCATAGTGTTGGAAAATGGCACTCAAATGAATTTGAATCATTCTGTGAATACAATGGCATACAGCATTTAACTAGTGCACCATTCCATCCACAGTCAAATGGTGAAATGGAACATGTTTTCAGAACCTTCAAGCAGCAGATGGCCAAAATTTGCACTATACACACCAGGGATCAAGCACTGCAACTGTTTCTCGCCTTCTGTTGTTCGCATCCACAAGATGGACCATCGCCAGTGGAATTGCTTCACAGCTGCCACCATCGGACACTGCTCCACCCTCCTCACCATCCGGCACCAATGGAAGGGTGCAGGTATCACTTCACGCCCCACGATATTGTGTTTTTCAGGGTTTTTAGCACCAGCACACAGTGGGCACAAGGCGAGATCCTTTGAGAACTTGGTGCATGCATGTATCTCACTTCAGGCTCAAACAGATTCCAGTGCCGACATCACAATCAAATTTGCCTCTGTCATGTGCACAGTGATCCTTGTGTATCTCTTCCCCCCGATTCATGGATTCAGAGGACAGCACGGCCACAGCAGCTGTCAGGCGATGTCATCACAATACCACAGGACGACCCCATGGAGATGCAGCCTTTCCCTCCTCTGCCTCCTCTCATCTTACCAATTGAGCTGGACCCACCCACACTGCAGCTGCCAATGCCTTTGACATCTGGATATGGGCCTCAGGAGGTGGACACGTACCCTTTCCGGGGAGATGTTTCTACCAGAGCAAAGTCCAGAGCAGGGCATCACCAGAAGTCTAATGTCTGCTGCATGCACAGCTTCCAGTCCATCAGAGCGTCCAAGCTCCTGCCTCACTCCCCCCCCCCCCCCCCCCCCCCCCCCTGTACCCTCGTTGTCATGCTCCAAATACAAACACAGTCCATCATGAAGTCAGCACCAACACTCCAGTTGGAAAAGACAAGAAAGAGAAGGCTGTGAGAAGAAGTCAGCCAACTGCATGCTGACCGACCTCCCTTCCAGGACAACAGTGGAACAGCAGCGGCCCCTAGGTGAAGACCACATAAGCGCCACACCTGATAGCAGTGTCAACATTAGCCACTTCATTAGGAATCTCTATGTAGCACAGACTGATTATTTTGTATGTCACCCTTTGCTTGTGACGCATATCAAAGTTAAGTATTGTAATTCTCTTTTGTAATAAAACTCATTAACAGTAGTTGTTTGATTCTTTGTCTAGTGAACTCAGGATGCAGGATTCACACACGGATCAACGAAAACAACCAATTATTGACAAAATTATTTAACTGGATAGATAAAAATTCTACTCACCAAACAGCAGCAAAACACACACATAAAAGAAGGTTGTAAATGCCAAGCTTTTGGAGCCAGTGGCTCCTTCTTCAGGCAGAAGGATGAAGGGTAAGACGGTAAGTCTCCCCTGACCTGCAGTTCTGGGTGACTTTCCCAAAATCTACCCCTGTTCCTAGACCTCTCCAGTTCTTTTCCTTCACCCTTCTTCCTTCCCCTTCAACCCTTCTGTCTGAAGAAGGAGCTACTGGCTCCAAAAGCTTGCCAATTAAACAGTCTTTTATGTGTTTGTTCTGCCAATGTTTGGTGAGTAGATTCATTATCTATCCAACATAAGGACACACAACATAAGGAATATATGCCTTCATGTTATACATACGTTATTACTTTGTAATACCTTCCTAGTAAATAAGAATGATTCCTGAAAATGACTAAACCCGAACAATGACTAATAAGAGTATATGAGAGGTAGTTTGCAGTAGCAAATTCAAAATGTTGAAATAACAATGGGTAGCACTAATGGCTAAAGTTAACAAATAATAAATAAGATCCATAAAAAGGATTCCCCTCCCCCCCTCCCCCCCCCCCCCCCCCCAAGAACCATGGACCTTGCCATTGGTGGGGAGGCTTGCGTGGCCTCAGTGATACAGATAGCCGTACTGTATGTGCAACCACAACTGAGGGGTATCTGTTGAGAGGCCAGACTTACGTGTGGTTCCAGAAGAGCGGCAGCAGCCTTTTCAGTAGTTGCAGAGCAACAGTCTGGATGAGTGACTGATCTGGCCTTGTAACATAACCAAAATGGCCTTGCTGTGCTAGTACTGCGAATGCCTGAAAGCAAGGGGAAACTATAGCCATATTTTTTCCCGGGGGCATGCGGCTTTACTGTATGGTTTACTGGTGATGGCATCCTCTTGGGTAAAATATTTCGGAGGTAAAATAGTCCCCCATTTGGATCTCTGGGTGGGCACTACTCAGGAGTATGTCATTATCAGGATAAAAAAGAAAACTGGCCTTCTATGGATCAGAGCATGGAATGTGAGATCCCTTAATCGGGCAGGTAGGTTAGAAAATTTAAAAAGGGAAACGAATAGGATAAAGTTAGATGTAGTGAGAATTAGTGAAATTCGATGGCAGGAGGAACAACCCTTCTGGTCAGATAACTACAGGGCTATAAATACAAAATCAAATAGGAGTAATGCAGGAGTAGGTTTAATAATGAATAAAAAAAATAGAAGTGCATGTAAGCTACTATGAACGGTATAGTGAACGTATTATTGTAGCCAAGATAGACATGAAGCCCATACCTACCACAGTAGCACAAGTTTATATGTCAACTAGCTCCACAGATGACGAAGAAATTGACTAAATGTATGATGAGATAAAAGAAATTATACAGACAGTGAAGGGAGATGAAAATTTAATAGTCATGGGGGACAGGAATTTGATAGTAGGAAAAGTAAGAGAAGGAAAAATAGTAGGAGAATATGGAAGGGGGTAAGGAATGAAAGAGGAAGTGGCCTAATAAAATTTTTGCATGGAGCGTAACTTAATCATAGCTAACACTTGGTTCAAGAATCATGAAAGAAGGCTGTATACATGGAAGATTCCTGGAGATACTATAAGGTATCAGATAGATTATATAATGGTAAGACAGAGATTTAGGAACCAGGTTTTAAACTGTAATACATTTCCAGTTGTAGATGAGGACTCTGACCACAATCTATTGGTTATGAACTGTAGATTAAAACTGAAGAAACTGCAAAAAGGTGGGAATTTAAGGAGATGGGACCTGGATGAGCTGAAACAACCAGAAGTTGTACAGAGTTTCAGGGAGAGCATAAGGAACAATTGACAGGAATGGGGGAAAGAAATACAGTAGAAGAAGAATGGGCAGCTTTGAGGGGTGAAGTAGTGAAGACAGCAGAGGATCAAGTAGGTAAAAAGATTAGGCCTAGTGGAAATTCTTGGGTAACAAAAGAAATATTGAATTTAATTGGTGTAAAGAGAAAATATAAAAATGCAGTAAATGAAGCAGGCAAAAAGGAATACAAAAATGAGATTGACAGGAAGTGCAAAATGGCTAAGCAGGGATGGCTAGAGGACAAATGTAAGGATGTAGAGACTTATCTCACTAGGGGTAAGATAGATACTGCATACAGAAAAATTAAAGAGACCTTTGGAGAAAAGAGAACCTCTTGTATGAATATCAAGAGCTCAAATCGAAACACAGTTCTAAGTAAAGAAGGGAAAGCAGAAAGGTGGAAGCAGTATATAGAGGGTCTATACAAGGGTGATATACTTGAGAACAATATTATGGAAATCGAGGAGGATGTAGATGAAGATGAAATGGGAGGTATGATACTGTGTGAAGAGTTTGACAGAGCACTGAAAGACCTAGGTTGAAACAAGGCCCTGGGAGTAGACAACATTCCACTAGAACTACTGATAGCCTTGAGAGAGCCAGTACTGACATAACTCTACCATCCTGCACACCAGATGGTGAGTAAGATGTATGAGACAGGCGAAATACCCTCAGACATAAAGACAAACATAATAATTCCAATCCCAAAAAATGGTTCAAATGGCTCTGAGTACTATGGGACTTAATATCTATGGTCATCAGTCCCCTAGAACTTAGAACTACTTTAACCTAAGGACATCACACAACACCCAGCCATCACGAGGCAGAGAAAATCACTGACCCCGCCGGGAATCAAACCCAGTAACCCGGGCATGGGAAGCGAGAATGCTACAGCATGACCACAAGATGCGGGCACCAATCCCAAAGAAAGAAGGTGTTTACAGGTGTAAAAATTACCAAACTGTCTGTTTAATAAGTCACAGCTGCAAAATACTAACATGAATTCTTAAGAGACAAATGGAAAAAGTGGTAGAAGCCGACCTCAGGAAAGATCAGTTTAGATTCCGTAGAAATGTTGTAATACATGAAGCAATACTGACCCTATGCCTTATCTTAGAAGATAGATTAAGGAAAGGCAAACCTAGGTTTCTAGCATTTGCAGACTAAGAGAAAGCTTTTGACAATGTTGACTGGAATACTCTCTTACAAATTCGAGATGTAGCTGGGGTCAAATACAGGGAGAAAAAGACTATTTAGAATTTGTACAGAAACCAGATGGCAGTTATAAAGAGTCGAGTGGCATGAAAAGGAAGCAGTGGTTGGGAAGGGAGTGAGACAGGGTTGTAGCCTATTCTCGATGTTTTCAGTCTGTGTATTGAGCAGGCAGTAAAGGAAACAAAAGAAAAAAATTCGAGTAGGAATTAAAATCCATGGAGAAGAAATAAAAACTCTGAGGTTTGCCAATGACATTGTCATTGTGTCAGAGACAGCAAAGGACCTGGAAGACAAATTGAACGGAATGGACAGTGTCTTGAAAGGAGGATTAAGATGAACAGCAACAAAATGAAAACAATGTAGCCAAATTTGATCAGGTGATGCTGAGGGAATTAGATTAGGAAATGAGACACTTAAGGCAGTAGATAAGTTTTTCTATCTGGAAAGCAAAATAACTGATGATGGTCGAAGTAGAGGATATAAAATGTAGAGTGGCAATGAGAAATTTGTTAACACTGAGTACAGATTTAAGTGTCTGGAAGTCGTTTCTAAAAGTATTTGTGTGGATTGTAGCAATGTGTGGAAGTGAGACATGCACAATAAATAGTTGAGACAAGAAGAGAATATAAGCTTTCAAAATGTGGTGTTACAGAAGAATGTTGAAGATTATATGGGTACATCACATAACTAATGAATAGGCCCTGAATAGAATTGGGGAAAAGAGAAATATGTGGCACAACTTGACTAGAGGAATGGACTGGTTGGTGGGACATCTTCTAAGGCATCAAGGGATCACCAATTTAGTATTGGAGGGCAGCGTGGAGGGTAAAAATCATAGAGTTAGACTCGGAGATGAATACACAAAGCAGATTCTGAAGGATGTAGGCTGCAGTAGGTACTGGGAGATGAAGAAGCTCGCACAGGATAGAGTAGCATGGAGAGCTGCATCAAACCAGTCCCTGGACTGAAGATCACAACAACAACAACCAAAAGAATTGTTAACAGCAAAATACAGATACTTTGCATTAAGAGAAGTAACTGAAGCTGAAAATTCTTAGCATCTGAAAGAATCAACTCTGTATAAAAAAATAGTTTGTCATGCTGGAAGTAAGGTTGTCTGTAGATCAAAGAGAGTAATAATATGGTGCCAATTGAGGCAAGCCAAAGCATCTTGATATTAATTAAAGGAGATGTGTGGAAGTGGTGTGAGGATCACACCAAAAATATGTGTAAATGACGTCAGTGTGCTAACAAAGATAAAAGAAAGGGGAAAGAAGTCTTGAAATATGTAGGAAAGTGAAATACATGGGTAAATGAAAATAGGGAGAAATAGGAGAAATGAAGTCAGTAGGCTGATTATATGGTAAAATGGTGAAAAACTGGTGGATAGTTCTGTTACGTCTCATAAATAAAAGTGTTGGGAAATGTGTAATCTTGCCTAAGGCAGATTGTCAATTAACAGATAAATTTTGATCCATACAGATAACAATACAGATATACAAATGTGTTAAGTAAAGTATATTGTACAGTATTGGTAGGTCATATTAAAAACAGCTTTTCAATGGTGTGTGTAACAAAACACAGTAACTGCTGTCGACTTTTTAGCATACTAATCCATGCAATAATTCAGCTATAAGAAGATAGAACTTACAAAGGCCATTTGATTTTCTAAGTAAAGCAACATCTTTGGTACTGAAATAAATTATGAACTAGCCCAAAATGTGACTATTTGAAAAACCTATATTGACTTTCAGAGCATAATAGCTATGGTTTTTATTTTATTTATTTTTTTACTTGTGAAGTGTGTAATTCAAGCTTAATAATGATGTGACTGGTAAAAGTGAGCTAGAGTAACATCACGATTCTATGAAGCAACGATTGTCAACGATCATTTTGAAAAACTTAATAACAGTTTTCCAGATAATAAATTTAAAAAAAAGAAAAGAAAAATTCTTTCTTATAACTTCTCAATTGTTCATTTTAATTATAGAAGAAAAATAAAATACAGAATGTATTTTGTCCTCTTTTAGATGTAAGCTGAGAACAGAAGCTTAGGCTATGTTATCTGTTTCTCAGAGATGTGGAGGCTTCATGAAAGGCAGCATACAAGCTGTATTGGAGAAGAAAGTGAGAAGGACATCAACCTTCTCCTATTTCCCTTTTGTAGTAGTGTCGTGAAGAACATCTTACACAGTTACTTCCCACCTCCTACCTTAAATGTTTTAGTGAAAGTGGTTTGTAAGGACACACACAACACTGCCAACAGTTGTGATTAAATAAGTGACTACTGAAAAGCGAAATGTTTTTGTGCATTTCTCTTTCAGGTAGAGACTGAACATTCTAAATCACAAAATTAATTTTGAAATAATCAAAATTTTTATTACATGTTTCTCTGTTATTTTATGTGCATAATTTGTATAAATCCACTATAAAATGTTTTTCTATGTCTATATACATATGGTTAATTCAGTGTGGGAGTAGTATAAAGGAAAATTTAAACATAATCAATTTCGTTTAACTGATGTCAGATATAGTAATATCAGTTGTTTCTAATTTTTAATTTTGTTCAAAAATAACTTTTTGTGCGAAAATAAATAAGGGGTGATGTGGCAAAACAAGCATTGTATCACTGTGAGAGACACAGAGGCAAGCAAGTGTGCCATGACTTACCCCAGTTCACAACTACCAGTGGCATGTCATCAAAATGCACCTGTGCTTAAGAGACAAAGGATTGTCCCATAATCTAAGTGCTAAATTAAAAATTAAAATAACTTTTCCAAACTTTATCAATGCATGCTTCAGTGTATTAATGTTAAAATAGTGAAGTCTCAGAATGATCTAATGAATATGTCTTGCTAAATATATTATTTTAAGAAAAAATAAGAGCTGCTAAATAATGAAGCTAGAAAGCTAAAAATTGTCCAAAATGTGCAAATGTATGTAACAATCAAAAGTTATAAGTCTCAGCTTGATCAGGGAAATATTTTGGTCAAAATCAGCATTTTTATGATAAATTGAAGGCACTAAATATTAGACTCAGAAAGTTCAAAATTCATATGTAGTCTTACTTTGATATAATAACATTAACTATGTGAGTCCATTACACTGTATCTAATAGTTTTCAAGTAATTTACTAAAAAAATGTATCAAATTTCAAGAAAGTATTATAAATAACTGTGAATACAAGGTCTCTTAAAGAGGCAGTTCAGAGGTCATGTTCTACTGTCAATTCCATTATAAAAATTCTGGCTGGCAAAGTTCACATGCAATCAAGCTAAATTTTTTTTCAATAGATAAAAGAAATTCCACTCTATTTATATAAAAATTATGAACATTGTAAATTGTTAAACAACAGATAAATAAACTTGTATGAGTCCAAGAAAGGGGCCATTTAGAGGCTGCAACCTGTGCCTAGGGCTGTTATTAGTAGATGTTCTGTTCAGCAGTCCACAGCACCTATATGAGGACTGTGTACCATCCTGGATCGTTTAGATTTCATTGAAGTAATTGTTTGTGTGCCATCCATCTCGGTGACAAAACTGTGTGGCAAATGGCAAGATTATTTTCCACTTCTAGGGTGAGCAATTAAGTTTTGGTGATTAGAAGTTAGTGCAACAGATCAGTTTACTTGGAACTTTCCACAGAGGTTGCCTCTGGCCTTTAAATAGTGCTGTTTCTTGTAGGGACAGTATTATTATTATTAGGAATATTATTATATTTTGTGCATGTGTATTTTTACTGAATATATCTATCAGTTAAAATTCAAAACTTTTATCCTTCAATACACACAATGAGTGAAGTGGGCTTGCCAACTGGAAGTTATGGTCAATATAGTCTTCATCATTTTCTGGCTGACGGAAAAAATAATTTTCAGGCTCTTGTAAATGGTGAAGATAATTCACCCACCAAGAGGAGAAAGTTGTTGATTGAAATTTTGTGAGAATATCCTGCCACAATGAAAGACACCTTTCTTTTAACGATTTCCACCCCAATTCCTGCATCATATCTGTGACATTCTCCCCCCTATTTCTCGATAACACGAAAGATGCTGAGTTTTTTTGAACTATCGCAATGTACCCCATTAATCCTATCCAGTAAGGATCCTACCCTGTGCAGCAATATACCAAAAGAGGATGGATAGCATAGTGTAGGCAGCCTCTTTAGTAGATGTGTTGCCTCTTCTAAGTGTTCTGCTAGTAAAACGCAGTCTTTGGCTCACCTTCCCCACAACATTTTCTATGTGGTCATTCCATTCCGATTTAAGTTGTACATAATTGTAATTCCTAGGTATATAGTTGAATTTACATCCTTTACATTTGATTGATTAAGCATGTAACTGAAGTTTAATGGATTCCTTTCTGCACCCATGTGGATGACCTCACGTTTTTCATTATTTAGAGGTCAATTGTTAATTTTTGCACCAAACATATCTAACTTGTTTTGTAGATGGTTTTGATCTTCTTATGACTTTACTAGATAATAAGTGAAGTATTATTTGGTTTTATCTGTACAGCCCTTTACAAAAGATAAACTGAGAGATAGTTAACAAGCTCTACTGAGAAAAATGAGTAAATCTTCTTTCGAAGGCCTCTTTATCAAAACCTTTGAAAAGACTTGAAATAGTAAAATTAATCTGTAATTAGAGGTGGTATGCTTACCTCCATTTTATAGATTGGTGCTACTACAGAATAGTTAAGTCTCAGATGAAATATATCCTGAGTCATTGAATGATTGCAGAGATAGCTGCTATCAAATCAGCACAAAGTTTTGATCTTCTGCTAGAGAACCATCACGTCCAACAGAATTTTCACCTTACAGCAGCCTCATTAATCTTGTAATTCCATTAGACCTCTTATTTCTCGAATTAATGTCTATTGGTTGTGGATACAGTCAGCTCAGAAAAATATATGAAAAACATGTTTCTGTTGATAAGAACAGATTTGATGCATAGTTGCAAGAAGTCACACAAAATGACTGCTAGCCTGAATTTCATACAAGAACATTCTTATTTTTATTTCTTATTTTTGTGAGATTTGTTCAAATAAAAAATTATACAGTTTATTTAATAACTAATTTTGTATTCAATGTGAAATAAAAAATGTGGTGTGGCAAAACTCTATATGGTGCTGTCAATATTCATCTGGTCTCAACACACACAATTGAAGCTTTCTGTCATTTTATACATCCATTTATCTTTTTCTCTTGAGATGATTTGATACAATTGACCCTAAGATATATTTTCTATCAATCAGTGTCTCAGAGTATGTTTGCTGATACACTCGATAACACCCATCTACAAAACTGGAGATAATCAAGCCACCTCCAACAACAGGCCTATAATGTTCTTTCCAGTCCTTTCAAAAGTGTTTGAGAAAGTGGCCTATGATAGAATACTGACCCATTTAATTGATCAGAACTCATTAACCACCTTTCAGTATGGTTTCTGTAACAGATTCTCCACACAGAAAGGAATACAGGACTTAGCAGAACTAAACACTCAAAATTATGCTTTGATCATGTGGATCACAAAATTACACCAATGAGAACCCCTTGAGTGTGAGGTTGCAAAATGCCAATGGTGTTTACGGCCTTCAACACTCCACGACTTGCAGGTGTGCAATGATGAACATGAGATTACAGTGCATAGTTGAACTGCTTAGTTGACTAGTAACTCACAACAGTGCTGTAGTGCTAGTGGTGTTGATACAAAGCAGAGCAATAGCAATGATAAATAAAGCAAACATTACATTATATCTACAACAACAGTTAAAAAGTTGACATTTTGTCAGGAAAAAAACCAAAGTGAGAAAGAAGTGGCAGATGAAACATTAGTGTTTCTGCAACATCAGTCTGTGGAATGTATGGTCTCGTGTAGGCTCTACTGTGAGGACAATGTACATTAGGAGTACAATGAGGACAATACATGCTTGATACTGAAACAAGTGTTGAGCCATGGAGTTCATCATCATTTTTGGACAGGGAGCCACAAATCCTGTCTCCAATGAAATGTAGTAAAGGACAGCCATTGTCCAAGGAGCGAGTACTAAACATAATTATGTACATGGAAGATCATCTGCAGCATAGTACAAAACAATTATGAACAGATTTCAAATTAGTCTGCAGTAACATAATCATGTAGTGCATAAGAAAAACTATGGATATTCAAGTGAGGACAAGGCACACTTATTACAAAAACTGGTGTTTATGCATTTCAAGAATGCTCTATAAAATTTACAGGACGTGCATGATAGTGACCTACTACATTATGCACATCAAATTGCATGTGATATAGATTACAGTGATTTCAAGGGAACTAGTGGAGGGTACCATAACATCAAACAATGCTGTGGAACTGGAAGATGTAAGATAGTGAAATGTCAAACAAAGCATCAACTTGATGATGCAGAGCAAACTAAGGAATCAGCATAAAATTTGTAGATGAGATAAATAAACATATCCCATCATTCAGTAAGAAATTTGTTTTGAATTTCAATCAATCAGAATTTGAAGAGGAAATGCACATGTTGAAAGGAGTCCTGGAAATTAGAGGTATCATGAGATTTCTATCAAGATAAACTAACATCAATGTCTTAAAGCATTAACATACAATTATGCTGTGTGTTAGCTGAATGGTAAATTGGCTGGAAAGTTACTTATAGTGCTGTGAGAAGTTGGAGGTGCTTTGCCCCCTATGTTTTTTTTCTTGTGGAGTGATCATGCAAAATCAGAAGCAAATATTTACATCACAGCAAGCAAGAGTGGGGAAAAAGGGCATAAGAGAACTACAGCTACAGTATGAGCACTGCTTTTGGCCAGCAGCTGGTCAAAATAACTTGCTTTTCCTTGATTCCTGGTCTGCATATTTTCCTTGATTCCTGGTCTGCATATAAAAATCATACTCTTTCAGAGCAAACTATCCCTCCTGAAAAGTGTGTGTCATTGCAATTCATACCACCTGGAATCACTGGACAAATTCAGCCTCTGGATGTTCCCCCTCGCCGTGCCTATAATACGTATTATTGCATTACTTGCAGGTACCCCTTAAAATAACCAGTTTCATGATAATTTAAATAATAATGGAAAATCTCATATAAAGATGTGAAACAAATACTAACTAGTATCAGTTTCATGATAAGCTCTACAACAAATTGTTTTGCAATCAGCTGCAAGCCATCACATTCCATCAGTTCTCACCACCCCATTACACCAATACGCATCCTTAAGGAGTGGATACCTAGCGGAATATTCTGCGTAGTTTCATAGCTCCCAAGGAGTTCACCTTTGGAAGTATGGTGTGAATGTTCATGATCACTGTGACACACCATTTTTCATTAAGTGTTCCTAGTGCAAGTTTTGAAGATTTCTTCTATGTTGAAGGTGTCCATTTTGTGAAATGTAATAAGTACATCCCATAGAAGATTGCTCTGTGCCCCCCAGACACTCATTTTCTGTCACCCTCCTGATGCACATTGTCAGTCATTAGCAGCTGACATTTTTCCTATCATGACTGTTAACACAACACCTTATTAAAGAATGAAAGTGTGACCTCCACTCAGGGGGTTCCATATCAGTAAGCTTAATGTTGTGGCATTACTGACATCCCTCATGCAAGCATGGAATCTTAACTCTATTGCAGAAAGCAGAGGGTCTCAGCAAAAAACTGTATCTCGGGTGTGAAAATAACCTCAGATGTGCTACAGGAACTGTACTGGTCTCACCCCTGCTTCTAACCTACATAAATGATCTTCGAATAACTAAAGGACAATTCTAAATCTTTAATTTTTGCTTATGAAACAAGCATACTAATTAAGGGCCCAAACTCAACCCTAGCAAACACAGTTCAGATGACAGCTGAACAGACCTAAAAGTGGTTCACAGCTAACAGTTTAAGTCTTAACTGCACAAAGACTTGTGCTGTATTACGCAATTTCAAACCACGATTAGTAACATGCTAGCACTAGGAGTAAATATCAATGAAGCACAGTGTGTGAAATTCCTTGGGGGCCAGCTAGATAAGAGGTTAAAATACATAAACCAATAAAAAATTTCAGTTCAACATGTTATGCTCTTAGATGCATCTCCCATTATGTTCACTTAAAGACAAGAGTAGTGGCTTATTTGGAATACTTTCATTCCTTGTTGTCTTATGGAGTTATCTTCTGGGACCTGCAACTGAGGTAAAAAAAGTGTCTGTTCAGCAGAAGCGAACTTTAAGAATATTATGTACAGTATATCACAGTACAGCTTGTGGAAGCCTTTTTAAGCATCTTGAAATTCTTGATCTCATTTCTCAATATGTTTACTACTTAATTGTTTTTGTTGGTGTAAATAAAAATCACCTCCATGAACCATGTACCTTGCCATTGGTGGGGAGGCTTGCATGCCTCAGTGATAAAGATATCCATACTGTAGGTGTAACCACAACGGAGGGGTGTCTGTTGAGAGGTCAGACAAATGTGTGGTTCCTGAAGAGAGGAAGCAGCCTTTCCAGTAGTCGCAGGTACAAGAGTCTGGATGGTTGACTGATCTGGCCTTGTAACATCAACCAAAATGGCCTTGCTGTGCTGGTACTGCAAATGGCTGAAAACAAGGTGAAATTATTGCAGTAATTTTTTTTTTTGAGGGCATGCAGCTTTACTGCATAGTTAACTGATGATGGCATCCTCTTGGGTAAAATGTTTTGGAGGTAAGATAGTCCCCCATTCAGATCCCTGAGTGGGGACTACTTAGGGGGATGATATTATCGGGAGTGTGTGGAGAGTGTGGAATATCAGACCCCTTAATTGGACAGGTAGGTTAGAAAATTTAAAATGGGAAATGGATAGTTAAAGTTAGATATAGTGGGAATTAGTGAAGTTTGGTGGCAGGAGGAACAGGACTTCTGATCAGTTGAATACAAGGTTATAAATACAAAATCAAATACAGATAATGCAGGAGAATGTTTAATAATGAATAAAAAAAATAGGAATGCAGTAAGCTACCATGAACAGCATAGTGAATGGTTTAAGACTCATGAAAGGTTGTATGCATGGAAGAGGCCTGGAGGCGCTGGAAGATTTCAGATAGAGTATATAATGGTAAGACAGTGGTTTAGGGACCAGTTTTAAATTGTAAGACATATCTGGGGGGCAGATGTGGACACTGATAACAATTTATTGGTTTTGAACTCTACATTGAAACTGAAGAAACCACAAAAATGTAGGAATTTAAGAAGACAGGACCAGGGTAAACTGAAAGCACCAGAGGTTGTAGAGAGTGTCAGAGAAAGTATTAAAGAATGATTGGCCAGAACATGGGATAGAAATACAATAGAGAAAGAATGGGTAGCTTTGAGAGAAGAAATAGTGAAGGCAGCAAAGGATCAAACAGGTAAAAAGATGAGGGATAATAGAAATCCTTGGGTAACAGAAGAGATTGATGAAAGGATAAAATATAAAAATGCAGTAAATGAAGCAGGGAAAAATGAATATAAATGTCTCAAAAATGAGATTGACAGAAAGTGTAAAATGGCTAAGCAAGGATGGCTGGAGGACAAATGTAAGGCTGTAGGAGCATATATCACTAGGGGTAAAACAGATACTGCCTACAGGAAAATTAAAGAGACCTTTGGAGAAAAGATAACCATCTGTATGAATATCAAGAGCTCAGATGGAAGACTAGTCCTAAGCAAAGAAGGAAATGCAGAAAAGTAGAAGGAGTACATACAGGGACTATACAAGGGCAATCTACTTGAGAACAATATTACGGAAACAGAAGAGAATGTAGATGAAGATGAAATAGGAGATATGATACTGTGTGAAGAATTTGACAGGGCACTGAAAGACCTAAGTCAAAACTAGCACCTAGGAATAGACATCATTCCATTAGAACTACTGATAGCCTTCAATTAGAACTACTGATAGCCTTCCATTTGGTGAACAAGATTAATGAGACAGGCAAAATACCCTCAGACTTCAAGAAGAACATAATAATTCCAATCCCAAAGAAAGCAGGTGTTTACAGGCATGAAAATTATCGAACTATCAGTTTAATAAGTAACGCTTGTAGAACACTAACACATATTCTTTACAGATGAATGGAAAAACTAGAATTCAGTCTTGAGGATGATCAGTTTGGATTCCATAGAAATGTTGGAACACATGAGACAATATGGACCCTACAACTTATCTTAGAAGATAGGTCCAGGAAAAGTAAACCCACATTTCTAGCATTTGTTACATTGAGAAAGGTTTTGATGATGTTGACTGGAATATTCTCTTCCAAAGTCTGAAAGTGGCAGGGGTAAAACACAGGGAGCACAAGGCTTTTTACAATTCGTACAGAAACCAGAGTCAAGAGGCACGAAAGGGAAGCAGTGATTGAGAAGGGAGTGAGACAGGGTTGTAGCCTATCCCCGATGTTATTCAATCAGTATACTGAGCAAGCAGTAAAGGAAACAAAAGATAAAACTGGAGTATGAATTAAAATCCATGGAGAAGAAAGAAAAACTTTGAGGTCTGCCTAAGACATTGTAATTCTGTCAGAGACAGCAAAGGACCTGGAAGAGCAGTCGAATGTAATGGACAGTGTTTTGAAAGGAGAATTATAATGAACATCAACAAAAGGAAAACAAGGAAATTAACTACGGTGATGCTCAGGGAATTAGATTAGGAAACGAGTCACTTAAAGCAGTAGATGAGTTTTTCTATCTGGAAAGCAAAATAACTGATGATGGCTGAAGTAGAGAGGATATAAAATGTAGAAAGGAAAGTGTTTCTGAAGAAGAGAAATTTATTAACATTGAGTATACATCTAAGTGTCATAAAGATCTTTCTGGAAGTTTTTGTATGGAGTGTAGCTATGTATGGAAGTAAAACATGGACAATAAATAGTTTAGACAAAAAGAGAATATAAGCTTTTGAAACATGGTGCTACAGAAGAATGCCAAAGATTATCTGGCTAGATCATGTAACTAATGAGGAGGTACTGAATAGAATTGGGGAGAAGAGGAATTTGTGGCACAACTTCACTAGAAGAAGGGATCAGTTGGTAGGACATGTTTTCAGGCATCAAGGAATCTCCAATTTATTATTATAGGGAAGCATGAAGGGTAAAAATCATAGAGGGAGACCAAGATATGAATACACTAGTCAGATTCTGAAGGATGTACATTGCAGTCGTTATTCAGAGATGAAGAGGCTTGCACAGGATAGAGCAGCATGGAGAGCAGCATTAAACCAGTTTCTTGACTGAATACCACAACAGCAACAATAAAAATCGATTTCAACGTAATTGTGATATACACTGACACAATACAAGATACTGGCTACTGCAATACAGGCCATAGAAATGATTTTCATGTTGTTTTTTCCAACTTCTTCAGGTTTCAGACTGGAGTTATGTATCTTCTGGTAAGGTATTCAGCAAGCTCCCCTTTAACATAGGGCAAGAAGTTGGAAATCCCTGCTCATCATCATCATTTGCATCTTCTTTGTTTCCCATTTATCCAGGATCAGCCAGACTGGGACATTTATGGTACTTCTCCACCTTCCCCCATTTTTCTTCTAAAACTTTTTTTGCTCCTGTCCAGATTCCTTCTTTTTAACAAGATACTCTCCACCATGCAGCATACAGTTACTTGCAAAGTATCTATGTAGATGTAGAGGTCTTCATCTGAAGCTGGTTTTGAAGTAACTTTCCATAGATAGGCTATTATTACAATTTAGTTGCCACTCCCAAAGGCATTTTAGAGCCACTATGAAACCTTTGCTATTTGAAAGAAAATTAAAAACCTCATGAGCTACTCATTGTAAAAGTTATCTGAATATCTTGATTCTGGGCTGAAAGGTTCTGTTGGCTATGTGCCAAGTGTTAGTGCTTGTTACACACCTGAATGACAACTAATAACATACTATAATTAGAATCATCATTTATAGGTGTAAAAAATATTTTATTTGAAAAATACCTTTGTATTCATGTAATTATTAGGCTACTAATAGCAGATGAACAGCATCAATATAACAAAAACTGAGGAGGCAGCATGTTTCTCAAGGTATCAGCTTTCTTACTAATTTATTTGGTTGAATTTAGACCGTAATAGCATAATAGCATTCAGCAATATAATGATAGTTTATATTGTAACCTCAATGGATGTATCAGTAGATCAGTTGTTATAGTTATATTAAAAACAAAGATTCCAAGATTTACCGAGCGGGAAAGCGCCAGTAGACAGGCACAATAAAATAACACACAAACACACACACACAAAATTTCGAGCTTTCGCAACCGGCGGCTGCTTCGTCAGGAAAGAGGGAAGGAAAAGGAAAGATGAAAGGATGTGGGTTTTAAGGTAGAGGGTAAGGAGTAATTCCAATCCCGGGAGTGGAAAGACTTACCTTAGGGGGTAAAAAGGATAGGTATATACTCGCGCGCACACACACACATATCCATCCATACATACACAGACACAAGTATTTTATCTACATCATTAGTTGTTATAGTTATTCATACATGTAGTGAGGTGACTTTATGTGAGGGGAAAGGGTACATCTGCCAGCACCATGTCATGGGGCAAAATATCCACAGCATACTTAATGGCTCACATGAGTCGCCTGCCACAGACTCACTTGTTGCAAACAGGCAATATTTACTGCAATTCTCCCATGCACCTATTCACAATGATCCTGTGCAAGGCAGTTTTCTCCTGGACTGTAATTTGGGCTTTGTTATTATCCACCAGTGATTTTTGAGTAGCACATGGACTTGCTTGTCTGCATAATGTAGTACTGTCTTTGCTCACCATTCAACTGACTGTTGTATTCCCAGTAAACTAACTGATGGTATACCGGTGCACTGAGATGGTGCTTCGTATCTGAGTGCTTCCTAGTTGAATCTGCAAACAATGTTCTCCTGCACTATCATGGGAGTTATTAAAAAAAATTCCAGCGTACTGTATTGGCCAAGAGCTACCCACCTCCAGAGGTTTTTAATTTTGTACATTTCCAGGAGAGTTAGGAACTATTACTTCCTCTGATTTATTTGTAAATAATCTGTGCTTAATAAAATCTGTGTTGTTGAAGAAGCAGACTGACAACAGTGCCAGTGATGATTTTTTGGAACCATAACCCAACCCATGCTTGTAAGGGTGTTTTGCTGCTTGTTTCAACCATTATTGGCAAGCAGTTTTTTGAACTATGGAAACAACAGCTCAATCAGTAGCACAAGCTCATACAGAATCTGACAAACTGGGCACATTTACAATTTCTTCCAATAGCTTGGATTCCCAGCCATTCAGTAGAATTGGGTGATATACAAAATATTTAGGACTTCATTTCTAGGCAAGTTATATTGAGTGACCTGAGCAACTGCTAGCCTGTCTATTATCTACAGACCTACAATTCTATTATCTTGTGCAAGAATTAACACCTTTATCTGGCCCATCAGCGCTGCCAATTGCCACTACTCAGTTACTTTTAAGTGATCAGTTTGATACAAAAATGCATGTGGTGGTCATTTCTTACAAAAATGCATGTGGTGGCCATTCATTTAGAGTTCCTTCAACATCGTAAGGCAAAATCAGAAATTACGCATCTCGGAATGCGCACCTAGAAGTCTGAGTAGAAAATGCAAGTTTATATGTTCTTGTAGTGTATCATATGCAGAATCATTAATATGTTATGTGCTGATTAGATTAGTGCTGGGCATTGATGTGCATGCTGAAGTGTTATGGTAGTCAGAGCCTTCTTTAGATGAGTCTTGCATACTGCTAGAAGTTTCAAGATTCTGCAAGCAGCTCAGGTTTCCATTTCTATGGACTGTGAGGCACCAGAACTGTCATCTCAATCTGTAAATTCAGCATGACCTAGTTCATCTAATGGTGAAAAACTCACCACCATAACAATTTTTCCTGCCAGCCTCGGCAAAACTTTGCCCAACTGCCTAGCCGTCCAGATGGCTTTTCTAAGAGGGCTATCCACAAAGTACATTATGTTTTGGGATTAAAAATAAATATGGTATTGGAAATTTTTTATTATATACAGATGAAAGCGCACACTTAAATACTACTTTTCTACATAGTTGCCATTTAAATTAAGGGACTTATCGTAGCGATGGACGAGCTCGGAAATTACTTCGTCGTAAAATTCGCCCGCCTGCGCCTTCAACCACGTGATTTCCTCTTCTTGAAGCTGTGCATCGTCATCAAAACGCTGCATAGCCAACAACTTCTTCATTGCTGGGAATAAGTGGAAGTCGCTCGGTGCCAGGTCGGGACTGTACGGCGGATGAGAAAATAACTCCCACTTAAAAGATTCGAGAACTTCACGAGTGGCATTTGCCGTGTGGGCCAGGGCGTTGTTGTGAATCAGCAAGATCTTTGAGCCCAACTTTCCCCTGCGCTTGTTTTGTATTGCTCTTCTGAGATTGTGCAGAGTTTGGCAATACCTTTGAGAATTTACTGTAGTGCCTCTTTCCAGGAAATCCACAAAAATCACACTTTTTCTGTCCCAAAAGACAGTCGCCATCACCTTCCTTGCTGGCATTGTCTGCATGCATTTCTTGGGTTTTTGGGGGGAATTTGTGTGCCCCCACTGCATTGACTGCAATTTTGTCTCGCAGTTCACATGCTTAACCCATGTTTCGTCACCAGTAACGATACGATCGAGTAATGAGTCGCCATCTTTCTCATAAGCGTCCAAAAACGTTAACACTGCAGCCATTCGCTGATTTTTGTGAATCTCTGTCAAGATTTTTGGTATCCATCTTGCACAAAACTTGTAGTAACCAAGCTTTTCGGTAATGATTTCGTGCAACAAACTTCATGAAATTTGTGGAAAACTCATAGAGAGTTCCGTTATTGTGAAATTACGGTTTTTACAGACCACGGCATCGACTTTTTCGACAAGTTCAGCAGTCACTATGCTGGGTCTTCCACTTCACTCTTCGTTGTGAACATTAGTTCGGCCATTTTTAAATTTTATGACCCATTGACGCACTCCACCTTCAGTGATTATGTTGTCCCCATACACTTCACAAAGCTGCCAATAGATTTCTATCGGTGTACAGTTTTTTGCAGTCAGAAACCTTATTACAGCACGCACTTCACACTTCGCGGCATTTTCAATTAACGCTGACATTTAAACTGTCACAGTAACTCAACAGAGTACAGCACAAACCTCTCACTAGCACAGCACAATGCCAACTGAGAGGCGGAATGCCATGACACCAAGATGGCCGCGCTAGCCCCTTCCCTAACAGACACAAACGAAAATGTAATGTACTTTGTGGATAGCCCACATATAAATGCTAGACACAGTTGCCCATATTTAATGAGGCATCTCACCAGTGTTTTTTTTCCAGTCTTGTATAGTATTATGTTAGTCAGAGCCAGTCGTGCCATCATCAGTCAAGTGTGCTGGTGCAAATAAGTGACATCAAGAATCAAAGGTATTATTATGCCATCTTATGCTGTCAGCAACAATTCATGGTACTTCCATTTTATTTCTGTTTGATACAGAGCCAAACAGACTTCATTATTAATCAGCCTACATATCTTCTCTCAGCTTCCCCATCCTTATAATCGGTATCAGCTAAGCTATGGGATTAAGCTCTTCATGAAATTGTGATACTAGACCATGTAGATCTGTAATTAACATGTGAGCATGTATCTGGAACTTTTCCTTTCTTTGTAGTAACACAACCATTGTGGAAAGAATCTTTGGCGTGGTTGCAGACACAGTCTTTGGGTTTTATATCTGACATCAGTATACGCAATTCAAAATACTATTCCATGTGCAGAAGTGCACACTTTATGGCTCCAATATGCTGCCTTGTTTCATCTAGGCCAGCGAATTTCTTCTAATATTTTTCCCTGTATTACACTAAAACAGTTGCACTCCACCTTGAGGCCACAAGTGGCCTATCGTGACCATCCGACCGCCATGTCATCCTCAGTTGAGGATGTGGATAGGAGGGGCGTGTGGTCAGCACACCACTCTCCCAGTCATTATGATGGTTTTCTTTGACCGGAGCCGCTACTATTCAGTCGAGTAGCTCCTCAATTGGCATCATGAGGCTGAGTGCACCCCGAAAAATGGCAACAGCGCATGGCGGCTGGATGGTCACCCATCCAAGTGCCGAACACGCCCGACAGTGCTTAACTTCTGTGATCTCACAGAAACCGGTGTATCCACTGTGGCAAGGCTGTTGCCGCTAAAACTGTTGACAGTATAGAAATTTTTTGAAGCCCACCTGATACCTTTAACCTTGCAGAATGAAATTGGATGCATCGGCATGCAGCATCAGGGCCCTTAGATCACAAAAGTACCATATGGTTCAGAATGGCCAGTCACATTCACTTCTTAAACACTCATCACGCCACAGAAAATTATTTCCAGATAAGGAGGCATTGGTATCTGCAAGTTTCACAATTTTCCATACATTTATTTATTTTACTGTAACTGTCTATGTACCCCCTAAGTTCTGTTGTTTTATAATACATACATTTTTCTTGTAGTTTTTCCACCTTCTGTATGTAATACTACTTCAAGCTATTCTTCAGCACTCTTTCATTTTATTGTGACTGTTAGTTTAATTTAAGCTGTTATAAAGGCACTGTTTTTTGTGTTTTTAAATCAACATTTTTCTGGCTTGTTCCCTTCATATTTATTTATCATTTAACTTCAACATCTTTAATTACATTGCCACTACACTTTGAAAATGATGTTTACTTCGTACTCATATGTCACTCTGGAAGTGAAACATGTTTTTCAGTGTTGTTCACTAATGTTGTGCCTCTTTGGTCATGGTAGTTAAAGTCAGACGATGACCTGGTAAGCTGGAAACCAGTAAATGAAATAAATTAATACTGTAGTATATACACATTATTTTGATTTTCATTTATAATTATTTTTACTTTCTTATTGATGACAACCAATCATTGCATGGTCACCTAGGTCAGTAAACACACATCCGAAAATATCTATGTGTAGCTCAGACACAAAAATTGCTACTTTTGTTTACTTAACAGGAACTGCAAAATTGAAAAGCTAAGAATTTTAGTTTTAACGCATCTGACATCCTCTCTGTTGTGTTGTAGGTTTCATATGTGATTAGCAACTTTTTTCCAGTTATCTCACAGAAAATATGTTGTACAAATGCCCAAGAAAGAGTGAAAGTGAATTTTCTTGTAAAATAAAAGGAAACTGAACTGCAGATGTAAAGAGGAATTCAGACACTTACGTGCAGGAGTGCTGCTGGTCCCAGAAATTTAGTGCCATTCCACCAGTACGAAGGACATGACGTAGAGCAACAGGCACACAAAATGCATTCATAGAGATTCTCCTGAAAGAAAAACACAATTACTTTATATGTCACGACACAGCATACACGGACTGCAATAATGGGACAATCTTTAGACTCAATTTTTGAAGCAATAAAGTTGTCAGTTTATCTCAATACTAAAATTAAATACATGGTAAATTTATTTATGAAATAAGAGATAAGCTGTTTCTACTCTGGAAAATCCAGGATGAAAAAACGGCAATATTATGAAAAGAATAGATTGCTACTCACTGTATAGAGGAGGCGTTGAGTCACTGACAGGCTCAGCAAAAACACTGCTATACATTTGAGCTTTCAACCAAAATGCCTTCTTCTAAATTAGAAAACACACACACATTCACAGAAGCACAATTCACACACACATGACCTCGTCTCTGGCCACTGAGGCTGAACTGCATACAGCAACTGCACCTGATAAGAGAAGCAATCTCCATATATTTTATTGCATCCATAACAGCTCTGACACAGTCTCCAAATGACATAAAAATTGGTGCATAAATCTTATGTGACTTCATGTCACACCTGTTAAAATTATTGAGGATGGGGAGTGACAATCATGTGTCTATGCAAATTTATTTGTAGAGACTTCGAGAATAATATCATCCACACAACCCCATAGATAGCAAGGCCAGATATGGACATTAACTACCATACAATCACCTTATTTCAACGAAAATGCTCAGTTTTTGAAAATATAATGTAATTGGGTGGATCAAAAATCTACTCATCAAGCAAAGACAACACACAAATAAAAAAGGCATTATGTATGCAAGCTTTTGAGGCCAATGGCACCTTCTTCTGGCAGAAGGTTGAAAGGGAAGAAAAAGGGGTAAAGGAAATGAACTGGAGAGGTTAAAAAAAGGGGGTAAAGTTCAGAAAAGTCACCCCGAACCCCAGGTTGGTGGAAACTTACTGGGTGGAATGAGAAGGAAAGACTAATTGTTGGGGCTGCACTATACAACATTTGAAATCCTGAGAGCTTGAAGGTGGAAGATATGGTAACATGCAAAGACAGAGATTACTGCTAAAACGTTGTGCATATGTTAACAAAAGCAAAAAGATAAGTACATTGTATGTGATAGAAGTGGGAGGAGGATGGTGAAAAATAGACAGTTCAGAAAATGAAAGATGTAGGAAACTAAAATGGAGTGAAGGAAGGAATAGTTACTGTGAAGAAATGTTGAGACTGAAGAAATTAACGTAAATTAAGACCAGGTGGATGGCAAAATCCAACGACATGTTGTAGTATCAGTTCCCACCTGCGAAGTTCTGAGAAACTGGTGTCTGGGGAAGAATCCTGATGGCACATGTGGTGCAACAGGTGTCAAGGTCCCTACTGTCATGTTGTAGTGCACACTCTCTAATAGGATATTGTGCGTTGTCAGTATACACCCTCTGCCTAAGCCTCTTCACTGTAACTAATAACTTGGTGGTAGTCATGCTGGATTAAAAGGACAAACAGTGTTTACATAAAGCTGGTACAGACATGTCTCATTTCACAGGTGGCTCTCCCTTTGATAGCCAGTTACACAGCTGGTATAGGTGTTGGTAGAATGGTGCATAGGGCGAGTCTTGCAGTGGAGGAAGTCACAGGGGTATCAGCCATAGAGTCGGGAGACGGGTACAGAAAAAGCATAGTATCTGACAAGGATATTGTGGAGATTGAAATGGCGACACAAAGCTATTCTGGATGTGGTGGGCAAAATCTCAGACAGAATGGACCTCATATCAGGGCATAATCTTAGGAAGTCATGGCCTTGTAGAAGTAGCTGATTAATACATTCAAGATCAGGATAATAGTGAGTGACAAGTGGTATACTCGCTAGTATGTTTTTTGGCAGTATCAGCAGTACCAGAATTGGATGTGATGACCAAGGAAAACTGTTTTTGAGCTAGGCTGGTGGGGTAATTATGTTCAGTGAAGGCTGAGGTGAGAATAGTAGTGATTGTCCTAAAGAGTCTGCATCTGAACAAATACGTTTTCCTCGAATGCCAAGGCTGTATGGGAGGGATTGTTTGACATGGGAAGGATGGCAACTGTCAAAATGTAAGTACTGTTGTATTTTAGTAGGTTGAATGTGGACAGAAGTGTGTAGCTGGCCTTTGGTGAGGATGAGATCAACATCGAGGAAAGTGGCATGGGATTCGGTACAGATGAGGGTAGGTTGTTTGGATGGGGTAACAAGTTCTATGGATTGAGGTGTTAGTCCCTGTGAGTGGCCTAATGTTTCAAGTAGGGACTGCAGGGATGGGATCTCAATGGCAAATGCTGTGTGTAGAGGTGTCAGACAGCTGTCATAGACCTTCAATGACACTTTCCTGTTAGTCAAGTACCATAGGGGAAGATCCCTTGTCTGCTGGAAGGATAATGATGGAGTCAACAGCTATTGGGGTACATAGAGCTTGGAGTTCTGCAGAGGACAGGTTAGGCTCATGTTGCTCATGTTATAGGGACCTAAGGGAGGGCTGTGAAGCAATGCTAGATATGAGGAATTCTTGGAAGGCTTGTAATGGATAATTTTGAGATAGCAGTGGTGAATCAAGTTGGGATCATGGTTGGAACTGTTTAAAGCAGGGTTCAATGTCAGGTTTGCTGTTTGAAAGGTTTTGGGATTAGGTTGAAAAGTAATATTTCCTGTTGACATTACGTGTGAAGGAAAGTAGGTCCTTCACCATAGTAGCGTGATTAAATGGAGGTTTAGGACTGAACATGAGACCCTTGGACAATACAGTTAATTTAGGAGAGGACATTGCTTTAAACTAGTGGTTGAGATAGTGCATTGTTGTGACTTACTTTAACAACTCATGTATCCAAATTGCTGACAAGAACAATATACAGAAGAATGGAAAGGAAAAATGAGGATCTGTTAGATGACGATTAGTTTGGCTTTAGGGAAGGTAAAGGCACCACAAAGGTAGGTCTGACTTATACATGACAATGGAAATAAGATTTAAGGAAAATCAATACATGTGCAGAGGATTTGTGAACCTGGAAAAAATATTTGGCAATGTGAAATGGTACAAGATGTCCAAAATTCTCAGGAAAATAAGTGTAAGCTTTGGGGATATATGGTTAATCCATACATATTATAAAATTGTGTGTGTGCATTCCATGTGTGTGTGTGTGTGTGTGTGTGTGTGTGTGTGTGTGTGTGTGTGTGTGTGTGTGTTCCACATCTTCTAAACCACTGTACTGATTTCACCGAAACTTGGTACACATGTACCTTACTGTCAAGCAACAATTGCTATAGGGGTAAGAACCATCTAAGTATCAAAGGATCTGGTGAAAAAGAAGCTTAGCCCGCAATGTGTGAATTCCCAGACTTCATTCATCTAGCATTTGAGAATGAGCATTCTTAGCGACTTGAAACAAACATCAAACATAATTTCAAATCTTTGCAAATTTTTTCTCACTGTCAACCCCTATTTAATGATGAAAGAAAAAACGTTTACAGCTTACTACTTTCCCACTGTTGATGCAGTAAAAATACTGCATGAAGCACGAAATTATAATTTATTACTTCTTTCCTACTAAATGTATTTGTGAAACATTCTGATTGTGTAAATCATAGAATTCTTTTAGATAAGCTAAATCATTATGGTTTGAGGGGGGCAGTGCACAAATGGTTTAATTCATACTTAACTGGAAGAATGCAGAAAGTTGAAATAAGTGGTTCATGTAATGTTAAAACAACAGCTGATTCCTCAAACTGGGGGTCTATCAAGTACGGGGTCCCACAGGGTTCAGTCTTAGGTCCTTTACTGTTCTTGATATACATTAATGACTTACCATTCCATATTGATGAAGATGCAAAGTTAGTTCTTTTTGCTGATGATACAAGTATAGTAATAACATCCAAAAACCAAGAACTAAGCGATGTAATTGTAAATGATGTTTTTCACAAAATTATTAAGTGGGTCTCAGCAAACGGACACTCTTTAAATTTTGATAAAACACAGTATATACAGTTCCATACAGTAAATGGCACAACTCCAGTAATAAATATAGACTTTGAACAGAAGTCTGCAGCTAAGGTAGAATTTTTAAAATTTTTAGGTGTGTCCATTGATGAGAGGTTAAACTGGAAGCAACACATTGATGGTCTGCTGTAACATCTGAGTTCAGCTACGTATGCTATTAGGGTTATTGCAAATTTTGGTGATAAGAATCTCAGTAAATTAGCTTACTATGCCTATTTTCATTCACTGCTTTCATATGGCATCATATGCTGGGGTAATTCATCGTTGAGTACAAAAGTATTCATTGCCCAAAAACCTGTAATCAGAATAATTGCTGGAGCCCACCCACGGTCATCCTGCAGACATCTATTTAAGGATCTAGGGATTCTCACAGTAACCTCACAGTACATATATTCACCTATGAAATTTTTTTTGTTAATAATCCAACCCAGTTCAAAAGTAATAGTAGTGTGCGTAACTGTAACAACAGGAGAAAGGATGATCTTCACTGTGCAGGTTTAAAACTGACTTTGGCACAGAAAGAGGTAAATTATGCTGCCACAAAAGCCTTTGGTCACCTACCAAACAGCATCAAAAGCCTGACAGATAGCCAACTAACATTTAAAAATAAAATAAAAGAATTTATAGATGACAACTCCTTCTACTCATTGGCTGAATTTTTAGATATAAATTAAGGGAGGGAAAAAAAACTAACTTAAACATTAGTGTCATGCAATATTTTGTGTAATGTAGTATCGTGTACAGACATCTTTCATTAACCTGACATGTTCCACATCATTACGAAGTGTCATATTCATGATCTATGGAACAAGTATTAATCTAATCTAATCCGCAGACAGTAATCGCATATACCACTAAATGTAAATTACATCATTGTAAGATACATAGCTCACAAGATATGACATAATAAACACTGAGACACATGAAAAACTTCCGCATCATGTATGACCTTTAAATTGATTACTTCTTTGGTACTAATTCTATTTGCAATAAATTTCACAGACAGTATCCAAATATGCCACTGAATGTGCTTACAATATTGTATCACTGTATGACACATAGGTCAGGAGGTATGATACCAAAAACAGTGAGATGCATGACAAAGTGCCACATCATGCATAATGTTTAAATTTATTTCTGTGTTGCTACAAACTCCATTTGCAACACAAGCTGCGTATAGTATCCACATATGCCTCTGAATGTACCTACAACATTATAGCTTTGTACAACACACAGTTCAGGAGATATGACATCATAAAAAATTAAGCACAAGGCCATCCACTGTGTGGTATGAGTTTGACATAGAGCTTTAAATAAATATCTGTGAAATGTCAGATTTCTCTACAGTATATTTATGAGCACCAAGAGGGAAGAATAGGAGTGCAAGACCTACAGTGAAGTGCAAGTATTAGAAAGGCCATAGGGCTGTGATGTAGACAGATAATATACAATATGTACAAGAACAAAGAGGTAAAAATAAGACTTGAAGACCAAAATACAGTGCAAGGATCAAAAAGGATATTAGACAGGAATGTAGTCTTCTGCTCCTACTGTTCAACCTATAGGTCAAGGAAGCAATGACAGAAATAAAAGAAAGGTTCAGGAACTGGATTAATATTCATAATGAAAGACTACCAATGATAGATTCACTGATGACATTGCAATCCTCCAAGAAATTGAAGAATTACAGGATCTGTTGAATGGAATGAACAGTCTAATGTTCCCGAATACAGCTTTAGAACACATTGGAACAAGAGACAAAAGTAATGAGAAGTAGCAGAAGCAAGAATAATGAGAAACTTAAAATGAGAACTAGTGGTCACTAAGTTCACAAAGGTAAGGAGTTCTGCTATTTTGGAAACAAAATAAACCGTGAGGGGTGAAACTAGGTAATAGAAAGCAGACTTTCACAGGCAAAGAGGACACATTTGACCAAGAGATGTCTAATGGTGTCACACATAGGCCTCAATTTGAGGAAGAAATTTCTGAAAATGTACTTCTGGTGCAGAGCATTCTCTAGAAGTGGACTGTAGGGAAACCGGAACAGAAAAGAACTGAAACATTTGAGATGTGGTGCTATAGAAAGATGTTCAAAATTAATTGGACTGATAATATAAGGAGCAAGGAAGCTATCCACAGAAACTGGGACGAGAGAAACTTGTGGAAAAACTGACAGGATGAAGGGGCAGGATAATAGGATATCTGTTTAAGACACCACAGAATGACTTCCATAGTGCCTTAGGAATCTATAGGGGGCAAAACTGTAGCAGAAGACAGAATTTGGAATATTTTCCAATGATAACTAGAACAACTGACAGCGACCAGTCCTTTGTGCAAACTTCTTGGACAGTATTGTAGTTTGTTGTACTTATAAAGAAGAATATCTTTGTAATCTTTGCAAATTATTCTGGATGTTGCAAACCAAAGGTCTGCACTAAGCAGCTAAAAATAATAATTCTTACATAAAAACTAAATCATAATGTAAACAAAGCTTGAAAGAAACTAAAAAGTTATGTTCCCCACACTGAAGGAAGGCATTCTGCACTGAGATGCTGGAGTTGGCAAGCATGTGCGCATGAAGTGTGCTTACCTGTGTGTATGAATGGAGTGTATCTCTCTTTTATTGATGAAGCCTCTGGTCAAAATCTTTATGAAAGTGTCTTTTAATTGTGCCTGTCTGCAACTTAATGTCTCTCCATCAATGACTCCGGACGTGCTTTCTGACAGGCTAAATACATTGTAGTAACATCAGTCAATAAAAGTGAAGATAAGCAAGTCATGTCTAATTACAGGGCTGTTTCACTATTTACAGTCTTTTCAAAAGTTTTGAGAAAGTGGCCTTCAGTAGGAAACTGAGACCCCCACCCCTTTTTTTTTTCATCCAAAAGGACTTACTAACTGCCTCTCATAAGGAAATCTCACCAACTCAACCTCATATTTTTAACAGAAAAAAGCACACTTGCAAGTATCAGCCTCAGCAATTGATGCTGTGTGAATATTTGGGCCATACTTATGACAGTATGCAGTTATGACCTTCTGAATATACAATGGCTGTCACTCTCTCCCACCTACTACAGCCACCTAATGCCCGAGTGTGAAGTACTGTACAGCAACGTAAGTAAGGGGCTTATGAAGTACTGTTTGGATATAGGTAACAAGGTTTGTTCACTGGGTCAAAATGCGTGGTTTCTAACCTGTAGGTGGAGCCAGAGACCTCTTTTCTTTTAACATTTTTATGCTTCAACTCTCAAATGCTGTGTAAGTTAATGAAATGAATGAGTAGCTCATTATAGAGGTAGTGCTGTTTAATTATTATTATTGATTTTGTGAGTGTTTGGTTTTGAATTTTAGGACTGACATTGCTAAAGTGAAGTACATTAGAAGAAGATTGCTATTCTTAAAGATATTTTTTTATTTAACTTTTAGTTGAAAATCATTAACACCATATCATAATAATTCTTCAGTTGCTTAGGTTTAATCATTTTGATTATGAGGCACATACAGAGATGCAGAATATCAATATGAGAATACTGTTAAACTAATATTGAACACATATCTGCATGAGGTTAACATATTATGCACTCACAGTTGCTTACCTATTTTTGACATAGAATAATGTGTGTTCTCAGGTTGTCACTCCACTGTACACTACTCCACACTCGGGTATTGTGTGACTGCATTGGGGCAATGGTCCGGTTTCTTGCCACAGGATTGTTGGATAAATTATAACTGTCATTGATTTTTAATTAATCACCTGATTCACTAATTAACAAACTGGTGTCCTGAGGTACAATGTTCAACCTTTGCTAAAGTACAAGTTCATCAGAAACTTCAATGACTCATTGGTCCTACACTATGATTTTGACTCCTTGAAGTCTGAGATCTTGCATCCTCAACATTATATTGACCTCAATGTGAAAGCACTGCTATACTGAGAGGGATGCGTGGCCTTCTGGAGTGCCTCCAATTGTTGTGTATTGCAGCGAGCCCTCACTAACGTCTGTGGTATTGATTTGCATTGCCAACTTTTCAACAGTTACTGGATGGAGTTTTAAGAGGGTTAAGGCCTAAAACCTGTATTGTATATTTAGATCACATAATAGTTTATGACAAGGATACACCAGAGCAAGTGAGACAATTGGAGGTTGGTTTCAAATGATTATAATCAGCATGGTTAATACTCAGCATTGACAAGTGCCAATTTGCTCAAGCTGTCTAGGACACAGAATTAGTAAACAAGGTGTTCAGACCAATCCTTGTCTTACAGAGGCAATTAAAATTTTTCAACACTACAAACAACCAAAAAAATACAGTCATTCATCCGTTTGTTTAACTACACTTGTAAAGGATTTTGTGAAAACAGCAGAACCTAAGAACAGATTACTCAAAATTGGTGTAAAGTTCCAGTGGACAAAGGAGCATGAGCTAGTAATTCAGAAACTGAAGGCGGTGTAGGTAGTGAGGAGTGGGCGTGGTAATTACGGTGATAAATAATCAAGCGCACTCCTGTCACTTACTATGAATACTTTTATTCTCGCACAGTATACACAATGCATACAGCATAAAGCACGCACTACAGGGGATGATCTAACAAAGATACAGATGTTCTTGCTGTGAAGGGGCAGCAATATTATTGGGGACAGGGGGGGGGGGGGGGGGGGGGGGTAGAGCCAGTGGTTCTACATCCCCGCAGAGGCATTGATTTTTGGATCCAGTATTGATTTTTCTACACTTTGAAAATGAAATCATCCTCTCATTTGCTGCTTCTAACAAGTCTTGGCTGTATTTTGGGTCAGAGTAACATATGAGTTGTGGCTATAAAATAATGGGACCATTTTTGTAAAACATTTTACTTCAAAACCATACATATTCATCGATTTTCACTCTCACTATACTCTCCTCCTCCTGTTGTTGTTGTCTTCCGTCCAGAGACTGGTTTGATGCAGCTCTCCATGCTACTCTATCCTGTGCAAGCTTCTTCATCTCCCAGTACCTACTGCAACCTACATCCTTCTGAATCTGCTGAGTGTATTCCTCTCTTGGTCTCCCTCTACAATTTTTACCCTCCACGCTGCCCTCCAATGCTAAATTTGTGATCCCTTGATGCCTCAGAACATGTCCTACCAACCGATCCCTTCTTCTAGTCAAGTTGTGCCACAAACTTCTCTTCTCCCCAATCCTATTCAATACCTCCTCTCATTAGTTACGTGATCTATCCACCTTATCTTCAGCATTCTTCTATAGCACCACATTTCGAAAGCTTCTATTCTCTTCTTGTCCAAACTAGTTATCGCCCATGTTTCACTTCCATACATGGCTACACTCCAAACAAATACTTTCAGAAACAACTTCCAGATACATAAATCTATATTCGATGTTAACAAATTTCTCTTCTTCAGAAACGCTTTCCTTTCCATTGCCAGTCTACATTTTATATCCTCTCTACTTCGACCATCATCAGTTATTTTACTTCCTAAATAGCAAAACTCCTTTACTACTTTAAGTGTCTTATTTCCTAATCTAATTCCCTCAGCATCACCCGATTTAATTTTACTACATTCCATTATCCTCGTTTTGCTTTTGTTGATGTTCATCTTATATCCTCCTTTCAAGACACTGTCCATTCTGTTCAACTGCTCTTCCAAGTCCTTTGCCGTCTCTGACAGAATTACAATGTCATCGGCGAACCTCAAAGTTTTTACTTCTTCTCCATGAATTTTAATACCTACTCCAAATTTTTATTTTGTTTCCTTTACTGCTTGCTCAATATACAGATTGAATAACATCGGGGAGAGGCTACAACCCTGTCTCACTCCTTTCCCAACCACTGCTTCCCTTTCATGCCCCTCGACTCTAATAACTGCCATCTGGTTTCTGTACAAATTGTAAGTAGCCTTTTGCTCCCTGTATTTTACCCCTGCCACTTTCAGAATTTGAAAGAGAGTATTCCAGGCAACATTGTCAAAAGCTTTCTCTAAGTCTACAAATGCTAGAAACGTAGGTTTGCCTTTTCTTAATCTTTCTTCTAAGATAAGTCGTAAGGTCAGTATTGCCTCACGTGTTCCAACATTTCTATGGAATCCAAACTGATCCTCCCCAAGGTCTGCATCTACCAGTTTTTCCATTCGTCTGTAAAGAATTTGCGTTAGTATTTTGCAGCCGTGACTTATTAAACTGATAGTTCGGTAATTTTCACATCTGTCAGCACCTGCTTTCTTTGGGATTGGAATTATTATATTCTTCTTGAAGTCTGAGGGTATTTCGCCTGTCTCATACATCTTGCTTACCAGCAGGTAGAATTTTGTCATGACTGGGTCTCCCAAGGCCATCAGTAGTTCTAATGGAATGTTGTCTACTCCGGGTGCCTTGTTTCGACTCAGGTCTTTCAGTGCTCTGTCAAACTCTTCACGCAGTATCTTATCTCCCATTTCGTCTTCATCTACATCCTCTTCCATTTCCATAATATTGTCCTCAAGTACATCGCCCTTGTATAAACCTTCTATATACTCCTTCCACCTTTCTGCCTTCCCTTCTTTGCTTAGAACTGGGTTGCCATCTGAGCTCTTGATATTCTTACACGTGGTTCTCTTCTATCCAAAGGTCTTTTTAATTTTCCTGTAGGCAGTATCTGTCTTACCCCTAGTGAGATAAGCTTCTACATCCTTACATTTGTCCTCTAGCCCTCTCTGCTTAGCCATTTTGCACTTCCTGTCGATCTCATTTTTGAGACGTTTGTATTCCTTTTTGCCTGCTTCATTTACTGCATTTTTATGTTTTCTCCTTTCATCAATTAAATTCAATATTTCTTCTATTACCCAAGGATTTCTAGCAGCCCTCGCCTTTTTACCTACTTTATCCTCTGCTGCCTTCACTACTTCATCCCTCAGAGCTACCCATTCTTCTTGTACTGTGTTTCTTTCCCCCATTCCTGTCAATTGTTCCCTTATTCTCTCCTTGAAACTCTGTACAACCTCTGGTTCTTTCAGCTTATCCAGATCCCATGTCCTTAAATTCCCACCTTTTTGCAGTTTCTTCAGTTTTAACCTACAGGTCATAACCAATAGATTGTGGTCAGAGTCCACATCTGCCTCTGGAAATGTCCTACAATTTAAAACCTGATTCCTAAATCTCTGTCTTACCATTATATAATCTGTCTGATACCTTTTAGTATCTCCAGGATTCTTCCATGTATACAACCTTCTTTCATGATTCTTGAACCAAGTGTTAGCTATGATTAAGTTATGCTCTGTGCAAAATTCTACCAGACGGCTTCCTCTTTCATTTCTTAGCCCCAATCCATAATCACCTACTATGTTTCCTTCTCTCCCTTTTCCTACTGACGAATTCCAGTCACCCATGACTATTAAATTTTCATCTCCCTTCACTACCTGAATAATTTCTGTTATTTCATCATACATTTCATCAATTTCTTCATCATCTGCAGAGCTAGTTGGCATATAAACTTGTACTACTGTAGTAGGCATGGGCTCTGTGTCTACGTTGGCCACAATAATGCATTCACTATGCTGTTTTTAGTAGCTTACCCGCACTCCTATTTTTTTATTCATTATTAAACCTACTCCTGCATTACCCCTATTTGATTTTGTATTTATAACCCTGTATTCACCTGACCAAAAGTCTTGTTCCTCCTGCCACCGAACTTCACTAATTCCCACTATATCTAACTTTAACCTATCCATTTCCCTTTTTAAATTTTCTAACCTATCTGCCCGATTAAGGGATCCAGTTTTCTTTCTCCTGATAATGACGTCCTCCTGAGTAGTCCCCGCCCGGAGATCCGAATGGGGGACTATTTTACCTCCGGAATATTTTACCCAAGAGGACGCCATCATCATTTAATCATACAGTAAAGCTGCATGTCCTCGGGAAAAATTACGGCTGTAGTTTCCCCTTGCTTTCAGCCGTTTGCAGTACCAGCACAGCAAGGCCGTTTTGGTTAATGTTGCAAGGCCAGATCAGTCAATCATCCAGACTGTTACCCCTGCAACTACTGAAAAGGCTGCTGCCCGTCTTCAGGAACCACATGTTTGTCTGGCCTCTCAACAGATACCCCTCCGTTGTGGTTGCACCTACGGTACGGCCATCTGTATCGCTGAGGCACGCAAGCCTCCCCACCAACGGCAAGGTCCATGGTTCATGGGGGGACTCTCCTCCTATATCCCTATAATGCTCTGTGTGGATTTTGCTATGATGGAAACAGTGATGGAACTCTTCCTCTGTGAAATCCTTCATGACATATGCTGCTTTTTCTTTCACAGCTTCAAAAGACTGAAATTTTTGTTCCTTTAAATTCAGACTTGACCTTGGGGAATAGATAAAAGTCACATGGTGCTAAGTCAGGCAAATAAGGTGGGTGGCCTAATGCTAAGATGCTGTACTTCACTAGAAACCTATTAATGGACAATGCAGTATGAGCCAGTGTGTTGTCTTGATACAGAACCCATGACTTGTTCTTCCACAATTCAGGTAACATTTTTTTTCTTATTTCCTCACAGAACTGAGTGAGAACCTCAATCTAGTACTATCAACCAATATTTTGACCTTCAGACACCCAGTGAAGCATCATTTTGAATCTCGATTTGCTCATTCGGGCTTTTTTTGCTGTCAGTGAAGTTGGGTCTCCCAATGATTGATTGGTGCTGAGTTTTTGAATCATACATGAAAAACAAAGATTTGTCACATTATCACTCTTTCCAAGGATGATCTTCAAAGGTATTCAAAGTGTGAGTACAAACATTTTCATGACCTTCTTTTGTTCAATCATGAGAATTTACAGCACTAGTTCACACAATGTTCTCATGTTAAACTAGTTGTGTAAAATGTGCTCTCTCCATTCTTTATTAATTTGTACAGTTTCAGCAATCAGTCACATACTTAACTGATTGCCATATTGAATTGTATTACCTATTTTTTTATATTTTCATAATTTTTTATATTAAGGGGCATCACAGGCATGAGTCATCTTCAAAATGTTCTTGGCCATATTTGAAACACTTGAACCACACAAAAACTAGCATATGTGATAAACAGTCTTCACCATTCACTTCTTTTAGTAACAGGTAAGTTTCAGTAGCAGTTTTTCCAAGTTTCAACTGAAACTTCAACAATTCATTGCTCTACTATTACACTTACCATTTTTCTGACAAGACAAAATAACAGCTCTTACATGAAGGAAGGCCATGGCCACAATGATCTGTCTACAGACACCAGAGATGATTCATTAGAGTGAGAAGCCTTCAAGCTTCACAATCATTTGTCATTCACTTTTGGCACATGCATACTTACTCTGTGACAGTATCAGTCCCGTTATTTTACAGCCACACTTCATATACTATGAGGCAGTTAAATAAAGCAGAATATAGCTACTCAACAACTGAGAAGGACATGTTAGCGGTCATACACTGTATTAATGTATTTATGATGTTACTTGTATGGTAGAAGATTTAATGCTCTGACTGAACATGCATCATTGAAATGGTTGCTTGGTCTGAAAGACCCACCTACTCATCTAACATACTGGGTTCTCAAGCTTAGTGAATTTTATTATGAGGTACCCATAAGCCAGGCAGAAAAGACACGAATACAGACATGTTAAGTTGCAAATTGGCTGTGTTGAGCACATTGGGCAAGGGTGTGTTGGAATGGTGACAAGTACAGGTGAAGGGTAAAGATTGTTAGGCTTTTAAGTCACAGTCACTCTTTATCATACATGAGATTTGTTGTGCAGAGTCACAAAATGCACACTAAGTGTCATGGCCCCAGTTATTTTCCAAAAAAAGTTACTACAACAGGCTATACCATGTGCTGTCATGTCATGGTGGCCAACAAGCAACAGATAGGTGTGTTGCTAAACAGTTTTCGTGGAGGAATAGGGAGCATGATGTAGAGCAGTGTGACGGGGAATGAGTACCATACACACAAAGACCAGATATTTCGCATCAGAAAATCTCTTTGCAGAGGTTACCAGAGGTGTTGAAGGAATTTCAAATACTTGGCCTTGGCTTTTGCGAGCCATTCAACAAATACATGCATGTAATAGGTATGTGCTTCTGATCATTGGCAATTTTTTATGGTTTCTGGTAATGATAGCAACAGGCCAGTACTGTGGCAGAAGCATTAGTTAACAGTTAGGTATTGAAGTTTGGAGTGCTTTAGTCACGGATCAGGGTACAAACTTCATTTCAGAACTAATGGTATGAGCTAGATATTCCACCCTCAGAGCAATGGAATGATGAAGCCTTCTATGACACTACTTTAAATATGCTAAGTAGCTGCATGAGCACTAGACACAATGGCAGGGATATCAACTTCAGTATGTGGTTTGTGTGTACAACTCGAAGACTCATATAGGAACAAGCATGTCACCATTTGATGTGGTGTACGGGATAAAGATGCCACCCCCTTTGATATTTTACACCCTAAATTAGGACAAGATTGTAAATCAGTAAAGAAGTTTACAAGCAGAATATGGGAAGTATGGAGAAACAGATAAAAGGCAAACACAAGGCTCTGGAATAACAGGAACAGCCAAACAGGCACATGGGAAAACTACTGCAGTATCATATAGGGCAGTGGGTATTGGTCACTAATCCCTATATGCCGAAGGGAAAGACAAAGAAGTTCCTGACCATATATCATGGAGCATATCAGGTCACAGAGATGACGTCACCAGTTAATGTAAAGCTACAGTTTCCTATTAAAATGTGTAATGTTCACATTGGTCATGCAGAACCACTGAAAGGTACGATGAATGCAGTGCCACAATTATCTGCGACCAACACTGTATGTGAAGGTGGAGCAGGTAGGAAGAAGGAACTTCTAAAGGTTAGATAGCACAAATTACATGACATGCCTTATGCCATAACGAGTTAGGTTCTTAATAATAAACAAAAAGCACCAATTTGCTTTAGTTCTACATATAGGTTCTTTGCAATATTTTGGTGGTGTTTGATTTATTCATGTTATTTGAGTTTATAAATATGTTTCACACTGTGTTGTGTGATTCAGTGTTTTCACATCATTGACAAGTGTATTTTTCCTTTATTGTTGCAGGTTATTGTCAGATTTATTTGGTGTTGTTTCTTATTTCTGGTTGTCATTAGTTACTCATTTCAGAAGATAGGAGGGGACAATTTTTTTCATCATGTGACAAGAATGTGGGGACATCCTGCACTATGGGTACAGGATACAAATAAGGGAGCTGGAAGTGTTGTTGACTTCGGATAATAGGGAAGCTCATGGAGTTATGTCATTAGCAGATTTGGAGAAGTGCACCCAAGGGAGTACTGTTGAGTGTCCAGACAGACCAGTACAGAGTTATATGTACACATGTGAGGCCAATACTTTTATGGGGAAAATAAATGAGACGATTTGCAAAAAGGAAATCTTGTCCACATGTTCTTACTTCCAAAAGGTAGGAATATAATGGCTGTACTCAGTATTCTTACCAGAAACTGTGTTGACAACATGCTATGAAAAGTGGAAACTTAAGGGATTGAGGAAATTAGAGTTGTAAGGAAGTGGTGATATCATTAATAGCACAGCATGTGAGATCATCGAGAAAGCTTTCTATCTTCAGCTACCTTCACTGATATGACTATTATGGCATTGATGTGGAATATGTCGTACTGTACAGAAGGGTCTCTGAGGGTATTACCAACCCAAAATTTAATTTACCTTAACACCAGCCTTCAGCCTGAACTTATGCATTAGACAAATTTATCAAGTCTCAGCAAGGAAACGTTTCTATGGAGCAGATGTTACAAAATGTTCAAAATTCTCAAGGACACTGTCAGCAGAAGATTACATCAGTAATCATTACAGCTACCAGTGGTGGCATGTTTCTACTAGGTACTTGCATATTGTATTTCTGTAATAAATACAGACAAGCACAGTCTATGGATCCATTGACACATCAGTTGCCAATTGAGTGGTTAACCAGCATGGGCTGAGGCAATAGTTGGTGGAAGTAAACCCACTGCATTTAAGTAGTGTAAGCATTAGATTAAGGATTCTATTGCAATAAGGTCCTGGAAACTGCACTTTAAGAATAGCCCCATGTAGTAGTGGATAAGGTAGAAACCCATTTGGGCCAAATATTGGCTAAATCTTGTTTTTGCCATCCATGGTACAGGGTTCTGTTGGTTAAGAGTAATTTTAAGGGAAGACTAGTATTGAAAGATTCAGGACAAATTTGTCACAACAGGGGAGATGTGCTGCAACCCAGAAGAGTTTGGTACGTGAATTGTAAATTGTTACAGTTGAATTCCAACCACAGCCAGGCAGTATGGGTGAGCTCAGTGATGTGCTAATAGAGTACACCACTGAGCAGTATTGCTGACCATTCCAGCCAGAAGAGCTTAGGGTCTCAAGGCATTCAGTCATAGTGCCATCTGCATCTTAAACTGGAGAAAATAATGGGCTTTTGAGTTTCAAGGATACCATGTTTACTATTGGATGATGATGATTGGCTGACTGCCTATACAGTGATTAATTTATCAAGTTCTAGCATGAGGCATGCAATATCTTTGGTGTGGTGACTGCAGGCCTTGGACAAACTTCACCGATGGGGCAGCTGGTGTCCAGCCAGGCACTGCCCTCTGAGGGATTTTGGCCAATGGACTGCAAGCTGTCTACAATCCGGCTGGGGAAGGTGCATCCTTGTGGCCTCCTGTCCACCTACATATCATTGGTCACCGCCCTGGTCTACCACTGGAGGGTGAATGGGGCATTGCTGCTTGGCATCCGGGCACCTAGTGTCAGCTATCACATCAAAGCACATGACATGAGGACAACAATGAGCATGTGTGGGGGTGACTAACTGCTATAGCTCCAGAGGCCTGGATGAGCCACACTCTTCTTCACCTGCTAGTGACCCACATGGTTCTGTGGCAGTTGCCACCCAAAATCCAGGGCAATGAATGTCACCAGTGTGATCAGGGCCTCAGCGCATTCTTTAATTGGCTGTACTTGCATGCACATATTGTGGCCCGGAGACAACTTGGAGTGTTATACAAGCCTGCATGAATAAGCACCTGTCAATCTTACCACAGCTTAAATGAACGCCCTGGCGTGGATCTACGATCTGCCCCCTCCCTCACCATTTCTCTCATCCATCCCAATGTTAGAGAAGTGATTGTTGGATAACTCTTGACACCCAAACACTGCAGTGTGGTAGTAAGATTGGATACTTTGCTAATGTGTAAAACTAGTGGTACATGGCATATCTCCAGCTCGGTAGTATTGGCTTGGCACAGTGGGGTGTCATTGTATGACAAGTCCCATTTTGTTTGTGTTTGATTCAGTATCTGTTCTGAGTTATTAGATTTAGTTTGTGATTACTAGATCAATTAAGTTTAAGGTTAAATTTGCAAAGCTGGTGAACTTATTAATATTTACGGGTAATGGTAGACCCAATAAACTAGTACCAGTAAGGTGTCAGTCTTGTGTTAAGTTTAAGGTTAAATTTGCAAAGCCGTAAGTTTAAGGTTAAATTTGCAAAGCCGGTGGGCTTATTATTATTTACGGGTAATGGTAGACCTAATAACCTAGTATCAGTAAGGTGTCAGTCTTGTGATCATGCAGGGTACGAACTGCCATGAGCTAAGGTTGTGGCAGCCACATGTTTCACTTGTAGACGTGTTGGTAATTTTTCTCACATTTGTTCAGAGATTCTCATTGCAATCCACCAAAATCTCAGGTCTCCACATGGGTAGCATGGGTAGCTAGGAACATCAAGTCCTCAAGATCATGAAAAAGTTGTTGTCAGCTACTTTTGCCTTTAGAACAACCTTACATACTGGAAACATCAGTGTCACAATGACCACTTACTTTGGATACTTTCCATCCTATTATTTGCTCCCTACGCTGAAAAATTATATTTCATAATCTTTTTAAGTAACTTGTGATACTTATGATGACTCCCAACTTATTCATTATGAGCTTCATGGTTGACAAACCCTGGGCTCTATGGAACTAATTAATGTACCATGATAATCACACAAGAAGAATGGTTGATCTCCACTGTGATTTGAAAAATCAAAGGTGTAATATATTCCAGTACTAAAATGTTTAATGCACTGTCTAACAACATCAAAGGTCTATGCAGTACCGCCACATTATTTTAAAATAAAATAACTATGTATTTACATGATAAAACGTTTTATGGGTATTCATTAGATGAGATTTTAGCAGACATATACACATTTTTACATGTATATTTTTATTGTTTGATACATAGTGTTGTGCAATGTGCCCTAGTGCCTGTATGATATATTTGTTTCACTTAGCTTCTGTTTTTGTTATAGTTTTATGTTTTTATTTTTCCTGTAACTGGTTTATGAATTAACTGTACTTCCCTCGTTATACGTAATTTTTACATTTACATATTCTTAAACTAGTTCCACATCCTAGCATCTCACACATACAAAAGGATCTATGGTATATGTAAATAAATAAATGTTATTCACATTCTACTGAAAGGATTAAAAGATATATTTTGCACATTTTCATGATGTGCGCTGCTTTTGCTGCCTGCAACCAAACAAATATTCTGTGGAAATTTAAAATTTATGTCAGTACTAGGTATGGGAGTGATTTTTTTTTAAATCATTAATTTAAAATGATGGATGGTTGCATACCATTTTTTTAGCATCTCGTTGAGACTGCAAATATGGTATACCACAGTATGTGTGTTCATCTTCTTTCCTCATTAGCCATGGCTCTATGTAAGCGTATTGTTTAAAGAAATGGTTCATGTCAACCACAAGATCTTTAACGACATACATGTGTGGAAGAGGATATATTATGGTCGGCTTTTTTAAGTTCTGATCAATGAAACTGAAAACAAAAAAGGTAACAAACGGGCAAGCATACAAGGTGATAAAAGAAATTTGTTTACAGTACAGAACACAGTGAACTGCTTTGTTTTATAACTATTTAATATTGTTTCATAGCATTCCTACAAAACAATTTACAGGGTGACCACTATTGAACTATATGAAATAAAATCATCATAACTTCTGAACGGTTTGTGTTATGATGCTCAAACTGCATAGTTGGCGTGCATGATGGGAATTAGCACACACATGCACATGCACCTTGTTTTTGTCGGTCATTTGCACATGAAAATGTAACGATACAGCGTGCCTGAGTATATAGCACTTGTGAAGCAATAACAGCCAAGCTGCGACTCAAAGGAAGTTTACAACCAAGTTCAAGCTGAAGATGACTGGTCCAAGTGTGCTAACAATCAAAAATTGATTCACAGTTTTGAGAGAATGGGTAGTGTTTGTGATGACAGTATTAGCAATGTCGGTCATCCAAAAATTGTGAAAATGCCTGAAAACAGAGAGAAAACGTATGCTGTCTTTCAACCCACCACTAGGAAATCAATCAGATGAGCTGCACAACAGGTGAGAATCACCCAGCACAACAGGTGGGAATCACCCAGGAGACACTGAGACAAATTGTTGTTGAAGACCAGCATCTCTTCCCACACAAAATTCAAACCCATCAGCCATTAAGCCACAGGGCCATGGAACAGCAATTGTGTTTCACCAACACTATTATCCACAGAATTGACGAACCGGACTTTGATGTGAACATGGTTTGGTTTAGCAAAGAAGCCCACTTTCATTTGGATGGACTTATCAATACGCAAAATTGGCACATTTGGGGACTGAGAATCTGCAATTTGCGATGGATAAGTCCTGTCATCCTCAATGGGTGACTGTGTGGTGTGCAATGTCCAGTCACAGAATAATCGGTGGGATATTCCTTGATGGTACTGTGACTACCCAACAGTACGTGAAGGTTTTGGGAGATGATTTTATCCCCATTATACAAAGTGACCCTGATTTTGATAAGATGTGGTTCATGCAAGACAGTTGACCCCATCAAAGCAGAAGTGTGTTTGATGCCCTGAGGAGCACTTTGGAGACCGCATTCTGGCCCTGAGGTACCCATGGCCCACTGACATGGGGCTCAATTGGCCACAATATTCTTTGGATCGGAATACATACGACTCCCTTATGTTCCTTTCATATAGTTCAATAATTGCCACCCTGTATATAATGTAGATATGAAAGTAGTACGTTAAGTGCAAACAAAAGAATTTGTAAAACTACTTAAAAGCAGCTTTAAAATAACATTACAGGATTTAAAATGAGTTGTTTGAAAAGAGTTTTAATCACATATTCCAACAGAGATTGAAATATTTCCACACATATTCTTCATAGCTATTAAAACATTTATCCCGTATAATTACTATATTCATCATTATCTTAAAAAGTAAACAATACCACGAGCATACATCTCTACACAAAAGGAGCATGTGCACATATGCGCACACATGCATACACACACACAAACACACACACACACACACACACACACACACACACACACAGCTAACTCTAAATATAGATAAATGTAAATTAATGCAGATGAATACGAAAAAGAATCCTGTAATGTTTGAATACTCCATTAGTAGTGTAGTGCTTGACACAGTCACATTGATTAAATATTTGGGCGTAACATTGCAGAGTGATATGAAGTGGGACAAGCATGTAATGGCAGTTGTGGGGAAGCCGGATAGTCGTCTTCGGTTCATTGGTAGAATTTTGGAAGATGTGGTTCATCTGTAAAGGAAACCACTTATAAAACACTAATACAACCTATTCTTGAGTACTGCTCGAGAATTTGGGATCCCTATCAGGTCTGATTAAGGAAGGACATAGAAGCAATTCAGAGGCGGGCTGTTAGATTTGTTATTGGTAGGTTTGATCATCACGCGAGTTTTATGGAAATGCTTCAGGAACTTGGGTGGGAGTCTCTAGAGGAAAGAAGGCTTTTTTTTCTTCTTCTTCTTCTTCTTTTTCTTTTTTAAATTTAAAAATCGCTACTGAGGAAATTTAGAGAACCAGCATTTGAGGCTGACTGCAGTAGAATTTTACTGCCGCCAACTTACATTTTGTGGAAAGAACACAAAGATAAGATAAGAGAGATTAGGGCTCGTACAGAGGCATATAGGCAGTCATTTTTCCCTCTTTCTCCACTCCCAAGAGTGGAACAGGGAGAGAAGAGGCTAGTTGTGGTACGAGGTATCCTCCGCCACACGCCAAATGGTGGCTTGTGGAGTATGTATGTAGATGTAGATGGAGAGAGAGAGAGAGACTATGGCTGTTTTGTGTGGGTGTTAACAATACCAATGATTCCACATTATTTTATGCAGAGAAAATTATAGATTTTATAAAAGTGACACCTTTGATTGTATGGGAAGTATACAACATGACATAAACAAAAAAAATTCTGTCCATAGGAATATTACAACTAAAGGCTAGCAATGATTTCTTAATAACATTTCACATGAACCATGAAGATCTATTTCTAAAGAAAGTGCCTCACACAAAGTAGACAACTCTTATAACTCATTATTGCTTCAAGATATGAAAAAAGGTTTTTCAAAAGATCATAACAGTAAACTAAGAAAGAAATATTTGTCTGCATGATAACATTCAAAATCTTTTTTATCAAACAATTAGAAGGAACTATAGTTTCCTAAATCAAACTATGTACTTTTTTAAATAACATTCAAGAGATCTTGTAGAGAGAGTACTGTCATACAGTTCTTGTTCATGTGTTAACAAAACTTATGTCTTTGAAAATATAAGTAACTGTTTAGATAAAAGGTCTACTCACTAAGCAATGGCAGGAGAAGCTTTTATATTTATGTTTTCTTGCCACTACTTGGTGAGTAGATTTTTTATCTATTGAATCATTTATAGTTCTTGTTAATGGCATTATCTATACCACATGAGACTATAACTCAAACTACGGCCAGACCGATGTGCCTCACTTGGTACCTAGACGCATTGTTACTCGCCTGGTGCCAAGCACTTGGATGCTTGGTGGCCACACTGGAGCAGCAACACCAGTCACCATAGGCAAAGTGCTAGCTCACACTGTCAAAATGTTTCTTCCAATGCTGTATTAGAAAACGCTTCTGTCAGAAAATGTTTCTTTGAAATGAGGCAACTTTCATCATGTTGGGTGCATAGTACTAATTGTGAGAGAAATGAATGTGGTGAACTCAACATGTTGTACAAACAACTTTGGGAGTTTCAAGTCAAAGTTTTTGGTTATTTATGATTGACTGCAAAATCATTTAACATCTTTCTCATGGCTACTACAGAAAAACTACAAAAAGAAAATATTAATTACAAAGCTAGTTTATCTCCTGAGCAGTGTCTAATGGTAGCATAAAGATGAGTAAATATAAATTCAATATGTGAAAAACATGTGGAAAACTCTGGATACAGATACAAGAACAGTGCAATACATATGAGGAATATCTGGATTGTTATTTCCATGCGAGTGGTTTGGTGCCCTGGGAAATTAACTGTCTGTCTCAAAACATTATTGAACATGATGGTCATGACATGGAATGTATTCAGAATTAAATTAACTAAAAAATTAAAAATACTGTAAACCACTATGATTACTGATGTGGAATTGCAATTGTTAATTAATTTGTAGTTGCTTTCATGAATAAAAATAAAACTGAAACTTACTGAGGCTACCAGTTTCCTTTGCAACACCTTCCTACATCTTTAGAACCATTAATTTTTGTGAAGATCATGTGCTAGATTCCACAAATTTTCTCTTTTGAAAATTTATGATATTAATGCTTCAACACACATGGTAGAGAAAAAAATGCAATTATATATGCAGAAGTGTTTATCAGTTAGTATAATCTTTGAAGCCACTGGGTGACAACCCAGGAAGAACCAACATGACTGTTCATCTAGAGACACACCGAGCAACTAGCTTAGTCATCTAGTGCTCAATGTGGCTGGTCTCAAAAAGTCACAGCTGTCTGCTTAGTAAAGTGGTTTGCCAGCTGAGTAGCGAGGTACCTAGGCGCCGTGTGAGGCACATCTAGTGTGACTGTAACCTCAGGTAATTATCATTCTTTAGTGTGGATGTATGGGAGTATTCTTTAAAATAACTTCAAACTAACTCCAGCTGTATAAATTTTGCACACCTGTAGAAAATAGTATGTGTGTCTACTCCCAGTGTGCTTGTGAACAAGCAGATTCTATTTGCAGTCACTGGGTTTTTTGTGCTTTTTTATACCTTGAGGTTAAAATATATAAGACAACTGAGTGGACAACACCAACTGTTAAATATGGCCTGTAATTTGATTTTCAACAGCAAGGAATTTGTCTGCAGCAGACATTCAACAACAGATATGAGAGGTGTATGGCCCTAAAGCAGTGGGTGACAGTAATGTGTGTAAATGGGAAATCTCATTCTAAGATAAATGAGACAATGTTCATGTTGAACAGTGATCAGGTTGACATGCTGTAATTGGAGACAATTTAGAACACACAGTTGATACAGAAATTGTTGAAAACTTGTTCACAATTTCCACTGCTATTCCTACATCTGTGCATGAGACTGCTACACAGAATGTCTCAAAAGATAAAGTTAAGGAAATTTTGTTGGTGTCAGGTTCTCACATTGCTCTCAGTGAGGCATTTTAACAGGAGAATGGCCAGTGCTTTAAAATTTGTGATCCAGTTTTCAATGAGGAAAATGAACTTCTAGACAACATTGTAGCTGGGAACAGTGAGTGTCTTGCATGGCTCCATCAACAAAATGCCAGTCAGTGGAATGTTGGCACGTGAATTCTTGAATAAAGTGAAAGCCAAAGAAACCATTTCAACATGCAAGATTATAGCAACTTTTGTTTGGGCAGATTTGGTGTTCTGTTAATTAACTTTATGTCACAAGGAACAACAATAAATTCGGCCGCTATTTTTTATTTTAATTTTTATTTTATTTTATTTTATTTTATTTTTTCTACATGCCAATTCATGACCTCATTCTGTCACTCTGTCTCTCAAGCTCAAGAGTTAATCGTATCGTATCATTTGGATGGGAGCAAATGGACCAACCCCTATAGAACCAAGATGTTGCAACAAGAGATTACCTCTTGTTATGCTACCTGATGGGATTATTCACTGGTTAATAGTTTGACAATGATGGAAGAGGCAAAAACAGTAGGTGAAGATTGGCTGTACTAGCAGGTGAATGGCGTACATGATGTGGTCATAAACAAATTACTACAATACTACAATAATTTTTAAATAATGAAGGAAACTGCATAGAAAAAAGATTATGATTTAAGAAGTGGAAGAGAAAAAAATTTGGCAATATCTTTACTAGTTTAATTGTTACTGAAATACAGACATTACTTTAAAAAATGTGTAGAAAAAAAGGTTGAGGTATAAAGGGTAAAATAAAAAATATTTGGTATAATTACTAGTTTTCTTGTTATTAAAATATAGACCCGACTTTAAAAATGATCCCTCCACATCTGCTGATGATAAATATCTATCACATAAAGGTTTACCTTTACATCCAACAGCAGTATGTCCAAACCACAGTATCTTAATATCTCATGGTTTGTTGTTTTGGGATCCGTCGGGCATTGGGAAAGGTAGTATTCAATAGTGATAAGGTCATGGGCATTAGGGATGTTAGTGTAAAAGGAAGTGACATCAGTCGTGATGAGCAGGGCACCATGTGGTAAAAGAACAGGAACTATGGAGAGTCGGTGGAGGAAATGGTCAGTATCTTTTATATAGGAGGGTAGGTTGTAGAGCAGAGATTCTCTCAGTGGGGGCACATTAAGGGCCACAATTGAGTGCCCTGACTGGTTGGGTTTATGGACTTTAGGAAGCATGTAGAAGGTAGGAGCGTGTGGAGTGGTAGGGGTGAGGAGAGAGATGGATTCCGAGGAGAGATTCTGGGAAGGACCTAAGGATTTGAGGAATGACTGGAAATCCTGCTGGATTTGTGGAATGGGATCACCTGTGGTGTGGAGTCACTGTGGCAGGGTTTGCGTGGGGATTAGTCTGACAACTGGTGGAGACAAAGTTTGGTTTAAATGGTCAAATCTAAAGGCATGCATACCGTGCCATTACTTGTGCCAGAAAACAGGTGTACTGAACTCTTTTTTTAACAAATAAATAAATAAAATAATTCTTTTTGTTTCTCCAGTGTAGCATTACTTGTTTCACTACACATCAGTCTTTCAATAATTCCTTAGCACGTGCGTCTGCAAAGTTACGATGTATCCCAGCGACCTTACAAATGCATTTTAAAATTGTAGAGTAGTCCTCATTCTTCCTATTAGTAATTTCGTTGCTTACTGGAGTAAAATGATCTCAATCATAAATCTGCTGTCTTGAGTCTTTTACAAAGATTTAAGGCAATATGCTAACTCTTATAACCCTTTTTGGTTGTAAAAGGGCACAAAATCTTCACTCTCTTTCTGAACAATAATGGACTACTTTTGATGCAGCAGTTTTCCTGCTGCCAAGAGTTTTTTATTTGAAACAAAAGATGGCACTGCAATACATAAAACAGTGCAAACAAAGACATAGGATAAGTAAGACACATGAGGAGCAACATTGTGAAAAAGATAGATTGCTACTCACTGTAAAGATGTCACACTGAGTTGCACACAGGTACAACAAAACTACTGTGACACACCGAGCTTTTGGCCAAAGACTTCTACAGAAAAAAAGGAAAACACACACAAATTCACACAAGCAGGTACACCTCATGCACATATGACCGCTATCTCCGGCCAGTCTGTGACAGTCACATTGAACAAAAGCACCAATCCAGAGTGGGGCAGGGAAGAGGGAGGAATAGCACAGCATGCATGGAAGGAGAGAAGAGCACTGTCTGGCGGAGTGTGTAGGAACTAGAAGGCAGCAGGGGAAGGCTGCCAGGAGCAGCACTGGGAGGCTGTGGCTGTGGCAGAGGGAAAGAGTGGGGGGGGGGGGGGGGGGGGGAGGAATTGGGAGCATAAAAGGAGAGATGCTCTGAGAAGAGCAAAGGTCGATGGGTGCATTGGCAGAGAGCAGCATACACAACGAGGATTAGAGGATAGGGATTGAGAGAGGCGATAGGATACAGGGGGTGAAAACTATTGGGTGGAGGGTCTTCGGGCAGTAAGTTATTGCAGGTTATCCCCACACACTCCACCCAGCAGTTTCCACCACCTCTGTCCTATCACCTCCTCCCAATTCACAACCCTTCACCTCATTGTGCACCTCCCTCTGCCAGTGCACCCACCAGTCTTTTCCCCCCTTTGTTCCTCTCCTTCTCCACTTCCCCTCCCTCCCCACCCTCTCTCCCAGAGCCTTCAGGCACTGCACCTGGCAGCCTTGGCCTGCTGCTTTCTAGTACCTGCACACTTTGCCAAACAGTGCTCTTCCCTCCCTCCACCTGTACATTCAGACAACGGAAAAGCAAGGATGGAATATAACAATATTATGAAAAGGATGGTTGCTACTCATCATACAGCAGAGATGGTGAGTCACAGATAGGCACTACAAAAGAAATGCCAGAAAGTGAGCTTTTGGCCAACAAGGCCTTTGTCAAAAACAGACATACACAGACACACAAATGCAACCCACAATGGCATGACCACAGTCTCTGCCAGCTGAAGCAAGACACAAGACTGCGAGCAGCAGCACATGATGGGAGAGGCAACCGGGTAATGGGGGTACGGAGGAGGCTGGACGGGGAGGGGGGGGGGGTGACAGCATGGTAGGGGTGGAGGATGGTAAAGTGCAGCTTGTGGCAGTGTACAAGGACAAAGTGGAGAGAGGGTGGGGAAGCTAGGTGCAGTCAGGAGGTCAGATGGAGGGCAGGGGAGGGGTGGACAACTGAGTTCACTCCTCCATCCAACCATGATCCACCCCAACTGCACCCAAATCCCCCACTGTTAACTTTACAGAATTTCTTAACCTCTAACCTTGCCTCACTATCATTCCCCAAATCTCTCAACATGGAAATTAACTTTATATCCACAGAAAGAACTGCAATACACCACCTAAAAACTGATCACAACCTTATAATCCTACCTGCTGACAAAGGCTCCACCAACCTTGTTTTGAACTGCAATGATTACCTGGCACAAGGACTCTATCAGTTGTCAGATTCATCCACCTACAAATCCTGCCATAGTGACTCCACTCCACAGGTGATCCCATTCCACAAATCCAGCAGGATTTCTAGTTGCTCCTCAAATCCTTAGGTCCTTCCCAGAATCTCTCCCTGGAGTTCATCTCTCTCCTCACCCCTACCACTCCACACACTCCTGCCTTCCACATGCTTCTTAAGTCCATAAACCCAACCAGTCAGGGCGCTCAATTGTGGCCCATTACAGTGCCCCCACTGAGGGAATCTCTGCTCTCTTAGACCAACACTTCCAGCTCAGTACCTGCCACCTACCCTCCTATATAAAAGACACCAACCATTTCCTCCACGTTCCTTTACCATGTGGTGCCCTGCTCATCACTACTGATGCACCTCACTTTATACTAAAATCCCTAACAGCCATGACCTTATCACTATTGAACACTACCTTTGCCAGTGCCCAACGGACTCCAAACCAACAACCTCCTTCCTAGTAACCATAACCAACTCCATCCTCAACCGACAATTATTTCTCCTTTGAAGGTGCTACCTACAATCAAATCCAGGTTACAGCTATGGGTACCTGCATGGCACCATCGTATGCCATCTAGAAGAATCCTTCCTAAGCACCCACAATCGCAAACCCCTCAGCTGGTTCAGATTCACTGATGGCATCTTCGTTATCCAGATCGAGGGTGAGGACGGCCTGTCCACACTCCTCCAGAACCTCAACACCTTCTTCACCATCGCTTCATCTGGTCCTTCTCAACCCAACAAGCCATCTTCATCAATGTTGACCTCCACCTTAAAAATGGCTACATAAGTACCTCCATCCGTATCAATGCCAACAACCACCAGCAATACCTCCACCTCAACAGTTGCCACCCATTCCATACCAAGAAGTCCCTTCCACAAAGCCTAGCCACTTGTGACCATCGCATCTGTAGTGGCAGGCAATCTCTCTCAAAATATTCTGAGGGTCTCACTGAGGCCTTTACTGACTGTAATTACACTCCTAATCTTGTACAAAAACAGATCTCCAGTGTGTTATCTTTCCAGTCATCCACCACCTGCCAAAGTCCCACCATCTGTGACAGAGGAGCATTCCCCTCATAAGACTGGAGCAACTCAATTACATTCTCCACCATGGTTTCAACAACTTCCCATCATGTCCTGAAATGAGAAATGTCCTACCTACTAACCTTCCCACTCCTCTCACAGTGGTATTCAGCTACCCACCAAACCTAAACAATATCCTCATCCATTCCTAAACAGCCCCTGCTTCCAACCACTTCCCTCATGGCTCATTTCCCTGTAATAGACCTAGATGCAAGATCTATCCCATACGTCCTCCAAACATCACGTACTCCAGTCCAATCACAAACATCACCTATCCCATCAGAGGCAGGTCTATCTGTAAAACCAGTCATGAGATCTACAAACTAAGCTGTAACCACTGTGCTGCATTCTATGTGTGCATGAGAACCAACAAACTATCAATCCACATGAATGGCAACTGACAAACTGTGGCCACGAAACAGCTGGACAACCCTGTTGCTGAGCTCACTGCCCAACATGACATTCTTCAGTTAAATTACTGTTTCACGACCTGTGCCACCTAGATCATTCCCACCAATGCCAGCTTTTCTTAACTGTGCAGGTGGAAACTTTCTCTGCAATATATCCTACATCTGTGCAGCCCTTCTGGCCTCAACCTTTATTAGTCATTGTCCTTACCCATTGAGCCCCTTCCCTGTTCCCATTCCAGTATACAAAGACCTCTATTCCACCTACCCACCCTCACTCTTTTTACTTCTCTTCTTTTCCACTACCAACTGCCCTCACCCTTCATCTAACCTCCTGACTGCATCTATCTTCCCAACCCTCTCTCCACCTCGTCCCTGTATGCTCCCATAAGCTGCACTTTAGCATCCCCCATCCCTACCCTGCTATCCTTCCCCCTCCCCGCCCAGCCCCTCCTTACCCCCATCACCCTGTTACCTCTCCCATCATGTGCTGCTGCTCACAGTCTGGCTTCAGCTGCCAGAGACCTGGGTCATGTGAGTGTGAGTTGCATTTGTGTGGGTGTGTACTTGTATGTTGTCTATTTTCGACAAAGGCCTTGTTGGCCAAAAGCCCTCTTTCTGACAGTCTTTTTGTTGTGCCTATATGCGATTCAGCATCTCCTCCAGTACATTGCTATTTTTCCCTCTTCCATGTCCAACTCTGGATTGCTGCTTTCACTCAGTGCAACAGTTGAAGATTGGCCATAGCACCCAGAGATAGTGATCATGCGTCTGTGAAGTGTGCCTGCTTGTGTGAATGTATATGTGTTTTCCCTTCTTTTCAAAGAAAGCTTTAGCCAAAATCTCAGTGTATAACAGTATCTTCATTGTGAATGTCTCTAACACAATGTGTCATCTTTACAGGTAGTAGCAATCTATCCTTTTCACAACAGTTTTGATGTTCCTGCCTCAACCTTCCACTGTTTCATAAGAGGAGCACCATCATATGTACCACAAACATATTGAATTTTCATGTAATATCTATTTCAGTGATCATCAGTTATTTTGCTGCCCAAATAGCAAACTCATCTGTGGCTTTGAATATTTGACTTCCTAATCTAATTCAATTAGTATCACCTGATTTAATTTGATCAGATTCCATTATTCTTGTTTCTCTTTTGATGATCATCTTGTAACTCCAGAATGAAACTTTCATTCTGCAGCAGATCATGTGCACTTATATGAAACTTCCTGGCAGATGAAACTGTTCATGAAAGGCAAAGGTTCCGAGTTCAAGTCTTGGTCCAGCACAAAGTTTTAATTTTTCAAGAAGTTTCATACTAACACACATTCTGCTGCAGAGTGAAAATTTCATTCTGGAAACATCCCCCAGGCTGTGGCTAAGCCATGTCTCCACAATATCCTTTCTTCTAGGAGCACTATTCTAGCAAGTTTTGCAGGAGAACTTGTTTGAAGTTTGGAAGGTAGGAGATGAGATATGCTAGAATTAAAGCTGTAAGGATGGGTCATGAGTTGTGCTTGGGTAGCTCTGTCGGTAGAGCATTTGCCAGCAAGAGACAAAGGTCCCATATTTGAGTCTCAGTCCAGCACACAGTTTTAATCTGACAGGAAGTTTAATCTTGTAACGCATTTTATAGAAACTGCTGATTCAGTTCACATGCTTCTTCAAGTTCTTTACTGTCTTACAGAATTACAATTTTACTGGCACGCATGAATTTTTTAATTTCTTCTCCCTGAACTATAATTCCATTTCCAAATTTCTCATTTATTTCTTTGACTGCTTCCTCAATGTACAGATTAAATAACATTAAAGGTACACTACAACCTTGTCTCATTCCTTCCTTAACCATCACTTCCCTTAGACTCTTACCATTCACCCTGTCTTCTGTTCAAGTTATATATAACTTTTTGCTCCCTGTATTTTATCCTTGATACTTTCAGGGCTTCAAAGAGTTTATTCCAGTCAACATTACCAACAGCATTGTTACAATTTGATGACCTAGAATCAAAGTGGACTGAATTTTCAGATCTACTTTCATCAGGCTTAGGGTGTGCAAATAATTACGTATCTCAAAAGTCTTCCAAGTACCTTGTTACTTTAAAGCTAGAAAAGTGTCATTAGCATTGTGAAATGACCTGAAGATGGAATTAGATCATCTAGTGTAACAAGACATCCTCAAACTCCTCACATTAAGACAATAGACAACATCACTAGTAGTTTTACACAAACCAAATGGTTCCTTTCATCTTTACAATAATTCCAAAGCAACCATAAATATACACTCAGGTATTGCTTTCTGTCCCATTCCATGGCCACAAGAGCCAATGTCACAACTATCTGGTGGCCATCACTTCTCTAAAATTGTCTATCTTATCTGAACAGTGCCATCAAACCCTCACCCATTCCCCTCCCCCACTCTACCTCTCCTGCCTTTCCACATTTCCTGTAAAACTATATTTCTTCAACTGTTTCTATGCATCTTCAGCAAATTTTATGATTTGGAAGTAGTTTAGCAAAAACGAAGCCCTATTCAAAAATATTACTTAAATGAACTTTACTGATGAAAAATATTGCATACAACAAAATCTATGTAGTATAGTTTGTGGCAGTTGCTGTGCATACATTTTAAATATGACATTGGAAAGCTCTAGTAGAACATATATATAATTCAGGAGTAGAGGTAATAACTCATTGAATAGTAGAGGCATTGAGTCATTGACTACTAAACTGAATCAAAGACTTGGTGTTTATGTGTACTCTAGCTGGGAAAACAATTTGTCCATAAGCTAGCAAAGTTTTCAGATTCGTTTATGCGACTGTGAGTGGTTTGACTTTTCTACTATTTGGTGAGTTATTTTCTTTACTCCTGAATTCTGTATGTTGGTTTTAATATAATATATAATAAAGAAGAGATATGATTTGGTCCTCATAAATCAGTAATTAGGAATAAAACATTAGGGACACAGTCAAGAATTGAGAAAAATTTCTCTCTCCAGGAATTGTGTTTCTATTATAATTTTACTTTGCATTTCCTTGATATGAACAAAGCAAAATCATTCTTTACCTCTTTGAAGTCAAGTTTAGCAGCTTTGTCGTATTTTGTGGAAAATATAGCTAAATCTGACAGTCTGTCTTGACCCATATTCAAACTTGAATAGCATTTTTCATTTTTTATTTGTTGAAATTGCATTTACAAGATACTCCAGACTGTGTCATTGTCATAAATATCCTAAATATTATAGTGATATTTTGATATAACCCATATTGTGTAAAAAAACATTAAAATTCCCAAATCAAACTTGGAAGCAGATACTTGATACCAAAAGCAGCTGTATATTTTTCAAAATAAGGCACAGATCTTACATTTAAGGCATTTCCTGACAGAAAATCAAAGTCAGATAAATTATTGTGATGTACTGAGATCTGGTTTCATTTCTCTTATTACTCTATGAAATACTTCCAAGCCCTCTAATCCAAAACAGTCTTGCTCCAGTCCTCAGTAAACAGAAGTTGCCAAAAATCAGAAGCCTTCATTGAAATAACATATTTGCTTCAGCATCCGCTTGCTGATTTTTGAGATCCTACAATCTGCAGCAAATTAGCTGCAAGATCTCCACTGTTGAACATGAGCTAGCTCTGTAGTCAGCAGTCAGCAGTCATGTGACCTAAATGCACGGTTGCTACAGAAACCACATTAGTGACAGACATCTGTTCAGTAGCAGTGATTTTTTTGGTGGATGAAATTATAGCGTTAGGATGGTACAATGAATGCAGCATGAAACTTCCTGGCAGATTAAAACTGAGTGCTGGACTGAAACTTCAACTCAGGACCTTTGCCTTTTCGTGAGCATGTGCTCTACCAACTGAGCTAACCAAGCACAACTCGCAATGCATCCTCAAAGCTCCAATTCTGCCAGTACCTCGTCCCCTACCTTCCAAACTTCACAGAAACTCTCCTGCGAACCTTGCAGAAATAGCACCTCTGGAAGAAATGATATTACGGTGACATGACTTAGCCACAGTCTGGTGGATGTTTCCAGAATGAAATTTTCACTCTGCAGTGGAGTGTGCGCTGATATGAAACTTACTGGCAGATTAAAACTGTGTGCACGACTGAGATTCAAATTAGGGCCCTCTGCCTTTTGCAGGCACGTTCTCTACTGACTGAGGTACCCAAGCACGACTCACAACACATCCTCACAGCTCCAGTTCTGCTGGTACCTCGTCTCCTACCTTCCAAATTACACATAAGCTCTCCTGATAAAAGCATGAATTTACAATTAAGGGCCAAGGAAAGGGGTTCTTCTCATGTGCAGAAGATAGGAACTTGAGGCATACAATAACTGTCACACCTCCTGGGCTGGTTTAAAGTCCAAGTGACACAAGTGGATGCCTAGGATGTATTGCATTTAGCAGAGGCCTCTTGGGGCACCAAGCTGTGAGAAACACCTGACTACCCAGCTGCTCAATTTGTATACTGTGTATATCATAATTACTGGCATGGATGAAAGTGTAAGAGGGTAAAGGGCAGAGAGGGGGAAGAAATGGGGATGGAGCAGGCAAATAAATTGCTTGTGTGGAAAAATTTACTCAGACTGGCCCCATGCACCTCTCCCAGTTAATTCTCAAAGCAAATATCTTCTCTCATACATCCGCCCCCCCTCCCATCCCCTTCCTCCAGGTGGCCTACCTCATCATACTTTTGGTATGGCCCTGTATCCAAAGGCAACTGATCAAAAGATATCAAATTCAATAAACTACCTGGATGATATATTTGTAAGTGGAGCTACAAGAGAGCAATATCTTGAAAACAAAGTTGTAATTTTCCAAATACTACAGCAAAATGGGCTTTGATGTAATACATAAACCACATATTGAGTCATAAAGGACTGTAATCAACCCAGCAATATATAGAAGCTGTAACATTATGAAACTTCTTATCAGATTAAAACTGTGTGCTGGACTGAGACTCAAACTCAGGACCTTTGCCTGTCAAGGGCAAGTGCTCTACCATCTGAGCTACCAAAGCACGACTCACACCCCGTCCTCACAGCTTTACTTCCACCAGTACCTCATCTCCTACCTTCCAAGCTTCACAGAAGCTCTTTCTTGTAAACCTTGCAGAACTAGCACTCCTGGAAGAAAGGATATTGCACAGACATGGCTTAGCCACAGCCTGGGGGATGTTTCCAGAATGAGATTTCCACTCTGCAGTGGAGTGTGCGCTGATATGAAACTTCCTGGCAGATTAAAACTGTGTGCTGGACCGAGACTCGAACTCGGGACCTTTGCCTTTTGCGGGCAAGTGCTCTACCATCTGAGGTTACCCAAGCACGACTCACACCCCTTCCTCACAGCTTTACTTCCCCTACACTCCAAGCTTCACAGAAGCTCTCCTGCAAACCTTGCAGAACTAGCACTCCTGGAAGAAAGGATATTGCACAGACATGGCTTAGCCACAGCCTGGGGGATGTTTCCAGAATGAGATTTTCCTTCTGCAGCAGAGTGTATGCTGATATGAAACTTCCTGTAAGATTAAAACTGTGTGCTGGACCAAGACTCAAACTTAGCACCTTCGCCTTTCGCAGGCAAGTGCTCTACCATCTGAGCTACCCAAGCATGACTTATGCCCCGTCCTCACAGCTTTACTGCCGCCAGCCCACTATTGCACTACCCATGTGTCAACCAAGTCACTGCCTCTATAACAATTCCATGCCTGCCCAACACAATAACACCTGCAGGAGAATGTACATGAGGATAGCCATCCCATTCCTGCAAGATATGAGGCTCGTCGTCATCAGTGCCTGTTAATCTTCTTATGTCAGTCAATTGCAGAATACCACAGCAAGGAAAACCATCAGTGCCTGCAGAAAATATTCACCACTGTATAATATCCAGAAAAAATCATTTCAGAATACTGTCCTCAATTTTCTTCTAGTATGTTTCAGTGTTTCTGTTCTTGTGATGGCATAATGCCTATAACAACAGCACCATTCCATCCCAACTCCAGTGGTGAAGCCAAATGGTTCATTTGCACCTTTAAGGTGACAAGTGTGAAAAAATGTATGGCTGACCTGCAGACAAGTTCCTGGCATCCTACAGGACAACACCAATCCAAGAACACATTCTGGCAGAACTGCTGCACAGCTGCCAACACCTCCTGCGACCAACAACATGCCCACACCAGCTCAGCTGTCACCCTTGCTGCTCTCTGGGCACCAGAGGTCTGGGCTTTCTCTTCTGGAAGTGCACAAGGATGGCTACCCTGCATCATCATAGCCATTGAGGATGACTAATGTTCACTGTGGAACCCAGTGGCACCATGTTGCTATGGGATGCAAACCAACTGACCTCACACCCAGCAGATTCCACCACAAGCTGCCCCACTGGCCTGGAGTTAGCTCGATATAACTTTTAAAGCCACACTAAGTCAAATTAACAAACACATTCCCAGAAACGTCAAAGTTGGTCTACCCCCATCGAGCTGCCCCCCTTATCTCCTTCAGTGCCAATGACTCTGACATCAAGATGACACCCTGCTACAACCAGAGGGAAGTGTGACCACTGATCCACAGCCACTGATACCAACCAATGTCAGGATGAACATCAAATCCATCACTGTCCTGTCCCCTACCAGTACAGCAAGTCCACTACCAACAAGGACACTTTCAGCCATACGGGCCAGTTTAAGGGGGATGGGAAAATATATCTCCATCCTTAGACAATGAGGTCAATAAATTACTACCATCGTTGATGAGGACCACCACCAGCCAATAGAAAGAACCAAAAGACTATCATGCGGGCATTTTCAGGCAGCATATAAAAATGACTGCACAAAAGGATTGTGACATTTCATATCATGCTGTGCTACAATACCAACCTCAATGTTTATGTGGATTTTTCTTTGGATACTCCAAGGATTGCCAACTACATTGCTGCTGAAATACTTGGTATCATAATGGACTCTTCAGAGCTATCTCAGCTTGCTTTCTACAAAGTCACTAAGACCCAGCTGACTGGTTTTGTGAATTGCCTGTTATTTCTGTAGCAATCCAAACTGAGTAATAAGGGTTATTTGTTAGACTGTAACGGGTGTTAAATATAAAAATGAAAATTCATTCAAGAAAACCATAAAATTTTTATACAGAATTGCTGGCCAGTACCTACATGCAAGATGTGACATTTTATAGTCAGACTGAAATTAGCTGTCACTTGACAGGTAGCATGCCAGAAGGCCCTCGACAGCAGTGCATCAATGAGAGCTTGGCACTATCAGCTCCCACTGTGTTGTCACTACCGTTGCACTGTGCTATTCTCTGTAAAGCATTGTGTGAGCCAGTCCTCAGTGAGCCACTGTAGTAAAACATCTTGGTAACTTTCAATTTCATATGCCTTGCCATGTATGACAAAAGTAATTAAAAGAAGGGCAGATGAAGGCTCCACTCTCCTAGGATACTTTCAAAAAGAGTCGGAGAGTGTCTGACTAAATGCAGTTAATTGTGTGAATTTGTGTCTCTCTTGAGGTAATATTTTGAAAGACAGATACAAGCAGGTCACATGTTCCTTTGGACCAAGTGATGGAGTGAACTAAAGTTGCTCTACAAATAAGTGAACAATCAGTAATAAGAATTAGCAAGGATAAATTCAAGATGAAACAATTGGGTGAGTCATTTACACTAAAGTGCCAAAGAAACTGGTTAGGCATGCATACTCAACTACAGAGATATGTAAACGGGCAGAAGAAGATGCTGTGGTCATAAACATCTATATAATACAACAATTGTCTGGTGCAGTTGTTAGATCAGTTATTCTGCTACAAAGAAAGATTATCAAGATTTAAGAGAGGTTGAATATGCTTACAGTCAGTGCACAAGCAATAGGACACAGTATCTCCAAGGTGGTGATGCAGTGTAGATTTTCCTGTATGACCATTTCATGAGTGTACCATGAATATCAGGAATCCAGTAACAAATCAAATCTCCGACATCACTGCAGACAGAAAAAGGTCTAGCAAGAATGGGACCAATGATGACTGAAGAGAACTGTTGAAAATGACAGAAGTGCAGCACATCCACAAATTGCAACAGATTTCAATGCTAGACCATCAACAAGTGTTAGCAATCAAACCATTCAATGAAAGATCATCGATATGAGCTTTCAGAGCCAAAGGCCCACTCATGTACCCTTGATGACTGCATGACATGAAGCTTTACCTGTCGCTAGCATCGGACAACATCGACATTGGACTGTTGATGACTGGAAACATGTTGCCTGGTTGGGTGAGTCTCATTTCAAATTGTATCTAGTGGCTGGATGTGTACAGGTATGGAGACAACCTCATGACTCCATGGACCCTGCATGTCAGAAGGAAACTGTTCAAACTGGTGGAGGCTCTGTAATGGTGTGGGGCATGTGCAGTTGGAATGATTGGGGCCCCTGATACATCTAGATATGGCTCTGAGAGGTGACACATCCATAAGCATCCTGTCTGATCACCAGCATCCATTCATGTCCATTGTGCATCCCAACAAACTTGGTCAATTTCAGCAGGACAATGCAACACCCCACACATCCAGAATTGCTACAGTGTGGCTCCAGGAACACTCTTCCAAGTTTAAACACTTCTGCTTGTAACATCAATATCGGCTGTAAGTAGGTTATACTAGGTAAGTATGTGTGTGTGTGGCTATGAAGTGATAGTTCCTTGCTAATTAAGGTCATTGATTTGTGAGAGGAAATTTAAAGTTTGTTATGTATGTATTGTAAAAGTTGTTGTTTTTGTTGTGGTCTTCACTCCTGAGACTGGTTTGATGCAGCTCTCCATGCTACTCTATCCTGTGCAAGGTCCTTCATCTCCTAGTACCTACTGCAGCCTACATCCTTCTGAATCTGCTTAGTGTATTCATCTCTTGGTCTCCCTCTACGATTTTGATCCTCCACGCTGCCCTCCAGTACTAAATTGGTGATCCCTTGATGTCTCAGAACATGTCCTACCAACCGATCCCTTCTTGAAAAGTTAAAGAATGTTTAAAAAATAATGACAATTTATAAAATATGTATGGTTGTAAAGAAAGATTTATATCTTGGAAGCTGGTTCATTCTTAGGGAACTTGTATTGTACAGTATAAAAGCTGTAGGGAACCCACCCTGCTACAGAAGTGGCTTGGTGCACCATAAAAGGTGTTTTTGGTGGTCGATCTGGGTGGCTACTTGGTTGGAATGCTAAGCAGTCAGTGGCTAGCCACTGTACGGTAAACATCGAGGGTGCCAAGTGAGGCATGTGAAAGCCATTTTACATAAAAAAATTGCCTCGGATCTGGTTTCAGCTGTTGCATGGCGCTCTTGGTATTATGGGATGGCTCTAAAATGAGAAAAATCCATCACTAAGAAGAAATTGTATAGAGTATTCAACAAAAAGAGTGTGAGACCAGTTAGCTGCCACATTGTTTACCACCACTATTGCACCACTGCTCTGCCAACTTCAGGAATACAGGTATGTATTATAGCATGGACCAGTATATTTGTGTGAATGATTTTCAATAATAATTTAAGTTCTGTAAACCTGTGTTTGAATATTAAAGTTATCCTAATCACGAACCAATGCAGGATCCCATCATAAATGTGCAGAAACTGAGTATCCCATTTCTAACTAAATACTGCTTTGTTTCCACATTAAATGTGCTTAAGTTCAGTGCCAGAGTGTGTAAATATTGCAATCTAAAATACCACTTCACAGATGGTGCAAAAGGCACATAAATTGAACGTATATGAAACGTAATTTAGTATTGATTGTTAACATGAACTATTTTCTGAGGTTAATTGAGCTTTGTGTTTGAGTAATTTGCTTTAAAGGAGGAAAATAAAATATAAACTATTCCAAGTGAGGTTAGCAATCAATTAGTGAATTACACTTTGGTTCTCCCCCCCCATGAACCATGGACCTTGCCGTTGGTGGGGAGGCTTGCGTGCCTCAGCGATACAGATGGCCGTACCGTAGGTGCAACCACAACGGAGGGGTATCTGTTGAGAGGCCAGACAAACGTGTGGTTCCTGAAGAGGGGCAGCAGCCTTTTCAGTAGTTGCAGGGGCAACAGTCTGGATGATTGACTGATCTGGCCTTGCAACATTAACCAAAACGGCCTTGCTGTGCTGGTACTGCGAACGGCTGAAAGCAATGGGAAACTACAGCCGTGATTTTTCCCGAGGACATGCAGCTTTACTGTATGACTAAATGATGATGGCATCCTCTTGGGTAAAATATTCCGGAGGTAAAATAGTCCCCCATTCGGATCTCCGGGCGGGGACTACTCAGGAGGATGTCGTTATCAGGAGAAAGAAAACTGGCATACTACGGATCGGAGCGTGGAATGTCAGATCCCTTAATCGGGCAGGTAGGTTAGAAAATTTAAAAAGGGAAATGGATAGGTTAAAGTTAGATATAGTGGGAATTAGTGAGGTTCGGTGGCAGGAGGAACAAGACTTCTGGTCAGGTGACTACAGGGTTATAAACACAAAATCAAATAGGGGTAATGCAGGAGTAGGTTTAATAATGAATAGGAAAATAGGAACGCGGGTAAGCTACTACAAACAGCATAGTGAACGCATTATTGTGGCCAAGATAGATACAAAGCCCACACCTACTACAGTAGTACAAGTTTATATGCCAACTAGCTCTGCAGATGATGAAGAAATTGAAGAAATGTACGATGAAATAAAAGAAATTATTCAGATAGTGAAGGGAGACGTAAATTTAATAGTAATGGGTGACTGGAATTCGAGTGTAGGAAAAGGGAGAGAAGGAAACATAGTAGGTGAATATGGATTGGGGCTAAGAAATGAAAGAGGAAGCCGCCTAGTAGAATTTTGCACAGAGCACAACTTAATCATAGCTAACACTTGGTTTAAGAATCATGAAAGAAGGTTGTATACGTGGAAGAACCCTGGAGATACTAAAAGGTATCAGATAGATTATATAATGGTAAGACAGAGATTTAGGAACCAGGTTTTAAGTTGTAAGACATTTCCAGGGGCAGATGTGGACTCTGACCACAATCTATTGGTTATGACCTGTAGATTAAAACTGAAGAAACTGCAAAAATGTGAGAAATTAAGGAGATGGGACCTGGATAAACTGAAAGAACCAGAGGTTGTACAGAGTTTCAGGGAGAGCATAAGGGAACAATTGACAGGAATAGGGGAAAGAAATACAGTAGAAGAAGAATGGGTAGCTCTGAGGGATGTAGTAGTGAAGGCAGCAGAGGATAAAGTAGGTACAAAGACGAGGGCTGCTAGAAATCCTTGGGTAACAGAAGAAATATTGAATTTAATTGATGAAAGGAGAAAATATAAAAATGCAGTAAATGAAGCAGGCAAAAAGGAATACAGACGTCTCAAAAATGAGATCGACAGGAAGTGCAAAATGGCTAAACATGGATGGCTAGAGGACAAATGTAAGGATGTAGAAGCTTATCTCACTAGGGGTAAGATAGATACTGCCTACAGGAAAATTAAAGAGACCTTTGGAGAGAAGAGAACCACGTGTATGAATATCAAGAGCTCAGATGGCAGCCCAGTTCTAACAAAGAAGGGAAGGCAGAAAGGTGGAAGGAGTATATAGAAGGCTTATACAAGGGCGATGTACTTGAGGACAATATTATGGAAATAGAAGAGGATGTAGATGAAGACGAAATGGGAGATACGATACTGCTTGAAGAGTTTGACAGAGCACTGAAAGACCTGAGTCGAAACAAGGCCCCCGGAGTAGACAACATTCCATTAGAACTACTGACGGCCTTGGGAGAGCCAGTCATGACAAAACTCTACCAGCTGGTGAGCAAGATGTATGAGACAGGCGAAATACCCTCAGACTTCAAGAAGAATATAATAATTCCAATCCCAAAGAAAGCAGGTGCTGACAGATGTGAAAATTACCGAACTATCAGTTTAATAAGCCACGGCTGCAAAATACTAACGCGAATTCTTTACAGACGAATGGAAAAACTGGTAGATGCAGACCTCGGGGAGGATCAGTTTGGATTCCGTCGAAATGTTGGAACACGTGAGGCAATACTGACCTTACGACTTATCTTAGAAGAAAGATTAAGAAAAGGCAAACCTACGTTTCTAGCATTTGTAGACTTAGAGAAAGCTTTTGACAATGTTGACTGGAATACTCTTTTTCAAATTCTAAAGGTGGCAGGGGTAAAATACAGGGAGCGAAAGGCTATTTATAATTTGTACAGAAACCAGATGGCAGTAATAAGAGTCGAGGGGCATGAAAGGGAAGCAGTGGTTGGGAAAGGAGTGAGACAGGGTTGTAGCCTCTCCCCGATGTTATTCAATCTGTATATTGAGCAAGCAGTAAAGGAAACAAAAGAAAAATTTGGAGTAGGTATTAAAATTCATGGAGACGAAGTAAAAACTTTGAGGTTCGCCGATGACATTGTAATTCTGTCAGAGACGGCAAAGGACTTGGAAGAGCAGTTGAACAGAATGGACAGTGTCTTGAAAGGAGGATATAAGATGAACATTAACAAAAGCAAAACGAGGATAATGGAATGTAGTCAAATTAAATCGGGTGATGCTAAGGGAATTAGGTTAGGAAATGAGACACTTAAAGTAGTAAAGGAGTTTTGCTATTTAGGAAGTAAAATAACTGATGATGGTCGAAGTAGAGAGGATATAAAATGTAGACTGGCAATGGCAAGGAAAGCGTTTCTGAAGAAGAGAAATTTGTTAACATCGAATATAGATTTATGTATCAGGAAGTCGTTTCTGAAAGTATTTGTTTGGAGTGTAGCCATGTATGGAAGTGAAACATGGACGATAACTAGTTTGGACAAGAATAGAATAGAAGCTTTCGAAATGTGGTGCTACAGAAGAATGCTGAAGATAAGGTGGATAGATCACGTAACTAATGAGGAGGTATTGAATAGGATTGGGGAGAAGAGAAGTTTGTGGCACAACTTGACTAGAAGAAGGGATCGGTTGGTAGGACATGTTTTGAGGCATCAAGGGATCACAAATTTAGCATTGGAGGGCAGCGTGGAGGGTAAAAATCGTAGAGGGAGACCGAGAGATGAGTACACTAAGCAGATTCAGAAGGATGTAGGTTGCAGTAGGTACTGGGAGATGAAACAGCTTGCACAGGATAGAGTAGCATGGAGAGCTGCATCAAACCAGTCTCAGGACTGAAGACAACAACAACAACAACTTTGGTTCTGAAATAATCACAGAGTTTGCCTGGAGAGACAGTAACAGATTATGGGTTCATTGTAGTTTTTCTCATATTAGACAGGTAATTGGGATATTTGTTGTTACTAAAGAAAACTGATGCATTCCCATAAATGAGAGTATAAAAAGTGTCTATGTAGTATTATTTAATTTCAGTTGTGGTATTTATATGTTAGTTACATCAGAACAATTTTCATGCCCAGCATTAGTCCAGTGTTTCATATAGTAACATCACAGTACTGCGTTGATTAATGATTGCAATAGTAACTATTATTATTAAGAGGGAAGTACCAGTTATCTTCTTATGATTACTGATTTGTGATAATGGTAACTACTGCTACCTACACTTAGTTCGCCCAGTAGTCATGTGTATCCACTGTACAATTCAAAGGGAGTGTTAATATAAGTCACTTTAGCTACTCATATTCAGTTTCCTTGAACATAATGTTTCAAATTATTATGCCTAATTAGGCTGGTGACCATTTGTTATTTCATTTGTATGCACTTCTCTACTTTCATTACCCCCAAAGTACAGCCTGTTAAGTTTTCTATTGATTGCCATATATACGAAATTATTGTTCGGTACCCTCCATCCATTAAGTGCAAACACATGGTCAAAACACTAAAAAAATCCTCCCAGAGGGTAATGCGGTCAGTGAGCATAGCATTACTTTTGGCACAAGCTTGCAAAATGGTGTTATATGCTGGCCACCAAGCTCCCCAGACATGAACATTATTAAGCATATCTGGGATGCCTTGCAACATGCTCAATCCCCTCATAGTCTTATGGATCTATGGACAGCCCTGCAGGATCCATTGTGTCGATTCCCTCCAGCACTACTTCAGACATAGTTAAATCCACACCATGTTGTGTTGTGGCACTTCTGTGTGCTCATGGGGGCCCTAAATGATATTAGGCAGGTGTACCAGTTTCTTTGGCTCTTCAGTGCAAATAGGCAATTTACACTGTGACGCTTTCTATGTGGGAATGACCAGCAACAAACTGTCCATTCGCATGAATGGACACAGGCAGACAGTTTTTGTTGGTAATGAGGATCAGCCTGTGGCTAAACATGCCTTGGTGCACGGCCAGCACATCTTGGCACAGTGTTACACCGTCCGGGTTATCTGGATACTTCCCACCAACACGAACCCATCTGAACTCTGGAGAAGGGAACTTGCCCTTCAGTATATCCTCTCTTCTCGATATCCACCAGTCCTCAACCTCCACTAATTTCAACAACTTCTTGCCTCTTTACTTCTGCCTTGACTGACATCGCTGCCCGAACTCTTTGCCTTTACAAATGTCTGATTGTGTCTGTGTATGTGCGGATGGACATGTGTGTGTGTGTGAGTGTACAACTGTCCTTTTTTCCCCCTAAGATAAGTCTTTCCCCTTCCGCGATTGGAGTGACTCCTTACCCTCTCCCTTAAAACCCACATCCTTTCATCCTTCCCTCTCCTTCCCTCTTCCTGAAGAGGCAACCGTCGGTTGCGAAAGCTAGATATTTTGTGTGTGTTTTTGTGTGTTTTATTTATTGTGCCTGTCTACCGGCGCTTTCCCGCTTGGTAAGTCTTGGAATCTTTGTTTTTAAAATATTTTTCCCATGTGGAAGTTTCTTTCTAAAGATGATGTGACTTATCAAACAAAAGTGCTGGCAGGTCAATAGACACACTCGCAAACACACATATCCAACCACACATACACAGACACAAGCAGACATTTGTAAAGGCCTGCTTGTGTCTGTGTATGTGCGGTTGGATATGTGTGTGTGTGTGTGTGTGCAAGTGTATACCTATCCCTTTTTCCCCCTAAGGTAAGTCTTTCTGCTCCCGGGATTGGAATGACTCCTTACCCTCTCCCTTAAAACCCACATCCTTTTTTCTTTCCCTCTCCTTCCCTCTTTCCTGACGAAGCAACCGCCGGTTGCGGAAGCTCGAATTTTGTGTGTATGTTTGTGTTTGTTTTTGTGTCTATCGACCTGCCAGCGCTTTTGTTTGGTAAGTCACATCATCTTTGTTTTTAGATATATTTTTCCCACGTGGAATGTTTCCCTCTATTATATATGATGTAAATAAAATAGAAAGAAACTTCCACATGGGAAAAATATATCAAAAACAAAGATTCCAAGACTTACCAAGCAGGAAAGTGCCGGTAGACAGGCACAATAAAATAACACACACACAAAATTTCTAGCTTTTGCAACTAACGGTTGCTTCTTCAGGAAAGCAGGAAGGAGAAGGAAAGACGAAAGGAAGTGGGTTTTAAGGGAGAGGGTAAGCAGTGATTCCAATCCTGGGAGCGGAAAGACTTACCTTAGGGGGAAAAAAGGATAGGTATATACTCGCGCACACACACACACACACACACACATATCCAACCACACATACACAGACACAAGCAGACATTTGTAAAGGCCTGCTTGTGTCTGTGTATGTGTGGTTGGATATGTGTGTGTGTGCGAGTGTATACCTATCCCTTTTTCCCCCTAAGGTAAGTCTTTCTGCTCCCGGGATTGGAATGACTCCTTACCCTCTCCCTTAAAACCCACATCCTTTCATCTTTCCTTTTCCTTCCCTCTTTCCTGACGAAGCAGCCACTGATTGCGAAAGCTCGAAATTCTGTGTGTGTGTTTGTGTGTTTTATTCATTGTGCCTATCTACCGGCACTTTCCCGCTTGGTAAGTCTTGGAATCTTTGTTTTTAAAATAGTTTTCCCATGTGGAAGTTTCTTTCTAAAGATGATGTGATTTATCAAACAAATGTGCTGGCAGGTCAATAGACACACTCGCACACACACATATCCAACCACACATACACAGACACAAGCAGATATTTGTAAAGGCCTGCTTGTGTCTGTGTATGTGCGGTTGGATATGTGTGTGTGTGTGTGTGCGAGTGTATACCTATCCCTTTTTCCCCCTAAGGTAAGTCTTTCTGCTCCCGGGATTGGAATGACTCCCTACCCTCTCCCTTAAAACCCACATCCTTTCATCTTTCCCTCTCCTTCCCTCTTTCCTGACGAAGCAACCACCGGTTGCGAAAGCTCAAATTTTGTGTGTATGTTTGTGTTTGTTTGTGTGTCTATCGACCTGCCAGCGCTTTTGTTTGGTAAGTCACATCATCTTTGTTTTTAGATATATTTTTCCCACGTGGAATGTTTCCCTCTATTATATATGATGTAAATAAAATAGAAAGAAACTTCTACATGTGTGTTTTATTCATTGTGCCTATCTACTGGCGCTTTCCCGCTTGGTAAGTCTTGGAATCTTTGTTTTTAATATATTAAAAACAAAGATTCCAAGACTTACCAAGCGGAAAGTGCCGGTAGATAGGCACAATGAATAAAACACATAAACACACACACAGAATTTCGAGCTTTCGCAACCGGCGGCTGCTTCGTCAGGAAAGAGGGAAGGAAAGGGAAAGATGAAAGGATGTGGGTTTTAAGCTTTTAAATATGTCTGCTTGTGTCTGTGTATGTATGGATGGATATGTGTGTGTGTGTGTGTGTGTGTGTGTGTGTGTGTGTGTGTGTGTGTGTGTGTGTGTGTGAGCACGAGTATATACCTATCCTTTTTTCCCCCTAAGGTAAGTCTTTCCGCTCCCGGGATTGGAATGGCTCCTTACCCTCTCCCTTAAAACCCACATCCTTTCATCTTTCCCTTTCCTTCCCTCTTTTCTGACGAAGCAGCTGCCGGTTGCGAAAGCTCGAAATTCTGTGTGTGTGTTTGTGTGTTTTATTCATTGTGCCTATCTACCGGCGCTTTCCCGCTTGGTAAGTCTTGTAATCTTCGTTTTATCACTACAAGCAGCAAAACACTTATAGTTTCACTGACTCAGACTGAATTACGCTTTTTTCCCATTGTCTGACCCGTGTATAGAGTTTACTGCACTTATATGAACCTATTATTTGCATTAAGCCTTGTGTCTGTCTACTTACCTCAATCAATTTCTCTTTCTCATTGTGTGACCAAGAAATACTGTTAAGCCTGCTGACATCATCTGCTTACGGAAAGTTAGACTTCATTTTAAATGTATTTCATTTTGAGTAAGACGTCAAGATGTTATCTCAATCCAATAGTTTTAGAGATATGCAGTGATATGCAAAAAACTTCATTCATTCGTGAAAATTTCTTCCATTTCGATAATAAACAAAACACAATTAATAATTAAAATAAAAAAATATAAGCTACTGAGAGCTTTACCATAAATGAATGTCAGAATTTTTCTGTTATTTTTGTAGTAGATGGAAACTTTAAACTTCATACTTCTTTTGAGTCAAATACAACTGCATAAAAATGCCTTTCTCAGAAGCTTAGGTATAGGAAATGCAATGTAATACACAACTTTCCAAAGATTTATTGTCAAGGAAGGTATCTTGGTAATCAAAAGAAAAAGTATTACCATGATTACCATGTGTTCAATAAATTTTTAGACATCATAGCTGTATGGAGATATACAGTGATTATTTTGCTTATAATCAATTATTCAAAATGACAGTCACAATCACATTATTATTTCAATAATTTTCGAGATATGACTTGGTAAGTTTGAAGCTGTTTACCAAACAGGAAAATTTCATCTGTTTTAAATGAGTTATCATAACTCTAGCCCTAACTAAAATTAAGAGCAGATTTTTGACATGCTTAGGGACTTTATAGCTATCTACATGGTACATAAATTTGAGATGTGTTACTTGATCTTTGTCAGAGATAAATGATTTATGGCCGTTTTCTGTAGCCACTGAGATCGAAGCTATGTGGCAGCTGCAGCACATGTACTTGATGTGACAACATCACAACTTTGAAGCTTAAACATCAGATACCAACCAGTTTAAACCACTCTATATTAGTGCTGATATACACATATAAAAGCACATACACTTCCTAGCTTCTGGAACTGATAGCTCCTCTCCCATTCCTTAGATAGGAGATGGGGATAAGTAGCTGAAAGTTAAAAAGGAAGGGTAGGTCATTCAGACCCCAAGATGAGAGGGTCCCACATACTGTGAGGACACGTGAAAATAAATTTGCAGCCATAGATGTTTTTCACAAGTGGAATGTTGTTGTGGAGGTTAATGCTGAATGCTGGACATGTAGAGGACATTAACACCAGAGGCATGGGTATTTATGTCATTGCATTGAGCATAGGATCAGTTGGGATCTCCCTTCCAACAGTAATGCTTCTGCACTCTGTAGCTGGAAACTGACTCTTCAAACATGCACTTGGTTCTCACAAACATCTAGTATTAAATTACGTTGGTCATTTCACCTTTCATTCACTTATTTGCCCATTCATTCATTGTGTTCACTAAGAATACAAATGTTTTTTTCCACCATTGAGCACATTTACATGCAACTGGTGTTGTCAGTGTTTACATAATAATAATAACCAATAATAATAATATGAACTTCAACATGACAAATGTTATTAACTACAATATCCACGATGAATACAATACATATTTGTGCAAATGTCAATAACAACAAGAAGTTTCCTCCCTTAAAGTGTAACTGAGCCATAGCACTAGAAGAATTCATAGCAGAAGAATATGAGTTCAAAATCTAAGCACAGTGTTTAATTTATTAGTCATGTGTTCATTCACTGTCCACTACTTAACTAATAATTATCTAGTAATCCTTGAGAAACAGTAAATACATTCAGCAACCTACCTGAGGCATGCTAACTGGTTTCTCCCATTGATATTCATTCCACATGACCCACATATCCCCTCACGACATGATCTACGAAATGTGAGGGAACCATCACATTCATTCTTAATCTTCATCAAGGCATCCAACACCATCCGTCCACAACTGCTTGCAACATAATAAGAACATGCTGTCGGTATACCTATTCAAAACTTTCACACTATGACATAGATTAAGATTAATCTTCTTGCTGATTCATATATTTATATCTTGTGTACAATATATTTTTGAAGTATGAGGATTTTTTTTCCTTTATCATTAGACAGTGAATTTTAAGATGATAATATAAGTATAGATTTGGTCACCAACTGATTTTTCAAATAACATAGCATGGCTAACATGTGCTTACTAAACAGAACATCATTCAATTCAGTACTCCAAAGTCAAGGAGTAAGTACAATAATGTACAAGGGCTGTGAGACAGTAATGGCTTCACCTTCATCAATTGCTTTTTTATAGGAATATTTCAAATAAACTAAAAACAGAATTAATCCTCAGAATGTGCTCTTTAATTATCGTCATTCACTTTTCCACATAATCACCACACAACTGGATAAATTCTTGCCAACAATGAACAAGTTTCCTGGAGCCATTACTGAAGAAGTAGTCATTCTCTTTCCACAATCTGCATTTCACAGTTCACCCAACTTCTTCTTTTGATGTACAGACTGATGCCCTGCAGAACTTGTTCCATTACTGGGGACAGATGGAAGTCACACAGTGTCAGTGCCAAATGCTATGTAGGATAGTATATAGTGGTGAGTCTCCATCTCTGAAATTGTGTTCAGATGTCATGTGAAGTGCCTGGTCTGGTATTGTCAAGCAATAAGAAAACATTTCCCTTTACCTTTCAGATGCTTGTTGTTCACCATATCAAAGCATTGTGAAGCATTGTGAAGTAACACTCTAAATTAGTAGCATTTCGCCTCTTTTATTTGTGAAGCATCTTCATTGGCCTATAAAATGTTTCTTTTTAAATGTATATAAATGTATTTTTTGGTTGTTACAATATGTTACTAAGTTACAGTTTTTCATGTTTTTCTTTTGTTTTCCTAGGTTGGAATCAACTTTTGCAGCACAAATTTTGTGATGTGAAATCATCATTCAAGTTACTTTGATTTCCAGTGCTGTTAGCCCATGTGTATGGTCCTGGAGATATGTTCATTAGTCTCCATGCTCCAGTAGGCCAATTTCCAGTGTTTTTTCACACACATTTGTTTTAACACATCACTTGCACTTTACATTTTGTGTTCAATGTGTAGTATTACCAACTGTAGCTGCGTGTTTGTCTTTTGTTTGTAATTTGTGTGTGTGTGTGTGTGTGAGAGAGAGAGAGAGAGGGAGAGAGAGAGAGAGAGAGAGAGTGGGTGGGTGGATGGGTGGGAGGGTGGATGGGTTCATATGTGTGACTTGATATTTTACTGGTACAGGTATGTGGCTGACATAACCTATATGGTAGATGAACCAACAGAGAAAATTAATAAACTTCATACCATGGAAAAAGAGATATAAAAGCAAATACATTTCTTGGATATTACAATAAAGAGAGACCACAATAAACACACATTTGACATCTTCAGAAAGTCAACGGCCACATGCTTCATCCAACCACCAGCAAATCAAAAAATTAGTGGACCTATGACACATGTTACACAGGCTAAATAATGTCTCACTCAGGAAAGAAAACTATGATAAAGAATTAGAAACATCACGACTCATAGCCACAAACAATGGTTACAACACCCATGTAGTACAAGGACTCAACCAAAAAATTAAAACACAACTAAAGAAAAACGAAAATAAAAAGAGAAAACAAATGCCAAAGAAGCCCACTGACACTACAGAATACACAGAAACACAAAACAGTGACACTCTTGACATGACTAACAGAAAAAATGGTACACTTCAATGTACAAACACAAAGCAACACATAAGACAGCAAATATATTGAAGAAACAGGAATTACACTTTGCTTACAAAGCAGGAAACACACTTCAGTCACATTTACAAACAACAGACAAACCAGATAATTACCAAGGAGTAGGTATATACCAGTCAAGAGTGCCAAGAATGTGAATCAACATATCTGGCAAGACAGGTAGGAACTTCAAAACTAGATATAAAAAACATATAAGACGTAGGAAATATGAAAATAACCACTCTACCTTCGCCAAACATCTGCTAACACATGGACATAAACCACCCCACATGGCATAAGATGTGACAGTTATTAGAGTGAATAATCACAACAAAAGGTGTACTTTCACAAATAAAAACCCCTTGCAATGGAAAAGAAGGTACTTAACGACCAAATCCATACATACAACACAAACAAATGATGACAGATAAATACACAGTGACAGTCAGCAACACAACACACCTTAAACACACACATGTTGACCACAAAATGTAAAGTACAAGTGACGTACACAATCTATTAAAACAAATGTGGTTGAAAAATGCCTCAAATCGACCACCTGTAGCATGGAGATTAATGAACACATCTTCAGGACCACACACATGGGCTAACACATTGGAAATTGTAGGTAACACTGAACAATAATTTCGCATCATGAAATTTGTGCTAAAATAGTTGATTCTTGCCTTAAAAAATGGGAAAAAGATGACAAATTGTACCATAGTACCATATTGGTAACATGTTGTAATTATCACGTAATAAATTTATTATATGTATAAAAAGAAACATGTTTATAGGCCACTGAAGATGCTTCACAAATAAAAGCAACAAAACGCATATGGCAATAAATTAGCTGCCTTCAATTAGTCGCATGCACAGAAAATACCTCCATGAATGGATAGTACTGCCTGTGTTCCAAAACAATGATGCTATGATTTTTCCAGTTCAGGACTGTGCCTTTAAGTTTTTTCCGCATGGCACCTTTGTGTTGATATTCCATGAATTGACATTTTGTCTCTGGTCTGTAGTGGTGTACCCACATTATCTCTGTAGTTACAACTGAATGCAAAAACCCATCACGTATATTCTTGTGATGGCAGAGGGATTCCTGGCAAATTTCAAGTCTGTAGACTACAGTTGTCATCATTCAAGATGCCCACAGCAAAGCAACAATCTGATCTACATGTCCCTGGCCAAGGACCTCAACTTCACTCATTCTGCATATACACCCTCTTCCTCACAGTCTCCCCATCATCAGTTCTGTCACACCCTCACAACCCACTACTCCACATCTTCATCATCATGTGCTACATGAGCCCCTGTGGGCTCCTGTGCCTGCATCCAGTTTCCTATCCCACACACGTGCTACCTTCCTCCAAGCAGCCAGCCACACTTCCCCAATCCTCCAGCCCCCAACCTCCACCTCTCTTTTCTCCTCACCCAATCCACTCACCACAACCTCTCACTCCAGCCCAACTCCAAAACTGCAGTCCCAGTACTGTATATTCAGCTAAAAAGCTAGTAAAGTTTACAGTTTTGTTTGTGTGCCTGTTAATGACTCAGTGCCTATACTATTTGCTAACCAATTCACCTACATCTTCCGTGATGCCAACTGTGCTTGCAGTTTTTCTCTAAGAGATATGGTGATCATCCTGTATCAGTTTGTCAATGTTTTTCTTTTTAAGTTCAGTTGTCCAATACTTTTTCATTAAGTCAGATGCCTCACCATGTTTATACTTACTGGACTAGCTACATACAATGCTCAAACGAAACAATCACCATACGTGGCTTGCATTCCCTAATGAATTCCCTTCAGGGTAAGACCCACTGCTATTAAGAACTCTATGGCAGCACTTTGTTTGCAATGGACTGACCAACAGTCTGTGCAAGGCTCTAATCTTTACATTGTAACAACAAAACCATGCACTACCAAAGCTTCCTGCCAACTGAAGCTGTCTACTGAAGAATCCAGTACCTGCCACATAGCAGTGCTGCCATCTGCCTAGGAGATACAAAAGTGGAAGCACTACTTGTCATTCAATGTTCATAAAATTACAAGGGCACAGAGAATGTTTGTTCATTATTTACTTTCAGGAGAAAAAATTCCAGTACAATCAAAAGACAAAAGAAGAATGTGTCAACCAGTAGTACTGGAATTTTTTCTCCTTAAAGAAAGTGGTGGAGAGCCATTCAGCCTCATTGTAAGTTTACAGATTTCTATAATGGTGTTTCCTTTTGATATATGATCATGAAGTGAAATATATTTAATTCTGAAAGACCATCTTCAAACACAAAGTTCATCTGTATCACTTGAATTCACAGTTGGTTCTGGAGTAGTCTTTGTTGACTCAGTCATATGGCAATGTCTGTTAGCACCGGTAGAATTTAATTGGATTCACTTTTGTACTGCATATCCTAACAAGACATATTTTCTTAGAAGCTGAAATCTGCTCCAGCATCTTAAAAACTACTGAAACAATCACTGATAAGATGGATGTTAACACTCCAAATATCACACATACCAGATGTCACAAAGAAAAACAAACAATTGGAAAGAGTAACATGGGGCATTTCACAGACTTAACAATCCTCCATTAAAACAAGCAATCAATAAAAAATAAAATACAACAATTAGAAGTTGAGCTCCAATATTTAAATTGTACAGTACTTTGTGTTACTGAGTACTGGTGTAGAGAGACATAAATCCAACATGTAGTGTTATCGTCATATGAGAGGGAAAATTCTTACTGCAGAAGTGCTTCAAGGGGTGGAGGATCATGCATTTGTATCAGGAAAGGAAAACAGTCCAAATCAAGACATGACCTCAGTACGGCAAGTGAAGACAAACACTTTGAAATATCAGCTATTTAATTACCAGGGCATGTTATTACCAAGCAATTAATCATTTTATGTGTGTATAGATCTCCTGGTGGTAGTGTGGACACTTTTTTCAATAAATTGACAGAAGTCCTAGATAAAGTCTCAAGTACAAAGCTCAACATAATTCTGTGTGGGGACATTAACATCAACACTAATATCATAAATGAATCCAGCAGCACCCTCATAAATATCCTTCAAAGTTTTGACATGTCCCTATTGGTCAATAGTGCAGCAAGGGTTACTGCAATGACTGTATCAGTAATTTACTATGTGGCCACAAATATGGATAGGGAAAAATTTGATACAGCTGCAAAAGATCTCGGACTACCAGACCATCTCTGTCACATAACAACAGTAAAATAAGGCATCGAATCATTCCCTAAACTACAAGCCTACAAATGACATCTATCAGAAATCAAAATAAAAGATTTTTCAAAGGAGCTAGCAAACAGAGCTGGGATGAAGTGTATAAGGAAACCAATGTGAATATGCAATTCTCTAAATTCACCACATTGTTTAAATTGAACTTCGAAAAGGATTGCATGTCTGTATCAACATCTCACAAAAACAGATGGACAATAGCAGGTATTAAGAAGTCCTCCCAAACACCTAAATACCTCAGTTCCATGAAAAAGACTCACAGTGATTGAGAATTCTTAAATTTCTATCACAGACACAAAAAGAGCCATAGGAAGGTGCTGACTGCTGCAAAAAAGTCATTTAATGACAACATATAACATATAATGCAGAAAATATAAGTAAAGCTCTCTGGGATGTTATAAAAAAGGAAATGGGGAGAGGCAAAGAAATGCAGAATAACATACTGCTAAGGGAGGGGGATAAGGTAATAAATGATCCACAACACTTAGCAAACTATATAAATGAGTATTTTTCAAGTATTGCAGCAAAGTTACAGTAAAAATTCCCCAAACAAATATAACACTTGTAAATAATGTTGCACTAAATATAATTATGTTACTTCCAACCACAGAGAATGAAGTCAATAAAACTGTTCAAAAAATAAAAAATAAAATGTCAGTAGGCTTGGATGAAGTACCAATGTGTGTATGGAAACAATGCATAGAGATTATATAAGGCCCCTTAACAAATATAATAAATAAATCCTTCACATCAGGGACATTTCCAGAGCAGTTAAAACAGGCAAGAGTTGTACCTTTGCTTAAGAAAGGTAATGCAGAAGACATAGAAAATCATCAGCCCATTTCCCTGCTGTCACCATTCTCAAAAATAATAGAAGCAATTATGAAAGACAGATTAATGAATTACCTAAATAAATACAATTTTTTAAGCGAATCACAGTCTGGTTTCCGAAGTGGCAAAAATACAGAATCAGTCATAGAAGAATTCACAAAGGCTGTATTTGATGCTCTTGACAAAGATGAGTGTGTCACAGGCATATTTTTGGATCTTTCTAAGTCCTTTGATACAGTTGACCATAATATTCTATAAAATAAATTAGAAGAATTAGGAATAAGAGGGGTAGTTAATTACTGGTTTCAATCATACCTAGCAGATAGGGTACAAACAGTAGAGAGAACACATATTTCAAATAAATCTAAACATTTAGTAAAACACTTATCAGAACTAAAATACATTAATATAGGGGTTCTGCAAGGTAGCGTATTCAGGCCAAAACTATTCCTGATATACACAATGACTTTTTCAGTAGTGTTACTCATGGTGAAAAAAATCTCTTTGCTTATGACAGCAATATTACAGTCACTGAGAAAACAAGAGAACCCCTTGCAGAAAAAGCAAATGAAGCTCTCAAGAAAGTTTACTATTGGTCAATAAGTAATCAAGTGACACTGAACATAAGGGAAACTAATGTCATGAATTTCAGTTTGAAGATGGAAAATGACAATAATAAATTAAATGTAGATGGCACCTATACAGAATATGTAACAAATGCAAAATTTCTAGGAATGAATATTGATTCTCAGTTGAAGTGGTGTGAACACACAAACCTACTTGCAAACAGAATGTCATCAGCATGTTATGCCGTTAGAATCCTATCATCAGTGTGTAACATGCAGTGTCTTTTAGTTACTTACTATTCATTTGTACACTCAATTCTTAGCTACGGCATTCTTTTTTGGGGAACAAATGCACAAAATATGACCACAATTTTCAAACTCCAGGAAAGAACCATAAGAATCATAACCAAAAATGGTAGTCGAGCACATTGTAAAGATCTATTCAAAACACTGGGGATTTTAACTGCTCCCTGTGAATACATTTACCAGTCAGTTGTACATATAAAAAATAACATTGGTAATTATTGCACAAACAGTTCCGTCTGTCCATGACCATGGAACAAGAACAAGACTCGCCTTACATTTGCCTAGGAAAAATAAACATAAAACTCGAAACAGCATTTTCTACCAAGAAATAAAACTGTACAACAAATTACCAAATGAGATAAGAGAAATTGCAAAAATACACTTATTTAAAAAGGCAGCTAAAAAGTACCTGTTATGCAATACATTTTATACATTGAAGGATTACTTAGATAAAACAAAGTAGGGGTTTGTTAAAAAAAAAAGTTATACAAATAAATAATAACAATGATTATAAAACATCAAACATTCTACATAACACCCTCACACTATGTTTTTTTTCTTCTTTTTCCTGTTCTAGAAAAACTTACCCCAAAGTTACCGGTACCTATTGCACAATACTAACACCTTTTCCTCTTTCTGAGCTCAACATCTCACTCATTATAGAGGGATGCTGACTCAGTTTTTCAGGGTAGCAAATGGGAAATGGTGGTACAGAAAGTAGATCAGAAGGCATCAGTGTGTGTGTGTGTGTGTGTGTGTGTGTGTGTGTGTGTGTGTCTGTGTGGTGTGTGTGTGTGTTTGTGTGTGTGATGTGATGTGTATGTTTGTGTGTGTAGTGAGTGAAGAGTTATGAAACAACGTGTGCATAGTGTGTGCAGTGACTGATAGATATGAGTGAACAGTGTGGCATTAGATTATTTTATAAGTTATTTGTAAAAAAGTATTGTATACCAGGAGTAAATCTAATGATTGTCTCTAACAAGAAGTCTGTAAGTGTATGTGTACACAAATTAGCTTATTTTGACATGTCCTATATCCTCGTAAAAAGAGATCTACGGGTGCATAAAGCTACTACTACTGCTATTACTACTAGTAGTACTACTACTTGGTTATTGTTTCCCTGCCTCTTTCCTCAGCCTCACTTACATAGACCTTATACACTTTGTAAATTTAAGTCGAGGTTTCTAGTACCACCTCTTCAGTGTTTTGCATGTTAGGCATAAATACTTCAGTAGATCTTCATCAGCTCATTTAGCATATTTTCTCTATTTCCCTAGTAGCATTAAGAATTAAAACCAAATAAGAAACTTAAATGTAAAGGAGCATCTAAACAAGTAGCATAATCACACAGACAAATGTAACGTCAGTATTATCTGCATTATAAGTTTTTGTTAAAGCACAACTCAACGCCTCCATGAGTAATTTTTCAAACTCACTTTCAAACAGTCTGTATACAATCTCATAAACAACTGACTGTGTGTCAATATCTGCCAACCCCAAACTACGTTCATCTTTGCTAGAAATGACAAAGTGCTTTGGTCATCTTGAACTGAAACACTCCACAAGAACTGTGATCTGCTATAATGTGAAAGTTGTTGAATGTCACATCCTTTGTTTCTCCATCTTCTTGTATGTACAGGGTGATTATATTTAAAGTTAAACTTTCAAACTGCGGTAGAAATAACACCATTGGTCAGAATGACGTCAAATTGCAATGGAATATTATCGGAAAATCATACAAGGCCTAAGGTGTACATTTGATGTTAAACAAACTGTACTGCTCAGTGTGCACGGGTGTACCTATGTGATACTGTTAGTTGCGTAAGCCCATCCACCACAACAAGTTCATATCACAGAGGAGGAGAAAAATTGGTTTTCAATCATCCTGAGTCCAAAAACCGCATAAAAATCATCAATAAAAATCAAATCGAATTATTAATTTCCATGTGATAGGTGCAAAACATGTTCAATATGCAGTCCACCATTTTCTGCAACAATCGCCCTGCACTACTCCTCCTCTTTTTTTTTTTTTTTTTTTTTTTTTTTTTTTTTTTTTTTTTTTTTTTTTTTTGGCTCATCTGCAAAGGGGGTTGGTAGTGAACGGTTGCATGTGCCCCTACTATTGACTTATATATTGGCTAGTTTTTGAACAGCAGTGAATTTAACTATACACGTTCAGACTGAAACTTATTATTCAAAAGAACATGCATTTTTAAGTTCACAAATAAATCCGATCTGTACAAATAATAATAATTGGTGCACTTCGTACACTGTTTATTGCCTCGGATCTACACACTTTCACACCATTCCTTCACATACACTGGCATCCCTTATACTCGCAGCACTTTGCCACTCCCAACTTACCACGACAACCGACAATGACCAAACACCCCGATTTTCCCACTCATATCCACAGTCCTGGGTCAGGTCAAAATATCCCTAAACATGGCCACAATTTGTTTACAATTTTTATAAGATTTAAATACTTCAACCTAAATACATTATGTAATTGTATACACTTTTATCACCACAATTTTGTAATTAATTGCAATTAAAAGAAAGACAAAACACTATGCAACCGAACTACAACAACCATCAAAACACAAAACAAGTGTTTTCTGATTTATGATGCCTAACATATTATTCCTGCTGCTATGCTTTAAATTTAAATTACGAACTACTTGAAAGAGCTCCATATTATCCCCTGTTACCTTACATACCCCCACTTCATGGAGACATTACCTTAGTAATGGCAACATGAAGTAGCACCAAAAGGAGCCACCCCACATTACTTTATATATCAAAACATTTTAATTATAACTACAATGGTACCAAAACATGTAGAACAGTGTTATAGTGGTGGGTTAATCAGTGTGAGTTCTGTCATCAGAAAACATCATACAAACATTATCCAAGAATGTATCCAACTAAATATACTATCTAATTGTCTTATATTGAGTCTGATTGGGCTGGCAAAATGCAAAGAAATTTATATTATATAAATGCCCATGTTAGTCTAAATGTAGGTTGCACACCCACAGCATATTAAAACTTCCACTTTTTAAACAGTTTTTTCTGTAGTTGCAAGATAGTGAGGTTGTTGTAACCAGATCCTTGTGTTCACAGCCTTATGCAATGGAATGCAAGGTTTCCAAACTTGTCAGCCAGCATTACTGTGCTTTCTCTCATTATCCTATCAAAATATAATCAAATCCTCATAAATCTTGCTTAGACATGCAGACCCACATTTTCCAGGAGTCAGGCTATCCAAACCCTCCCTGGGACATCCTGTGTTCACTGATCAGCCATTATTGTGGTTTATACAAATGACAAACATGCACAAAAATCAAACACAAACATGGCTTAGTTAAATATATTCTATTTCAGCCCTGAAATGTTCCCAAATCAGAAGATCAGACATATTTCTACCCCCCGCACCAAGAGAATTTATTCCCAGATGCAGATTCCAAGCATTCGAGAAAGTGGTTGGTGTTTTTGATGAAGGAATGGGGCGGCCAGGATGTTTGGGTTCGTGAATTTTAGGAAGTACTTCCCGGCCGCCCCATTGTAGCTGGTTACCAAGCCCCTACAGAACATATCTCTGCCTACGTAGATCAACACCTTCAACCCATTAGATGCAGTCTCCCATCCTTCATCAAAGACACCAACCACTTTCTCGAATGCCTGGAATCCTTACCCAGTCTGTTACCCCCGAAAACTAACCTTGTAACCATTGATGCCACTGCCCTATACACAAATATCCCGCATGTCTAGGGCCTCGCTGCAATGGAGCACTTCTTTTCATGCCCATCACCTGCCACCCTACCTAAAACCTCTTTCCTCGTCACCTTAGCCAGCTTCATCCTGACCCACAACTTCACTTTTGAAGGCCAGACATACCAACAATTAAAGAGAACAGCCATGGGTACCAGGATGGCCCCCTCGTATGCCAACCTATTTATGGGTCGCTTAGAGGAAACCTTCTTGGTTACCCAAGCCTGCCAACCCAAAGTTTGGTACAGATTTATTGACGACATCTTCATGATCTGGACTCACAGTGAAGAACAACTCCTGAATTTCCTCTCCAACCTCAACTTCTTTGGTTCCATCAGATTCACCTGGTCCTACTCCAAATCCCATGCCACTTTCCTTGATGTTGACCTCCATCTGTCCAATGGCCAGCTTCACACATCCGTCCACATCAAACCCACCAACAAGCAACAGTATCTCCATTATGACAGCTGCCACCCATTCCATATCAAACGGTCCCTTCCCTACAGCCTAGGCCTTCGTGGCAAACGAATCTGCTCCAGTCCTGAATCCCTGAACCATTACAACAACAACCTGAAAACAGCTTTCGCATCCCGCAACTACCCTCCCGACCTGGTACAGAAGCAAATAACCAGAGCCACTTCCTCATCCCCTCAAACCCAGAACCTCTCACAGAAGAAACCTAAAAGTGCCCCACTTGTGACAGGATACTTCCCGGGACTGGATCAGACACTGAATGTGGCTCTCCAGCGGGGATACGACTTCCTAAAATCCTGCCCCGAAATGAGATCCATCCCTCATGAAATCCTCCCCACTCCACCAAGAGTGTCTTTCCGCCGTCCACCTAACCTTCGTAACCTCTTGGTTCATCCCTATGAAATCCCCAAACCACCTTCCCTACCCTCTGGCTCCTACCCTTGCAACTGCCCCCTGTGTAAAACCTGTCCTATGCACCCTCCCACCACCACCTACTCCAGTCCTGTAACCCGGAAGGTGTACACGATCAAAGGCAGAGCCATGTGTGAAAGCACCCACGTGATTTACCAACTGACCTGCCTACACTGTGACGCTTTCTATGTGGGAATGACCAGCAACAAACTGTCCATTCGCATGAATGGACACGGGCAGATAGTGTTTGTTGGTAATGAGGATCACCCTGTGGCTAAACATGCCTTGGTGCACGGCCAGCACATTTTGGCACAGTGTTACACTGTCCGAGTTATCTGGATACTTCCTACCAACACCAACTTATCCGAACTCCGGAGATGGGAACTTGCCCTTCAATATATCCTCTCTTCTCGTTATCCACCAGGCCTCAATCTCCGCTAATTTCAAGTTGCTGCCGCTCATACCTCACCTGTCTATCAACAACATCTTTGCCTCCACACTTCCGCCTTGACTTACATCTCTGCCCTTACTCTTTGCCTTTAAATATGTCTGCTTGTGTCTGTGTATGTATGGATCGATATGTGTGTGTGTGTGTGTGTGTGTGTGTGTGTGTGTGTGTGTGTGTGTGTGTGTGTGTGTGTGCGTGCGCGAGTATATACCTTTCCTTTTTTCCCCCTAAGGTAAGTCTTTCCGCTCCCGGGATTGGAATGACTCCTTACCCTCTCCCTTAAAACCCACATCCTTTCGTCTTTCCTTTTCCTTCCCTCTTTCCTGACGAAGCAGCCGCCGGTTGCGAAAGGTCGAAATTCTGGGTGTGTGTTTGTGTGTTTTATTCATTGTGCCTATCTACCAGCGCTTTCCTGCTTGGTAAGTCTTGGAATCTTTGTTTTTAATATTTTTTTCCCATGTGGAAGTTTCTTTCTAAATAATCATCTTTAGAAAGAAACTTCCACATGGGAAAAATATATCAAACAAAAGTATATATATATATATATATATATATATATATATATATATATATAGACAGAGAGAGAGAGAGAGAGAGAGGGAAACATTCCACGTGGGAAAAATATATCTAAAAACAAATTTTTGTGAAAAAGGTGAAAAAGTGTTGACCAACACTTTTTCACCTTTTTCACAAAAAAATTACAATATTTGTCTCACATTCTTTGTTAATCTATGTGATTTTTTTCTTTTGTTTTGTACCCTTTTGTCGTCTACTTCTGATGTATATCGCCGACGCAAGACGCGAATCGATTTGAGTTCTGTGGAATGAAAAACATTTAACAAAAAATTATTGTAGTTTTATGTTCATTTGCTGGTAAAAAACAAATAGATCCAAATGTGTTAAAACCATTTATGATGAATTATTGAAAAATCACTTCCTCCTTTAATTATAATTTTGTATTAATTGTTTTATCGTAGCTACAAGAAGCACAGCCATTGTTAGTTGCGATTATATAGCAACTTCGTCTGTACTTTTGGTCGAAATATCAAGGGTTTGTGTTAAACTTATTTGCAAAACAGTATTAATAATTTTTTGTGGTATCAATTTAAATGATTAATTAGTTATTGAGCAAAGGAAGATCTTAATTATAAAAGAAATCCTCTATCTTTTGTTGGCCGCCATCTTAACTTTTATCTCTGCGGCAAATTTAAATTACTTGAAACTGCAAACAATATTCCGACATGTAAGAAATAAATGTACACCGTGGATCTCAAATTGAAGGCGAATCAGTGGATGTTAGGAGTAACTGTAGTAGCCCTATCATTCCAAAAGAAATAGGCTGGATACCAGGAAGTGACCTAAGTGCATTTTTTTGTAAAACTTACTAGTAAATTATGAGCAATAGATTCAAAAATAGGGAATATGAAAACTGAAATAGTTGGAGAAATGGGTTCACAAATAGGGGATATGGAATTGAGGCTTAGTGATAAAATAAAAACAGTAAGTGAAAAATTTGATCCTCTAGATCTCAAGCTCACTCAAATTACAGTTAAAGTTGAAAACATGGCTAAAATTGTTGAGGGAATTATTGAGAGAGTTGATGAAGTTGAAAAAGTACTAGTAGCCAAGGTGGAAACTGTGCAAGGTAATCTTGTGGGGCAGATTCAGGTACAGGAAGAGAAATGCACATTATTTCAGAAACAAACAGAGGCAGACATTGAATCCATTAAGATAGGAGTGCTGGATTGCCATAAGGGGATTACTGACAATAAGAAGGAATTATAAGGGGAAATAAATGTCTTGAGGGAAACAGTTAATACTGTAGCAGCAGGGAATGGAAATTTGTTGTTGGGATATCCTATGGGGCATGGATTTCAGTCAAAACCTTTCAGTGGGGAGAATAAATACCATGTTGTTGACTTTCTAGCTGCATGTAAAGATAACTTTCTGACTGGGATGAGTGAGCAGGCACAAATTAAATATGCTAAGAGTCAGTTGGAAGTGGGAGCTCAAACATGGGTGAACAAAAATGATGATAAATGTTGTGATTTTAAAACTTTTGAAAGCCTGTTCTTGAACAAATACTGGGGCCAGGCAAAACAAATAAGACTGCAAAATGATTTTTTAATGGACCCAGTCAGCAAGGAAAATAGGGAAATTGGGATGTGTCATATGGATGCTGTCTTAGAAAATGAAAATCTGTGGAGAGGTTTTAACAATTACAGAAATATAGATAAAAGGTACAACAGAAAAAAATGGATCGATGTGAATATCAGCAATGAACAATGTGAGTTTAGCAATGATGACATGTTTAAGAGGAAAGAGAAATTACAAGCAGAGGAGGACAATATTGGTTTGTGTGCAGCAAAATTCATTGAAAGATGAGAGACAGAGGTAGTTTCATCAAAAGGGGAAACAAAAGTGGATATGGAATTAAGGGGCATTGTTCACAGTTATAATGGATGTGATTAATGGGTAGAGATGTCTATTCGAAATAGTATGGAGAATTGTGGAAAAGATGAGGAGAGGATTATTCAGTATGATGTAAAGGTTAATATGAGTGGTGTATTTGACAATGTGGAAAATGCTGGTAAATTACCTACTGATAATTTAACTGTGATTGTGGGTGCAGGTGATAACTGTGGTAGTGACAATGAGTTCAGTGTGGATATACAAATGTATAATGATATGGAGAATGTTGCTGTAGGTGGCTCTGGCAGTTTGGCGTATCGTCAATATGGACAAATGTAGTGAATATGGATACTCTATGGTATTGTGCGGTTTGAATTCACTCTTATATTTAGCAGTTGCATTGATTTGATTTTGTAAATGATACTGACAATACTATATGCATGTATAATGCAATATTCATACTACAACTTCTTCCGGATAATTATTTTGTTCAAATTGCACAAGAAGTTGTGTTCATATCACTAAAATTACAGATCGTACATCAGAGCTTTTATAATTATTGTCTTTGGTGGATATAATTATTCTTAGCAAATTGATCATCAAAAGGAACCACAGAATACCGCCCACACACAATACTGATGTATGCTAACAGAAATATTTTTCTCCGTGATTCGTGCATAGTTTAATTTTGCCCTCATACCTCAGCAATGAAATCTTGTTCAGCAATAAATACCATCAGCACTGTTCTTAGAAGATGCAGTCTGATTCGATTAATTTATATATATATGGCAGTTTTACCCGCGGCAACATGTGGTCGACTCATCAGGCTATGTTAATGACTGCCTCACAATCGTGGTGGTGCGTATCTTATCCAGCACAAACACACTGCTAATGCACCAATTTAGCTCAGAGCCCCAACACTGACTGCCCAAAAGCCTAAACATCAGACAGACAGCCCATTCCAAAATACTATGGAAGAGAAAATAAAGTCCCATCCTAGCTGAGCCCCCAATTGCAACTGTACTAGCTTTTGAACAGCAGTGAATTTAGCTATACACGTTCAGACTGAAACTTATTTATTCAAAAGAAACACTTTAACCTTGTGGCCATGCGTTTTTAAGTTCACAAATAAATCTGACCTGTATAAACAATAATAATAGGTGCAATTCGTACACTGTTTATTGTCTCACACCTACACACTTTCACGCTGTTCCTTCACATACACTGGCATCCATGCTTACACTCACAGCACTTTGCCGCTCCCAACTTACCACGACAACAGACAATGACCAGAGACCCCGATTTTCCCCCTCATATCCACAGTCCTGGGTCGGGTCATGTGACACTACATTAGTCAAAATAATACCTAAACAGGGCCACAATTTGTTTACAATTTTTTATAAGATTTAAATACTTAAACCTAAATACATTATATAATTTTATATGCATTTATCACAACGATTTTGTAATTCATTGCAATTAAAAGAAAGACAAAACACTACGCAACGGAACTACAATGCCCATCAAAACACAAAACAAGTATTTTCCGGTCTATTTTGCCCAACATATTATTCCTGCTGCTGTACTTTAAATTTATATTATGAACTAATTGAAAGAGCTCCATATTATCCCCTGTTACCTTACAGCCAAACAGCCAGAAGTCACACGGATTAAGATCAAGTGATCAGGACAGCCAGGTTGTAGGGAAATGGCAGCTGATATTTCTAGCATTTCCGAAATGGTGCTTCAGCAGCTGCTTAACTGGATTTGCAATGTGCAGATGTATGGCATCATGCATAAAAATGATTCCATCCACGCTGTTGAAGAGCTCAAATGACATGGTTGCTCTAAAGACACCCATAGCGCTTACCAGTGATGGTGCAGGTAACAGGACTGGAAGCACCTGTCTCTTCAGAAAAATATGGTCCTATGATGAATGATGCCATAAACCTGCATCACACAGTGACCTTTTCAGGATGAAGTGGTACCGGTTGATTTCTGTCAGGATTTTCCATTGCCTGTATTTGACAATGCTGTATTGGCATATCCTGTCAGATGGAAATGAGCTTCATCTGTCTACAAAATCTTCCACAGCCAATCATTGTCCACTTCCATGCGAGCAAGAAATTCTAAAGCAAAGGCCTCTCTTGCTGGCAGGTCAACAGGAAGCAACTCGTGCACATGGGTAATTTTGAATGGATAGCAAAGAAAGATGTTCCGTAGGATTTTACACACCGTGCTCATGGTATGTCCAATGTTCAGGCAGTTGTTTGTGCACTACACGTTTGCACACCACCACTCGTCTCCTCCTGCACTGCTGTGGCCTCTGCTTCCACTGACATTGAATTAATTTGATCCCTCCCTCTACCAGGTTTCACACCAAAAGAACTGGCATTTTCGAATTTTTGAATCATTTTCTCCAGACCAATGGCAGTCATTGGGCCAATGCCTTATTTCAAACCCTTCAGTGTCCAGAACCTCTGCAGAGCAACGCGTGCATGGTCATCATTCTTGTAATAAAGATTTACAAGCAGAGCGTGATCCTGCATTGAGACAGTCATGGCGAACGTTGCAATTGCGAAAGAAGGAAAAGCCCCGTACCCAGCGTGTTTATACTAACTTCAGTGGGTCGTGCGCTTGACAGATGTTTTCATTTATGTATTCTTACACATACAGTGCCATTTATTGATCAATTTTCACACTTTTTTTTTTCTGCTGCCATGCATTTTTCCCCTTCTCCAATTACACTCCTGGAAATTGAAATAAGAACACCGTGAATTCATTGTCCCAGGAAGGGGAAACTTTATTTACACATTCCTGGGGTCAGATTCATCACATGATCACACTGACAGAACCACAGGCACATAGACACAGGCAACAGAGCATGCACAATGTCGACACTAGTACAGTGTATATCCACCTTTCGCAGCAATGCAGGCTGCTATTCTCCCATGGAGACGATCGTAGAGATGCTGGATGTAGTCCTGTGGAACGGCTTGCCATGCCATTTCCACCTGGCACCTCAGTTGGACCAGCGTTCGTGCTGGACGTGCAGACCGCGTGAGACGATGCTTCATCCAGTCCCAAACATGCTCAATGGGGGACAGATCCGGAGATCTTGCTGGCCAGGGTAGTTGACTTACACCTTCTAGAGCACGTTGGGTGGCACGGGATACATGCGGACATGCATTGAACTGTTGGAACAGCAAGTTCCCTTGCCGGTCTAGGAATGGTAGAACAATGGGTTTGATGACGGTTTGGATGTACCGTGCACTATTCAGTGTCCCTTCGACGATCACCAGAGGTGTACGGCCAGTGTAGGAGATCGCTCCCCACACCATGATGCCGGATGTTGGCCCTGTGTGCCTCGGTCGTATGCAGTCCTGATTGTGGCGCTCACCTGCACGGCGCCAAACACACATACGACCACTTTTGGCACCAAGGCAGAAGCAACTCTCATCGCTGAAGACGACACGTCTCCATTTGTCCCTCCATTCACGCCTGTCGCGACACCACTGGAGGCAGGCTGCACGATGTTGGGGCGTGAGCGGAAGACGGCCTAACGGTGTGCGGGACCGTAGCCCAGCTTAATGGATACGGTTGCGAATGGTCCTCGCCAATACCCCAGGAACAATAGTGTCCCTAATTTGCTGGGAAGTGGCGGTGCGGTCCCCTACGGCACTGCGTAGGATCCTACGGTCTTGACGTGCATCCGTGCATCGCTGCATCCGGTCCAAGGTCGACGGGCACGTGCACCTTCCGCCGACCACTGGCGACAACATCGATGTACTGTGGAGACCTCACACCCCACGTGTTGAGCGATTCGGCGGTACGTCCACCCGGCCTCCCGCATGCCCACTATACGCCCTCGCTCAAAGTCCGTCAACTGCACATACGGTTCACGTCCACACTGTCGCGGCATGCTACCAGTGTTAAAGACTGCGATGGAGCTCCGTATGCCACGGCAAACTGGCTGACACTGACGGCGGCGGTGCACAAATTCTGCGCAGCTAGCGCCATTCGACGGCCAACACCGCGGTTCCTGGTGTGTCCGCTGTGCCGTGCGTGTGATCATTGCTTGTACAGCCCTCTCGCAGTGTCCGGAGCAAGTATGGTGGGTCTGACACACCGGTGTCAATGTGTTCTTTTTCCCATTTCCAGGAGTGTATATTCCTTTGCAATTTGAAGTCATTCTGACCAGTGGTGTTATTACTACAGTGTTTTGAAAGTTTAGCTTTAATTATAATCAGCCTGTATTCTGAAACTACTGTAAATTATATGGCATGGAGTACTTCCCATTTCACTATATGTAAGGATTTCCATTCATCCCTTTGTTTATGAGGAATGGGAAGAATGCTTGTTTAAATGCCTCTGTGCGTATTGTAATTTGTCTAATTTTATCTCTGCAGTCCCTGTGGGAGTGGTATTAATGGGGCCTGGAGCATATTCTTAGATTCTTCAATTAATTCTTATTATTTGGACTTTGTAAGTAAGATGTTGTGGGATAGGTGGTGTGTATCTTCAGGCATCTACCAGTTCCCATTTACCATCATTTTCATGGTGCTCTCCTGTGAGTTAAACATATGTTCAGCATCTTCTGTTAGTCTTTTTTGTCATGAGTCTCACACACCAGAACAATATTCTAGGATAGAATGCACAAGTGTTTTGTAAGCTGCCTCCTTTGTCGACTAACTGCATTTTCCCAGCATCCTACCAACGATTTGAAGTCTGCCACCTGCTTTATGTATAATTGATATTATATTATCATCACATTTCACATCAATACAAATTGTCACACTCATGTATTTGTATAAGTTGACTGATTCTAATTGCAGTTCACTGATATGCAGTCATAGGATGCAGCTTTTTGTGTTTTGTGCAATGAACAGCCTTACATTTCTGAACATTTAAAGCAAGATGCCAATCTTTTACCACTCTAGTATTTCAGTGTAGACAGCTAAATCATCTGCAAAAAAATCTGAAATTTTATTGACATTGCCTGACAGAAATCCTCCATCCACTCACAAATTTTGTTTGATATCCCATGTGACTAGAATCTATACATATTTTAAAAAATCAACGTACATATGTGTGCATGTATTTATGTTCCATTTCTCCTCCTACATCACTGGACCAATTTCAACCAAACTTCTTGCATGTATCACCTACTGTCTGAAGATAATAAATTTTGGGGGTAAGAACAACATGCCTATGATGGGCAGGGAAATGGGGAGGGGGGTGAAAGAGTAATGTAGCTCACAACATCCAAATTTGTAGACTTTATTCAGGCAATATTTGAGAATGAGAGCACTTATTGACTAATTTCAAACCTTCAAGAAACTTTTACTTGCTGATAACCCCCACAAAATGATAAATGGAAAAAGTTCATCACTTACTACATTTTCACTACTCATGCAGTAAAACCACCACACCAGGCATGACATTTAATTTTATTACTTCTTTACTACCAGCTCTATAGTCACAACAAAATTTGAAGATAGTAGCCACATGTGCTGCTGAATGTACCTACTAAATTATATGACTGTATGACACATAGCCCAGGAGCTATGACATCATACACACTGAGATGTTTGAAAAGTTGCCAAATTATGCATGCTATTAAGAACAAATTTTACAAGCTGGATAAAAATATACCACTGAATACACCTGTAAAATTATATCATTGTATGACATTGTTATGGAGATGTGACATCACCTAGATTGAGCTGCATGAAATAAAAACTACATGTTGAATTGTACTTCAGATACAGATGAAATATGTGTATAAATATCTGTGAAATATGTTAAATAAATGTGAAATACATGTGACACATGTATACTTTGACAAAGCCATGGCTAAAAATCTGCTCCTAAGCCCCTAGATCGATTTCTACCAAATGTGATACACTTCTTACTATCTGCAAAGAAATGCTGTAGGTGATAAGAACCAGCAACCTCCTACCGGAGTGGATGTGATAACGTGGAAAGAGATGAGGGGAGATGAGATAGACAGCAGAGTGAGGGAAAGAAGTCCACACAAATATGAGAGAGGATCAATGGAAAAAGTGAGGGGGAGGAGGAAATAGACAGAGAAAGGGAAGAGGAGATGGACAGAGAGAGGAGAGAAGTAGATGGACAGAGAGAGCGGGGAGAGGAACAGATAGACATAGAGAGGGACTGGAGGAGACAGACAGTTGGGGAGGGCAGGGTGGAGGAGGTGGACAGAGAGAGAGAGAGAGAGAGAGAGAGAGAGAGAGAGAGAGAGAGAGGACAAAGGGATGGACAGAGAGGAGGACATAGAAGATGGACAAAGAGAGAGGAAGGAGATGCACTAACGGAATCGGAATAAATACATACCTGGGAAATACCAGGTACTCTGCTAGTTCTGTTAACAAATATTGTGTGATACTGAACCAGATGTTTTTTAGAACTCAAGAAATACTGCAACCACATGACTTCCTAGAGCTACGGCTTTCCAGGTGTCATAATACAAAAAATTGCAAATTGGGATTTGTGTGACCAATGTTTTTGGAATCCATGCTGGTTTCCATGAACAAAATGATTCTATCCCAGATATCTCATTAAATTTTGACCCATAACATGTTGTAATATTCTACAACAAATGGATGTCAGTGATACTGGATTGTCATTTTGTAGATCATTTCTCCTATATTTCTTGTAGACAGGAGTGATCTGCACTTTCTTACAAAAACTAGTAACAGCTTATATTTGTAAGATCTACAGTATACAGTGGTTAAAACTGGGGCTAACCGTGTTGCAAATTCTGCAGAGAACCTGACAGGGACTTCATCAGACCCCAAATATTGTTTAATGTTAAAAGTTTCAATTGTTTCTCAATGACACTGAAACTAATACCTGTGTCACTCCTTTGCACTGGTGCAAGAATTCAACTGGGGCAGTATTCCTGTATCTTTCTTTGTAAAGTAACTACTGGAAATGAAATTCACTGCTTCAGCTTTCCTAACCACTAAGAAACTGCATAAGAAAGAATTACAATTGGCAAAACAAATGGTAAAAGCCAATGCAAAACAGCCTGGTCAGTAATTAATACTGTTAATGGTGAAGTCAGAAACTTGATCAAGACAGTCCCAATACCAGCACAAACATTCAACAAATATTTTGTAAGCTGTGCTGATGATATCAAAAAGGTGATCAGTAAACCCAATATAACATATATAGATTATATTAAGAGTGCAAACCGAAATCAATATAGGGCCAGATCGTCATTGAAACACTTTAAAGAGGTACACCAACATGAAGTTCATAAAATAGTCAAAGAAATGAAAAATTCATACAGTAAAGATATTTTTAATATGTCAAACAATCTATTGAAAGAAATCATACATTACATTGCAGCACCATTAACATATTCTATAAACCTGTGTCTCATAGAAGAGGTTTTTTCTGATCCTCTCGAACTATCCAAGGTGACTCCAGTCTTTAAGAAAGGTATCAAACCAGATCCTGCAAACTACAGACCAATTTCACTAATTCCAGTACTAGGAAAAGTCTTTGAAGGCATAATATATCAGCAGATGTATGAGTACCTAGAACTAAATGATATGTCAAGTGCATCACAGTTGGTTACAGAAAAGGAAGGTCAGCTATACATGCCATTGGGCTCTTAGTCACAGACATTTTAGCATCATTCGAGGACCATGCTCATACACAGGTAACCTTTGTGATCTGAGCAAAGCCTTTGACTGTGTTGACCACTCACTTTTGCTCTCTAAACTTGAGTACTATGGAATATGTGACAAAAGTTTAAAACTCATCACAGCATACCTCAATAAAAGGAAACAGGTGGTGAGTTCAGGAAGTCATCTGTCTCGAGGTTCAACATGGAATGTCACAGGGATCTAAACTGAGACCACTTCTCTTCCTTGTACACATATATGACTTACAAGGAAATATAAATGTAAAGACGTATATGTATGCAGATGATATGTAAACCATGTATTTGATAACCTTGTAAATGGTACGATATTGGCAAAAGAAAATGCAACATCATGGTTTAATGTAAATGGTCTACTATTAAATGAGGAAAAGACCCAGAATATGTGGTTCAGTCTATCAAAGACTAAAAAAACAGAAAAACAAAAGACAGAGTGTTTAGATATCATACTTGACAACAGTCTAACATGGAACCCTCATGTTGATCACATTTGTTGAAGAGACTGAGGTACTGTGTGACATTCGAGTACGTAAAGACAGCATACTTTGACTTTTTTCAATATGTTTTAAGGTATGGGTTAATACTCTGGGAAAACAGCAGAAAAATAAATGAAATTGTGGTGATCCAGAAGAAGGCAATCAGAGTAATGGCTAAGGTAGAAAATAGGACACATTGTAAACCATTGTTCATTAAATAAAGAATTTTGACAGTTATTAATTTATATATTCTTGACAGTTTTAACTACATACTTGCTGAACTACCTAATTTAAGTGTAACAAATCAAAGGCATGACTACTATACAAGAACCTGTACTTCTCTGCTGTTCCCACAAAATAGATTAGCTAAAACTGACAATACTCATAAGTATATGGCAATAAAAATATATAAAAAGTTGTCTAAGAATGTGTCAATCAAGCCTGACATATTATTTAAAGAAAATGTACATAACTTCTTGTTAACTAATCCATTCTATTCATTAGAAGAATTTTTAGAAATGCCCAATATTAACTTAAATATGTAAAAATTTATTTTGTAAAATTAATAGTTTAAGTGAACTGGCAAAGTCTATTGCATGCAATAATGCTGAATGACCAATAAAGACTCTGAATGTGAATCTACTTTCCATTCCTGTGTCATTCAGGACTGACTGTATACTAACTTTATATATTTATTGGGTTTTGTGAGAGATACGTTAGCAACATTCTGCTGTGGTAGTTATTGAAGACTTCACTCATCGCTCTTTTGCAACCAAACATTTTGATAAAATTCTCTCTATATATTGCCTTATGCTCTGTAACACTACATTCGATATCTAATATGCAGTAGTTGCAAGTTTTTTTGAGGGATAGTGTTCTTTACAGAGACTGTACACCATGAGGATCCTTCCCATGAACATTTCTTTATCTACAGCACTGTGCACTGTTTTACACCTATTGTGCAGTGCTAGCTATTTTGTTAGTGCTTGTCTTATAAGAAATGTATACTATCTATCCAGCATTTGATCAGCTATTCATTTAAACTTGAGTTACTGTTCCTCCAAATGCTGCTGACTAAAGCTAAATGTTTTGAGTTCCTCCTTGGGATATGACTCTACTGCCTTATTACCAGTTTTATGGACATGTAAATCTTTCTACTTGTCTTAGTTGTCATTGTACTTGTGTACTCACTGTAGTCACTGACACAAGTTTCAGTGTGGTCATCTGCAAAGAGATCTAGTCTATTTGTTGTCTTTAGATCCCCTATATTTCTGACATTGGTGGGCTTCTGAACTACCTGCTCTAGCTAGTTTTCAAAGAAATCATTTACTATTGCTTCTCAGGATGTGTTGCCACTTAGAAAACTGTTATTATCCCTACCAGCTAGTGGAAGATTAAAATCTGCTCTGATGATTATAGTATGACTGGAGAAAATACACATTAGAAAGCTGAGGTTTTTTTCTAAAGTTGTCAGTTATATCTGAGGGAGAATCAGGTGGTCACTACAAGAGCCCAATTAAAAGTTTCCGCCCTTCCTCATATTTCTGTCTTGGTGGATATGAGTATCCTGTCTACTGCCACAATAGATCAGATCAGTTCCCCATAGTTCCACTATGATGAATTTCTAGTTCTAACCAGCTTTATGTACCCAGTATTAAGTGAGACCACTGCTTTCTACCAGTGCTCAAAGCTCTGACACATTGTTGTGAATGCTTCTGCAGTTTATCACCAGGATTATAAGAGTCTCATCTGCATGCTGCATTTCTTTTGGTCTTGCACTAATACTTTAGCATTTCCAACCACAATTATCATAATAATGTCTGGATGGAGAGACACCTAATATAGAAATTCTTGTATGTACCCCACATACAGGTAGTTAACTACTTAGCAGTCACAGATGTGTAGTACACCCCTGACCCATTTAGGTAGAACCTACTTTCTCACCCCTGTACATCAAGTCAAAAAAGCGGCACCCTGGTTTGTCATTGTCTCTGGTTCAAGTCTTCCACTCAACTCAGAGCCAGGGGACTGGGATCAGTTCTGGAGAGAATGCTGCAGTTTGTGAGTTTGTGAACCTTGTTGAAATTCCATCAGCAAGGTTGGTGTTTGAGCACCATCTACTAATCGTTGGAATGATCCAGAATGGTCTCGCAGCTGAGAGGACAGGCATCATTTATTCCAACATGCACAACATTGCAATGGCTGCTGGAACAGCTGCAACCTGTTGAAGGAGGCTCTCAGGCAGACACAATGGGTGCACAAGGTGATCCAACTCATCCCTTGCTGCCATTTCTTTAAGGGATACCATTCTTGTATTTTTGAAAAGTTTACAACCACAATCTAACTTGAAACTAACCTTTCTGACTGTTCTTTTTGTAATTTTTGTTAATATTTTATGCTCCAGTGACCACAAATTCCCTTTTAGCATTGAAGCAACAATGCTCAATAAAGCTGTTTGTTTTATAACAAGAGAAAACCTTTGGACAAAATTTACTGTTTCCCTCAAGCTATTTTGGAATTTGTGTCTGGAATTTTCATTTTCTTGAAGGTTATGTTCACTGACAAACTAGTAAGTGGAATTTTATGACTAATGCAGAACAGATACACTGCTGCTGAATACAGAAATGCATTGAGATAAACAGTGACACATTGTAAGAAATCATTCTTGGAGAATAATCATAGATGATAACTTACTGAAATCACTAAAGTATTTTCTTCAATAAATGACTTGTGTGGGTATCATGAGTCTGGTATAACAACCACTAAAACAAATTTACTCATCAGACTGGTTGCAACATACTTTTAAACATGAATACAACTTGGTGATAAGATGGGCTGCAATTTCATGGCATTTCATTGACTCGAATTTGCTGCTCAAGGAAGGTAACAGTCAAGTAATACAGAGACATGTAAGTAACTAAATGAACCTTATGACGTATATGTTATTTTTTAATCCTGTTAGTTAAGGTAGGATATAGATAGAAATTGGAATAAAAAATTCAAATATTATCATGGACTTATAAGTGGGATCTATTTCCAGTAATTACACCTGTTAAAAGGGATGCCATCTTTGAAACAATATCCTACCATCTCACGCTACTAACTATGTACCAGCAATGTTTGACACACTTGTACATAAACATCTCAAGAGGTATGAAATTTGAATGAAATGTAACATTTACAGTCAGGTTTAAAGAAAAAAAATTGTAAATATTTACTCCTCCATCACCACTGTTGATATTAAGTAATGCACTGCATGGAAAATTGCACTACACATGAACTGCAGCTTTATGGGCTAAATATGATAAAACACCATATTACTCAATTTTATTCAAGCACTACCATTATTATAGAGATAACTACCAGTATATGAGGTGAGGTCACTTATATTCTTAACAAGACATATACATTTATATTTAATATGCTCATACTAATGATTTTGTGAGTGTGATGATTTGGTTTTTCTTTATCTTTTTCTTTTTTAATTGTATCGAAAAGAAAATCTGGATTCACAGTCAGTTCATCCTCCACCGCAATGAAAAGGATAGGACATTTCAAAATAAAAAAAACATCCTGCAAACTGTTGTGCTGGAGTACCTCTACAATCACATATTTTAATATGAAAAAATATTGCAGTTTTCACATTATCAAAGAAAATAGCAACAGTGATGTCCTTACTTAACTGCATAAGCATTAGTGTAATCTCTGGCTCACCTGCCCCTCTCTTACCTTTGGCCTTGTGCTTTTGTAATCAGGAATCAGTCTAAGGTTTTTCTTACTTCACTTTGCATGGATACTTAAGAACAAACTTTTACTTTAAAAGTTAACAAACTACTGGTCCTGGCTTGAATATTTTATCCAGTGTGCCTTCAGTCTTATGTAATGTACCATTCTCTTCTACAGTGACATATAAAAAACATCTGCCTCTGTCACAAGGCACCTGTATATTTAAAATACAGTGGTGCTCTATCTTAACACACCCAGTTTGATTACCAGTGTTGAGATAATTTTTTTATTGTTGTGGTCTTCAATCCAAAGATTGGTTTGATGCAGGTCTCCAGGTTGGTCTATTCTGAGCAAGTATCTTCAATTGTGCATAACCTACATCGACCGGAGCCTACGTACTGTAGAAAATCCTTAGCATGCTGAGTTGCAGTAATGCACCGCAAAAAGACTGCCACAAATAAGCTTTCAGGCAGCAAGGCCTTAGTCAAAGTATTTGTCACAGTCTTTTTGTTGTGCCTATCTGTGACTTAGCATCTCTGCTATATGGTGAGTAGCAACTTTCCTTTTCATAATATTGTTATATTCCATCTTGGATTTTCCATTGTTTGACTTAGTAGTATCTGTCTACTACTCCCCCCCCCTCCCCCCTCCCCCCCCTCCCCCCCTCCCCCCCTCCTCCCCCCCCTCCCCCCCATGCCACTTCTCTCAGTTGGTGCCACAAGATGTATACAATTAATCAATCCCTTCTACAGTATTATAGAAAGAATAGATTACTACTCACCATAATGATGACACATTGAGTTGCAGACAGGCACAATCAAAAGATTGTTACACATTGAGCTTTTGGCAAAACCTCATTCAGAAAGGAAAATGCACACAACCATTCATACACTCAAACAAACCTCATGCACACGTGACCACTATCTCTGGTCCCTCCGGCCAGAAACCAACTGTCTTGCTTTGAGAAGAACCAGCAACCCAGGGTGGGTCAGCAAAGGGTGATGGATAGCATGGTGCATGGGTGGAAAGGAGTCAGCACTGCCTGATGGAGCATGCAGGGATTAGGTGCCAGGACAAGGTTGCTAGGTGCTGTGTCAAAAGGTTGTGGGAGAGGAAGTGAGGGGCATGCAGCAGAAAAGGAGAGGAGCAGAGAAGGGGAACAGGCCAGTGCATGCACTGGCAGATGGTGGTGCACAAAGAGGCTGGGAGACAAGAATAAGGATGAGGTGGTAGGACAAAGAGGGTGAAACTATTGGGCAGTGGGTGTGCGGACAGTAGGTTACTATAGGTTGAGACCAGGATGACTTAGGAAGCGGAGAGGATGCAGTAAGGAGAACTCCCATCTGTACAGTTCAAAGCTGGTGGTAGAGGGGAGGATCCAGGTGGTCTGAGTTATGAAGCAGTTATTAGAATAAAGCACGTTATGTTGAGTTGGATACTGTGCTACAGGATGGTCCATTTTGCTCTTTTCACAGTTTGACGGTGGCCATTCATCCTAGCAGATAGCTAGTTGATAGCCATATTAGTATTTAAAAAAGCTGTACAATGACTGCAGCAGATCTCATACACAACATGGCTGCTTTCACAGTTGGCCTGTGACTGGACTGGAATAAGTAGTACAGGGCAGGTGGATTAGGCAAGTCTTGCATCTGGGTCTTCCACAGGTATATGATCCTTGAGGCAAAGTATTGGTATTGTGAGTGGAATAGGGATAAATTAGGTTGTTGTAGAGGCTGAGTGGGAGATGGCTTGCCACTTTAGGAGGGTTGGGAAGGATCTTGGGTAGGATGTCCCTCATTACAGGGCATGATGATAAATAATGAAAGTTCTCTCTCTCTCTTCCCTTCTCCCAACATGTGCATACTTCCATACCACATCCGCTTCATCCTTTTTCCCCCATATTGTTGAACAATTTTTACATATTTGTGCAGATTTTTACACATTTTTCATATATGTACATATTTTTGCATATCTGCATGTTTTTACATGTCGTTTTCTGTTGTCCAGCTCCCCTCACAACCATAAATGCATTCATTTGCCCAATCCATACATATTTTTCCCAGTTCCCAAATGCCATCACTGCCACAATGGACACCTGTTCCATCTTTCTGCACCAGATCAGAAAAGTACTCCTTTCACTAGCTAAGACTCAGCCCCACCTCCTGGTCCATAAATGCTGCCTAAATCATGGAATCCCCCCCCCCCCCTCTCAAAGCCTAACCATAAAAATTTGCCTTTACATATGTCTGCTTGTGTCTGGATATGTGTGGATGGGTGTGTGTGTGTGTGTGTGTGTGTGTGTGTGTGTGTGTGTGTAAGTGTGCGCGCGAGTATATACCTGTCCCTTTTTCCACCTAAGGTAAGTCTTTCCGCTCCCGGGATTGGAATGACTCCTTGCCCTCTCCCTTAAAACCCACATCCTTTCGTCTTTCCCCCTCCTTCCCTCTTTCCTGACGAAGCAACCGTGGGTTGCGAAAGCTTGATATTTGTGTGTGTGTTTGTGTGTTTTTTATTGTGTCTATCTACCAGTGCTTTCCCATTTGGTAAGTCACAGCATCTTTTTTTAATATATGTATATATATATTCTCAACTTGAAAAAATAGCATAAATAGACCTTTAAGTACTGGTCCCTTTGAGTGCTCCAAATTGCAGTGCATACATCCACAACAACTTCTGAAATGGTGGGCTGTGCTATTCTGTGGCTAAAAACCAGACTCTTAAAAGATTCCCCATTTGCCAGAAAACGTAATGTTACAACCAGCCTGCAATAACAGGGTGTTTACCAGTTTTTTATCAGTGATTTAGGCTTGTATGATCACAAAACGTATAAACATATGATTTAATTCTTACTTTCAAGAATGTGAGATAGCTTCCCTCATGACTGTGTCATACTTGCTAAATCCATCCCATATCATAAACAGCAGCTTCCCGAAACAGTCCATGCCCATTCTCATGAAGTTCTGAAATTCTTGCAGATCTTTGGGCCTCAATTCTTTCATAAGCAGTGAATATAATCCCCTTCCTTCAATCCTTCTTATCAGCCAGGGTCAAACTCAACAACGTCTGGCTTTTTTTCTTTGTCGTCACTGAGCCCCAATCCGAAGATTTACTGCCACTGCCAGAGCAATAGCTCCAAAAACACGTGGCTTCTCTGTGAAAACTGGTGTATAAATGTAAATGGATGTATACAAAATAGAAAGAAACTTCCACATGGGAAAAATATATTAAAAACAAAGATTCCAAGACTTACCAAGCGGGAAAGCGCCAGTAGACAGGCACAATAAATAAAACACACAAACACACACACAGAATTTCTAGCTTTCACAACCGACAGTTTCTTCTTCAGGAAAGAGGGAAGGAGAGGGAAAGACGAAAGGATGTGGGTTTTAAGGGAGAGGGTAAGGAGTCATTCCAATCCAGGGAGCGGAAAGACTTAACCTTAGGGGGAAAAAAAGGACAGGTGTACACTCGCACACACACACACACACATATCCATCCGCACATACACAGACACAAGCAGACATTTGTAAAGGCAAAGAGTTCGGGCAGAGATGTCAGTGGAGGCGGAAGTACAGAGGCAAAGAAGCTGTTGAAAGACAGGTGAGGTATGAGCGGCAGCAACTTGAAATTAGCGGAGGTTGAGCCCTGGCAGATATTGAGAAGAGGGGATATACTGAAGGGCAAGTTCCCATCTCCGGAATTCAGATGGGTTCGTGTTGGTGGGAAGTATCCAGATAACTCGGACGGTCTAACACTGTGCCAAGATGTGCTGGCCGTGCACCAAGGCATGTTTAGCCACAGGGTGATCCTCATTACCAACAAACACTGTCTGCCTGTGTCCATTCATGCGAATGGACAGTTTGTTGCTGGTCATTCCCACATAGAAAGCATCACAGTGTAGGCAGGTCAGTTGGTAAATCACGTGGGTGCTTTCACACGTGGCTCTGCCTTTGATCGTGTACACCTTCCGGGTTACAGGACTGGAGTAGGTGGTGGTGGGAGGGTGCATAGAACAGGTTTTACACAGGGGACGGTTACAAGGGTAGGAGCCAGAGGGTAGGAAAGGTGGTTTGGGGATTTCATAGGGATGAACCAAGAGGTTACGAAGGTTAGGTGGACGGCGGAAAGACACTCTTGGTGGAGTGGGGAGGATTTCATGAAGGATGGATCTCATTTCGGGGCAGGATTTTAGGAAGTCATATCCCTGCTGGAGAGCCACATTCAGAGTCTGATCCAGTCCCGGGAAGTATCCTGTCACAAGTGGGGCACTTTTAGGGTTCTTCTGTGAGAGGTTCTGGGTTTGAGGGGATGAGGAAGTGGCTCTGGTTATTTGCTTCTGTACCAGGTTGGGAGGGTAGTTGCGGGATGGGAAAGCTGTTGTCAGGTTGTTGGTGTAATGGTTCAGGGATTCAGGACTGGAGCAGATTCGTTTGCCACTAAGGCCTAGGCTGTAGGGAAGGGACCGTTTAATATGGAATGGATGGCAGCTGTCATAATGGAGGTACTGTTGCTTGTTGGTGGGTTTGATGTGGACGGATGTGTGAAGCTGGCCATTGGACAGATGGAGGTCAATGACAAGGGAAGTGGCATGGGATTTGGAGTAGGACCAGGTGAATCTGATGGAACCAAAGGAGTTGAGGTTGGAGAGGAAATTCAGGAGCTGTTCCTCACTGTGAGTCCAGATCATGAAGATGTCGTCAATAAATCTGTACCAAACTTTCGGTTGGCAGGCTTGGGTAACCAAGAAGGTTTCCTCTAAGAAACCCATAAATAGGTTGGCATACGAGGGGGCCATCCTGGTACCCATGGCTGTTCTCTTTAATTGTTGGTATGTCTGGCCTTCAAAAGTGAAGAAGTTGTGGGTCAGGATGAAGCAGGCTAAGGTGACGAGGAAAGAGGTTTTAGGTAGGGTGGCAGGTGATCGGAGTGAAAGGAAGTGCTCCATTGCAGCGAGGCCCTGGATGTGCGGGATATTTGTGTATAGGGAAGTGGCATCAATGGTTACAAGGATGGTTTCCAGGGGTAACAGACAGGGTAAGGATTCCATGCCTTCGAGTAAGTGGTTGGTGAATTTGATGAAAGATGGGAGACTGCATGTAATGGGTTGAAGGTGTTGATCTACGTAGGAAGAATGATGACGGATAGGTCAGCTTCCGGCTGACAAGGGTTCCACGAGTGTGGTACTTGATCGTCGGGAGTATGTGGCTGAGGGACTGTGTCAGCTTTCAGGCAACTCTACATACAAAGTTTGCCAAGGTAATCCCATTCCTGATGTCCAGGCGGTGCTTCAAGGAATCCTCAGAACCTTAGGCCCCCTACAAAATCTTCCACCTGACTCCATCAAACTCCTGACCCCACTGACAACTCGCACTCCTACCTTCTACCTACTTCCTAAAATTCACAAACCCAAACATCCCGGCCGCCCCATTGTAGCTGGTTACCAAGCCCCCAGAGAACGTATCTCTATACACAAATATCCCCCACGTCTAGGGCCTCGTTGCAATGGAGCACTTCCTTTCGCTCCGATCACCTGCCACCCTACCTAAAACCTCTTTCCTCCTGACCCACAACTTCTTCACTTTTGAAGGCCAGACATACCAACAATTAAAGGGAACAGCCATGGGTACCAGGATGGCCCCCTCGTATGCCAACCTATTTATGGGTCGCTTAGAGGAAACCTTCTTGGTTACCCAAGCCTGCCAACCCAAAGTTTGGTACAGATTTATTGACGACATCTTCATGATCTGGACTCACAGTGAAGAACAACTCCTGAATTTCCTCTCCAACCTCAACTCCTTTGGTTCCATCAGATTCACCTGGTCCTACTCCAAATCCCATGCCACTTCCCTTGTCATTGACCTCCATCTGTCCAATGGCCAGCTTCACACATCCGTCCACATCAAACCCACCAACAAGCAACAGTACCTCCATTATGACAGCTGCCACCCATTCCATATCAAACGGTCCCTTCCCTACAGCCTAGGCCTTCGTGGCAAACGAATCTGCTCCAGTCCTGAATCCCTGAACCATTACACCAACAACCTGAAAACAGCTTTCGCATCCCGCAACTACCCTCCCAACCTGGTACAGAAGCAAATAACCAGAGCCACTTCCTCATCCCCTCAAACCCAGAACCTCTCACAGAAGAACCCTAAAAGTGCCCCACTTGTGACAGGATACTTCCCGGGACTGGATCAGACTCTGAATGTGGCTCTCCAGCAGGGATATGACTTCCTAAAATCCTGCCCCGAAATGAGATCCATCCTTCATGAAATCCTCCCCACTCCACCAAGAGTGTCTTTCCGCCATCCACCTAACCTTCGTAACCTCTTGGTTCATCCCTATGAAATCCCCAAACCACCTTCCCTACCCTCTGGCTCCTACCCTTGCAACCGCCCCCCGTGTAAAAGCTGTCCTATGCACCCTCCCACCACCACCAACTCCAGTCCTGTAATCCTGTAACCCGGAAAGTGTACACGATCAAAGGCAGAGCCACGTGTGAAAGCACCCACGTGATTTACCAACTGACCTGCCTACACTGTGACGCTTTCTATGTGGGAATGACCAGCAACAAACTGTCCATTCGCATGAATGGACACGGGCAGACAGTGTTTGTTGGTAATGAGGATCACCCTGTGGCTAAACATGCCTTGGTGCACGGCCAGCACATCTTGGCACAGTGTTAGACCGTCCGAGTTATCTGGATACTTCCTACCAACACCAACCTATCCGAACTCCGGAGATGGGAACTTGCCCTTCAATATATCCTCTCTTCTCGTTATCCAACAGGCCTCAATCTCCGCTAATTTCAAGTTGCCGCCACTCATACCTCACCTGTCTTTCAACAACTTCTTTGCCTCTGTACTTCCGCCTCGACTGACATATCTGCCCGAACTCTTTGCCTTTACAAATGTCTGCTTGTGTCTGTGTATGTGCGGGTGGATATGTGTGTGTGTGTGTGTGTGTGTGTGCGAGTGTACACCTGTCTTTTTTTCCCCCAAGGTAAGTCTTTCCGCTCCCGGGATTGGAATGATTCCTTACCCTCTCCCTTAAAACTCACATCCTTTCATCTTTCCCTCTCCTTCCCTCTTTCCTGAAGAAGCAACCATCGGTTGCGAAAGCTAGAAATTCTGTGTGTGTGTTTGTGTGTTTTATTTAAATGGTTATATACTTATACCTGCATGGTCAAGTGTTGTAATATAAAACTAACTGTTGTGTCTGTAACTCAAACAGTAGTAGCCTACATAAGAGAATAACAATCATTTAATAAATAGTGAAAAAAACAATTTCTTATGAAATAGGAACCTGAAGCTCACATAAATATTTTGAATGAATGATGTTCCAATATGTCACATGGTGCCCATTATGTTTCGCATGGTAGAACGAACAACTTTACAAGAGATCAAACAGTTCTGTTCACATTTCATGCATTACTGCTGCCTAATGCGCATGTGTACCAGGTATATCCCAGGTGGCTGGTGTAATAGGTCTACGTGAACCAGTATGTAGTTACAGATATGCCCGCTTGGGGCGCTGGTGCAGAGGTGTACGGATTAGGCGCAACATGTAATAGGGGCTTCAGTTATCCAGCTACTGAAATCCTACTGTCACCTTGGGGCCCCAGTATCGAATCCCTGTCCTATCCAGTGTCCCTCCTCATAAACCCCTGATAGCATCCAGACCCTACCTAACTGATCTTTTCAACTTGCCAAATCGCCCAAAACTCCCTGCCAACACTCCACTAAATCCAGAGCTGAAACAATCTTTCCACCAAAATTTTCAGCCACACAGAAGTTTCAGTCCTATCCAGAGACCTCACCTTCACCCCCACACCCAAATTTAACCACACTGGACTTGTCAAAGACTTATGTTCCTTCTCCTGATCCCTGCAATGGAAAAATCCCACTTCATACCACCATTCAACTGTGATCCTCCCCCTCCCACCTAACCACCCTGCTCATCTTATTGCTTACCTTCAACTTGGCCTCACCACCTTTCCCCAGGCCTCTTGTTAGGAAACCAAACTTTCTGCAGAGGAAAGGACAGCCTCAAAACAGACCTTCACCTAATCACCCTACATGCAGATAAAAGTTCCACAATTGTCATTATGAACTGCGCTGATTGCCTGGCAGAAAGTCTCTGCCAGTTGTCTGACTCCATCTATAAATTCTGCCTCAGTGATCCCATTCCAGAAGTCCAACATAACCTCAAATTCCTCCTTAAAGCCTGCATTTTGACAGCTGCCGTCCCTCCCCACAAAAAAATGCCTCCCATATGGCCTGGCTACCCAGAGACAGAGTACCTGCGGTGACAAGAACTTTCTTGTCCAGTATGCTGAAGGTCTCACAAACGCCCTCACAGACAGGCACTAATCTCAGACAATGTCCACAAACAGATTTTCCATACCATATTCCCACAGACCCCCAATCCTCGCGTCAACCCCGCAACTCACTACAAAGGAGTGCCCCTTTCATCACCTAATATCATCCTTTGTAATGGATTTGAGTATGGGTCACTCTGTGATATTCTACTCAAAATCCTTCCCACCACTCATTAAGTTGTGATCCAACCTCTACCCAACCTCCACTGCACTGTAATCCATCCCTATGCCACCCCCAGTCCCATCCCTTGCCACAGGGATCATATACCTGTGAAAGACCCAGATCCAAGATCTTCCTACTCCAACCTCCATTAGGAGCCAGGCCACCTATGAAAGCAACCACATCATATACAACCTCTTCTGCAATCAATGCACAGCTTTTAATATTGGTATTAAAAACTGTGCATTGATTGCAGCAGAGCTTGTATATGACATGGTTGAATACCACTGCCAAACTGTGAACAAGAGCAAAGTGGACCACCCTGTGGCACAACATGAAGGTAAACATAACACGCTTGATTTCAATGGCTGCTTAACAACCTGGGCCATCTGCATCTTTCTCTCCACCACCAGCTTACCTGAACTGTGCAGATGGCACTTTTCCTTACACACACATTCTTTGTTCCAACAATCATCCCAGCCTCAACCTATGGTAACCCACTGTCCCCACACCCTCCACCTGACATTTTCTGTCCTCTCTGCCCTATGATATTCAGCCTTGTCCTGACACCTAGTTCCTGTACAGTCCACTAAGCTGCACTGACTCCTCCCCCACCACCTATACCATGCTATCCCTACTCCTTTGCCACTTCACTCCAGAAAGCTCCTTCTGCCCAATGCAGACAGTTGCCTTCTGGGCAGAGATATCAGCCATGTGTGCATGAAGTGTGCTCACTTCTATGAATGTTGTTGCATTTTCCTTTCTGAAGAAGGTTTACCAAAGGCTCAATGTGTAACAGTCTTTTTATTGTACCCATCTGCAACTCAGTGTGTCATCTTTACAGTGAGTAGCAATCCATCCTTTTCATAATGTTGATATTCCAACCTGGACACTCCATTGTTTGTTCAATGAGTCTAGTTGCACCATAAATTTCCTTCAGCCCTCATTCAATTCAGTACCTCCTCATTACTTACTTGATCTACCCATATAATCTTCAGCATTATTCTGGGCCACCAGGAAAAAACAGCATTGATAATGGTTGCATGAAATAATATTTACTTGTCATTAACCAAACTAGTATGAAGTATTTCACTCATCGTCAGTGATTTGATGGAATACAATGGTCAAACTCCAATGATAAGGAGAAAAATGAGTTAATGAGAAAAAATGTTATTCCATGCAGTCATTAATCAATGCTTTCTCATCACTGTGGCTTTTACTAAATACTTCTGATATGCAGAGCAACAGTTTCATAAGGTATACTTATTCTCACTTATACTGTAATTTTAGTCTTATTGTTGTTGTTTTAGCATTATTATACTTTAGTATTTTAGGGTTTGGGATTTCATTATTTTGTTTTGAGTGCATTCAGTTAGTTGTGTGTATGATACAATTTCTTGTATGACATTGTGTCAATGACACTGACGTCAAACTGGATAACAGTTAAATAAAATAAAGAAAAAACAACAACAGTGCACCGTTTCTATTCTTTACTGCCTACATATTGTAGGGGAACAATACATATGTCATGTTTATATGGTACAGCAGGTTAAAAAGCAAACAAAACAATGAATAGTTCAAAGACAAAACTTACCAAGTGAGATCAATTTCAAAATGCTGCAAATGTGGCTTAACCTCAGGTGTAGCAGGATTCCACCGGTATATAGAGAATTTCTTAATACGGGGCCCCTTTACAGCAGCTTTTGTTGATGAATATTTTGCCTGCTGCACCTGTTCATTGGTCTGTGTAATGAGTAGTAAAGAGTCATTATAGATAATATTAAAAACAACAAATAATGTACTATTACCTATGTAGCAGAAGATATACAGAAAAACTACAACTAAAAAAGAAAAAAAAGGAAGACAATTTTATTCGTAAAGAAACACCAGGCATAAGTATTGGGAGGTCAGTCATCTAGACTGGTGAAATGATGTACACAAGAAAAATTAAATGCCACTTGGGAGAGAAGATCTTAAGTGAAAACAACTAAACCACAAAGACATCAAAATTTAATTTAACTATGAGTTACAAGTAAAATGTTCTCGTGCTGATAAACACAAGGCACTAACAACATAGAAATTTTGTGCTCATCGCATTAGTATGGGTTATATAATAACGTAAGTCAGCTGTAAATTTGATCTGTGAAACAGTTATGTTGATGTGGTTTTTAAACATGTAATGTTGTATTTGATTCATTCGATTACAATACATTGAAGCCTGAAAATTTTTCGTTTTTAGATAGTTTATCACCAATACAAAATCTTGCAAAATTTTTACAGTTTTACAAGTTACAGGTATATGCTTCCTATTTCCAACAATTGAGAAATTGGTGGCTGAAATGAAACATGATCATACTTCTCTTCAAGATGATCAATGTGAAGGACCACCCTCAAATGCACAAACACATGAAAACTCTGGGAAAGTGCGTAATATGGTGTTCTACGACCTGCCATTAATGATACACTCCTGGAAATTGAAATAAGAACACCGTGAATTCATTGTCCCAGGAAGGGGAAACTTTATTGACACATTCCTGGGGTCAGATACATCACATGATCACACTGACAGAACCACAGGCACATAGACACAGGCAACAGAGCATGCACAATGTTGGCACTAGTACAGTGTATATCCACCTTTCGCAGCAATGCAGGCTGCTATTCTCCCATGGAGACCATCGTAGAGATGCTGGATGTAGTCCTGTGGAACGGCTTGCCATGCCATTTCCACCTGGCACCTCAGTTGGACCAGCGTTCGTGCTGGACGTGCAGACCGCGTGAGACGATGCTTCATCCAGTCCCAAACATGCTCAATGAGGGACAGATCCGGAGATCTTGCTGGCCAGGGTAGTTGACTTACACCTTCTAGAGCACGTTGGGTGGCACGGGATACATGCGGACGTGCATTGTCCTGTTGGAACAGCAAGTTCCCTTGCCGGTCTTGGAATGGTAGAACGAAGGGTTCGATGACGGTTTGGATGTACCGTGCACTATTCAGTGTCCCCTCGACGATCACCAGAGGTGTACGGCCAGTGTAGGAGATCGCTCCCCACACCATGATGCCGGGCGTTGGGCCTGTGTGCCTCGGTCGTATGCAGTCCTGATTTTGGCACTCACCTGCACGGCGCCAAACACGCATACGACCATCATTGGCACCAAGGCAGAAGCGACTCTCATCGCTGAAGACGACACGTCTCCATTCGTCCCTCCATTCACGCCTGTCGCGACACCACTGGAGGTGGGCTGCACGATGTTGGGGCGTGAGCGGAAGACGGCCTAACGATGTGCCGGACCGTAGCCCAGCTTCATGGAGACGGTTGCGAATGGTCCTCGCCGATACCCCACGAGTCCCTAATTTGCTGGGAAGTGGCGGTGCGGTCCCCTACGGCACTGCGTAGGATCCTACGGTCTTGGCGTGCATCCGTGCGTCGCTGCGGTCCGGTCCCAGGTCGACGGGCACGTGCATCTTCCACCGACCACTGGCGACAACATCGATGTACTGTGGAGACCTCACGCCCCACGTGTTGTGCAATTCAGCGGTACGTCCACCCGGCCTCCCGCATGCCCACTATACGCCCTCGCTCAAAGTCTGTCAACTGCACATACGGTTCACATCCACGCTGTCGCGGAATGCTACCAGTGTTAAAGACTGCGATGGAGCTCCGTATGCCATGGCAAACTGGCTGACACTGACGGCGGCGGTGCACAAATGCTGCGCAGCTAGCGCCATTCGACGGCCAACACCGCGGTTCCTGGTGTGTCCGCTGTGCCGTGCGTGTGATCATTGCTTGTACAGCCCTCTCGCAGTGTCCGGAGCAAGTGTGGTGGGTCTGACACACCGGTCTCAATGTGTTCTTTTTTCCATTTCCAGGAGTGTATATGAATACTGATACCATAAGTGTATCAGAATATACAATGTAAAATCACTGTGTTGGTGATACAATTTTTAAATTCTGGCTAAAAGTAAATGTGATTCTCTTGGCAATCATATTGAATAGAATTCACCCAATTTGTGTACTGATTTGTACCTACCATTTTAGCCAAAAATGAAAAAGCAATCAAAGCTTAGCATCAAAGCCAGTTTCCTTACCTCAGAAAAGGTAAAGTTAATTTACCTGATACAAAGTTTACAGGCAGAATTCTCTGAAACATACAGAGGTTCTTCTGACTAATTACTTTGTACACAGTAAGCCAGTAGCTGGCAAATACTATGCAGCTGCTGATCTATTGCACAGGAGTGGAAAGGGGAAGAAATAAGTTATATGAGAACAGGCTTGAACTGTAAAAAGAAAAAAAATCTTCCATTAGGGCACTGAAACAGCTCACAAAACAAAGAAAAAAATCTTCCATTAGGGCACTGAAACAGCTCACAAAACATTCTTTGGCAATGAGTAATGTCAATAACTTGAAGAATAGTTGTTGACAAAATCGATCTTTTATCTGCTGTGGCACACTCCAACTTCCACTTGCTCCTAAATTGATAAAAAATAAATCAATAAATTCAGGGATGGATTGTACTCACTGAAAAATGTTGGACAAAGTGGGTTCATCTATTAGAGAACTCTGTTGAAAAAGGAAAATAAGGGTTAAAAAGTTTTTTGAAATAATGACATTTTGCTTTCTGCAAATTTTATTAATGAAATTTCCAACATTTAATTTTCACTTGACACAATCACAAAATGCTTAAAAACGTTTTAAAAAATTTTGTGTTTGTGTGGAATAGCAATACAATGTTAAAAACATAGTCACTCACTATGCTCAATGACAAAATTCATTATTTCCTAAAACAGTGTGCAGACATGAGTAAGGAGATTTCTTGAAATTAACTATGTGGCGCAGTTTTCCTCTTTAGTGGACAGATGTTAATATCGCTTCCAAGGCTGCAAATGCATGCAGGGCACAGCACCAGTACGGAGTATCCACTGGAATGGGCTGTGTGAATTTGCAGGTTCAGAACAGATTAAAAATGCCAAAGAAGTACCCTTAAAGCAGCTTGCTGCAGTGGACAATTACATCACAGTGTTCAAATTAAAAGAACTCAAGAATGAATCTGAAATTGATTCTAATAAAAGGTGGTTAAATTTAGGCATAATTCCCTAATACGCGCAGACAGAAATTAAAAATTGTTCCATGATCATCAGAGAAATATATAAAAAGAGTGTCAGTCACAATGGCTGAAAGCTAAAGTATGAGAAGCATACAAAATACAGTAGGTCTTTCATGAAAAAATAGTGAATAGACCAATGGTGGCTCATGCAAAATTTTACCAGTGTGCTATAATATTACAAAAATAAACAGAAAACAGATTCACAAAATATATATTACAATAAGACGAAGTATTCACTCAATGATGAAAAATGAAGTCCATACATCACTGTTTCCTGCTGCAGAATTGAGTGGGTTTACTTTGTGGGAATTTCCTCTTATTGCTAATCTGTAGCATGGTATATCTAAATTACCCTTAGCCCTGGTGTTGTGTTCATGAATTTCCCCTCTGGCAAGACAGAGCTGTTGGGATTGTACCAAAATCAGTCTTCAGGAATATTTCTGAAGCTGTATCACTTTTCCAATTCATTTCAAACTACTATCTGCAGAACTCCTTCTCTCAGACAACAAAATTTCTGAAAATAGGAATGACCACAATGATAACTTCTGAACCTTAAAGATGTTTTTCAACCATGAAGAGGACCCAGGCCTTTCTCCAGAATAGCTTGTCAAAGCAACAAGTTAATGCCCTTCCAATGCTCTCCACTGAGAACAATATGGTTCTGCCAACCTTGAAAAGAAAGCTAAAAAATGTGACAAACTTAAAAAGAACACCAACAGCCAACTGATTAGCATGTTCCATTGTTAAATTTAATTCATGCACATAATGATGCACATAATGAGCACTAGGATACAATGTTTTAATTTTTGTCTACAGGCCACCTATACAACCACTCATTACACTTGCCCCATAACACATTTGTGCAATAATTTTTTGTGTATCTTTGAACAAAGGATCTAAAACAATCAAAATACATATTTCTTAGAGCAGTGGTTCCCAACCTGGGCATTATTATTCCCTGAGGGGTAAAATGAAACTCTCTAAGGGGTAAAATGAAAGAATTCGATTGTGTTACGATTATGAAACTAAGGTTTTTTTTTTTTAAGGATCATGATTGTTGTCACTATTTTATAAGCCTGAAATATTGATTACTAAGTTACTAGTCCTTATCTTTGTTTCACACATGTGAGGTTAAAGATTATGAAACAAATACAGCTCACACAGTCTACTTTTTACACACAAATTTTTTACTTTGTGTCTTGCATCTGTGACAGCAAAATTGAGATGTATGCATCAAATATACTTTAATATCTCATCAAAATGCATTCTCTGAGTTCTAGGTCATTCCCTCAATGGACCACAAATTGCTTGATTACTCATTTGCCAACAGATAATCCATCTAATTGAGGGCAAACAACAAACGTAACTATGTAATGCTTACTAAATTTCTGCAGGGCCTCCACAGTTTTACAATTATTAGCAGCAGTCACGAGACATGTAGCTTTGGCACCCAAAGGTCCTTCAATTTCAACCAGTTCAGAAGTAAGGTGTCCAGCAATGAAGTAATTTACAAACAGTAAATATAGCACTCATAACTTAATTTAGTTGCTTTAATATGGTGTGTAGAGTGTGGGTAATGAAAGAGTTGCTAGGGAGAGGAGTGATGCAGAGGTAACATATTTTGTAACAAGTGCCTAGCCTTAATGTGGACAGTTAGCTTTCATTTCTAAATAGGAGTTAGTTCCATTATTCTACAGCAAAAGATTGTTAGAAATAAGCAGAATCATTAGTTCATGATTTAATTAAACACTTGCAGAAACTATAATTTGTCTTTCTAAAATTAATAGTGTTTGAACAGAATATTTCTTTTCATTCCAAAATTTAGTTAGGCACTGATGTTGATGATGTTATGGTAAGGGGTACTAGGTAATATCTTATTGTACTCAGTTTTAGAACAAGTGTCTCAAATCTCTTTTTTAGGCTGTGCTATAGGTCTTGAAACATATGTCTGCTTGTGTCTGTATATGTGTGGATGGATATGTGTGTGCGTGCAAGTGTATGCCTATCCTTTTTTCCCCCTAAGGTAAGTCTTTCCGCTCCCGGGATTGGAATGACTCCTTACCCTCTCCCTTAAAACCCACATCCTTTCATCTTTCCCTCCCCTTCCCTCTTTCCTGTTGAAGCAACTGCCGGTTGCAAAAGCTCGAAATTTTGTGTGTTTTTTTATTGTGCCTATCTACCGGTGCTTTCCCACTTGGTAAGTCATGGAATCTTTGTTTTTAATATATTTTTCCCATGTGGAATGTTTCTTTCTATTTTATATATATATTCACTTATGCAATTTGTTATTAACAGTCTGAACGAATTCTACCCAGGTTAAATCTAACTTTGGCTCAGAAGGAGGTACATTATGCTGCCACAAAAGTCTTTGGTCACTTATCTAATAGCATCAAAAGTCTGACAGATAGCCATATAGCATTTAAAAGGAAATTAAAAGAATTTCTTAATGGCAACTCCTTCTACTCATTAGATGAATTTTTGGATATAGTAAGTAGGTAATTTCCCAATGCCACTAAAAAATATATATAAAAAGAATTAAATTAAAAATATCGAGTGTCATGTAATATTTTGTCTAATGTAATATCTTGTATAGACACCTTTTATTAACCTTACACATTCCACATCATTACAAAGTGTCATATTCACGATCTATGGAACAAGTACTAATCTAATCTAATCTAAGACATATTCAGTTTAAGTGCTGATGTGGTTTATGTTATAGTGATCTCATGCTTCATGATGCAATTACACATAATGTCTTTTATGCTCATGTTTGGCCTCCATTTTCAAGGATCTAAACTCAGACCTGAAAATTGTGTTGGCTATAACTGACTTACAGCACACAGATCATGTCATTATCAACATGTCTCGTAAGCTCCATTCAGTGTAAAGACTAAGAAAGTTCCATGGCCAGTCCTCTCACTCAGGTCAGACATCACCCAGCATCACTTGTGCTGGCAGGTCTTGCCATCGGAGCACCACACAGCCTGCTCGAATGCAGAAGTTTTGCACATGTTGTTATTGAGCACATACGAGGGCACAGTTTCTGTGCCAACAGGCTAAGTGTTTGACTTGCAGCAAACAAGGGCACATACAAACAGTGTGTCTGCAGCAATCTAGTGCAGGAAAGTTTTCTAAGTTAATGTCAGACCCTATTTCATACACCATGTACGTCGTTTCTGCTGCACCTGTGCACACAAATCATTTAATAGCCCAACCCGATTGCCAAGACAAGCACTCTTCAGTAATAAACAAGCCATCAAACAAATTGTTCATTTATTTTCATGTGGTGAATATAAATGTGAAATTTCAATTAGATACTGGAGCAACTGTTACATTGCTCAATATGCTACATATGAACAGTCAGGTAGCCCACAGCTTCAGCTGCCAAGTGCCACACTGCCAGTTTTCAATAAACAATTTTTTCCTGTTTTAGATGTTTGTAATTTGCTTGCCAGTTTCCATAGTTCTGCAAAGACAGTTTTGTTTCACATACTGTTTTCTCATGACTGTACAAACATTTTTGGTATGGATAGTTTTAATTTGTTTAGGCACCAATTCAAGGAACCAATTTGGAAATTGCTTCATCTATGCCACTTGCCAGCATTGATGCTTTGTGTAATAAGTATACTTCTTAGTTTGATGGTAGTATAGGCAAGGCACAAGGGTACGAGCCCACATCACGTTAAAAGACAATGCACAGCCTAAGTTTTCTCAAGGCCGTCCTGTCTCAAATGCTTTACTGGTAGCAGCAGAGCTAAAATGGTTGCAGGATTGTGATGTGATTAAACCAGTGTCTGGCAGTCAATGGACATTACCCTAGGTCATTCTTTCAAAGCCGTTGGGTGAGTTGAGCCTTTGCGGAGATTTCAAAGTCACTGTTAATACATTAACAGTGATTGATTCCTTTGTCTTACTCTGCCCAGAAGACTTAACGTACAAGACAGGTCAAGCTCATATCTTCTTGAGAACTGACTTATAGGAGGCGCACCTGTAAGAGCCTTCAGATGAGGACTCCAAAAAGATTTTTTTGATCAATATACACCTTGGTCTTTTACAATTTCAGCATTTAGCACTCGGTAGAGCATCAGCCCCAGATATTTTTCAATGGTACTTAGAACAACTTATGCCCTCATATGCCAATTACTTGGATGGCATAGTTGTCTCTCACCATAACCCAGAGGAAAATTTACGGAACCTAGAGGCATTGTTTAAAGTATTACCAGAGGCAGAGTTACAGTGCAACCATTCAAGGTGTTCATTTTTCAGCACTGAGACTGGGTACCTAAGTCATGTGATCAGTGCACATGGCATTGATGCATCACAGTCACATGTAGCTATCATTTGCAATTTGCCTTCCCCCATGAATGTGTCAGAAACGCAAGAAGTAATGGGAAAGCTGATGTACTACATTCGTTTCATATCAAATGCCACTCAGACTGCAATCCTTTGAATTGTTTACACTGAAAGGGTGTTTCTTTTGTGTGGTCCAGTGAGTATCAGACTGCAATTCAGCATTCAAAAGATGCATTTTTGAATAACCAGTGTCTGGTCCACTTAGACCATAACAAGCCTGTAATTCTCATTCTTGAAGTGGACACCTCCTCCCATGCTATAGGTGTGGTGTTGTCATAATGTGAAGGCTCCACTGACAGGCCAATTGCGTCTGCATCCATAACTCTGAACAAGGTGCAACACAGTGACAGCCAATTAGCAAAAGAGGCACTGGCTATCATTTTCAGGGTCATTCACTTCTACCAGTACTTGTACACAACTGTTTCTACTTGGTTATGGACCACAGGCCATTGACGGCCCTGTTTGTTTCCTCTCAACCTGTCCCAACCCAGAGAGTGCAGAAGTTACAGCAGTGGGCCTTACTGTTGTCCAATTGTCAATATGATCTCTAGTATCAGCCCACTACCAAGCATTCCAATGCAGACCTCCTGTCACAGCTAGCTGTGGGTTCCAGTGCCACTTTTGATTCTAGGGCTCCTGTTTTTACAAACACTCTGAGAAGATCCGTCTGCTGGAAGATTTCCCAATGACCTTCCACCATGTGGCACAGGAAAGAGCATAGGACATGGTTCTGCATGTGGTATTAGATTTTGCTTTCTGCGACTGGTGTCATAGTATTAAAAAATCCACCACCCAATGGTACATCACTACTTTGTGCACCAATGAACCATTTTGGTCAAATGACTGTTCTCCTCATGCATTCCAAAAGTGGCAGCACTCGGGTAATGGTCCCTCAGTCCCTCCAGTGGAAGTACCGGGTGATCAAAAAGTCAGTATAAATTTGAAAACTGAATAAATCACGGAATAATGTAGATAGAGATGTACAAATTGACGCACATGCTTGGAATGACATGGGGTTTTATTAGAACCAAAAAAAAATCAAAAGTTCAAAAAATGTGTGACAGATGGTGCTTCATCTGATGAGAATAGCAATAATTAGTGACACAAAGTAAGACAAAGCAAAGACGATGTTCTTTACAGGAAATGCTCAATATGTCCACCATCATTCCTCAACAATAGCTGCACTTGAGGAATAATGTTGTAAACAGCACTGTAAAGCATGTCCAGAGTTATGGTGAGGCATTGGCGTCAGATGTTGTCTTTCAGCATCCCTAGAGATGTCAGTTGGTCACAATACACTTGCGACTTCAGGTAACCCCAAAGCCAATAATAGCACGGAATGAGGTCTGGGGACCTGGGAGGCCAAGCATGACGGAAGTGGTGGCTGAGCACACAATCATCACTAAACAACGCATGCAAGAGATCTTTCACACGTCTAGCAACATAGGGTGTAGAGGTGTTTATCACCCAGGCTGGGGATGATGCGATTCTGTAACATATCAGCGTACCAATCACCCACCACAGTAGCAGTTTTGCTGTCCAGCGCCATCTGTCGGACATTTTGTGAACTTTGTTTTTCTTTTTGTTCTAATAAAACCCCATGTCATTCCAAGCATGTGTGTCAATGTTTACCTCTCTATCTACTTTATTTCATGGTTTATTAAGTTTCCAAAATTATACTGCCTTTTTGATCACCCAGTACTTTGATTGTTGCAGCAAGGACACGGAGGTGTCATCCATACTGAGTTGTTGATGAGAACCATTGTACATAGCCAAGGATGGACACACAAATAGAGGCAATGATGTTGCAGTGTGCTACATGTGTGGATCATCAGCCCAATACCCCTCAGCATTACTTTGGCTGATCGCACCCTGCTGGACCATGGCATCTGCTGCAGATTGACTTTGCCAAGCCAAACTGGAATACACACTGGTTATTGGTAGTGGACTCCTACTGCAAGTTCCCCCTCCAACGACCCCATGGCCTCCACTAAGTTGATCAGTACAGTGTCATACCTGACTTCAAGAAGCCTTAGTGTCAGATAATGAGCCTCAGTTCACATTGCATGAGACTGAACAATTTTGCAGTGACAATGGTATTAATCGTATTTTCACATTGCCCTTTCATCCCCAATCCAACAGTGAGGCCGAATGACTGGCAGGACCTCCAAAACAGATAGACAAGTTACAAGCCACCCACACAGGACCAGGCCCACAAGGTGATTTCATCATCATATTGTTTCTTGCCCAGGTATGGCAAGTCATCAGCGGGGCTACTGCATGGCCGTCAGCACAGGATTTTCCTTCACCTGCTACTTCCAAATCAGAGGATTTATGTCTCTCCACCATTTCCAAGTTTCAGTCAGCAATCTGTCCAGTTGAGAGTCTTTAGCAAAGGTTGCACATAGGAATGTGGTGTAGTGTCAGAAGTAATGTCCCATTCCACTTACACCATCAAGAGACCAACGGCACTGCATAGGTAGCAATGGAAGCAACTTCAGCCTATCAACTCTCGAGATTCTCCCACCCTCATTTAGTTTGCAGGCCAATTTCATTGCTAGGTCCTGCTCAGTGAGGTTGCAGTCACAGTCACCTCCTCCTGCAGCAAAGGTGACAAATGACGTATATGGAGGTTGACCTGGAGCTGCATTCAGTGTCACAACTGTGCTGGCAGCCAGTGCACATAGCAGCAGAAGTTACACTTCTGGTCACCTGGCCAGGCACCCTAGAGGTCCCCATTGCTGTCTTGGAGGACCACCTGCATGAACACACACCTCTGCACAATGCTGTGCAATCTGTGGTTAGTCTTCTGGTCAGCTGTCCCCACCATGCTCAGAGAGAATACCCAGGTGCGGGTTGATGCTTGACACCAACTGCACTCTAAGCACTTGGGACAGTGTTCCATCCTCCGCCCCTATCTCTGTAATCGATGCTGGAGCAGATTTTTCTGGGAGAGGAAGCGGGGGGGAGGGGGGGGGATGTGATGTCATCAACAACCGACCATGGAAAATCAACAGTTGACCATCACAGAGATGCTGCTCACCCCAGCAGCACCAAAAGCAGTAAGCCACACCTTCTATAGTTACAATGCACTGCCTCCATGTCATGCTCATCAAACACTGCCACATAGGACAAGAGTGGCCAGTTCTGTTCTGTCCATGAGCAGTGTCTACAGTTCCATCTCGAGTGCAGTCACAGATTAGATTAGATTAGATTAATACTTGTTCCATGGATCATGAATATGACCCTTCGTAATGATGTGGAACATGCCAGGTTAATGAAAGATGTCTGTACACGATATTACATTGCACAAAATATTGCATGACACTAATGTTTAAGTCAGTTTTTTTCCCTCCCTTAATTTATATCTAAAAATTCAGCCAATGAGTAGAAGGAGTTGTCATCTAGAAATTCTTTTAATTTATTTTTAAATGTTGGTTGTCTATCTGTCAGGCTTTTGATGCTGTTTGGTAGCTGACCAAAGACTTTTGTGGCAGCATAATTTACCCCTTTTTGTGCCAAAGTCAGATTTAACCCTGCATAGTGAAAATCATCCTTTCTCCTGGTGTTATAGCTATGCACACTGCTATTACTTTTGAACTGGATTGGATTATTAACAACAAATTTCATAAGTGAATATATATATATTGTGAGGTTACTGTGAGGATCCCTAGATCCTTAAATAGATGTCTGCAGGATGACTGTGGGTGGGCTCCAGTAATTATTCTGATTACAGGTTTTTGAGCAATGAATACTTTTCTACTCAACGATGAATTACCCCAGAATATGATGCCATACGAAAGCAGTGAATGAGAGTAGGCATAGTAAGCTAATTTACTGAGATTCTTATCACCAAAATTTGCAATAACCCTAATAGCATACATAGCTGAACTCAGACGTTTCAGCAGACCATCAATGTGTTGCTTCCAGTTTACCCTCTCATCAATGGACACACCTAAAAATTTTGAAAATTCTACCTTAGCTACAGACTTCTGTTCAAAGTCTATATTTATTACTGGAGTTGTGCCATTTACTGTGCGGAACTGTATATACTGTGTTTTATCAAAATTTAAAGAGAGTCCGTTTGCTGAGAAACACTTAATATTTTTGTGAAAAACATCATTTACAATTACATCACTTAGTTCTTGGTTTTTGGATGTTATTACTATACTTGTATCATCAGCAAAAAGAACTAACTTTGCATCTTCATCAATATGGAATGGTAAGTCATTAATGTACATCAAGAACAGTAAAGGACCTAAGACTGAACCCTGTGGGACCCCGTACTTGATAGCCCCCCAAATTGAGGAATCTGCTGCTGTTTAACATTACATGAACCACTTATTTCAACTTTCTGCATTCTTCCAGTTAAGTATGAATTAAACCATTTGTGCACTGCCCCCCTCAAACTATAAAGATTCAGCTTATCTAAAAGAATTCCATGATTTACACAATCAAAGGCCTTTGAGAGATCACAAAAGATACCAATGGGTGATGTCCGGTTATTCAGAGCATTTAATATTTGATCAGTGAAAGCGTATATAGCATTTTCTGTTGAAAAGCCTTTCTGAAAACCAAACTGACATTATGTTAGTACTTTATTTTTACAAATATGGGAGGCTACTCTTAAATACATTACTTTCTCAAAAATTTTTGATAGAGCTGTCAGGAGAGAGATTGGGTGATAGTTGTTGACATCCGACGTAGCCCCCTTTTTATGCAATGGTTTTACAATGGCATATTTCAGTCTATCGGGGAAAACACCCTGCTCCAAAGAGCTATTACATATGTGGCTGAGAATCCTACTTATCTGTGGGGAACAAGCTTTAAGTATCTTGCTGGAAATGCCATCAATGCCATAAGAGCTTTTATTTTTCAGTGAGTTTATTATTTTACTGATTTCAGAGGGAGAGGTTGGTGGAAATACAGTTGTTTCAAACTGCACAGGTATGACCTCTTCTATTAGAAGCCTTGCCTCTTCTAATACTTAAATGCTGCTCAGCATCTATGGCTGCCTGTTGTGTATTTGAACAGCAAGTCATTTAACCGTGTAATCAATTCCACACATATTGTCACAGCCACAGCAGAGGAGAGCTAAAGATAAGTATATTTTTTGTATCAATAAGGTGTATTGTTATTTGTCTGTTCATTTAATGGACTGTTTCATTTGTTCACCTTTGTATGTGTTCTAAGCAGAACATCCCACTGCTGTCTGGACAAAACAATGTCTGTTGCTATAGGCACTGTTGATTCACATTTACCTGCTGCTGGGTGTCCATTTTCACTTTGGGGTCATCAACTATTGATATTTCAACCACAACAATACGATACATCAAACTTGAAGCATGTCTACTCCCACATTACTGTATTAAATTGTTAACTCTTATTCAATATGGTTAACTCCTTTGGCATTTTGATCTCAGCTATAGTATTTTTAATTATGTTACTGTCTTGATTTTGACTAATATTGTACTGCAGTCCTTTATTGGACAATTGTTCTCTATAGCTGTTTAAATTCCGTCTGATAAATTTGCAACACAGTTAAAAATGTATGAACATCTTCCACTTTCCTTTCTGCTGTAAGTTCCTTTCGAAATTTACATTTAAATTTTCATTGTGTGTTTCTTCTGTAGTAAATCCTTCTCTTTCTACAGCTGATCCTGTATTATATTATGTACATAATCAAACTGTAATGGTGAGAAGTGATGTATCAAATATATGTGTTCACTTCAGTGGCAGCTACAAATCTTGTGCTAGTATGCTACAGCATACTGCAAATATTGCACTTAAATACACCATTTCTGTTGTAACGCAAGCTTGAAATCACATTAAAAGTAGGCCACTTCTCTTTGAATGTGTGCATTTATTTTAGCGCTATCTTTATGATAACTAGAAACCAGCATCAAGTGCTGAAATGATGGTCAGCCACACTGCAATCAACTCAGAAATGGAACACAGCTGTCTGTTTTCAGCTGTGCAGGCTCTAATGTTATGCCATCCCTTCCAGCACTATGAATGCCACATTCCTCACAGCATCAAGTCAGTATTTTTCTTGAAATGTGCATTGTGTAAGCATAGAGTATGAGGGATTTTTTAGGAGCAGTTGGCATATCAGTGTTGTAGCCCAATGGGCAAGAGCACTGATGGGCAATTCATCGACTTGGGTTTGATTCACATTGCTACCATCAGTGTTTTTGTATTTCTCACAATGTTAAACTATTAATTATAAAACTTATTAAAAACATAGATTCCAAGACTTATCAAGCGGGAAAGCGCCGATAGATAGGCACAATAAATAAAACACACAAACACACACACAGAGAATTTCTAGCTTTCGCAACCGACGGTTGCTTCTTCAGGAAAGAGGGAAGGAGAGGGAAAGACGAAATGATGTGGGTTTTAAGGGAGAGGGTACGGAGTCATTCCAATCCCGGGAGCGGAAAGACTTCCCTTAGGGAGAAAAAGAACAGGTGTACACTCGCACACACACACATATCCATCCGCACATACACAGACAGACACAAGCAGACATTTGTAAACACACACAAATCCTTTACAAATGTCTGCTTGTGTGTGTGTGTGTGTGTGTGTGTGTGTGTGTGTGTGTGTGTGTGTGTGTGTGTGTGTGTATGTGTGTGTGTGTGTGTGTGAGCACGCGCGTGTTTTCTACATTTGTGTGTGTGTTTTCAACATTAGAAGGTCCTTCAGCCAAAAGTTCCAGTTTTTTTTTTTTTTTTTTTTTTTTTTTTTTTTTTTTTTTTTTTTTTGTGTACTTGTTTGGAACTCAGCATCTCGTCTACATGGTGAGTGGCAATACATTCCATTAACATATAAACAACATCTTTATCTTAGTGTATTATGTAAAGCTAGTATCACACCTATATTACTTTGCACCTATCTTGATGAAATAGTGAAATACACTCAGCAGGAAAAAAATGTATGTGCTTTCTAGAATTACTGATTCTAAAAAGTTCTGTGGTGCTTTCAAACTGGCTCTGAGAGGGCACTACAAGATAGAATCATAAAAAATCCAGGGTCTTTTTGGGTTTGACTGCCTTAATTTCTGATATAGGCAATGCAGTGAAAGAACACTTAGATGGTAATCCGGTTTTAAGTGTACTTCAAAATCCATCCAAAATCAGTTTCTAGGTTATATGTTGGAAACTTGCCATGAAGTTATTTTGAAAGAAATAAAATGGACTGAGTGTGCTGCTATAACTGCAGATGAAACAACAGAAATTTGTAAAAAGACACTGTTAGTATTAGTGGTGCACTATGAAAAGAATAGTGTGCAATATGAAAGGTTCCATTTTTTCACCCCAATCCTGAAGGGCATAATGCTGGTGCTCTAACAACATGTTTTCCAAAGTTATACATCTGTTGTTCAAAGTTACAGCACAAAAATTATCCCGCAATCTGATGATGGAACAGGTGTAATGAATGTTTCTAAAGATAGCAAAAACACAAATCAAAATAGTGTATCCTCATGCTCATTCACACATTGCCATGAGCACCAATAACATGTAACAGCGGAGTATATTGCTTCACAAAATTACTAGCTTAATGTGTTCTTTTTAAATTTGTAAGGTTTTTCAGACTACATTTTGAGGTTGCAGGAATGACTTTCCACATTAGAGACATTGGTGGCATAAAGGATTCCTATCAGGCTAGCTACTAGTTGGAATTTTAAATCATAGACCATAAATGTGGTGCTTGAAAATAAATCCTTGCTGCTGGAATGTTTATCAGCACTGGGAAAACCACCATCCAATAAACCTACTGTCAAGCAGTTGGACCACATCGGAGTCCTCTTTTGGATGGCATACTTCCAAAAAGTAAAGCTCTTTATAGATTCCATATGTGGTCAGTTACAGGCAAACTCGGTTGATGCTGCAAGAGTAAATAGCTCAGTATCCTGTTTCATACAAATCATTAATAATATGAGAGCCTCAGTCGATGACAATGATACTGCAGTCACAGTCACTACCTCTCTCAGAGCAAGCCCCAGAAGATAAGTCTTTGCTGACATTATGATGCAAAAGAAGTCTGTGATAGGATTAGCAGACAAGCTCATTGCTGTTTCCAAGCCCTGGATTTTTTAGACACAGCATTACAGTAGAATTCCCCAAAGTGTAAAGAATACTCAAGCTGTTTCCCACCAGAGAAATTAATGTTGCTGTCCAGGCTTACACCATGTTGGAGAAACAAAGGCTGAAGATGGAGCTCTTGGTATTACATCAATAACCAGATTTTAGGGATATTTCTGGAGCTGTATCATTACTCCAGTTCATTTGAACAACAATCTGCAGGACACCTTCTCTCAGATAAGAAAAGTTACAGAAAGAGTAGTGACCACACCGATGATAACTGCTAAATCTGAAATATATTTTTCATCCCTCAAGAGGACCAACACCTTTCTTCAGAAGATCACATCTGAGCAATGGCTTAATGCCCTTACAATACTCTCCACTGAATAGAATAGGTTTGCCAATGATGAGTGTCTCAACTCCAAACTGATAGAAAAATTCTAAAGCAGAAAAGAGCAATATGTGGACTCATTTTTCATCACTGAGTAAGTACTACTTCTTATTTCAATATATTTCTTGTGAATTTGTTTCTGGTTGGTAGATGGGAACACTTTGGGTTGCATTGTAGTTCAGTGTTGTTTGAGTTCCTTGTTGAGTTGGAAGGGGCAGTTAAGGTGATGGTTGTTTCATGTGTGGCATGGTGTTCAGTTATCATGGTTTATGTTATTGTCTGGATGTTTGTAAATTGGTTCATGAACTGTTATTTTGGCACAGTATTGTTCAGGAGTCTTAATCTCCCATTCATGAAAAATTTTATCAGTAAATTTAATTTTTTATTTTAATGAAGCTGCTTTTGTTACTTAAGTTTTTCCCTTTTTTCTTTTGGTGTTTTACTTTGTGTTACATGCCATCTCACCCAGTGTACCAAATTTGAATTTGTGGAAGTGAATGAGCAGGAGGTTCGTAGGGCAATGAGTGTAGTGAAACCAGTGTATGAAAAGGGAAGTTAGGAAGATGTCTCCAACTATAGATATTCGAAAGCATTATCCTTTCTGAGCTAAGTGCCTTTTTCACAAAGCATAAACTGCTTGTAGGTTCACAGCATGTCTTCAGAAAAGAGCTAAGTACAACCACAGCAGTTACAGAGTTCATCCATGAAGTTTATTGTCTGTTGGACCAGAAGATGCAGACTGCAGGTATATTTTTAGACCTGACAAGAGCATTTGATATGGTAAACCATAGGGTACTTCTTAAAAAGCCAAAATCTTATAGTATTGAGGATCTAGCCATGAATCTTCTAACCACATACCTGCTCAATCTTAAGCACAACACTAATTTGTCATAAAGCACTAAATTGTCATAACAACTAGTTAATAAAATCTTGAACTCTCAGTCCAGCAATGAATCTGTATTAGGTGTACCACAGGGCTCAATCCTTGGACCCTTTCTCTTCCTTATACAGGGTTTCCCAGCTATCTTGTCCACTCAAAATATCTCTGGAACAATAACAGCTATTGGAAAACGACTTTCACCGGTATCAATGTAGGACCTCTTGATAACTATGGAGGTGTGATTACACATGTCAATCACATCACGATTACTGGCAGCATGGGGTTCACACCTGAGCCTCAGGACGTGTGCTAGCAGCGCATGTCAGGTGTTTAAAGCGTCAACTTCACATCTCAATACCTCGGTATGTGTTGGGAATATTGCGATGTAATCAACGCCATTGTGTATGTGCTTTGTCATTCCATGGATTGCTGAAGAAAAAATATAGGAGGTCCATTTAAAAAAACATAAGTTTGTGTTAAAAAACACATATGCTTTCGTTTTAGAATGTTTCCAAATATGTACATTCATGGGCCCCAGCCCTACATTGATACCGGTGAAAGTCGTTATCCAATAGCTGTTATTGTTCCAGAGATATTTTGGGTGGACAAGATAGCTGGGACACCCTGTATATATTAATGACATTGCATAACCCATTAACTCCCACATTGTAAGCTATGCAGATGGCATGTCAGTCTTATTCTATGGGAGTGAATCTAATGAGCTAGAATCTCTTCTAGTGGTGTAAAAGAAGTAACAAAATACTTCAGTGATCAGGGACTGAAGGTGAATGTCACCAAATCTCCACTACTGTCATTTACAACAGGCAGTTCTCACCACAACAATATGAATAGTGTGTGTACTATCTCTGTAACTGTAAATTCCTGGGTGTGTATGAAAATTTGCGGTGGACATACCGCATTAATTTCAAATGTGGAAAAGTCAGTAGTGCCATACACCTTCTCAGCCAGCTCGCAAAGATAGTTCCTAGCCAAGCATTGAAATTAGTATATTATGGAACACTTTACCCCTTTCTCAATTACGGAACTGAACTATGGGGCTCTGCAGCTGATGTACACTTAAAAAGAATACTACTACTACTACAGAAAAGAGCAACAAGACATATACATGGGATGGGACATAGAGATTCATGTTGTGAAGTGTTTCTGCAGGATGAATATCTTACAATATATTCTCTGTACATCTTCAAAATAGTTGTATTTTTTACAAGCCAACCAACAGAAGCTATCAAGGGCAGTGATGTACATGATCACAACACAAGAACAAAGTGTAGCTATTCCCATACTAACAAAACAACAACAAACTTTAAGACAGTGATTGTAACATGAGGCATTAGCATATCAGTTGTAATGTGATAAATGTAAAAAATAGACATAAGAAGCAACAGCTACAGAATATAATGCATTTTGTAAGTGTAAATATAACCATAGTATTAAGTCTGATGTTTGCAAAAGCCATCATTAAGATGGCTCCACACAAAGAAAATGTAAATAAATAAGTAAATAAACATAGTTAAACTGATATTGCCAATACTGCATTCTGTCAATTTTCGTGATCGTTCACTAGTTGTGTTGTCGACCTAATTTTAAGATTTCTTTATTGTATTGGCTTTTCAAGCAGAGCTATATAGCTTAGATGAGGTTGTTAATACTGCATTTTCTTAGTTCTCATGATTTTTCATTATATGTGTAGTGCTATTTCTTTCAGGATTTATTTATTGGTATCAATCATTCAAGGTAAGCTATTATTGTTGTTGATGTGGTCTTCTGTCCAGAGACTGGTTTGATGTAGCTCTCCATGCTACTCTATCCTGTGCAAGCTTCTTCATCTCCCAGTAACTACTGCAACCTACATCCTTTTGAATCTGTTTAGTGTATTCATCTCTTGGCCTCCCTCTACGATTTTTACCCTACACTTTTCTTGCCATTGCCAGTCTACATTTTATACACTCTCTACTTCGACCATCTTCAGTTATTTTGCTCCCCAGATAGCAAAACTCCTTTACTGCTTTAAGCGTCTCCTTTCCTAATCTACTTACTGCAGCATCACCCAATTTAATATGACTACATTCCATTATCCTCGTTTTTCTTTTGTTGATGTTCATCTAATATCCTCCTTTCAAGACACCATTCTTTCCTTTCTACTGCTCTTCCAAGTGCTTTGCTGTTTCTGACAGAATTACGATGTCATTGGCGAACCTCAAAGTTTTTATTACTTCTCCATGGATTTTAATTCATACTCCAAATTTTTCTTTTGTTTTCTTTACTGCTTGCTCAATATGCAGATTGAATAACACTGGGGATAGGCTACAACCCTGTCTCACTCCCTCCCCAACCACTGCTTCTCTTTCATGCCCATCGACTCTTATAACTGCCATCAGGTTTCTGTACAAATTGTAAATAGCCTTTCGCTCCCTGTATTTTACCCCTGCCTCCTTCAGAATTTGAAAGAGAGTATTCCAGTCAACGTTGTCAAAAGCTTTCTCTAAGTCTACAAATGTTAGAAATGTAGGTTTGCGTTTCCTTAATCTTTTTCAAAAGATAAGTCGTAGGGTCAGTATTGCCTCATGTGTTCCAACATTTCTGCAGAATCCAAACTGATCTCCACCGAGGTCAGCTTCTGCCAGTTTTTCCATTTATCTGTAAAGAATTCATGTTAGTATTTTGTAGCCATGGCTTATTAAACTGATAGTTCAGTAATTTTTATATCTGTCAACATCTGCTTTCTTTGGAATTAGAATTATTATATTCTTCTTGAACTCTAAGGGTATTTCACCTGTCTCACACATCTTGCTCTCTTGATGGTAGAGTTTTGTCATGTCTGGCTCTCCCAAGGCTGTCAGTAGTTCTAATGGAATGTTGTCTACTCCCAGGGCCTTGTTTTGACTTAGGTCATTCAGTGCTCTGTCAAACTCTTCAAGCAGTAGCATATCTCCAGTTTTATCTTCATCTACATCCTATTCCATTTCTATAATATTGTCCTCAAAAACATCAGCCTGGTATAGACCCTCTATATACTTCTTCCAACTTCCTCCATTCCCTTCTTTGCTTAGAACTGGGTTTCCATCTGAGCTCTTGATATTCATGCAAGTGGTTCTCTTTTCTCCAAAGGTCTCTTTAATTTTCCTGTAGGCACTATCTATCTTACCCATAGTGATATGCACCTCTACATCCTTGCATTTGTCCTCTAGCCATCCCTGCTTAGCGATGTTGCACTTCCTGTCGATCTCATTCCTTTTTGCCTGCTTCAGTTACTGCATTTTTATATTTTCTCCTTTCATCAATTAAATTCAACATCTCTTCTGTTACCCAAGGATTTCTAGTAGGCCTCGTCTTTTTACCTACTTGATCCTCTGCTACCTTCACTATTTCATCTCTCAAAGCTACTCATTCTTCTTCTATTGTATTTCTTTCCCCCACCATTCCCTAATGCTCTCCCTGAAGCTCTCTACAACCTCTGGTTCTTTCAGTTTATCCAGGTTCCATCTCCTCAAATTCCCACCTTTTTGCAGTTTCTTCAGTTTTAACTTACAGTTCATAAACAATAGATTGCAGCCAGAGTCCACATCTGTCCCTGGATATGCCTTAAAATAAAATTTAAAACCTGGTTCCTGAATCTCTGTCTTACCATTATATAATCTATCTGACACTTTCCAGTATCTCCAGGCTTCTTCCATGTAAACAACCTTCTTTTATGATTCTTGAACCAAGTGTTAGCTATGATGAAGTTGTGCTCTGTGCAGAATTCTACCATGCAGTTTCCTCTTTCATTCCTTACCCCCAAATCCATATTCACCCACTACATTTCCTTCTCTTCCTTTTTGTACTATCAAGTTCCATCCTATTATCTAATTCCAGTGACCCATGACTATTAAATTTTCGTCACCCTTCACTATCTGAATACTTTATTTTATCTCATTCTACATTTCATCAATCTCTTCCTCATCTGTAGAGGAAGTTGGCATATAATCTTGTACTACTGTCGTAGGCACTGGCTTCGTTTCTATCTTGGCCACAATAATGTGTTAACTATGGTGTTTGTAGTAGGTTACCCACATCCCTATTTTCCTATTCATTATTAAACCTACTCCAGCATTACCCCTATTTGATTTTGTATTTATAACCCTGTATTCATCTGACCAAAAGTCTTTTTCCTCCTGCCACCAAACTTCACTTATTCCCACTATATCTAACTTTAACCTATCCATTTCCCTTTTTAAATTTTCTAACCTACCTGCCTGATTAAGGGATCTGACATTCCACGCTCTGATCCATAAAACGCCAGTTTTCTTTCTCCTGATAGACGTCCTCTTGAGTAGTCCCCGCCCAGAGATCCGAATGAGGGACCATTTTACCTCCAGAATATTTTACCCAAAATCGCGCCATCAGCATTTAACCATACAGTAGAGCTGCATGCCCTTGGTAAAAATTACGGCTGTAGTTTCCCCTTGCTTTCAGCCGTTCGCAGTACCAGCACAGCAAGGCCGTTTTGGTTAGTGTTACAAGGCCAGATCAGTCAATCATCCAGACGGTTGCCCCTGCAACCATTGAAAAGGCTGCTGCCCCTGTTACTACTGAAAAGACTGCTGCCCCTCATCAGGAACCACAAGTGTGTCTGGCCTCTCAACAAATACCCCTTTGTTGTGGTTGCACGTACGGTACAACTACCGGTATAAGTATCGCTGAAGCACGCAAGCCTCCCCACCAACAGCAAGGTCCATGGCTCATGGGGGGGGGGGGGGGGGGGGGTGCAAGGTAAGGTATATATTTCAATTTTCAATTCAGGTTCTTGATATTGTGTTTTGTTAGCATTGTAGTGGTGAATTCAGACTTTCAGTTTTAGGTACCTAGATAGTTAGGCAGGTGTTACAGGAATGTCCGATTCTGCCCATCTGCTTTGACCCATGACGTCATCAATATGGTGGAAACAGCTAGTTCCAGCGTATACAATATGGTGACAATGACATCACTACATACAGATGCCAGAAAATGTGAACAAAGATAAAAATGACACAGTAACGTCTCACTGCGAAAGTAAAATGCAACAAATGGGGAAACTACAGAAAATTGAGGGTTTAGGGCAGTGACAAGCTAAATATACAACAATAAAAAACACCGCATTGTTTAAACAAACAATTTTTAAAAAAAATAAATTACAACATTCCGCTACAGGAATTGGACATTTCCCTTAAACCTATATACCTCAGATGCAACTAACTATAAATACCCAAAAAAAGTGGAATCGGACGTTTCCAATAACCTATATAGTTCAACCACAGCTATCGATACCAAAGCACCAACACCCATAACTCTGAAACTTGGAAACAAATCCCAAACAACTCAAAAATCGAAATGTCCCATATTCACTATATGAATTAAAACACAACCGACCTACCATAAATACAACAGGCAAAAGATCGCAGTTGCTACACACACACACACACACACACACACACACACACACACACACACACACACACACATCACTGCACTAACCACCAAAACTTAAAGCCACGTTAGCACAATGATAACTAAAACTCAAATGAACCCAATACCACATGTTAAACTCATCACGTCCACATCCATCACCAGAGGGCACTATCAAATACAGTTCAACAGACGGGTGGAATCGGACGCTTCCATTGGCCTGATAATTCTCATTTACTGTTCGATTTCAACCTCACATTTTTATTTGGATTACACGTTTCGATCATTCAAAATTATCTTCAGATCTGACATAAAGTAAAATTGTAATATATACCACCTAATATTTTACAACAAGTAGAGAAAAAGGAATTGTAGATAAATGTAGACTTTACCTAAGTAGTTGCATCAGCAACCCTTGCCAGTATTCCTCCCTCCCCTCTCCTCTGCCTTCCTACCCCACTCTTAATCCCCCTCATTCTGTTTTATAGTTTTACTGTTTTATGCTGTTTACATTTTACATGCTCATGTTTGGACATATTTTGTACTTTAAAAAGAATTTTCACATAATTATGCATTCTATAATTATAGCAAGACCTATATATACCACCTAATATATACCACCTAATATATACCACCTAATATATATACCACCTAATATATATACCACCTAATATATACCACCTAATATACCACCTAATATATACCACCTAATATATACCACCTAATATACCACCTAATATATATACCACCTAGAGAAAAAGGAATTGTAGATAAATGTAGACTTTACCTAAGTAGTTGCATCAGCAACCCTTGCCAGTATTCCTCCCTCCCCTCTCCTCTGCCTTCCTACCCCACTCTTAATCCCCCTCATTCTGTTTTATAGTTTTACTGTTTTATGCTGTTTACATTTTACATGCTCATGTTTGGACATATTTTGTACTTTAAAAAGAATTTTCACATAATTATGCATTCTATAATTATAGCAAGACCCCTCTCAAACTCATGATATCCCCCTCATCCCCTCCCTGCTTCCATTCTCCTCCCCCAGTCAGCCTAATTCCATTTCCAATTCGCCCCCCTCCCCCCCCCCCCCCCCCCCCGTTCTCCTACCTCCAACATATACCTATTTAAAACACTGACTACAGTTGTTAAACACTGTACTTTGATGTACTGATTAGACATGACATGACTGATTACGGATGCACCTACTTCTATAAATTCTACGTGTATGTACAATTCGCTTTTTTTTTCTAATTAGTGTAAAATGTAAGATGACATATATTTAGTTTTACTTTATTTTGGACCTAAAAATGATCTAACTGATAGAAACATGTAATCTGATTACAAATGTGCAACTCGGATGGAACAAAAGATGAGAATTATCATAAATATTAATACAGTTGCTGTTTCACACAAGACGACTATGTCATCAATAGTGAACTATACGCCTATAGCTCAACCCAAATTGTCAATCTGCATTTTGGTATTGTGTAGTGTGGCTTCCTTATTCGTCTTTGTCTTTGAAGCTGGGCTACGTACTTATAGCCAGTTGGCTTATGTATGGAGTTCTTTGGTCAAAGTCTGTCTGATGATTTTTCTAACATTTCACCAGCACGAGTGGCTGGCATAACTGAAGCTTCACCCTCCACTAATTGTGGCAACCTGAAGTCATTACCGCTGCAGTTCTCCCCTTGCTGCGTGCAACAGTCATTCATTTTCCATGTTGGCCAATTTCATTACATGGTCAGTTTCATGCAGTGCAGAGGAACAATCTCTCCTTCAAAATGGAAGGAATTTCACTATCATCCACAGAAAATCATCTAAGGAGGAAATCATTGTTAACACCAAAGTGGCCATCCAGACCCTTCCTTACGAAAGAGCTGAGGTAAAACAACTGAAACTCCCAGGATATTGCAGTGAGCAAAACCACCAGCTTGCAGCTTGAAGAAAGAAGCATTGCAAGCTATCAGGCACCTCACCACTGACAAGACTATATAGGTACTGCCTGCCGGCAATAGAAATGTAATCACTACAATGAAGATGGAAGATTATTTGCAAAAGATTCTGGAGCTACTCAATCCAATGGGATACTGAAAGCTAAGTGCAGATCCAGCACAGTGGATCACAGGGAATATGGATTGATTAATCAAGCAAGGTGTATATATGGGCAAGAAAAAAATCCTGGATTTCCCAGTTAAAAATATTTCTTCAAGGTGAAAATACACTGTATCCTTGGTGAAAGTACATTTTGCTGTGTTAAGTGACAATATACTTTTCACCGAAGCTGTAAAACTTATCAATCCTTTGAATGCCGAATGTTTTATACACCGGCATAAAACTTCAAAGTACTTCCGGAAATGAAACCCAATAAAAAACAACGTATTTTGGAAATATCTATGATGCACGGCAACATTTACACAGCATATTTTTGTATTACAAGTGTAAACGCGAATTCCATCACATACAGCGCAGCAGCTTCCTGTGAGTAGCTTCTGAAGTACTGAAATCAAGACAGCCAAGCGCTTTTGTCAGCCAATCATAGCTCACGTCACGTGACCTCGCCAGCTTCATGAAAGCAGATATTTACTTTATTACTATATCTTCATCGTTTACCAGCCATGGCTGGACAGCTGCATCACAAATACAATGTTTATCAACTAACATTTATACAACTTCATATGCAAAATTTATATTACAAATAAAAGTAAATATTTATGCAGTGCACAAAAACACATAGAACATAGAGAAAATGAAATATAACTAAACAGGAAAGTAAACTTCATAGCAGCAAATGAAAATACCATAAAGCAAAATGTTTACAAAACCATGTAGATCACACACATAAAGTTTCGTTTTGGCAAAATCTGTACTTTAAGTAAAACACAAAATTAAACGTGCAGTTAACTGAGAACACAAAAAGAAGATTAAATTTAGGCAAAACTATATATAAAACATAACAATGTTTATTATTTTGCCCATTCATTAGAACCACTGTTGAAAAGCTCTTCCAAAGAATATAGTGGACGTTGTTTCAAGTCCTGAGCAATTTTTTTTGAAATAATTCAGGTGGCAGGGATTTCACTTCCGGAGGCAGTTGATTGTACATTTTTAGGGCGACTGTTGGAAAGCTGTCTTGCGTACTTGATAGACGACACCTTGGCACTTCAATGTTCGTCCTACAGCGAGTGTCATGATTATGTATTTTTTGTCTTATGCTAAAATTCCTTTGATTTTCTTTTATAGAAATGAGGCAAAAACACATACTGGCTAAAAAACAGTCATTATGCCTAGCATGGTGAAAACAGGCTTACAGTGGTACAGTCTTTTGCTAGAGGATATGATCCTGATGTTGTTGTTTTTTTTTTTTTTTTTTTTTTTTTTTTTTTTTTTTTTTTTTTTTTTTGTTGTAGCAACACATCTTTGCAGCCTGAGGTGTGTCCCCACAACAACAGTCCATAGCTAATGTGGCTGTGGAAGAGTGCATGGTAGACTGTTGTGAGAAACTGGTCAGTTATTACCCTCTTCAGCTTCCTCAGGAGGTATATCACAAGTTTGGTGATCATTCATGGAGAGTTTGCTGTCCATCTTGAAGCCCAGTAGTCTGACAGTCTCCATGTTTTCTTGCATATCAAACGTTGGGGTTTTTTCTTCATTGATCTTTTTTTTTTTTTTGCTTATGATGAAACATTCTTTTATATCTTCAAACATCAAATTTGATGCACTAAGAGCTTCTGCGGCTATATGTCCTTTGGCAATAAGGGTAGTGTCATCTGCAAACTGCAACATTTGACTATTACAGCTCATATCATTGACACATATGAGGAATAGGAGAGGTCCTAAGACTGATCCTTGGGGGCACCCTATGTTCCAGTTTTTGAGCATAGGACATATGAAAGCAGATCTTTAGAGCATAGGACATATGATGTAGTCAGCAATTACCAACGTCACCGTTAAGTGGCGCGAACACGCAAATACGAAAAGTTGATAGTTTAAATTAATATACATGCAGTAAAGCTACAAGAAATGCTAAGCTTTCACATATAAATCGGTTGTCAAATTTTTCCCGCTTTTCTCCAAGGCTACCGTTACACAGGATCCAAAGAGCACAGCCGAATATTTCTGACAAGAACGATTATAAATTTCACTGAAGTACACTGAACATTTCGTGGGTGTCCTGGCTGAAAACAGGTTCCATTGAGCATTTCAACTTCTCCATACAGACGCCTGTCACGAGTGAAATTGCTAAAAAAACTCACTTTGATCTTTGTTCAAGGATAATTACACTTTTTTCCATCGTTATTGCATAATTTGTAACCTATGGAGGAACACAAAATAAATACGATAAACCAACCTTTGAGCTTGGTCTTTTTTAGTGTGCCAGAAAAAATTCAAACAAGAACATAAATGGTTGGTCCTCAGTGTTAAGTTATGAATGAGAGTCTAGCGCTCTGTGATTTAAGAAATTCATTGCTCTTCCTCACCCGCAGCATAATTCGGCTTGAGCAAAAGGAAATTTACATTGAAAGTAACGCGTCTAAAATCACCATTTGCAATGTTTTTCTATGACCAGTTAGAAATGTAAGCAATGTGTTGTAATGAAAACCTGCATAGTCTTCGTCCTGAAGCCTTTGACGCATTTAATTGTCGGCAGACGCTTGTGTGTGAACAGTGTTGTTTTGGCGCTCTTTCTTTACAACGAAAGTTTTATTTTGGTGTTATTGTCTTGCTTGTGTTTTGTTGCTGTAGTATTATTCTGCAGTAGCGGGCTTAAGTGAAATTCTTTGTTAGAGCTTAGTTCTTACCAGTCAAAATAACAAAAAAATTAACTGAAAACCATAAAAACCAAAAATTCCTGGAATTCTAAAAAGCTCCCAGGCTTTTCCAGGATTTTTCCCAGATGAAAAAATTTTCAGATTTTTTCCCATTTTTCACGGTTAGTTGTACACAAGAACGTGTCCAACACGATGCATCACTGCCTTGGCTGTAAGTAGCAGCAAAAATCCATAAAGATAATGTACCACTAAGATTGATCGTTAGCGCTCCTAACTCACCAGCATATAAACTGGCGAAATACTGGGCCTCTGCTTCAGCTGCATGTGGGACAAACCGACTCATGCATAAAGGACTTGGGCACTGCACTGAGAAGCAGAAGAAACTAAAACTTGGAACAGAGATGTCTTGGTCAACTTTGATATTGTTTGTTTACCAAAATGCCACTCAATGATGCTCTGGACCATATCCGTTACATTTTCCCTCGTGATATCACAAAGCTCTTTCATGTATGTGTGTCATAAGTTCTTCTTGTGGACTGACGATTTCTACGAATAGCTGAAGGTATCGCCATGGGTAGTCCATTTGGTCCAGTGGTGGCAGGTTTCTTCATGAGCATTTCAAAAGGCTGGTGCTGGACTCGGCATCTTCTAAACCGAAGATGTGGTACAGATACATCAATGACACCTTCATCACATGGAGCAAGGATGAGGAACAGCTCAGTGACTTCCTAAAAATTCTGAAAGGTCTCCATGGCAACATAAAATTTACTGTCGAGACAGACCCACAGCTATCCTTCCCACATGTGCTAGTTATGAGGAATGGTGAGAACATGGGGCCACAGTGTGGGTCGAAACGGTACACATAGACTGATACATAATGTGTCTAATCATCACCCAAACCACCAAAGAATGATTAATGCGTTCATAGCACATGCAAGACGAATATGTGAACCACAGCACCTTGGATGTGAAATGCAGTACCCAAAACGAGTTCTGACGAGCAACAGGTACTCCTCCTGTTGCATAAGAAGTGTCTACAAATCGCATTCTCGGCAAAGGGACATGTTGGAAGAAAAACAGTGGGTCCGACTTTTTTTATACATCCACATGGTGACGTTCAGAGATTGCTGTATTTTGCGCATATACAACATAAAGACTATTTACAAACTGACCAATATGATCAAAGAGTATCTCAGACTGCCAAAGGGCAAAAGGGAGCCACCTGCAATGTCGGTAATATACCGCACAGCCTGTACATGTAGAAGAATTGACGATCCATTAACACTGGACGATCCATTAACACTGGGGCCGCTGAATATAAATGGTACTGCAGTTTGAGGCAGGTGGAAAAATGGACGATCCATTAACACTGGACGATCCATTAACATTGGGGCCGTTGAACATAAATGGTACTGCAGTTTGAGGCAGGTGGAGATATTGGCCTTGGAGGAGCAGGCGCAGTGCGAGAGTGACCACATAATAAAAATTGGAGGACATGGCAATTCTCAATGTGAAGAAGTGCTACCACACTCGCTTAGCTGTATATCTACATGGAGATCCCAGCAGCACAATATGCCCCCCAATCACGAGTCACAGTACATTCTAACGTCAGCGTATGACTGTGATTCGTCTCATTACACAATATGTCGAAGGACAGTGCTTTCTGCAGAAAGTGCTTGTTCCACGATGCCATAGAAATCGTCAAACATGACAATTAGTTTGACAAGAAAGAGGAAAGCCTCAAGATAAATGGATCCTCGATTCCTGTGCTGCAGCGAAAGACTGTTGCAGGTTATGACCAGGGACAAGCCCTCAGACGTTGGTGCTGCAGGTACATATAATTTGTGGGCAGAAGTTCGACTTCAGTTTGCCACCATCAGTGGAGGTTGAAGCTCTGACAATGCCAGCCACTTGTGCTGGTGAAACATTAGAAACATCACCAAACTAACGTCTGTCGAAGAATCCAAGACATAAGTATATTCGTGCACCATGGAAACGTTTTCGAGTATTGGTCGACAATTTGAAATCGTGTGTGTTACATTTTGGGGCATGGTATGACATCATTAGTCAGAGCTGGTGTGTGGTAGCAAACGTCCTTATTCACAGAACAGTTGGCGGACGTATTTACCAAAGCTTTGCATAGATCAAAGTTTGAGACATTTAGAAATGTTGTTATGAACCAATTACCATAACATTTTCTTGCAAAATATTTATTGTTACTGGTAACTGTTTACTAACTGTTAACTAAAACAGTTAAACTTATGGATAGATTTATTGAATACAAAGATTTTATTTTAAGATGGGCTGCTGAAAATGTTCAGGATATTGGTAAAGCACAATATTTGCTGAAGGTTGTTATGGAGGTTGGGAATCAGAATAATAAGGAGAATGTAAGTTATCTAGGCATGTGGGTAATATGCATGTGTACGAAGTTGACAATAAAATAACTTTTCTGCTTTAATCAGTGTCTATCCTATAATATTCAAATTTAAGCGAACACAACATACTGGATTATACACTCCTGGAAATTGAAATAAGAACACCGTGAATTCATTGTCCCAGGAAGGGGAAACTTTATTGACACATTCCTGGGGTCAGATACATCACATGATCACACTGACAGAACCACAGGCACATAGACACAGGCAACAGAGCATGCACAATGTCGGCACTAGTACAGTGTACATCCACCTTTCGCAGCAATGCAGGCTGCTATTCTCCCATGGAGACCATCGTAGAGATGCTGGATGTAGTCCTGTGGAACGGCTTGCCATGCCATTTCCACCTGGCGCCTCAGTTGGACCAGCGTTCGTGCTGGACGTGCAGACCGCGTGAGACGACGCTTCATCCAGTCCCAAACATGCTCAATGGGGGACAGATCCGGAGATCTTGCTGGGCAGGGTAGTTGACTTACACCTTCTAGAGCACGTTGGGTGGCACGGGATACATGCGGACGTGCATTGTCCTGTTGGAACAGCAAGTTCCCTTGCTGGTCTAGGAATGGTAGAACGATGGGTTCGATGACGGTTTGGATGTACCGTGCACTATTCAGTGTCCCCTCGACGATCACCAGAGGTGTACGGCCAGTGTGGGAGATCGCTCCCCACACCATGATGCCGGGTGTTGGCCCTGTGTGCCTCGGTCGTATGCAGTCCTGATTGTGGCGCTCACCTGCACGGCGCCCAACAGGCATACGACCATCATTGGCACCAAGGCAAAAGCGACTCTCATCGCTGTAGACGACACGTCTCCATTCGTCCCTCCATTCACGCCTGTCGCGACACCACTGGAGGCGGGCTGCACGATGTTGGGGCGTGAGTGGAAGACGGCCTAATGGTGCGCGGGACTGTAGCCCAGCTTCATGGAGACGGTTGCGAATGGTCCTCGCCGATACCCCAGGAGCAACAGCGTCCCTAATTTGCTGGGAAGTGGCGATGCGGTCCCCTACGGCACTGCGTAGGATCCTACAGTCTTGGCGTGCATCCGTGCGTCGCTGCGGTCCGGCCCCAGGTCGATGGGCAGGTGCACCTTCCGCCGACCACTGGCGACAACATCGATGTACTGTGGAGACCTCACGCCCCACGTGTTGAGCAATTCGGCGGTACGTCCACCTGGCCTCCCGCATGCCCACTATACGCCCTCGCTCAAAGTCCGTCAACTGCACATACGGTTCACGTCCACGCTGTCGCGGCATGGTACCAGTGTTAAAGACTGCGATGGAGCTCCGTATGCCACGGCAAACTGGCTGATACTGACGGCGGCGGTGCATAAATGCTGCACAGCTAGCGCCATTCGACAGCCAACACCGCGGTTCCTGGTGTGTCCGCTGTGCCCTAATAAATGGTACAATGCCATGCACTTTCCGGAATTAAGCTGCACTTTCGTTGTCTGCAGCTCCTCCGGTATATGCTGCCGTTGGCAGTTTATTTCCGCAGTAACATCCAATCGAGTGGTATAGAGAACAAAGTTGTTGTTGTTGTTGTGGTCTTCAGTCCTGAGACTGGTTTGATGCAGCCCTCCATGCTACTCTATCCTGTGCAAGCTTCTTCATCTCCCAGTACCTATTGCAGCCTAGATCCTTCTGAATCTGCTTAGTGTATTCATCTCTTGGTGTCCCTCTACGAATATTCCAACATTTCTACGGAATCAAAACTGATCTTCCCCGAGGTCGGCTTCTACCAGTTTTTCCATTTGTCTGTAAAGAATTCGCGTTAGTATTTTGCAACTGTGACTTATTAAACTGATAGTTCGGTATGTGTCCCATACAGTAAAGCTGCATGTCCTCGGGGAAAATTACGGCTGTAGTTTCCACTTGCTTTCAGTCGTTCGCAGTACAATAGCTAGGCCATTTTGGTTAGTGTTACAGGGCCAGATCAGTCAATCATCCAGGCGGTTGCCCTGCAACCACTGAAAAGGCTGCTGCCCCTCTTCAGGAACCACATGTTTGTCTGGCCTCTCAACAGATACCCCTCCACTGTCGTTGCACCTAAAGTACGGCTATCTGTATTGTTGAGGCACGCAAGCCTCCCCACCAACGGCCATGTCCATAGTTCAAAGTAGCCAATGGGAATCGGTGAATATAATGACTTGTTTCAGCGGAATATACGAACTCATGACTTTTGTTTTCGACATGGACAGCACGAGACTGACAGTTATTAATCTGGTTATTATTGATTATAAAGTTGGTTACTGATTTTTGTACGTATTTCTTATAATGTATGTTTCTCGGAATATGACAGTATTTCTTGAGATATTATTTCGTATTCCAAGGTTATAGTTTGGTAGTGCGTTGGCGATGCTAACGAACGTGACTGAAAGAAAACTCTGTGGTAACCGACTGATCTGTAGTGTAGCCCGACTTCTCGGTTAGGTTGAAATGTAACGGTTTGATTGTGAGCTGGCGAAACCAACAAATGTGAGTGTAAGAAAACCGGTTGTGGTGACGGAGTGGTCTGTAGCAAAGACCAATGATCGTTTCGAAAGTTTCATGGAGTATTTTCGAAATGTGGTTACCGAGATTGTAGTTAGTCAACCTAACCTAACCAGGAACCTTATTGTACAGTTTAAATTTTACAGAATAGTCTGTTTTATACGATAACATTTTGCACTATGTATTCCATTATGCCACTTCATAATGTCATACACTCCGCATGACGACTTTTATCGAACACTACTTTCTCAGTGGTGGCACCGTATTCCCATCATCTGCCGCACAAACAGTTACCAGCCACAGCACACAAACACAAAAGCTGCAGACACCGCAAGTACACTTTTACCCGAACCTCAATATACGTTTAACGACCTGAAAATAGGCGCCAACACGAATTCCATTGAAAGGACAGGGTCTGCAACAAATCGACATGGCAGTCTTCATTGCGCTTCGATTCATATCTGATCAAATAGAGGAATGGGAAGAACCAGACTCGTTCATGAATTCCATGTTAAGTAGTTTAGTACAATCCACGTCAGTAACTATTTGTATTTTTCTTCTGTTCTATTATGTAAGTCTCATACTGGCTGAAATGATTCTTTTATTTTTTTCGAACTATTACTATAATGTAGTGCGCGATTCGATTATTTCTGGTCGCCGTTCTTGTAAACACATTTATTATCTATTTCTTATGAAGAGGATATTGACAAATGGTGGTGTAGCGTAGCCCACAGGGCAGCTCTGCTTGAAAAGTCAAAATGCTGTTGTAAACTTGTGATGGCGATACGCCGGATAAATTGGAATCTCATAACAATTTTAAAATCATCTACATCCAATTCTCAAACTACTGTAAGTACATGCTGAAATCTTTCGCCTGATAGCCAATCGTAATATTTAAAGCAGTGTAAAATTATGATGGCTCCTGGAAGTATATTCCATTCAGTTAAAATCAGAAGTTCTGTAAGCTACTCTATAATCTGGAAAGATTAGCCAGAACCATACCACGTTCAATGACATCAAATACCCACTTACCCGATACAAATTCCCTTTGCATACCGGTAATTTCCTTTTACCAAACATTTATTCATCCATTTTTACGTAGACAGACATTAATACAGACTTCTCAACAAAAGGAAAACTTCAAGTTTCATTTTGGTTCCTTAACAAAGGGTTCATTTGACAGACACTTTACCAAGAATTAAGACTTCCCGCAATTTTACATCTCTCTCTTTGAATGCTATGATATTTCTTTCAAGAAAGCACTGCCATTTTCATCAATAAAATGTTTGAGAGATACGACGTGACAGATGGGTAACACTTTTTGCCTGCCAACTTGCGAACAAGCCCGTGTCAGAACCGTCACCGCGCCGTAAGGTTTTGATAGCCGCCCACTGACGAGTGATAAAATTGTCACTCTCCGTGCATTCTCTATTCCCCATAAATGACAAAGCGACATGCAAATATCAACTTCTCCGCACGACGTGACTGTGCTCGAAGACGATATCAATAATACCACTCTTATAGAAGGAGCAGGAAAAGACCAGCAGTTCTCGACAAAAAATTAAAGAATCATTTGCATGTAAATACAAAAATTAAAGGATGGAAAGAAATCAGTCGTATATTTTTTTCAAGTACTTGGGACAACCTCTGCTCAGCTGGGACAGACATCTCATGTTCGCACTTTTGTATGTCAATGCCAGTAAAATGCAAAGTAATTCATCAAAACTTTTGACAATCATTCGAAAATATTGGAAAAATTTCATTGTTGATGTTTATGAAACATTGTTTAAAACTTTCACTTATTATCCTAACACCCCAAGGGTATCCACTATTCTTTTTTATGATATTTTCTTGAACGTCTCATTAGCTCACAAATAATGACCGTCTTTTACAAATTCATATTGACAATTGACGCTTGGTTTTTTAAAAAAATAGTATCATCCTTCGTGAGCGTACTTCAAATTAAAAATTACCAGTGCGTGCTAGTCTTTAAATCTTTGATATGTTTCGCAAAAAAACGTGTATACAGTGCTGATGCTGTTGTAATGTCTCGATGTTGTCCGTTCGTACTTACTTGAATTTTCGGGTACTGATGTCGCAGCATGCGCGACAATAATCGCACAATAGCGTTAGTGCTCATGCCGCATGTACCTGTTAATAAAAAGAAACATATATCTTGTCTCTAACTCTCATTGACAATGTCAACAAAATTAACTTTGTCAAAGTTAATAGACTGAGTTTCTTTGGAATTTATAAACTTTGTTTTTCTCTTAGTCTCTTTTACAAGAAAACTGTGAACTGCCAGAGCGTTATACGGTTTTCATCGATAGAAACTTACTTTCAACAAGGGGACAGGAGTGTTGCGGAATGGTAGTACAGAGAACAAACGGTACCGGTGCTGGCGATTATGGCAATTCATCATTTAATAGAACAGAAAATTTGAACGTAGCACTTGAAATTACTTACTGCTACGGATGTACAATACCTTTGTTGGCCCGTAACACACTATAAACGTTTTCCGAGTTTGTACGACTTCAGATATGGTACCGGTATCGTAAGGAAATTATGCTGCACTCTGGGCCAAATAAACACTCGGATTCTGTGGCGGTTGATATTTCAAAGATGTGTACCATGCATCAATTTGAACATCGCGAAAATCATCGACACAGGAGTCGTGACTTACATCACTGTGCATATAAACGAGTGGTGTAAGCAAATGCGTAGATTTTGTGACACGCGTTTTGAAAAGCAGTTATTTCTGTATTAAATACTGCAACATCTTTTAACAGTGCAATACTAACCCTAAAACATTTTGTAATCGTATGAAACTTTGCAGTGATCATATCATCTCTTCATGACATGTTGCTTCATGTGGCCCAAAATGTTTTCAGTTTTGAAAGAGTATCATTATTTTCTCACCCATTTCGGTGTAGTTAAGTTCTCCAAGTCTGGTATCGGCACGTCAACAGCCTGGCAGACCACAAAGATACATATGATCATAAAACTTAATAGAAAAAGAATGAAACGATAATTAAATGGACACCCTAGCTGCAAACGGGCGTTGATATACTTCACTGGGGACATGTTGAAAATGTGTGCCCCGACCGGGACTCAAACCCGGGGTCTCCTGCTTACATGGCAGACACACTATCCATTTGAGCCACCGAGGGCACAGTGGATAGTGCGCCTGCAGGGTCTTATCCCTTGCACAATCACCGTGATACCCACATGTCCACACCACTGCATTGGTAGTGCGCCTAATAGATGTTTGCCCATCATACTCCTTACTCCTGGCAGATTAATCTACCAAGTCCCGTGCGAGTTCGGGCATAGTGTGTGCGTTTGCACAAGAAGGTCAGTGGCCAGGAAGCCATATTTTAACCATATATGAAGCTAGTATCTGTTCCCGAAAGAACAGTTAAGCAAGAGATCCCAGGTTCGAGTCCTGGTTGGGGCACACATTTTCAAAATGTCCCCAATGAAGTATATCAACGCCTGTTTGCAGCTAGGGTGTCCATTTAATTAACATTTCATTCTAGCGAAGCTGCATGGTCATCAACGGTAACTGATACTACCTCCATAATAGAAAAAGGTTTTTTGTTCTGAGCAATAATAATTTATTTTTAAAAACACATTTATTTCATTACATTGGGGAGACTAAATTCAAACTGCTGAGTTGTCAAAAATTCCGAGCGTTATACGGCAGATAATAGGACCTACATTTTTTTAATTTTTATGTTACACGTCTAGTTCTATAGGACCAAACTGATCTCTGCCGTCATGGAACTTGTCAGTACATGAAATTACAACATAAAAGTAATAACAGATAAAATATAATGTTTATGAATCTAAAAGAGACAACCATATGTTTATGTAAACACAATCAACAATATAATACAGGAATCAGCTTAATTATTCAAGGAACTTCATGATAGAGTAGGAGGAGTGACCCATGAGGAAACTCTTCAGTTTCAATTTGAAAGTGCGGGGATTACTGCTAAGATTTTTGAATTCTTGTTGTAGCTTATTGAAAATGGATGCAGCTGTGTACTGCATACCTCTCTGTACAAGAGTCAAGGAAGTGCGATCCAAATTCAAATTAGATTCCTGTCTAGTATTAACCAAGTGAAAGCTGCTAATTCTCGGGAATAATGTGATATTGTCAACATAAAGAATATACTTGTTGAGCAGCCAATGGCAGAATACCCGGGGTAATCAACAGGGGTTGATAAGAGGTTCGCGAACTTACCAGTTATTGCTGAAACCACCCCTTTCTGAACCAAAACCATGCTTTGAGAATGGGAACAATTACCCCAAAATATAATGCCATACGTCATAATCGAATGAAAATAAGCAAAGTGTGTTGAACTATCACTTACTTCAGATACAGTTTGAATAGTAATAATGGCAGCATTAAGTCTTCGAACAAGATCCTGAACGTGGGCTTTCCATGACAGTTTACTATCTATCTGAACGCCTAGAAATTTGAACTCTTCAGTTTCACCAATTATATACCCATTCTGGGAAATTAAAATGTAGGGTTTTATTGAATTGTGAGTTAGAAAACGTAAAAACTGAGTCTTACTGTGATTTAGCGTTCATTTATTTTCTACAAGCTATGAACTTATGTCATGAACTGCACTATTTGAAACAGTGCCAATGTGCAAACAACAACCTTTACTACCAAACTAGTGTCATCAGCAAACAGAAATATTTTAGAAGCACCTGTAATATTTTTCAACATTGTCGTTTCTTGTGCAGAATTTCATTTCATATTGATCACAGATTCATGAGCTCATTTGTCACCAAGCTTTGTATAGAGATAATGAGAGTTATAATCATTCTTTAGCTTTACCTCTAGAAAAACTGTGTGAAACAGAATGATGAAAAACTTGCACAACACAAACACAGGCCTGTAGCATCCATGCAGAATCAGTTGACACTCAGCACAATGGGTGATGGGAGTAATCGTAAAAGCATTCATATTTACAGTCGCTCCCATCAGTCACTGCACCAAGTATCAAATTCGTTTGCACATTTAATATGTTTCTTGGTTGCAGTGTACCCTCCTCTGCATATCAAACATTTCTAGACCAAGCAGCCACTGTAGTAGATGATATCAAAATGTTTTACATTTTTTTCTGATTTATTGTCATACTGTTAGTGAGCTGAGTGGAACTGCACAGTAAACCAAGGGGCTGACAATTCATATAGCAGATCAATAGGAAGATTCTATTAATCATCAGAAAATGCTTACTTGAACTCCATCATCATCCATTTGACACCCTCTGACTTCTATTGTTTTTACAGTCTTCAGATATAGGCATCTGTATTTTTCCAGCCTGTTTTCTAATTCCATTGATTTTTTGTTTATTACATTATTGCCTTACTCTTTTGTTTTCTCTTGGAATCCCACAAAAACATCTAGGTTCATATATCATCCATTTGTCAACTTAAATGTCTCGCACACAGCCATTTCATTTTTATTACAGTCATTGAAACTGAACAAAACTCCTTGGCCCAATGGAACCTTTGTTAGATTCTATACCGAATTTGCGACCATGTTAGCCTCTTCTAACTACAGTCTATTGTATGTCTCTCAAACAAAAAACCATGCTCAGTAGTTGGAAGGAGGCACAGGTCACACCTGTATACAAGAAGGGTAGCAGAAACAATCCACAAAACTACCGTTCAGTATCTTTGGCATCAATTTGTTGTAGAATGTTAGAACAGATCCTGAGTCAAACAAAATCAGCTACCTTGAACTGGCCTCCTCCATCTCAATAAGCATTGATCAAGTGAAAACCAACTTGTACTCTTCATGTGACGAACTGAAAGCCATAGATCAAGGCAGGCAGCTAGGTGCATTATTTCTCGATTTCTGGAAAGCATTTGACTTGGTACCCCAGCTACACTTATTATTATTATTATTATTATTATTATTATTATCAAAAGCATGATCATATGGCATGATGAGTGAAACTTGTAACTGGATTACGTGAAACTTGTAACTGGATTACTTCAAACTGTATTCCTTCACAAAAAACACACACACTTTCTCCACAAAGTAAACAAAGAAATATTATTCTTGTGTTGCACAAAAATTGTATCTCTGTCCATTATCCGCTGAAGATCCTACACTCTCTTTCGATTTTTCTCGTGTTATAGACCTTGCCTCCTAAAACATTGATGTGTTGAAGCCAACTTAGGATTCAATTAGAGCTTTACCTTTCTTTTTGTAGATAATTTTTACCAGGATACTATTACTTTGCACAACATGAAACAAATATGTCCACTTTAAATATCTATACTGATATAATCATTGGTCATTGTAATGTGTTCTCGACAGCTGCACTGCAGCTGGTAGACATACAGAAGAACACAAACCATTATTGATTTCTAAACATTCAATACCATATTCTGCACTATAAATATCCAACAAAGTTAGGGCAAGGCTACCTTTTGTAGTCCTGTCACTGCATAGGCCATAACAAAACTAATATTCCAACATTGCACTGTGACTGACAATGTAAATGGAGCTTGATTTTCAACCCAAACCCATCAACTGTGTAGGTGCTATTGGATCTTATATCTAAATCAGAAATGACCAAGAACTTGGCTTGCATTTGGGGTTTGTGCATACATACGAATCTCTCTTGCCACATGCACGTTTGTCCCACTACCATGCCACAGTGGGCTGGAGGGGGAGGGGAGGACTGCAAAAATGCCGCACATGGCGTTGTTTCATATATCTCATCAACATAGATCACGAAAAAATTAAACATAATAAAATTATTATCTGGTACAGATTGTAGGCACATGGATCAATGCAGTCAGTTCCACAGATTTTTGTCACTCATGTTGCCACATGATCATGACTTATTTAGTTTCATAATTGAAGAAAGCCTTTCACACACATATCTTAACCGAAACATTGATAACACTTTTGCAATCTCCTTATGGAAACTCTCCCCAAAGAAAACGTCGTAGAATTTATGGACAGTTTTAACATAAAAGAATTTGTCTTTTAAATGGGAATTACATTGCAGATTGACCAACTCCTTCTGCAGATGCCCAGGGGAGCTTTCAAATTAAACCCCTCAAATGTTTAGAAGGCTATTTGTATACTTCTTCCAACACCACAATGGAATGTTCAAAATTCATATTTTTTTTATGCCAGTGTGCTTAGGGACATGGACATTATTCCTTGTTAGATGTTGTTCATTCCAATATGCAGTTTTCTTTTTAAAGGCATCCACTTTCGTTGTGAAACCAGAAACAAGTTGTTTCTCACCTTGCAATGTCTTTCAGAGGGCAGTGTGTAATCAACTGTATTTCAAATGCATGGACTGCAGTCCACAACAGTCTTCTTGCTTTCCTTCTTCCTTCAAAAAACTTCAACAATAGCGAGTCTTAAATCAAAAACATATGCGATGCTTTTGCTCTGACTTAACCAACATATTTTTCAATGATACATAATGTCTCCATATTCTTCATTAACTTGTTATAGATTTTAACTCTTTCTTTGTCAAATAAACATTTAAATTCTTTCTACATTTTATTGCAATGTCACTTCACAGCAAATCTGTGTTACTCATCAAAATGAGACTACATAATAGGTACTGAGATTTCTCATCCTTCTCCTCTGTGATTCCCATTCATTTTTAAAGGATTGTGATGGTAGATTGCTAGACTGCCACTTTTTGCACAGACAGATACTGGATCTGTAAATTTCCTTTACACCATGACCAAACAGCAAAGAATAAACAGTGCTTACAACATGATTCTGCCAAACTGAAGAAAGATGTGCTGACCAAAATAAGCCACACCAAAAGCTAGAAGAAAGTATCACATCACACTGCTAAATGAAATGTCACGCTGCTGAGAAGGACTGAGCAAAGTCGTGGCATACCAAGTAGTGCCAAGATAGGCCAAGTCTCTGACTGCGCATGGGCAGCACATTGTGCACACGTGAAGTTTGACACACCATAGTCAACCCTGGTGTAAATGTTGCTGTCCTTCTTCTTCTTCTTCTTCTTCTTCTTCTTCTTGAGAAACACATGAGATATCTTGGTAGTTTTGTTCTGTATATCATGTCTCTGCAGGTTGCATGAAATATTTTCGCAGACTGAACAAAATGTTTTTGCAGACCGAATGAAATGTTTTTGCTGGCATCATGTGGACTGTGAGATGCTGAAAACTAGTTTACACAACAAAATTCTACCTAAAATGCTGTGATTAATGGCACTTCCTTGAAAGAATGGAATCATACCTTAACAACAGAAAATGTGAGCCATATTAAGTGATACTGTTGGAGTAATATTAATTCTAAGTGGGGAAACATTAAATATGGTGTTCTGCAAGATGTTGTATTTATGGTTTTTTAGTCAGGGTTTTGTTTTATTTTTATGAAGCAATTTGTCAATGTGACCCATTACCTCCTGATGTGAGGGATGACATCATGCAAGAGGGACTATCAAATGTCCAAAATTGAAACTTTGTGTGTTTATTAGCATCCTTTTAATTAACTCAGAACAAGATTTAAGTTAGAGACTGAATTATTAATAGAGAAAGTTAAGACAAGAAAATTCACAGAATTCCTGAAACTATGAGCTACTTCTATTTTTAACTAACACAGCTTAAAAAATTAGGTTTCATTTCTTCACATCAGTCCACATTTACATCCACATTCTACAAACCACTGTGAAGTGCACTGTATTACGATTTTCTCCTGCTCCATTTGTGTATGGATTGTAGAAAGAATATGTATTTAAATGCTTATCTGGATGCTGTAATTAGTCAAATCATATCTTTTTGGTCTCTATTGGAGCCGCAATGAAGAGGCTGCAGTATATTCACAGACTGACTTAATACTGGTCCTTAAAACTGTGAAAAATTGATGTCTATCATCAGGTATCAGTTGGTTCAGGTTTTTCAGCATTCCCGTATTGCTTCGTGACCAGTCCTTTTCATAACCCCACAAATTGTTACATGCAGATACTTATAAGCGGTCAGGCTACATTGATGTGACCACTGCCTTTGTTAAATATGTACTTGCAATAACCAATCATACACGACAGGTGATGTGGCACTAGCAGTGGTTGTAGACAAAGCACGGGGACACCTGTTGTCGTAATGGAGAAACAGAGTAACTTATCTGATATCCAAAACGGTATGATCATTGGCTTTTGGGCCAAGGATGAAAGCATTTCTGAAATGGCTAAGGTTGTAAACTGTTCACTTGGTTAAAGTATACCATGCATGGCAAAACGGCACTATCCAAATCCAGCACCAAGGCAACTGTGGTGAACCACAGATCATAGTTGACAGGAGCCCATGACAGCTGCAGAGATGTGTACAGGTAAATAGGCTTGCAACCATTGGGCACTGACTACTCACAGGAACCAAGGGGCCACCAACAGTGTCTCCTCAACAACCGTTCAGCGAACATTGCTGTGTATGTGCCTCCGCACAGGCACGTTTCATGCAACCATGCTGACTGCTATTCATCAGCGATGAATGCTCCGATTTGTATGCCAGTACCATAACTGCACATCCAATGAGTGGCAACAAGTGGCCATTGCAGATGAATCACATTTTATGCTCCAATTCTCTGTCAGACAGATGGCCATTGGCACGAAGGGTGTGAAATGTCTGAAAGCCAACACCTAAGGTAGAGGAGGAAACATTATGGTCTGGGGAACATTTTTGTGGCATCCCCAGCATGATCTCATCATTCTGAGAGGCACAGTTGATCAGCAGAAGTATGTCTCTATCCTTGGGAACCATGTCCACCCCTAAATGAAGTTTGTTTTTCCTGAGCACAATGTCATCTATCAGCAGGACAATGCAACACGTCACACAGCTCGCAAAGCCTGTGGATGTTTCAAAGAACACCAGTTTGAGTTTACCGCACGCCCCTGGCCACTAAATTCCATGGATTTAAACCCAATTGAGAGTCTGTAGGACAACATCACATCATGGATCCTCAACCGAGAAATCTAGCCCAGCTGGGCACAGTACTGGAGTTGGCATATCCCTATCACTGTCGTCCAGAACTTAATTGATTCTCTTCCTGCATGTCTCACAGCAGTCCACACTGCAAAAGGTGATTAGTCAGGTTTTTGACAGGTAGCCACATTAATGTGACTGGACAGTTTATAAGCTGTTTCCAATAATGACTCATTAATATCGTGGTCATAGTATATTACATTTTTGCCATTAGTGAAGTAAAAATTTTTACATTTATGTATATTTTAAGTAATTTGTCAGTCTTTGCACTACTTTTAAATCTTTTTGAATCTGACTAAACACAATATTACAGTGCCTATGTTATCCAGAATTGCAATGTAATGTTCCTTTGAATATGTATGCGTGACTACAGCTATTATGAAATATGTGAAATGTGCTCATGATAAGTGGAAAATCCAGGTTCAAGTCCTGCTCTGGCACAAATATTTATCGTCATCATTACCTTATATAGCTGATGGCTGTCTTTAGTCGCAGCTGCAAATGCATTTCATCTGACTAAATGTATGTGTGCATTTTTTTCGTGTAGTACTTCACTATGGATAATTGCGTGATGTGACCTGTTTCTCATATGCTATATTTCTGTCCAGCTACATACAAACTCCATTAGCCATTGTATGGTGGCATAGCAGAGGGTACCTTGTCTCACTACTTGTCATTTCCTTTCCTGTTCCATTCACAAATAGAGAAGTGGGAAATGACTGTATATATGCCTCCGTATGAAACCTAATTTCTCTTTTCATATCTTCGTGGTCTGTAAGCAAAATATACATTGATGGCCGTAGGACTGTTCTGCAGTCAGCTTCAAATGCTGGTTCTCTAAATTCTCAATAGTGTTCCACAAAAAGGATGTCCAGACACTCCCATTTGAGTTCATAAAACACTGTAACACTCATGTGGTGATCGACTCTCCCAGCAGCAAATCTAGTACATGCTTCTGTATTGCTTCAATGTCTTCCTTTAATCTGACCTTATAAGGACACTAAACCTCCCCCCATGAACCATGGACCTTGCCGTTGGTGGGGAGGCTTGCGTGCCTTGGCGATACAGATAGTCATACCGTAGGTGCAACCACAACGGAGGGGTATCTGTTGAGAGGCCAGACAAAATTGTGATTCCTGAAGAGGGGCAGCAGCCTTTTCAGTAGTTGCAAGGGCAACAGTCTGGATGATGACTGATCTGGCCGTGCAACAATAACCAAAACGGCCTTGCTGTGCTGGTGCTGCAAACGGCTGAAAGCAAGGGGGAAACTACGGCCGTAATTTTTCCCGAGGGCAGGCAGCTTTACTGTATGATTAAATGATGATGGCATCCTCTTGGGTAAAATATTCCGGAGGTAAAATAGTCCCCCATTCAGATCTCCCGGCGGGGACCACTCAAGAGGATATCGTTATCAGGAGAAAGAAAACTGGCGTTCTTCGGATCGCAGTGTGGAATGTCAGATCACTTAATCGGGCAGGTAGGTTAGAAAATTTAAAAAGGGAAATGGATAGATTAAAGTTAGATATAGTGGGAATTAGTGAAGTTCGGTGGCAGGAGGAACTAGACTTATGGTCAGGTGACTATAGGGTTATAAACACAAAATCAAATAGGAGTAATGCAGGAGTAGGTTTAATAATGAATAGGAAAATAGGAATGCGGGTAAGCTACTACAAACAGCATAGTGAACGCATCATTGTGACCAAGATACATATGAAGCCAACACCTACTACAGTAGTACAAGTTTATATGCCAACTAGCTCTGCAGATGATGAAGAAATTGAAGAAATGTATGATAAAATAAAATAAATTATTCAGATAGTGAAGGGTGATGAAAATTTAATAGTCATGGGTGACTGGAATTCGGTAGTAGGAAAAGGGAGAGAAGGAAACGTAGTAGGTGAATATGGATTCGAGTTAAGAAATGAAAGAGAACGCCGCCTGGTAGAATTTTGAACAGAGCACAACTTCATCATAGCTAACACTTAGTTTAAGAATCATAAAAGAAGGTTGTATACATGGAAGAACCCTTGAGATACTAAACGGTATCAGATAGATTATATAATGGTAAGACAAAGATTTAGGAACCAGGTTATAAATTGTAAGACATTTCCAGGGGAAGATGTGGACTCGGACCACAATCTATTGATTACGACCTGTAGATTAAAACTAAAGAAACTGCAAAAAGGTGGGAATTTAAGGAGAAGGGACCTGGATAAACTGGAAGAACCAGAGGTTGTACAGAGTATCCAGGAGAGCATAAGGGAACAATTGACAGGAATGGGGGGACGAAATACAGTAGAAGAAGAATGGGTAGCTTTGAGGGATGAAGTAGTGAAGGCAGCAGAGGATCAAGCAGGTAAAAAGACGAGGGCTAGTAGAAATCCTTGAGTAACAGAAGAAATATTGAATTTAATTGATGAAAGGATAAAACATAAAAATGCAGTAAATGAAGCAGGCAAAAAGGAATACAAACGTCTCAAAAATGAAATCGACAGGAAGTGCAAAATGGCTAAGCAGGGATGGCTAGAGGACAAATGTAAGGATGTAGAGGCTTCTCACTAGGGGTAAGATACTGCCTACAGGAAAATTAAAGAGACCTTTGGAGATAAGAGAACCACTTGTATGAGCATCAAGAGCTCAAATGGAAACCCAGTTCTAAGCAAAGAAGGGAAAGCAGAAAGGTGGAAGGAGTATATAGAGGGTCTATACAAGGGCGATGTACTTGAGGACAATATTATGGAAATGGAAGAGGATGCAGATAAAGATGAAATGGGAGATATGATACTGCGTGTAGAGTTTGACAGAGCACTGAAAGACCTGAGTCGAAACAAGGCGCCCAGAGTAGACAACATTCCATTGGAACTACTGACGACCTTGGGAGAGCCAGTCCTGACAAAACTCTACCATCTGGTGAGCAAGACGTATGAAACAGGCGAAATACTCTCAGACTTCAAGAAGAATATAATGATTCCAATCACAAAGACAGCAGGTGTTGACAGATGTGAAAATTACCGAACAATCAGTTTAATAAGCCACAGGTGCAAAATACTAACACGAATTCTTCACAGACAAATGGAAAAACTAGTAGAAGCTGACCTCGGTGAAGATCAGTTTGGATTCCGTAGAAATACTGGAACGCGTGAGGCAATACTGACCTTACGACTTTTCTTAGAAGAAAGAATAAGGAAAGGCAAACCTACGTTTCTAGCATTTGTAGACTTAGAGAAAGCTTTTGACAATGTTGACTGGAATACTCTCTTTCAAATTCTAAAGGTGGCAGGGGTAAATACAGGGAGCAAAAGGCTATTTACAATTTGTACAGAAACCAGATGGCAGTTATAAGAGTCGAGGGACATGAAAGGGAAGCAGTGGTTGGGAAGGGAGTGAGACAGGGTTGTAGCCTCTCCCCGATGTTATTCAATCTGTATATTGAGCAAGCAGTGATGGAAACAAAAGAAAATTTCAGAGTAGGTATTAAAATCCATGGAGAAGAAATCAAAACTTTGAGGTTCGCCAGTGATATTGTAATTCTGTCAGAGACAGCAAAGGACTTGGAAGAGCAGTTGAATGGAATGGACAGTGTCTAGAAAGGAGGATATAAGATGAACATCAACAAAAGCAAAATGAGGATAATGGAATGTAGTCGGATTAAGTCGGGTGATGCTGAGGGAATTAGATTAGGAAATGAGACCCTTAAAGTAGTAAAAGAGTTTTGCTATTTGGGGAGCAAAATAACTGATGATGGTCGAAGTAGAGAGGATATAAAATGTAGACTGGCAATGTCAAGGAAAGCGTTTCTGAAGAAGAGAAATTTGTTAACATCGAGTAAAGATTTAAGTGTCAGGAAGTCATTTCTGAAAGTATTTGTACGGAGTGTAGCCATGTATGGAAGTTAAACATGGACGATAAATAGTTTGGACAAGAAGAGAATAGAAGCTGTCAAAATGTGGTGCTACAGAAGAATGCTGAAGATTAGATGGGTAAATCACATGACTGATGAGGAGGTATTGAATAGAATTGGGGAGAAGAGGAGCTTGTGGCACAACTTGACTAGAAGAAGGGATCGGTTGATAGGACATGTTCTGAGGCATCAAGGGATCACCAATTTAGTATTGGAGGGCAGCGTGGAGGGTAAAAATTGTAGAGGGAGACCAAGAGATGAATACACTAAGCAGATTCAGAAGGATGTGGGTTGCAGTAGGTACTGGGAGATGAAGAAGCTTGCACAGGATAGGGTAGCATGGATAGCTGCATCAAACCAGTCTCAGGACTGAAGACCACAACAACAACAAAGGACACTAAACACTCAAGCACAACTCAAGAATGGGTCGCACAATTGTCCCATTTGTGGTCTCCTATAGAAATGAACCACACTTGTCTAAAGTTATCTCAGTAAAATGAAGTCTACTATTCAGCTTCACTAACCAAGTATTGTGATGCTCGTTCCATTTCTTATCACATTAGACCTAGATGTTTAATCACAATGCCTGTGTCAAGCAGCTAATTACTAATGCTGTATTCACACATTAGGGGATTGTTTTCCCTACTGACCTCCATTACCTTACATTTTTCCGCATTTAGAGCAGGCTACCATTCATCATACAAACTAGAAATTTTGTCTAAGTCATCTTGTATCCTCCTACAATCACTTAATGACAACTGTTTCCAGTACACCACAGCATCATTAGCAAACAGCCTTGTATTGTTGATCACACTGCCCAGAAGATCATTGTTGTACAGGGTGTCCATAATTTTGAAGTTCCAGTTTCAAAACACGATAAAAAGGAACCACTGCTAAGAATTATGTCGGATTTGAACAGCATATTAATGACACATGGGGAAACATCATGGAACAAAAAAAATAACCAAAATTTTACTAATAGATGGAGCTGTAAGCATCTTGACATAAGGGGTCAGCTACAGATAACAGACAAATCACATTACGGCAGCTATGGTTTGGTTGTTCAATGTGCGTGACTGCACAAGTTCGGCGGTCGACAGTCATGGCACTGTTAGTTAGGTAAACATATCCACCATGGCAAGGCTGTAACACATCTGATGGGAAAAATCTGTTTTTAACTATCCTGAGGACAACTACTGCACAAAAAAAATGACTTCGATTTTTAATTTCCTGGGGCCAAAATCCCATGACATTGGTGACTAATTGTCCTGAGACTGGTGCAAGAGATGTTTAGTACGCTGTCCAGTGTTTTCTATCACAATTTGAAATCGAGAAAGAGCACATTACACATCAGACTGGAGTGTATCAAGATCACAGTCAGAATGTGATGTGCAATGTATGCCTTCAATTCAGCTATGATTGTAACTGGAGCACTGAAAACAACATCTTTCAGATAACCCCATAGCTGGAAGTCACGTGAATTAAAATCAGATGATCTGCATGGGCAGACTGTAGGGAAATGACAGCTGATAATTCTAGCGTTTCCTAAATGCTCTGCAGCAGCCGCTTCACTGGCTGTGCAATGTACAGAACAACATCTTGCATAAAAATTATCCCACCCACACTGCCATGTTGTTGAAGGGTTGGAATGACATTGGTGTGCAAAAGACTCTCAAAGCATTTACCAGTGACAGAAAAGGTAATAGGAACCACAGGATTCATCTCCTTGAAAAAATATGGCCTATTTTAAAAAATGCCGTCAACTTGTACCGCATAGTTGCATTTGTACAATGAAATAGTGCCAATTGATGTGTGTGTGGATTTTCTGTTGCCCATATTCTGCATACTGATGTGTCCTTGGAGATGGACATGGGCTTCATCTGTCCTTATAATGTTCCGTAGGCATTCATTGTCCACTTCTGTGTGAGCAAGAAATTCCAGCTCAAATGTTTGTTTTCCTGGCAGGTCAGCAGAAGGTAACTCCTGAAGATAGCTGAATTTTGTATGGATAGCAATGTGGGATGTTTCATAGGATTTTATGTATCATGCTCTCAGGCATGTCCAACATCCAGGCAATGCCCCATGCACTGCATGTTTGCACAACACGCTTAACCCCTCCTGCAGTGAAAACTTCAAATCAACTGCTTTCCTCCCTCTGCCACTCTGCACTTCAAAAGTTCCTCTCAAAAAGCAGTTTTGTCAAAATCCTTCATGGAGACTGTCATGTTGAGCATCTTGGATGCAAATTGAGGAACAGCTGTGTGCTACACTTCTATTGGTGTGCATATTCTGACACTTACAGTGCCATCTATTAGTCAAATCTTAAATACTTTTCTTTTCTTTTTTCCTTTCCTCCCGGCATCAATCATATACTGTTCAAATTTGATGTCATTCGGGGCAGTGGTTATCTTTCAACATCATTTTGAAACTGGAACTATAATTAGACACACCCTGTATATACAGAATAAGGGCAGTCCTGTCACACTTCCCTGGGGCACTCCTGACTATGCTGGGTTGTCTTTGATGTGTACCCGACATGGAGGACAACATACTGAGTTCTAATATTTAAGAAGTCATTGAGCCACTCACATATCTGGGAAGCTCGTTGGCATGCTTCTACCAATGTTAACTCTCTGCAGTCAGGCACTGTGTCAAACGCTTTCTGGAAATCTAGGAATATGGAATCTGCCATCTAGGAATATGGAATCTGCCTGTCACCCCTTATCCATGGTTCACATCATATCGTGTGAGGAAAGGGCACACCGAGTTTTGTATGAGCAGTGCTTTCTAAATCCATGCTGACTTGGTGGACAGAAGCTTTTCCATCTCACAGAAATTCACTATATTCAAACTGAGAATATGTTCAACAATTTTGCAACAAACCTATGTTAAAGACACCTGTAATTTCGCAGGCCTGTTCTTTTAGCCTTATTCTATACAGGAGTCAGCTGCAGATTTTTCCGTCACTTGGGACTTTCTGCTGGGTGAAAGATTCACCATAAATGCAAGCTAAGTAAGGCACCAATGCTGTAGAATACTTTCTGTAAAACTGAATTGGGATTCCAACTCCTTCAGCTGCTTCTCTACAAAAGAAATGCCTATTGCTATGTCCTCCATCCAAGAATCTGTGCAGCTGTCAAATGATGCTGTGTCTGTACAATCCTCCTGCATCACTGATTTTAAAACGCAAAATTTAGAACTTCAGCTTTCCTCTTACTATATTCTATTGTCATGCCAGAATGGTCGACAAGTGACTAGGTAGAAGCCTGTATTTATGTTGTATCATTAATTATTCTTGTTGTATCATTAATTATTCTTGTTGTATCATTAATTACTTCATCCAGTTGCTTGAATTTTTAGTAAACAGATGCCATATATCATTCCACCTTCTGTTTGATTGAAGCATAGCCATAAAATGACAATATAATGTAAACGGATAAGTAAAAAACCTACTCACCAGGAGGTGGCAGGAGAAAACACACACACACACACACACACACACACACACACACACACACACACACACAAGATTTAACTTTTGGTGTTATAGCGGACGCGTATACCGGCCGTACTAAGTATACGCGTCCGACTGCTAGTGGGGGCCAAGTACAATCACAAACAAACTTTACATATTCACGAACTCCTTTTCCTTTTACCCAAATGAATACAGCCTCATTAACAGATAATTTCCTCCTATTACGAGTAAACAAAGACAAAGCAGATGGCGACATATAAGCAGATTTACCAAAGTCTTTATTAGCAAGTTCGGCCATATGGTAGGTGGGAAATGAAATAATGTCTCTGTCAACGAAACTTTCGAGTCCACCAAAATTGGGTACTCCAGAACCTCCACGAACAATGGCATTATTTCATTTCGCACCTACCATTTGGGTAAAAGGAAAAGGAGTTTGTGACTATGAAAAGTTTGTTGGTGATTGTACTGTATATTTTCATAAATAAATTGTTTATTTGCAAACTGATCTGTAGCGTAGCTGAGAACCGGACTAGGGTACATCTAGAACCGGGGGCTCAAGGATGCAACAGCATGTTACGCCTACAAAGGCGGCCAACGCAACCCGCCGAACATGTTACGCAATCTTGGCAGCATGCCAGTGGCGGACTTAGCGCACAGAGGCAGTGGTTCCTTTTTCTGGTGGAAGAGTTGAAGGAGAAGGAAGACAGGTGAAGGAAAAGGACCGGAGAGGTTTAGGAAAAGGGGTACAGTTCAGAAAGTCACCCAGAACCCCGGTTCAGGGGAGACTGACCAGACGAGATGAGAAGGAAAATCTGATTGTTGGGGAGTGCATTGGACGAGATCTGAAAACCTGAGAGCTTAACAGTGAAAGACAGGGTAGTACACCAAGATAAGGATTACTAGTCAAACATTGTGCATGAGTTAATGAGAGTGAAAAGCTAAGTGCATTTATGTAAGAAAGGTGGGAGGGGGTATGGCGAGAAACAGACAGGTCAGGAAATGACAGATGTAGAAAACTACAGTACAGTGAAGAAGGAGTAGTTATTTTGAATAAATGCTGATACAGAAGGAATTAATGTAAATTAAAGCCAGTTGGGTGGTGAGAACTAAGGACATGTTGTTGTGCTAGTTCCCATCTGTGGAGTTCTGAGAAACTGGTGTCCGGGGGAAGAATCCAGATGGTGTCTGCGGTGAAAGAGGCACCTAGGTCATGACTGTCACGCTGTAGAGCATGCTCTGCAACATGGCCTTATATATTGCCAGTATACACCCTTTGCCTATGTCCATTCATCTTGACTGATAACTGGGTGATATGTTATGTAAACACTGTTCGGCCTTTTATGTTGGCATGACTACCACATGAGACAGTTAGCAATTATGAAAGCAGAATCTTATGTTCTCGATTGCTGACTGAACGACACATTAAAGTCTTTTCATATAAATAAGTATTAGTTTAACTTTAATCAGAAAGCCTTTACCATAAATTTCAACAGTACTTCAGGGTTTTTAAAGTTTATTATTGGTTTACAGGTTTTTGAATTTGCAGCTGAACTGCCATTTTCACTTTTCACAATATTTCAGCTGGTTGTTATGAAGTGTCTGACGCAGATTTCATTGGCCACTGTTTGGGATCCTACCCAACTGTGAACAGTAGATACTGGTGCCATCCAATAAGCTCAATACTAAAATGAAGAGATTATTCAATCAAGCCAAGCTGTGACACAGCCGCCATGATAGTTCGGGGTACCCTATCGAATCATTCTACTGAACACGGGACATGAAATTACTGTTTAATGATACTGTGGGATGTTGTCTAGGTTTACTTTGTAGTTGAATAAAAGAATCGCTCGAAAGTTGCAGCCACACACAGTACTAACTAACCAGAAAGCCCCTCACCAACATGGGAGATATGGCAAACATCACAGTTTTCTTGCAAAAACACGTTTGAGTATGCTCCAGTTTAGTGTTGAGTTCACTGCTGCTGCCCTAGTAATTGTTTCCTGGCACCATTACACAATAAAACAGTCAACATAAATTCAAAAGCAATAGAAGGCTGCACCAAAATTTAAAATAGTTTAAGACTGCAAAATGCTGCAAGATGATACTCTTAATTAAAATAAAATAAAAAAATAAAATAAAAAAACTCTCAATAGGCACTTCTTTAAGACCAAGGAAGAGCACTGAGATGTTTTTTTGGCGCAATTTTAGCAAACCAAGTGCCAAGACCATGCTGTAACTTAAATAAGCTTCTGTCCCCATTGATTAAATTATCTGTCACTTTACTCTTGATTGCTTCCTTTAATACACTGTCCAAGTTTTGTCACCTGGACCACAGTTGTAATATCTTTGCATTCCTTTTCATGTTCACAGCATCATCCTTTTCACATTCATAGACAATGTAGCGTTCACTTTCAGGTGATTTAGTTTGCTGCTTGCGTCGAGTGTAAAGCCTTTGTTTTTTACGTCTTGTTCAACAGTTCTCATAGTCTGTCTAACTTATGACACACCACATTCACATATTAAGTGGTACACATAGTTTTTGGGACCCTACATAATCTTCTACACAACATAATACAGAATAGTTCAATACACTTTGTGCAAATGGTACCTCACAGCTCATACCTGAAAAAAGTCACATTTCAAAAGCATCAGGAGATATATGTACAATGAAAACCAATTTTCCAAATTTTCTCTCGATCTTCCTGAAAATGGTACCTGCATATAGAAGGAATACGATTTTGGCTGTTGCTTCATTGCCGTAGGTTCCCTCTGCAGGCACTCATTTTCTTTATTACCTCATGCTTCATCTGTTGCTCTGAGTACACATTCTTTTTGAAAAATTTGGTGTCAGACTTCTTCACTGAGACTTACTTTGTCTCGCAGCTCTGTGACCAGTGTTCTAAGCGCTGAATTACTCTTTGATGTGTGATGCATGCAATTAACAGGTCAGTATCAATGAGCTTTGTATAGATTCAGTGTCGCTGAGTTCCATCCCCTTTCCTCTTAACCAAAACATTGAGAAGAGGTAGCTGTTCCTCTTTTTCTATTTGTATTGTGAATTTTATATATGGATGGATGGAGATGAGGTACGGTAGGCATTCAAAAGTTTGTCCGTTACATATAGGCAGAGTACAAACATCTTATTACCACACTGAAGAAACAGTTGCCTGATGGCTTGAAACACAACATTTGACAAAAACAACTACAGAAATTGTTGAAATATCATGTAAAGTAGAAATGACAACACGGCTGCAAACTCAAAATGTTGTAAACCTTCAGTTTTCTCAAGGAAGCTAGAAGGTTCACATTATTATTATTATTTTACTTGTTTGTTATGTTTTGTGTGGTGAATTACGTGTATGTGTAATGGTAGTGAAAGGTGCACACATATAAATGTTGTCCTACAGTACAGTGCTCTCTGTTATGTATGCATAGTGTCACCCGAATAATGTGATACACTACCCTTCCCCCGTAGTAGAACAACCAATCTTGTTGCTCAACTCCCTACATTAAGATTGACAGAAATAGCATGCAGGCAGGTAAAACTAATTAATTAGGCATTACAATTCCAAAAGACAGAGAGATAAGAGGAAGAACCGAGGGAGGTGGAAATAATGTTAGGTGGGAGACATCTTACGTAGTTCTACTAAGTAAGACATAAAGTTTTCACATGAGTCTTAGAAATTATTGGTGCCCAACAACTTCCATCTTATTGATGGACTGCTTACCAGAATCAATATATTTTTATAAGTCTCAAAATTTGTATATTTTAGTTGCTAAAATATTATTACTTAGAGCAACAGTCAATTTCTTCCTTTCGTTGTTAAAATGGAAGTACTGATGTTCTACAGTATTGAACTCCATACAATTTTTTTTTAATTTTCACTAATAAAAACATTGTTTAACTTTGTGATTTGACATTGTTTGTCTATTTTCAGTGTGTGCTTTTACCCTTGATTGCCACTCCACAAGATGTCTGTTGAATAATGTGAAATCTAAGAATACTGCCGGTAATTCGTGTGTGAAATATTTATTCTATATTGAATTTTTCTGATATATTCTGCTTCAATTGATTCATTTGTTCATTCATGGTGTCCCATATATCCTTTTATGATGAAGTAAAATAAGGGATATTGTTGAAGTCAAGGTAGACTAATGCATTAACAGATGAAGCTACTACTGTAAACTGTATAAATATTTAACTTTCATAAACTGCCACTTGGGGCTTACCCAAATTCCATTTAACATAGCAACAAGAATTATGTTACTTTGAAACATTCGCTACTACCTTAGTTACATTGGGCAGTTCCCGTTTCTGTCCTACTTTTGACTTAAAATCTATTTGACATTACTGATATTTATACCAGAACAAGTTACCTACATTATAACAAAACAGGCTTGTTCATAACGGAAACTGCTGTTTGTCATGCAACTTACAGATATCTTCAATGCTTGAATTTATAGAATCGAAGAACATTTAAGAGAAGTACCTAATGAGCTTTAATTTATTTATTTTTTTTTTAATTTGGGGACATTGCCAATGTCCATCTTTAAGGAGAAACAGAATGCTTAATATCAAAACTGTCAGAAACGTAACTGTCTTTGCAGTGAATGATGGGAAGTGAACATGATGATGAAGCACGAACCAGATGATTTGACAAGATGGCAGAACCAATGAGAAAATAGCATCTGATGAATGTTGTCAGTTTGTTGAGTGCACGAAATTACATGGTAGCATAATAGAATATATTGTGCAGAATGCTGTCACATAAAACAGAATATTCCATAAAATTTAAACTGTACTCTTAGGTTCTTACCTAAAGATCATCTCAACAATCAGAACATTCCATAAATATCCTACAAAGTTTTTGAAATGACCAGTTGGTCACCACAACCAGTTTTCCTTCAGTCACATTTACTGGCTTTTGTCAACTCACAACCAAACTATATAACAAGAATACAAAAAAATATCCCAAGTAATCTTCTCATATTCTGATAAAAATACAACACAGGAAGTAAATGCAAAAATCAGTAAACAACTTCATAATCCATAATATCCACATCAATAGTCATCTACCTCACATTCTGCATGTCGAAAACAAATGTACTGTAATCAATCTATTTCTTCTGCCATAACAGGTCATTAGATTCAGCGATTCTTTTTGGCTACAGTAAACTGAAATGAACTGCCAACAGCAAAACACAGCAGAATAGTCATTGACTCCATAAGTGCAGTTATTTTGACATGATAATTATAAACGACATCATTCGCTGCACAGAGATATCAAAAACAACTGTAATAAGAAAACAAGTGTTTGCATATGGAAAGCAACTAACTTATTAGCAAGTCTATCTTAACAGTCTTTCTGCTGTGCAGGTCTACAACTCTATGTGTCATCTTTACTGCGAGTAGCAATCTAGCCTTTTCTTTATATCGCTATTGCCACGTTAAGTCGCTTCTTATAAAACTGAGGAGACTTATTCTTGGGAGTGTGTTGGTACACGGCAGTGGGACCTGCAGAAACAGGAAAACAAGCTCCAAGCAGTTGACAGAGAAATATCTACAGAGAAGACTTACAAAGACCATCTACTCAGATCAATAATACAGTTAAAAAAACAGGGGGTGGGGGATCAGCAGAAGTTACAAATAATGGCAGTGCAGTATCTTCACATTTTGCAAACCAATGATGATGCATGTAGCAGGATATAAAATGGTGTTTGGAAGCCGGTTTTAAAAAACAGTAACAAATTTTAGCTAACGTCTCTCTCTCTCTCTCTCTCTCTCTCTCTCTCTCTCTCCCCTCTCTTTTTTATACTTATATATTTGACATCCATAAACCTCAATTATGATTTTAATAACACATCAACTATTTCCTTGGCCCACACTGGAAATGTGAAACCAATATATTGACAAACTATGCACTTAAACATTGCACAAAGATAAACATTAGGCTATCAACTTTCAACTTAACCTAGAACTCTGGGTATTATGGAAGCGTTCGATTCCACCCGTATGCAGAAATATAGAAGCGTCCGAATCCACCCGTCTGCTTTGACCCAAGACATCACAAATATGGCAAAAAATACACCACGACTCCAATATGGCACCTGTGACGTCATTATGTGAACATGATAACAAACATGAAAATACATCGAAAAACCAACACACACATGTTCCACAAAAAACCTAATGACAATAACGGGACAAGCGTGAGAAATTGGGGGTTTTTGGGTGGGGACAAAGTAAATACAAACAAATTTAGACACACACCCTCATACCAAACCACACAAAATAACAAAAAAAAAAAAAAAAAAAAAAGAACTGACAACACAAAACTCCCCAAATTCCACTAAACACAATATCCTCTGGAAGCAGACACTCCCCTTGACCTATATAGCTCAACAGCAGATCCCAATCCCACAACTTGGAAATGGACGTTTCCCTTGACCTATATAGCTCAACAGCAACTCCTGATACTGGAACACCCACACCCACACATTGTAATGGAACACTTCCCTCGACTCCAACACTCAACAAATACACTAAGAACAAGAAAAATAAAAAACTTACGAACACACACACACACACACACACACACACACACACACACACACACCAATGAAAAAATACACAACCAAAACAAAGACCCATACCCAACCCCACAACCAAACCTCCCCCCTCACCCCAACATAAAATACCCATAAACAAAAACCAAACGCAAAATTAAAAAATCTCAAGCATACACTCCAACTCAACAAAAACTGCAGTAAAATAGATCCTCCAGAACTACATCACATCTTACTTTTTTAAAAAAACAACACCCAGGGACCAACCACAGACTTACCCCTGCCATACTTCCTTTTCCCAAACTGCGACTTGTCCACCTCCACTACAACCCCAGGGCCACCCAGCTTACGCCTGTACTTAATAAACTCAGAACATACTTCACGGCAAAATGAAAACCAGTGAAGCACACTCTACTCACTTACACCAGTCTCATGCATGCAAAAACATTGAGAGGATCTATTACAAAAGTAATACATCAACAACACAACCTCGTGCATACCCAACCGAGACTTCTTGAACCGGGAACTGCGACGTATGGAGTGCCATAGGTCATCCCTATGGCACTGCCACATAGGCGCCATAGGGCACCATGAACCGCAACACGACAACACCTACAAACATGTCACATTTACAAACCAAACTCCGCTCTCTCATGAAGTCACACACCCCAACAGCCTTACGTCAGGGATCAAAGCCGCCGGGGGGGATCGGACGCTTCGGTCAACCCCCGTGTGCTTCCGTACCATGATGCCATCAAGATGGCAGGCACCCCCACTTCCAGCATATACAATATGGCGACCTTAACATCACAACATGCACACACAAACAAAAATGTAAGACTGAGACTATTTCACTCCAGCAATAAAGTAATGGGTCAACTGTAGAAAGTTGGGGGTTTAGGGTGGAGACAAGCTAAATATATCACAATACAAAAACATAAGTTTTACAAAACAAATATTATTCACAAAATCAAACACAAAAATTTCTCAACACATGACATAACGCTATTAACATGAAAACAAACAGAAGCTAAACAATGTCAAATTTAGCAGAAGGAGGGCTATGCGTGAAGCATTCAGTGAATTAGAAAGTAAAATTCTATGTACTGACTTGACAGAAAATCCTACGAAGTTCTGGTCTTACGTTAAATCAGTAAGTGGATTGAAACAGCATATCCAGACACTCTGGGATGATAATGGCATTGAAACAGAGGATGGCATGCATAAAGCTGAAATACTAAACACCTTTTTCCAAAGCTATTTCACAGAGGAAGACCACACTGCAGTTCCTTCTCTAAATCCTCGCACGAAGGAAAAAATGGCTGACATCGAATTAAGTGTCCAAGGAATAGAAAAGCAACTGATACCACTCAACAGAGGAAAGTCCACTGGACCTGACGGGATACCAATTCGATTCTACACAGAGTACGTGAAAGAACTTGCCCCCCCTTCTAACAGCCGTGTACCGCAAGTCTCTAGAGGAACAGGAAGGTTCCAAATGATTGGAAAAGAGCACAGGTAGTTCCAGTTTTCAAGAAGGGTCGTCGAGCAGATGCACATAACTATAGGCCTCTATCTCTGATATTGATCTGTTGTAGAATTTTGGAACATGTTTTTAGCTCATGTATCATGTCATTTCTGGAAACCCAGAATCTACTCTGTAGGAATCAACATGGATTCCGGGAACAGCTATCACGTGAGACCTAACTCGCTTTATTTGTTCATGAGACCCAGAAATCCCAGGTAGATTCCATTTTCCTTGACTTCCGGAAGGCGTTCGATACAGCTCCGCACTGTTGCCTGATAAAGTAAGAGCCTACACAGACATACACTTGGTACAGGGAGTGGCAACTGACCCTTAACATAGACAAATGTAATGTATTTCGAATACATTGAAGGAAGGACCCTTTATTGTATGATTATATGATAGGGGAACAAACACTGGTAGTAGTTACTTCTGTAAAATATCTGAGAGTGTGCATACAGAACGATTTGAAGTGGAACGATCATATAAAATTAATTGTTGGTAAGTCGGGAGCCAGGTTGAGATTCATTGGGAGAGTCATTAGAAAATGTAGTCCACCAATAAAGGCGGTGGCTTACAAAACACTCATTTGACCTATACTTGAGTATTGCTCATCAGTGTGGGATCTGTACTAGGTCGGGTTAACAGAGGAGATAGAGAAGATCCAAAGAAGAGCGGCGGTTATTTGGTAAGCGTGATAGCGTTACGGAGATGTTTAGCAAACTCAAGTGGCAGACTCTGCAAGAGAGGTGCTCTGCATCGCGATGTAGCTTGCTGTCCAGGTTTCGAGAGGGTGCGTTTCTGGATGAGGTATCAAATATATTTCTTCCCCCTACTTATACCTCCTGAGGAGATAACGAATGTAAAATTAGACAGATTCGAGCATACACGGAGGCTTTCCAGCAGCCGTTCTTCCCGCAAACCATACGTGACTGGAACAGGAAAGGGAGGTAATGACAGTGGTACATAAAGTGCCCTCCGCCGCACACCGTTGGGTGGCTTGCGGAGTATAAATGTAGATGTAGATTAACTGTACATTGCACCTGACCTATATAGCTCAGACAATGTCCTTGATACCAAAAAGCCAAAGCATGCATCACCAAAATGTGTCGCAAATTTCCCATCATGTACATAGCTCAAACGAAGCAAATGATTCCAAAACTCGACACACACATTGAAAACCCAAAAACTCACTTGACAAGTTAAAACCTGTACATTAAAACAAACAAACTGTAAATAACACATTAAAACCAAATAACATGAGAATATCACTTACCAACCAAAGCCACGAAGGAGAAGATTCAGGTCCAATCCCCCTCACCACACACATATTTAAAAAAAAAAAAAAAACGCCTCCAAATAATCCCAATCAGTGCCCCCCCCCCCCCCCCAAAAAAAAAAAATTAACTGACCCCAACCCATCCAATTCCCCTCCTAAACATAACATCCACAAGAAAGACGACAAACAAAAACTAAAACCATTTACACATTAAAAAAGTCCACCAAAGGCAAAATAAAATAACTCCACAAAAATGCATAGATGAACAATAACAAAAATAATACATATGTAAAAGAGTCTCCCTCAATCTCTCGAATCAGGTCTCCTATCAGATACGTCACCAAACATCCAAATACTGTAATGGCAATACCACCACACATAAAGACCCTTATCTGAAAAGCTGGAACTCTAGACAACTTCATACTCTCAATTACACATGACATATCATGTGGCCGCCAATCATGCCTAACCACTGCAAAATCCTTATCATTGTCATCATATCATCGACCAGCATAAATCAGAGTGAATAACTATTACATTTTTGTTGTAATATCCATCTCTAACAAAAAACAACAAAAACACTATTATCCTTTGTTTCATAAAAAACAAACAACACTAATCATACCCAACACAAACACGAAAGCATAAACCCCCAAAACAATAAATCATCATAACTCTCTGGTGACACATCACATATTTCCAACAACTACTTCACAGAATGATTTCACAAAGCCAAAAGGCAGAACACCACTCATAGCACAAATATCTTTCAACATGAACATTGACCACAAGACCATATTAGCCTAACAAATACAATACACCATCTCCGAACATGATCCAACTCAAAAACACCACACCATAACGATGTCACACACCACAACACACTTGCATCGTGAGTCAAAGCACACAGGAGGAATCGGATGCTTCCTGTGACCCAAACTCAGGCTACACTACAAGTCAGTCTGTCACCAAATCCAAGATATCAATGAGGGGCAATCCAATATGACACCCCACCCTAGAATGGCCACAGCAGGTGATATACTGCCTATAAGACACGTCAAATTTACGAATCAAGTAAAAATAAATACCTGACTCAGCAAAAAGGCACATACGTTAGAAGACATCTATTATGGATTCCAGGCAAAATGTCAGATTCACATCTAACGCAGAGTTGAAATAAGTGTATCATAGGATTTATATAAATGACCTACAGACCTTAGAAACTGCAGCTACGATCATGCTGTTTGTAGACGACACTACTGCAACAGTGAGCGATTTTAAAGAACCCCTGTCTAAAACTGCTGATCAGGTCTTCCATGCCTTGCAGTCACTGTTCAGTGCCAACAGACCAATCCTCAATATGAAGGGGAAAAAAAAATCTGAAAAATGAACCAAATGCAAGATATCCAACTGGTAATGGGGAAAAAATAAGTTAGAAAGATTAGGAGGTATAAAACTTTTAGGAAAGATTAAAGTGCAAAGACCATGTATGACAAAGGAACAGTTTTTTTGGAGTAACATGAATAGATGATTAAATGAAAATTTTACATTACAGAAAAGGGCAATTGGAGTCTTGTGACTTAGCTCCACAAGGGCTCACTGCAAGTTGTGAGCATTTACAGGACTTTCAGTATAAATACACTAACCTGTGTCAGTGGCAAGAGCTAATCTTGGAGACCTGCAGACTAATCGAGATTACCATAGTTACACCACGCACAACTGTGGTTTCCTCCACAAGCCACATTGGTGCCATACTTTATAAAGTATGGGAATATTCTTCCCAGATTGTTATTGGGTGACTGCTGGAATGGTTCCATTGATAGGGCCATGGCTGACTTCCTGCACTATTGTCACCTAATCCAACCCACTTTGAAGATGTTTATAAAGGCCTTTGTATATATTATTTTTCTAATGTATCTGGCATGTAGTATATTGCTATGCCCAGTAGTCTAAGGATGAATAAAAATACAGTTATATAGTTGCTGCTCCCTTTCATTTTTATAGTATGTAGTTGATAAAGGTTATATGTAGGCTACTCAACATGCAATGAAATACTCACCACAGTTGTACGAGTTATGTAATACAGTATTTCTAAAATTACATTGCACTTCTAGTTTTTATCATGAAAAATTCAGTAATTATGGCGCAAATGTAAGACATAGGGCTACACTTCAAATAAATCTGTTGCCACAATCTTTACTTCTTAATCATATCCTTTGGCTTCACCAACTCAAAACCAAATTGTCAGATACCCATCTAACACAGACCTTGAGCTACATTATCAACCTCTCTATCATTATATAATTTCAACCAAGATTTCAAAAAGGGTAATGGAAGGGGGGGGGGGGGGGGGGCACTAACCCCCTGACCATTTCTAAGTCTCACAGCCAGACTAACTCATGTTCAGGAAGCAATCTGTTATTGTTTTGCTCCACTATTTATCAGACACTTATCTGCAAACCATTATGGAAAGCACAAGTCACTCTCACTGCTGACAAAACAGCAACCTCCATAATGGTACAGCACTTCATTAATTCACTTTATGTACTCCAAAAAATAAAAATCTGCAATCTACACCACTCCTAAGCCTTTTCTAAGAGAGATGAGTACTGCAATGTTACTTTCAGGTGCTATGGCAAAATTCTATATTCAATTGTGACACAAACTTACAGAAATATGGAAATGTTTCATCTACAACAAACAGTACCAACATAAATCCAGATTTATTGCAAATTTTCCTTTTCAATTTATCAGAAAATCATTTCAAACAGAACAAAATTTGTACATTTGTCACACACCACTACAAATGGCATAAATTATGGCGTGAAATCTGCAATGACATAGTTCTTCATAAACTTACAACAAAAGTCACTTGGTGTCACTGCAGAACAATGAGCTGACTGACTGAAGCTTTTAAGATGCACTGCACTACTGTCTTATATCAAACTGTGGCTTACTTCTGTTTTTCTTCTGTGCTTCCTTAACTTTCTTTTTGAGAGCATTAATGTCCACATCAGTACTTGTATGAGGTTTCACATCCTTCCTTTCAGGTTCAGCTGGAGGAATAAACACTTTCTGTCGTTTTTCTTCACGTCGTTTAGCAGCTTCTGCTTGCTTATCGTCTTTTTCCTTGCGTTTCTTGGCACGACGTTGTTCTTCTTTCAGAAAGTATTCTCCTGACGCTAATAATTTGTCCACTTTACTCTCCGGTTGTGGAGGTGGGAATGGTGTGTATTCCTTCTTAGTCTTCTTTATTTTTGGCTTCTTTCTGTGGCTTAAATTCTTGCTATGGAATTTTGGAAGAAACCTTTCCCAGTTCTCATTTCTAAGTTTGGGATCCTTTGCGAGTTCACGCTTTATCATGAGCGATTTAATGTTATAAACTGGGTGAATGTTCCGCATTGTATCTTCCGCAATCCTGCGAACTTGTTGAAGTCCTTTATAAGGTCCAAGGGCTGCAACTGTTTGCCCTTGAACTAAAACGTAACAGTTAGTTAGTAGCTCAATAGCTTTCAAAGTGCACCCATCGGGACCTATTAGCCTCTGCCGTCTTTTAACGAATTTCTCTCTGTTTCTTACTAATGATCCAATTTTTATTATATCAGAACCTATGTCATCTTGAAGCACACGGACTGCTTGCTCGTATGGTACACTGCGGGATAGCAACTTTATCATATCTCTAGCTTTAATTATTATATATGGATCCCAAGTATGTCGAGTTGTTCTTACTGTCATACTACCCTCAATAAGGTCAAGTTCAGCCTTGATACCATATTCGTCCAACGATTTCTGCACAAGTGGCCAACATTCCCTTAAGTAATGTTCTCTGTATTTCGGAAATAACGTAGCAAATGAACTTTCTTCCAGCAATCGGTGAGGGTTGTCTTCTTTCTTAAACGATGGTATCTTCATCGCCCATGCGTTGTCAATCGGTCCCTTCTGGATCGGCATCTCTTCATCATCACCACCTGCCATAGTAACTAAACTTCTCCTCCCAACAGATGAAACGAGAAATTAAATGTACTTCACTAAGCAGCAACCATGATGCTTTGAATACCTTTTTGCATTACTGTTCTAAACAATCATACACAAGGAAAATATGCACCACAACATACCGCACACGACAAAACCGATCACCTACCAAAACACTCCAAAGATCTTGCTACTGTAGATGTGACTGATCAAACATCGCCCGCTATCCGTTAATAGGTTGGTATTCGTGGAGCTATGTTGGCAACAGAGAAGTATCACTCTGAACAGCACCCCGTACTCTTCACTTATTCAGTATTCAGACTCCTAATATTTATGTGCACAGAAGTTGTGACACTGTCTGTAATCGAACATCTCCTTACACACGTGCTCTACACTGTAAGGATAGGTTGGAGTGGTATTACCACTCATGAAACCGACGTTTGTATGATCGACATTCAACCTACAGTAGCCAATTTTTCGTGCCAGATGATTGATGGTCGATTGATGGTCAGTGGCCGAAACCGGTAGCAAATTAGTAAATTGTTATTATGCAGCCAAGTTTCATGAATTTCCTGACACTTATATTCGCTGCCGGCAGTTGCCTGAAGAACACATTTACAATGGGTGGGCGGTGGCACTTCGCAGTAGGGATGGAACATGGATAGATAAATATCGATATTCTGCATAATTGAATATTACGCAACTAATTATCGATATTGACTACAATTGAAAAAAATTTCGATATAACTGCCAAAAAATTATGTTTAAGAATTAATAAAATATTAAGGCAACCTAAATTTAATTATACATTATTTCACTAAAACTTTTATAAGATTGATGAAACCTTCCCATATTTCTCCACAGTATGAAATGGCAAATCTCTTTCGAAATGTGAAACCAAACAGCTTTATTTATTTTTTGTCGTCGTTCTCCTCGTGCAAACGAGTCCTACATCCTTGCGTACAGGTTGCATAAGCGTCTGATGACGTCGAAGCAACTCTCTGTATCAACACTGACATGGTTCGATTTAGACCCCGTATTCCTCTATTGTAGCGACAGTTGGTTATAGTATATTCCTGGAGTCATCATTTAAACCCGGTTCTTGGAACTTTGTTAGTAGACTTCCCACACTAACTGGACTTTTACCATTGTTTGACTGAAAACAAAACACTTTTGAGAAGTATTTCCTTCTTATTTTTTGTTGCACACAGTGAAATCACGAATATAAACACAAAACGAACAACTAACAGGAGAGGTTGCCAGAACAAAGACAGCTGCCATCTCCTCACCCCCAAAAAATTCCTCCCCTACATCGTAGCCAACTGTGGATGACGCATCTGTAGTATTGCGAACTCTCTTGCTGAGTATGCTGCATGTCACACAAAGGCCTTTATAGAAAGACATCACCCTCAAACGTACATTACAGACTTCCTGTACAAAATCCTAATGCACCCACAATCCTCACACCATCTCCAAGAATTACAAATAAACGTCTCCCTCACCACCCAATTAAAAAGAGAAGAAAAAAAATCATGTGGCATTATTGGCTGGGCGACCCCAACCAGGATTGTTCTGCCACTTAGTGCTGTGTCAATTATGATGAAATGATGATGAGGACAACCCAACACCCAGTCCCAGAGCTGATAAAATTTCCAACCTATATGGGAACCAAACCCAGACTTCCAGCATAGCAGTTAATCACGCTGACCACTCAGCAAAAGAGATGGACTCATCACTCAGGAACTGGAACAGCTGAACAATATCCTTCATTGGGGTTTTGATTATCTATTACGATGTCCTGAAATGGACACCCTACCTGAGGTCATTCCCACCTCTCCTGAAATGGTGTTCTATTGCCTAGCCAACTTGCACATCATCATAGTCCATCCCTATGGCACTCTCCCAACCATCCCCTTGCAAACGGATCACATCTCTGTGGAAGACCAAGGTGCAAGACATGCACAAACCACCCACCCAGCCCTTCCTATTTCAAAGCTGTCATAGGCTTATCCAGCCCAACCAAAGGCCAGGACACCTGTGAAAGCAGCCACGTCATATTCTAACTCTGCTGCAAAAATTGCACAGCTTTTTATGTTGGTACAACTACCTACCAGTTGCCCACCAGGATGAATGGCCACTACCAATCTGTTGCAAGAACAAAGTTGGTGGCACAACATGCAGCTGAGTATAACATGCTCAGTTTTAATGATTACTTCACCACTTGGGCCATCTGTATCCTTCCCTCCACCACCAGCTTCTCCGAACTATGCAGATGGGAGTTATTCATGCAAGACATCCTTCACTCTCGTTATCATCCTAGCATCAATCTCTGGTAGCCCTCTGTCCCTACAACCTCCATCCAACTGTTTCCCTTTACTGTGTCCCAACACCTCCTCCCAGTTCATGTCTGTAAGTCATCTCCAGCAAGCGTCGCTTCCCACCAGCCCTATCACATGCATAACCCATGCACCTGCCACCTCCTCATACCACATTCTCAGCCAGCAAACCAATAGCCTTCTTTCAAACCAGTAGCCTTCCAACCCAAATCCCTCTCCTTGCCTCCTACCTCTCTCTTACTCTACACACCCAACATGACACAACCCCCACTCCGATTTAGTCCACCTGCTGAAATCCACATCCAGCCAGCACCATGTAGACTTAGGGTTTGTGTGTGTGTGTGTGTCTGTGTCTGTGTGTGTGTGTGTGTGTGTGTGTGTGTGTGTGTGTTTTGCTGAGTGGTGTCATTAGCTCCTAAAGTATTTACATTTTACCTGACTTTCCTACAAAATTACTATCTACATTGTTTTCCACGTTCACTTAATAGGCCGCTATGACCGAGCGGTTCTTGGCACTTCAGTTGGGAACTGCGCTGCTAAGGTCGCAGCATCGAATCCTGCCTTAGGCGTGGATGTGTGTGATGTCCTTAGGTTAGTTAGGTTTAAGAAGTTCTAAGTCAAGGGGACTGATGACCACAGATGTTAAGTCCCATAGTGATTAGAGCCATTTTTTTACACTTCATGCCAGGATTAATTTGCCACTGCTCCAGGAAGTTATTACTAATTTTACTGTCAGCACCTGTGTTACTATTCATGTCTCTGCATATTGTTATGTTAGTTTAACTGGCAGACAATATTATTAGTAACCTCAAACATTTTGCAGATGATGCAGTTCTTAGTAATGACATATTGTCTGAAAAAGACTGCACAAATATTCAGTCAGATCTTGATAAGATTTCAGAGTGGTACAAATACTGACAACTTGTTTTAAAAATTCGAAAATGTAAAACTGTGCACTCCCCAAAATGCATAAAAGTAGTGTTCCATGACTATGATATGACTGAGTCCCAGTTGAAATCACTCAATTCATACAAATATGTAGTTTTAACAATTTGTATAGATATTACATATAATGATCAAATAGGTTCAGTCATAGGTAAAGTATGTGGCACATTGCAAAGGAGATTGCTTACAAAACATTAGTGCAACCTATCATAGACCATTGCTTAAGTGTACAACACCCAATCCAAGCACAGACTGAATGTATAGAAAGAAGGGCAGCTCACATTGTCACCTTTGTTTGACCCTTAGGTGAAACTTATTGAGATACTGGAAAACCTGAAGTGGCAGATGCTTGAAGATAGATACTAAATATCCCAAGTAGGCAAACTTAACAAAGTTTCAAGAACCAGTGGCAGATGCTTGAAGATAGATACTAAATATCCCAAGTAGGCAAACTTAACAATGTTTCAAGAACCAGCTGAAGTCAATGTGAATGGAATGGGAAGAAACCCAAATGAGTGGTTTAGTGTAAAGCACTCTGTGCCTTGTACCCTCGCAGTGGTTAGCAAGGTATATATATAAATGTAATAGAGAAGCTGCAAAAGTGTGCTTTTGGTGAATCTAATGAGTAGAATAGGATAACACTAGAGAACAAGCTGCAAACTGCTGTTTCATCAAGGAAATCCTACTCGGGGCCAACAGATGAGAGGTATGCTGAGCTTGAATCTGGGGTTTCCTTTGTACAGGTTGAAAAGGAAGATGGAATGGCTATCTCCCAAAAATAACCCAGTTGAAGAGCTTGGAAATTATGAAGACCTTAAACATATAACAAACAGATTTCCATGGGAGTATTGGTTTGTGCTGCAGGTTTGTGCATAGACATGGGTTCTCTAACAAATGAAGTGCTTCAGTTGGACAGAGGTGGCCATAAGGTATCATTGAGAAATTCTTCAACTTCCAGAAGCGTTTAAGCCAAATGCAGCTATATACTAGAAAGGTAACACCAATGAGACAGCTGTCTTTTGAAACATTCCAGTGACATTGCACTATAAAAGGATGAAACGTACCTCATTAACAGCAGTTGGTAACCAAAAACAAATAATTTTGCTGTGACATTAGAAGTTACTGCAGATGGAGTAAAGCTACTCACTTATGTTATTCTGATGCATAAAACTTTCTCGAGGAGAATGACAGTGATGAAACAAATACTAGTAGTGAAGTTACGAATGACAGCAATGAACACTGTGATTCAAAGGTTGGTATTTCAGTGTATTTCACCTACATTACAACAAAAAACTGTGATAAGGAGTGAACAGTTCTTTTTAAATGGGTAATGTATCATAAATTTTTCTTATATTTGGATCAGTGTAGTATTGGGTCAAACTGATGTTAAAACTCTTCCTCTTCACTCAATGGCTATATCTCACATGCAAAGAATTGGAAATTGTGTGATCTGAGGTTTTCCAGGTGTACAGAGATCTTGAAAATTTCTCTGGTATTCAGCCAGGTAGTGTCGTTCAAAAGATGCGATATTTCGGTAAGCTGATTTCTTGCCATCTTCAGGCGTTCTTGATGTCTGATTGATCTCTGATGGATGCCAACTTTATATAATCTCCAACCGTCTCCTGCAACCTCCATCGGGGCATTTCCGAGTGGCCTGCGGCCAGTGGTGGGGGAAGGGTGACACTGGGTGGAGGGGGAAGCGCAGGGCCCCCGTGACATATCATGGGCCTCAGTCTTTCCGCAGCTATGGCCACTTGCAGAACTCTGTCGTCATGGTGACAATGCTTCTTCTTCTTCTTCTTCTTCTTCTTCTTCTTCTTCAGGTGCCCTGACAGGAGTGGATTCCTGTGTAGACTGTCATTGTGTTTTAATCATACTCAAAGCTGGATCCCCTGGGATCCATTGTGTTTTAATCATACTCCAAGCTGGATCCCTTCGTATGAGTCGAAAAGGGCTTTACATTTTTGGAATGAAATAGAAATTTATTGAGATAACTTTCAGAATTGGTGGATGTGCTATTTTGTAGCAAACAACCTCAAGTTTGATTCATGGAGTGCATCAGCACCCTATTCCATCATCAGGAGTGTCACCATAGTGTACAGTTAATATTGCTACTTTCATTGGTACAGAGTGTGCTCCCTGTGTGTTTTCGTTTCATGAAATGAATTCTGCAACAACTGTTTAACATAAATTTTGCACTGAATATGTTAAAGAACCTCCAAGCAGGCCTACAATTTACTCTTGGCACAAGAACTTTGTTGAGATGGGTTGTTCACTTGACATGATAAATTTCCAGGTCACCTGCATGTTGATCACTATGTTCAAGAGATTAGGGAGAGTTTTGCCCACAGTCCACAAAAATTAAAGTAATGTCCATCGTGCAACACTGGCAACCACAAAAGAGTGTTAAACCACACAGATTCACAATGGCACAACACATTAGTGATACCGGTAAGTTTTCTCATGGGAAATTCTGTGCAGAAATGTTGAATTGGATAGAGAACGAGACTTTCCTGAACACAGTAATTTTCACCAACAAGTCAACATTTCTTATCAGTGGCTTATTGAACACCAACAACTGCAGAATATGGAGCAGCAAAAATCCATATGCAACCATGGAACAAGCACATGATAGCCATAAAGTTTTTATGTTTGTGCACTTAGCAAATTGAAAATGTATGGCCCTTTCTTCCTCATGAACAAAACTGTCATTGGTATTTTGTATTTGGATATAACTGAAAACTTTTTAATTCCACAGATCAATGAAGATGACTGGGATGGTTCACTACCAACAAGACAGTGCAACACCTCATTTCCTCATGGAAGTTAGAGGTTTCCTTGATAATCGCTTCCTAGGTCAATGGAATGGCCATGGACAGTCAATCGCATGGTGACCTCACTCCCTGAACTTGACACCACTGGATTTCTTTGTCTGGGGTTTCATTAAAGGCTGTGTGTATGTTCCTCCCCTAGCAAAAAATTTAGCCGACCTGAAAAATCAAATCTATGCTGCAATTAAACAAGTTACACCCAATTTGCTGTGAATGTGGGAAGAAAATGGATTATTAGTGGGACGTTTTTGCCATATCACAAATGACAGTCACATCGAACCAAAATGACACTTGTCACTTTTATGTGAAACTTGAGGTTGTCTGCCTACAAAATGACACATCTATCGATTCTGTAAGCTATCTCAACAAATTTATATATCATTCCAAAGTTGTAAAGGCGATTTTGACCCACCCTGTATTACAGCGCAAAATATTTCACAACGAAAACAATCAATTTTTACAAAATAAATTAACAGAATAGATCAAAACCTACTCACCAAGTGGTGGCAGAACACTCACATAAAATAAGATTATAATAAGGCAAGCTTCTCCTTCTTCAGGCACAAGGGTTGAGGGGAAAGGAAGAGAGGTGAAGCAAAAGGACTGTAGAGGTCTAGGGAAAGGGGTAGACTTTGGGAAAGTCACCCAGAACCATGGGTCAGGGTAGATCTTTCCTTCTCATTCCATCTGGGAAGTCTTCTCTGACTTGCGGTTTTGAGTGACTTTCCCGAAATCTATCCCTTTTCGTACACGTCTCCAGTCCTTTTCCTTTACCCCTCTTCCTTCCTCTTCAACCCTTTTCTCCTAATGAAGGAGCCACTGGCTCTGAAAGCTTACCTAATTATAACCTTCTTTTATGTGTGCGTTCTGCCACCACTTGGTGAGCAGATTTTTATCTATCCAATTAATTTATTTTGGCAAAAAATATTTTACATGTATAGTAAAGATCAATATGCTATGGCAGATAAATTGTGTTCACTCATGAAAGAAGCCAACTGTATCAACGGCAGAAAATGTACAATGCTTAGAACATTAAGGGAAATGTTATGTAATTATGGAAAGACCAATGATGGAAGAAAACTGCTCTTGGAGAGGGCTGTGTTCTCAATAACACTGCACAAGATAAAACTAGCTGGAAAATTATATATTTATTATCTCAATGAAACATACAAGAGCCAGAACCATTCAAGATCAATGTGCTGCAAAACAACTGAGAATGTTCGAGGCCTGAAGGTTCCTGTGGGAAAAGAGAAATGCCTTATTGTGTCTCATGTTGGTTCTGCAGACAAACTTCATACCATAAAGTAAATTAATATTTAAAGCAGCAAGATCATAGCATTGAGATGTTACCACTCAGAAATGACTTCACTATTTTCAAGCAGTAGTTGTACAACAGCTACCTCCATACCTAATGAAGAATTATATTATTATCATGGACAATGCAAGTGTGCACTCTGCACAAGTAAATAAGGTCCTACTTCAAAACCAGAAAGGATGAAACTCATTACACTATGTCACAACAAGGACAGAGTTACTCATTCTCACAAATGCATACAAGCCTAAATACCGTACTCACAAGATAGATGAACTTCAAAGACAGCATGGTCACTGAGTAATCAGGTTATCACCATATTGCTGCCACTAAAATCCTATTGAACTGGTATGAGGACAAGTTAAAACACATATTGCAGAAAGAAAAAGCATATTCCGGATTCCTGATGTTGAAAGACTCACACACGAAGCAGTGAGCAATGTAACCATCTCTGTGTGGGTAAATTGCACCAGACATTCAGAAACACTGCAGGAAGAATATTTTAAAAAGGAAATCAATAGAGACTTGGTGATGGTGTTAATGTTCACGATTCTGATTCATTGAGTCAGACAGTGAGGGTGAAGCAATGTCCTGGGAAAACTGTGTTGGTACTGCTTATTGCTACATTTAAAAATATAGCATACAACTTGAGTGTGTATCATGTAACCTGAGACTAGATTTGTTTCGCTGCTAATGGAATCATAAAAGATTTTAATTCCTTTTGCAGCTTCATTGTAGACATCTTTTAATGGTTGTCTTCAGTCTTCAACAACATACCAATTTTGTTATGAAATCTATTTAAAGTTGCACTCGTAGCCGCAAAAATATAAAATTTCTTTTATATTTTTCAAAAGTAATTACTCATTCATTCCACATTATGTCAGTTATGTCAGTGATTAAATATTCTAAAACCTTCTTTAAAACTTTGTGTTGGAAAGATTATAAAAATCTGTCCTTACTTTTCTCAGGATTAGCCCGAACAAACAGTGAGTGAAAACTAATTTTATATTATGTATGGTAATAACTGTATACAGTAAAAACAATAATGATGAAAGTTAAATTATTTGTTATAAGTGAGGTATCTAGAAACAGAAACACGTTTTTTTTTAAAGATATTTAATGTTTGACAGACCTTTTTCATATTTTCTGAAATATATTCATTTAGCTGTGTGCAGAAAAGATACTATACATGTAGTTCGCACAGACATTTGCTTAAGTCACTTAAAAAGGACAGGTATAAATTTAATTTATGCAAATATTTCCTCTGCAACTTCAAATAAATGGCTGTGACAACAGTTTGTTGGTCATCACAAGGTGAACACAATCTGTCTATTATTGTTGTCACTGTTCATCCTATTACCATGCATTGTTATTTTTCTATGTTACATATTTTATGCAGCCCCATATTTTAAACACATACTGTTTGATGGTGTGCCCTTCCTCACAAAGGCATAAACCATTGCACTTGTCCCCTTTCTTTTATGCAGACTTAACATTAATGGGTGTTGTCAGTAGCCAATAGCCAAATGGAATGCAGCTAATGCACAGTATGGCTACATTGCAACAGATGGTGCACCCACCACTAACTTCTGGCTGTGCAGAAGCCTGCAGCCACCCACGAAGTTAAGTGGTGTGCACCCTAAATGAATTTTCTCAGTATCCTGTCAATGAACGAAAGTCTGCCTACTGCCTTACCTACAACTGAGGTTAAATTATCATTCCACTTCATACCCCTAAAAATTATTACATCCACGTAGAGTCTGTGCGGGATAAGCTGGCCAATGCACAGTGACCAATTTTCATCCAAAGCAATGGTCAAATTCGTTCGTTTGTTTGGAAGGGGAGGCCAACAGCGTTTGCCACCTTTCAGTTTGTTGGCGATGACAGAGTCGAGATGCATACCCTGTATTCTTTCTCAAACTATTTTGCAGAAACTATTTGGTAAAAAAAATCCATTTTTGCATTACTTATAGCTTTACATGTCACCTTCATGATGATGGGCCCATCATTTCATTAATGGATATAGTTATTGTGATATTTACATAAAAGTGAAAAAAGTTTGCAATGAAAAATGGAGGTCACTAAGATGTTGTGTTTGGTGCATATTACATAACATGTTGCTGCATGTGAAATATCAAAATTTTCCTTAGATTTGGGTGGAGGTCTCTACCAGCAACCACTCTCAAGAAAATTGATCTCTGACATAGCACATGCATTTGTGGTCGTGCCACATGAGTGATAAAGCCAGAAAATTATATTGAAATGAGACAGCATGCAAAGAGGAGAGTATTTTGCCACATAAATATTATGCAAAACTTCATTATCATGTGTGTTATTCCAGTAACAACAGATTTTTTCAATGAAAGAATACAATTTTTAGGGGCCATCAATAACTGGCCAAACAAGAAATGCTATTGGTTTTGAAACAACGTAAGTGCAAACATTACACGTTTGTTTTGTACCGAGGATGTGCTTTTTTGTACACAACTAACCTTACTTTTTCTCAGTTCCTCGCTTAATCAATTTAATAAGCCACTCTTTCAGAACTCTCTCAATTGTGTTTGTCGACATCCTAGACAGGTTAATGTTGTGTTAACTCTGCTGTGTTTTGTCAAAAGAAGCAAATTTTAACATGGCAACAAGAGAAATAAGAAAGTTTTATTCAACATTCGCCACTCATGATGCTTCTCTGAAAGTTACAAATGGTTAACAAGCCAAGTGAAAATAAATTTTTGCATTTTCAGTGGAATTCTTTTTAGAAACTAATTGAAGCACAGGTGATAGATCTTTTCTGAATGGTGACAATGCAAGTTTCAGCTTGAAGGGTATCCTCCACTTCAATATTTACAAAAAAAAGTGAGGGTAGGCTTTTGTTGAAAATCAGGTTTTCTGTACAGTGCCTGCCTGTAACCCCCACCACTACCGCCCTCGCCACGCGTGCCTTGTCAACTGCTCATCTACCAGCCATGATATTCCATGCAGACTCTAGATGTATGAATTGAATGATTCCAGTTGTGAGTCGCTGATGTTATAGTTACAGGATACAACATTTTTTTCATTTTGTGAAGTGCTCAATCTTACATTCCTGAACATAAAGCAGGTTGCTAATTATTGCACCACTTTGAAATCTTATCTTGACTTGGCTAGACATTTCTCCAATTTTTTCGGACAATATGTCACTGTAGATAACAGCATCAACTGCAAAAAGTCTGAGGTTACAGTTAATATTGCCTGCAAGGTCATTAATATGCAATACGAATAACAACCATCCCACCACACATCTGGGGTACCCCAAAGTTAGGTGCACACCTGTCATACGATGATTCTTTTACCAATAAGCACTGGTGTGGTACTGTGCCAAATGTTTTTCGGAGGTCAAGGAATACAGCTTCAACCCAATTGCCTCAATCCATCACACCACATAGGAAAAGTACAATCTGGATTTTGCTTGACCAATATTTTCAGCACCCATGCTAATTGGCATGGAAGAAGGAGGTCTTCTGTTCAAGATAGCTACACTATGTGGTCAAAAGTATCCAGACACCTCCAAAAACATACAGTTTTCATGTTAGGTGCATTGTGCTGTCACCTAATGCCAGGTACTCCATATCAGCAACCTCAGTAGACATTAGACATCATGAGAAAGCAGAATGGGGCCAACCTCTCATCTGTTCACTGACAGAGACCGCCGACAGTTGAAGGGAGTTGTAATGTGTAATAGGCAGACATCTATCAAGACCATCACACAGGAATTCCAGACTGCATCAGGATCCATTGCAGGTACTATGACCGTTAGGTGGGAGGTGAGAAAACTTGGATTTCACGGTCGTGAGGCTGCTCATAAGCCACACATCATGCCGGTAAACGGCAAACGACGCTTGGTATAAGGAGCATAAACAATGGATGATTGAACAGTGGAAAAATGTTGTGTAGAGTGATGAATCATGGTACACAATGTGGTGATACGATGGCAGGGTGTGGGTATGGCGAATGCCCGGTGAGTGTCATCTGCCAGCATGTGTAGTGCCAACAGTAAAATTCAGAGGCAGTGGTGTTATGGGTTGTTCACATTTTTATGGAAGGGGCTTGCACCCCTTGTTGTTTTGCGTGGCATTATCACACCACAGGCCTACATTGATGTTTTAAGCACCTTCTTACTTCCCACTGTTGAAGAGCAATTCGGGGATGGCGATTGCATCTTTCAACATGATCGAGCACCTGTTTATAATGCATGGCCTGTGACAGAGTGGTTACACGGCAATAACATCCCTCTATTGGACTGGTCTGCACAGAATCCTGACCTGAATCCTTCAGAACACCTTTGGGATGTTTTGGAACACCAACTTCGTGCCAGGCCTCACCGACTGACATCGATACCTCTCCTCAGGGCAGCAATCCATGTAGAATGGGCTGCCATTCCCCAAGAAACCTCCCAGCACCTGATTGAATGTATGCCTGTGAGAGCAGAAGCTGTGATCAAGGCTAAGGGTGGGCCAACACCATGTTGAATTCCAGCATTATCAATGGCGGATGCCACGAAATTGTAAGTCATTTTCAGCCTGGTATCCAGATACTTCTGATCACTTAGTGTAATTGTATTTGAGTTCAAAATATGTTCTGGAATACTACAACAAGTTGACATAAATGAGGTTTTTCATTTGTGTGGCCATAGCGCCTTTAGTTCAATGAGATTGCACTGTAGTTTTGTGGATCATTTCTGCTACACTTCTTGTAGGCAGGTGTGACCTGAACTTTCATCCTGTCACTGAGCAAAATTTCCCCTCCCCCTCCCCCCCCCTCCCCCATTCCCAAGTGATCTACTGTATATTATAGCTAAAATAAGAGTTAACTCAGCTGCAAAGCCTGTGTAGAATCAGAAAAAGATCCAATTGGGCCCAGGAGCATTGTTTCATTTTAATGATCTTACTTGTTTCTGAACGCCACTGGCACTAATATCTACATCACTAAATTTGTAGTGGTACGATAAGTATTTTGGAACAATACTTTTGTGTCTCCCATAATAAAGGAATATTTGTAAACAGAGTTCAGCATTTATACTTTTGCTTCACTACTCTTAATTTCAGTTCGTGCATCATCCACGAGTGTCTGGCCACTAACTTCACTGCCACTGACAGCCTTTACATATGACCAGACTTACTTTGTATTTTGTAAGAAATCTTTCAAATAAAATTGTGCTATGGTAATCATTGAGGCTTCATGCATTTTTTACTTGGCAGCAAAACTATTTCATTCAGCATCTGTCTATAGCCCTATGCCATGGAGGGTCCCTATGACACTCCAACGATTTTTTTTTTTTTTTTTTTTTAATATACTGTCTGTCCTTTTTCTTTTGAAGTAGAACAGTTGCACCATTGTTGCAGTTTTCAAGTATAGCCTTCTTTGGCAAATATTTCTTAAATAATTCAAGAGGTCCTTTTAAATTTGTCAGTGCGGCCAAGTGTTAACTGTATGAACTAAATATGTTCTTGTGTTCGAGTAACCCAACCAAAACTAACACAAGAAACATGAACACCCATGTACCAGGAATAATAAACTTTTATTAACACAATGTAACAGAAAAGAAGATATACAGGAAGCACTGCTTTAAGAGTTTCTATAAGCAGGCAAATTCTAACATTGTAACTTTTCACGGAAGATCGCACAGAACTCCAACACCAAACCAACTGCTGATATGGAACAACAGTGCCTTTGGTGCTTGGCGCAAACTCCTTGACAGCTGTGAAGAACACAGTAATCGACGATCTTGGCTGCTACATCAGCTCCCTTGGTGTAACTGGAGCATCATCCGAAAACCTTGCAGGAAAGTGCACTTGACATCCATAGTGTGTTCTTTGTTCAGATAGTTGTTCTGTTTTGGGTAGTTGCACTTCTACTTGATGCTGATTTTGCAGCATGAGTGTTGGCGGCGCTTCTGGAAATATGTATGCAGGTTTCAGTCTGTCGATTGAGACCATAGTGGCCTTAACAGTATGTCCAGCGTTTGTGCTCCTCGTTTGATGACACAGTATGGGCCTGTATGTAGGGGCTGTAATGATGGTTTGACACCATTGGTTCATCATGACAAGTGTGTATGTTTGCTAGTCACAGTGTACATAGGTAGGCATTTTTTGGTGCCTTGATGCTTGATGATGGTGAACATGTGCAATATGTTCCCACAGGTGACAAATGAAGTCTGACTGCTCATGGTTAGGCAGGTGTATGGAATATGAGTTGATGAACTCCCCAACCTGTCAAAGTGCTTCACCACACACAAGCTCCATTGGTAATGAATCCAATTCCGGTTCGTATGTGGTGCGGAGATCAGGAAAAACCATGGGTAGGCAGTTGTCCAATTAGTGCCATGACACATCAGTAGAGCCTGTAAAGAAAGATGCCGACATTCAGTCATATTATTGCTCGCTGGGTGGTAGCTGGTTGTCCAATGATGGAGAGTGCCGTATATTTACTAAGTTTAGTAAACAACTCTGACCCAAATTGCTGGTCGTGGTCTGTAGTGATGTGCAGCAGACAATCAAAGTGCAAAACCTAATTTGTTGCAAATGTAAAGGCTATGCTTTTCGCCAATACATTGTCAACTGGCACAGCTTCTGGCCAAAGAGTGAAACAATCAACTTGTGTTAATTGCACTGACCGTTTGATGGTGGGAGTGGTCCTACTACACTGATGCGCACATGTGCAAAGCATGTTGTCGCATGTGGGAAATCTCTCTCTGGTACATGCATATGAAACAATATCTTACTGTGCTGACATGAGGACACACACAAGCCCATTCTTGACAATCCTTTTGCATACCAGGCCAGATGAAATGCTTCGAAACCAGACAAGTTGATGATCTGGTGCCAGGGAGGCATAGACTGTGAAGGTTGCCGAAATCACGTCTGCAGAGTGCGGGTGGCAGGAAAGGACAAGACCTTCCTCTTGAAATGTCACAATATAGCTTCATGTATGAACCAGGCACATCAACCTGTTGTAAATGAAGGGTGGAAGACCCATTGTTCAGAAGTTTCTGATTAGTTGTTGTGCCTTTTCAAATGGGTCAGATAGCTCAGAGCACTATGGGACTTAACATCTGAGGTCATCAGTCCCCTAGAACTTAGAACTACTTATACCTAACTAACCTAAGGACATCCCACATACACATGCCTGAGACAGGATTCGAACCTGCGACCGTAGAAGTCGCGCGGCTCCAGACTGAAGTGCTTAGAACTGCATGGCCACATTGGCCGGCTGCCCTTTCAAAATCAGTAACATTGTTTCACTGCTAACTCGGGACTGACAGTCAGTGACCACATTGTCAAAGCCTGTAACATGGCAGACGTCAGTACTGAACTGGTCAATGAACTCCAAATGGTTATACTGTCATAGTGAACACTCATTCTTCCTGAAGGTACAGGGAAGCAGCTCATGACCTAAAATACAATAAACTCTCTGGCTTCCAACTGGGGACAAAAGTATTTGATTGATTCATGGGCAGCACATAGCTTCCAACTGTAAGTGCTCCATTTTTGCTGACTGAGTGGTTAGCACACTGGACTTGCATTTGGGAGGACAACGTTTCAAACCTGTATCCAGCCACCCTGATTTAGGTTTTTGTGATTTCCTTAAATTGCTTCCGGCAAACAGTGGGATGGTTCCTTTGAAAGGGCATGGCCGACTTCCGTCTCTAAACCCGATGGTATCTATGACTCTGCTGTTTGGTTCCCTCCCCCAAATCAATCATTTCTGTTGTGAGTGAGTGGCTGCCAAGCATGATTGACTTGCTGTTGCAATACTAAACTGTAACAGGCTGACTAGCCTCAAACACAGGTGCAAGAGGTGCATCCAGTGTGGTGTGTACTAGGAGGACAGCATTTGCTAAGCAGAGCTCACTGCATCTGTCTATTGCGCCAGTGAATTCCCCTTAGTCTTAGGTCCAGAAACTGCTGCAGTCAGTGGTTCTTGCAACTCGGCTCAGCAGAGCAGATGATGCCAGTAATAACCCAAGAAAGAGTGTAATTCTTTGATGGTTTCTGACCATGGGATCTTCATAATATCTCCTACTTTCTCGGGTAGTGGCAATGACACTACTGATAAAAACAGATGACCAGAAGGTAATCTGTGGTTTACAAAACACACTTTGACATTATTTAACATCATGCCATCCTGTTCTAAGCATTTGAGAAGTTTCATCAAATGTTGGTGGTGCTGTTCTGCAATGGCTGAAATGATGAGGATGTCATCTAGGCGCACAGAACAGAATGACAACCCCTGCAACACACAGTCTCTGAATTTTGGCAAGACTGAGCAGAGTTCGTAAACAAAATGTCATGAAGAGAATGATTATGGCTGTTTTTGGAATGTCTTTGTTTGCAATAGGAATTTGCATAAAAGCTTTTGCCAAGTCCAACACACTAGCCACAGTTGCACTATGCAACGTGTGGGTGGAAGCTCTTAACAGAGGTACTGGATATCTGTTCAGGATCGTCCTTGCATTAAGTGCACAATAACCACCACGTAGGTGCCGCATGCCACACTTGTTGAACACTAAATGGTGAGGTGACAATCACAGAAGGGCGAATAATACTTTGTGACTTCTGAAATTTTCCCGGCGTATTTGTTCTTCTAATAATTTCCGGGTATGCAGCCGGATCCCGTCGACGGGATCAGGCTGCATACCCGGAAATTATTAGAAGAATAATACTTTCCTTGATCATCAAGTCACATTCTGCTTCTGCGGTAGAAAGATGATCAGGAGCTGAACACCAAGAGTAACATGAAGCTGATGGGCCATTGATCTGATGCAATGCAAAGTGTTGTGACATACCTCTCTTGGATCACAGTGTTCACATTGTCGTTGGAAACTTTTCAAGCAACTCAGTGTATTTCATTCCTTCGGCTACACGAGTGCAGCACTGTGTCAGAATCAAGTTGTTGGTAGTCCAGTGACGCTATTGACAATTCTCATATTCGTGGCATCCCACAGTAGATGATATTGTGCCAGGAAGTCAGCAACAGTAAAATTCCAGGTGAAAGCACGGTGCAGTTGCAAGTCCCGCTCAATACACTGTGTACCGCATGTCACTATACATGACTTGCTTGTGTCAGAAGGAATTTGGTGGCTAACAATTGCAGAGTAAAGTCTATGAATAAATCCAAAAGTTTTAGCCACAGTCCACAAGAAATTTTCACCCAGTCTTTCAATTGCTGACAGAGAGACAATGATACTTCAACCGGCAGTCAGATGTGCCTCTGGCCGACTGCCACTGCAGTTTGGGTAGGTGCAAGTTGGTGTGCGCTTGTGTGCCTACTGTCTAAATTCCCAGTGATACCAGCATACACCAAATAGCTGCTTTGCATCTTTCGGGGCCGACAAGTTCTTCGTGGAATGACTGTTATCTCCTGTGACAATGCACTCAGGTGTCGCAATAAGAAAACAGTTCACTTATCTGTTTAACCAGAGTGTGGACCCTATATGAGAGGCCTGAGGGGCAATCAAAATCTGCAACTGTCACCGCCAATGACATAAAGTGCATAGTGCTACTACTGCATTGACTGATAGCAGCTTCATTACTTTTCAAATATTTCAGTTAGATCTGCAAAAGCGTCTGATGGCAGTTCCGACTGAAGCACTATTATAGCTTTAACCTGGGCTATGAGATGGCTACTCCAAAGTGTTTGTTGCAGTGAGTGTCAGGTACGGTTCCTGTGTGCAGCTTTGCTGTGTAGGTGTCTCAGATATTGTGGTGGCTTTCTGTTGCCTATATCTTCCTGTAGGCCAGAATGGAGATAATCTTACAGAAAATCTCAATACTAACGGTTCTTCAGCAGGCACTAAGTTTTTCACTTTCAGGAAAAAATTCTTTGTTCATTCTTGAAAGTTTGTACTGCTTCTTTTGGTCCTTTTAGGCTGTTCACGTCATGTGGAATCATGTTGTGGGTCAAAAATGTTGGCACAGCCATCCAGACTAAACTTTTTCATGTTTTAGAAAGCCAACCAAAAATAGCACATGAAATATGAACACTAGTACCAGGAATAATAAACTTTTCTTAACGCAACACAACACAACACAGAAGGAGGATTTGAGATTACTTTTTGTGTTAGATCAGCACTAGTAGGGTTCTTTCTCTATTAACAAGGAAGTTCTAACATTGCCACTTTTCATGGAATACTAGGAACAAATCAACCGCGAGTACAGAACAGCAGCACCTCTGGCAACTGGCACGTGAACTCTTTGACAGCTGTGACAAACCCACTGTAGACTACTACTCCTTAAGCTTCAATTAGCTTCACTTTTGGGATGTTATTGGCTTCTTTAATAACAATTTGTGTTACTTATTAACCTCTTGTACTTTACAAGCATCTAAACAAATCTTTGAATGCTTGTAAAATTTTCTTATGCTCATTACTGTGCCAGCTTAAACTGATGAGCTACAGCTTCTGACCAATAGAAAGCTTCCTCGACAATGTGTGGCTGGGTTTACCAAGACAGACAGCCAAGGATGGAAGAGAAAAGCAGAGGCCCATCAAGGTCTGTAATGCCAAAGAAGAATAAGAATATAAGTTTCTCTCTCTCTCTTTTTCCCTCTCTCTCTCTCGGGATGTTAACTGTGCCATCTCATTCTCTCACAGACTTTTCTGGATAGTATTGTTTCATTCAGAGTAGGCCAACTATAATTGTCCCATCATTGTTTACTAGAAGCCGTTGCCTTCTTTAATATTTCTTTTTCTTTTCATATCTTCGCACTTGCAATACCTCTGCTGTTTGTCTAATAGCCTTTGTTAAAAAATTGTATCTGTGCTCTGTTTACTATAATTTTCATTTTCTAACTTGCTCAATTTGACTTTGAGGAGCGTTTCTTCAGTCTTACTTGATAAATCTATTTCTCTCTACCTTTATGTTTAATTTCGTTTTGGGCATTACTAGTCTTTGATTACCTGAAATTCTAAACTGGTTTAAGATTGGAATATGCTGTCATAAATTATAAATTCCCTACTACCTGAGAAAACATAGTTAATTTCATTATTACTCCTATTTGATCCTTGCCAAATCAACTCCATTTTCTTTTCATCAGTAAGTGTGCACTACGAGCAAACGTGTGCCCCTTCACAATTTCTACCAATGCCTTACCTCTACCATACGTAGTTCCCCATTGAGGAATCATTCTTTAGTGTTTTTCTTACTTTTGCATTAATGTTCTCCTTATTACCTTGTCACGAGAATTGCTGTCATCTACTAACTTCTGTATGTCCTTGTAGGGGTATTTGCTGATTTCCTGAAAATGTGAGCAAGTAGAATTCAATAATTTCCATGAAATATTTTTAACAAGTACAACTTTTCTGTCAGTCTCTCCAATACTTGTAATATTTCGCAGAATAAATTATTTGTTTAAGAAGGTATATTTGCACAGAACAGTGTTTATTAAAACCAATATTACACCCAAACACTCAGGGCATCTTATTTCAGAAAGGACAACATATTCTGCTTGAACATTTATTTAATGCAAAAAAAAAAAGAAAAAAAAGAAAAAAAAGAAAAAGAAGAAGAAAAAACACCCCTCTAGCTGATCGTTTTTCATTAAATTACCTACATGTTTACTGTTGTTACAGTTGTGACTTTAAAAATGTATTTAATTCATTTAGTCACTATTTTTGGCTTAGAAAGCCATTTACAAGTCATAACTCATTGAAATGTATAAATGCATTGTTCCCTTTTAAAGGACATCGCCCTCTGTCATTCATGTTTAAATATTCAGTCCTCACTTCATGTAAGGGTATTTTTTCTGTCATCTTGTACATATAGAATGTTTAAATATGAATTTCACAACAAGTGTCCTCTTAAATGGAAAGCTGCACTGATGCACTTCATGAGCTATCATTTGAAAAAGGGCAATGTAGGCCAAAATCACAATTGTAATGACTAAATAAATTACAACTCAGGAGGAAAATAATGTACTTTCTAAAATACTGCAGGACTGTGGACCCAGTAAAACAGAAATAATGACATCTAATTGTTCAGCATACCACACATCATTAGCAAACTGTTCATCAAAATGAATGAGAACTTTTTACTTTGCCCAGTTTTTTTAGACTTCTGCTTATATGTTTTTCAGACTGTGTAATATGTCACATGATTAGATGCACACATTGTTTGTTGTCATCTGACATATACAGGGTGATGAAATAAAAATGTGTTCCATATTTTGAGAAGTGGTTGTGTGGACTAAAACATGCTAAAAATGGCCACTAAACATGGGCTGTAAAATGCTTACTTTATGAGTTAGGAGCACTTGTTCATCTTAAGTAGCACGAAAAACATTTCTTCCACTCCAAGCTCTCTGCTTTTATGAACAACCTGCAGAATGCACTAAACAAATGACACATTCATCTATTAGTCAGTAGATAGAGCATGCAGTAAACTGTATTCATATTTTGGGTTAAGTGGAGTGCATTCCGTAGTTCTATTGGAACTAGTTTCTTGTTTCAATAAGTCTGTGAATTGTATGTATCTTTGCACTTACCTACATAATGGAGGCCTATTATTCCACACAGCAAATGGCAGATATGCTCTCTGTTATGGTCTGGCAAATGGAAGCAACCGTCAAGCCTGTGTCCATTATGCTGTGTAATACTAGCAATCAGATTAACTGGTGCAAGACATCTCCATTTTGTATCAAATGACTTGCCTCGTCTGCTAGAAGAGGTATCACTTCAACAACAGCTGGAGATGTGGTTCATGCATAATGGAACACCAGTCCATTTTATCCTAAATGTATGAAAACACCTCACATTTAATGGAGGCAATAGATTGGTTGAGGTGGTCTACTACCTTGGGCAGACCATTCCCCTCAATCCTAATCCACTGTATTTTTCATTGTGGGGACACTTGAAACCTTTGGTGTAAGCATGTCCTATTAATGATGTACTAACACCAAAAGTCTGTGTCATTACTGCCTGCCAGAGCAAAGTGTCCAACTGGGAGTTTTTCAGAAAGTGTGTGTCTCCATAAGAGTTCAAACAGAAGCATGCTTTACTATGACTCACAAGTGCAGGTCGTATGTAATAGAAAACAGATTACATTAAAGGCTCTGCTGTTCCAAAGTAATAGAGTAATATGTTCTTGTTTATTTGCTCATTCTGCAGTCTTTTTTTTTTAATAGCAAAGGGCATGCAGCAGAAGATGTGTTTCACAGTAGTAAAGATGAATAAGTGCTTATCACTTTCATGGTATGAATTTTAGACCCCACGTTCCCTTGTTCTGGTCCGTAGTGCCTCCTCTTAAAATACAAAATAGTTTTCTTCAGTGTCTTGTATTCGGAGACTTGTCCACTTGAAAATGGTTACCTAGATGTCATTAGTGAGTAATCTTTGCTATTATTCACTTCCATTACCAACAGAAATGTTACCTTTCAAGGAAGTTTGAAGGCCTTGGAACCAACCCTGAAAGTACTAACTAAATTGTAATGTTTAAAATTTTCTTGTCTACAACAGACCCTCCACACAATATGTTCTGCATGTACTTCAATAAAATCATCACTTAAATTTTAAACATGTATAATTTAGCACCATCTGCCATAAAGTAATTTACAGAATGCTGGTGTACTTACAGCTGTTAAATACGACTGCTGAATTTGGAAAAGGTGTTACAAGTGCTAACAGTACACAGTGATTCAAATATGTGCTCAGGAATTTGCCTCAATATCCAAGTGCTTGCTCACAGTTGTTGCCTTTCTCTAACCAATTTCTGTAAATGTGTTTTCAATTAACAAACAATTCTTTGTCAGGAACAACTAGCAAGCAGTATTGCACTGCTTCTTCAGGATGTATCTAGAAGAGTGTGTTACAACATAACAAATTTCAATTTATTTTAATTCAATTTTTCTTCTTACAAAGTTGTATAACAAAGTATGCTGCTGTGATAAGTGAGAAATTTTACTTGTACACTACAGCTCCTTGGTCTATTAACTGAGATATAAATAATTCCAAGCGATAAAAAGAAGCACTTACAAAGCACATTCAAATGTTTGTATTGTTTCTTCCTGAGGCTGTACCATATTGCTGAACATCCATTTTAATACTCTGTAACAAAGTTAATTTTGCTATGTTCTGTTGCACAAGGCACAACATTACATCAGGAATCAATATCACAGTTATGTTCATGCATAGGTTTCAAAATTACAAAATGACTTTTCTTATTAAAAAAGGCAGACTGAATAAATACAAAAATTTTGATTTTATACTAGAAACAGAACATATTTCAAAACAGTTATTTTAATGCAAAAATTCCCAGTCTTTTTCAACTATAGAAACTCAACAGAAATAAAATTGAATAATAATCCTTTCTACCGATGGTCACAGTTCTTCTTTATATATTCTAAACTTTCTCCCTTTATACTTTGTAACATATCCTGAAATTAACATATGGTCCCCTGATTTTTTTCTCAGATATCTTAATAATTTTTCACAGTTCTTTTAACCTCGGTTTGTACTGATAGACAAGTCTCCCCAATTACAGGAAAATACTTCGTACACAATAACATGTAATTCAATTCAATTAAACCAGTGTTTTATAGCCCAACATTAACAAAAACAGGTAGTTGGATGAAGAAGAAGAAAGTAAAGAATATTCGAAGCCAAGAGGAGCCAAAAATATGTATGAAATTGTCAAACCAATTATTCAATCAATCATAATAAACTCATAAAACTAGATCAGTAGATTTCAATCAAAATTGAGTCAAGGAACTAAATCAGCAAAGTTTGTAAAACAATTTTTACGGCAAAGTTTCTTACGTGAAGTGTGAGTTTGGCTACTGAACTGCTTTATACAATGTGATTAATCTCTCCCTGTTTATCATCCTTTCTTCCTTTTAAAAAGTTGTAGTTTTAAGCAGACACACAAATTACAACCACAGCACATTCAAATGTATGTACTGTTTCTTCCAACTGTTCTTAACAAACCCTTGGAACATAAATGCCACATTTCCTATTTTCTTGTAGATCAATAAGTAAATTGAGTTTCAAATTTTTTTGTCCCATCAAGATTAATCTTTCATATTTTACTCTGTTTGCCAGCCATCACTCCCCTCCCCACACAACCATCCTCTCCAACCCAGTATACAGTTCATTGCACAGCAATATTAAACGTAAAATACGAACTAGTGTTCACCACAGTTTCCACACTCCAGTTCAGTTCGATTCAATTCTGTGACCATACTGCAGTATAGGATGATTAAAATATCTACTAACACACACCCACTTACATTCCCAAAGTTTCAACACTTGCTTTCGAATGCACTCATATTTCTCTACCAAACTTAACACTGGAACACACGTTACATAAAATTTAACTTTAGTATAATACACACATCTGGCTGCAGTGAATGACTGAAAACACAGACAGTAACTGTATAAATTATATAATCAAAACTCTTAATACAAGCAGTCATTTACTGCATTTTTGGTAACAATGAACATTATTAAACTCAGTTAATTAGACTAGATACATGAGTGACAGCACTTCTGAGACTAAAAGCCCATCCTCACACAACTAACTATTTGCTATTTCAATAAAGGAATGCTTCAAAGGTAAAATGAATTACTGCTTCACAAGCTGATTTCAGTAAGCAATTTTCAGGTTCTCAGAATACTGAAAGGTCACTGCACAAATACTCTTGTTATGTTGAACATGAAAATTACCAAGATTTGTGAAGGGACCCCAAGTTAGGAAAAGGAAATATGATTAGATTCAAAACATTTAAAATGCAAATGAGTAAGTAGCTACTCATTTGGGGTAATACTGTATTTCAAATGTAGCACAATATACAGCTCATGTTTCGTACCATAAAACGCATTTCCGTATCGTGGACTGAGAGACGGAACCACACTGCTTAATGGAACATGATTCTCAGTGTTGTGCCACAAGAACTGCCACAGTCAGTTGTTGAGCTTTTCAGTTATATTAGAAAACCATTAGCAAAAGACACACACTTTTTAAACTACTACTATGTGTGCATCCTCCACGAGAAAAATTTTAAAACACAGAGATCTTTGGCAGTGATGACTTGAGTGAAGTTTCATATAAAGCCTGTAGAACAATTCCTGTTACATCTGTTTAAAACTGAAGTCAATACCACAACCACTGGATTATTGTGTGTGTTTCATGAAATAGCCTTAGTATTGTACTTAAAGAGCCAGCTTCAGACCGCAGTAAATGTGTTGCAAATATTTTTAAAATGGTTGGTGTTTAACTGCACTATAACAGTTCGAAAAGTTCAGTGTTTTCAAGTCAACTTTTTGAGGCACTTTTCTTCATTATATGACTTCTGATACTCCATCTTTTCCATGTTACCTGCTCAGAATGAATCTAATCAAGTTAGATGACAATACAGTAGTTGATGAATGGAAAATTTGATTTCTTTCTGTTCCTTACTTTCAACTAAGATAATATGCTGTCCCAAATGTGGACACTTATCCAATGTCCTCACAAGTGACCATTACACAAAAAAAGTTACCTCTCAAATTCTGCACAATCGAGTCTCTAGTCCATACCAATGTGAGACACACACCAATGGGATCCCCTTTTGTACACACACCATCCACATAAAATGCAACATTTCCCTCCAACTTTATTATTAAAATGACTTGAACCAAATATCAATGTAGCTTTTGTGGGTCTTGTCATTTGTAGGAAGACTTATCTGACCAAAAACCATACTCTTATAAAAAGAGATTAGTTGCATTAAAAAGACTACCAGGAGACACAAAAATAAGTATATGGAAAACAGAACACTGCCAGAGATGAATACTAAGCTGATAAATCCTACCACAATCAATTCAGTCTTGCAAAATAATGATCTTCAAGAATCTATGTGGCTTAAACTTTGAATTCTTGATTAGAAACTGCCAATGAAACAGCAAAGGGAGAAACTAAGCTTTTACACATACAGATCTGCAGGGTGGTGTTCTATAACAAACACTGTGTTGTGTCACGAAAAATTACATTAACTTTATTGTGCACCTCATCTAAATCTAATTTCCTCCAGTATCACTCCACAAAATTAAATGTAGACTTCTGTGGACCTATCTATCACAGACGCATTCTAAATCTAGTGGCAAAAAGTTCGTCAGACCAATAACAGAAACTGGTTTACTCTGCTAATTAATGACTGTTGAAACTAACATACAAGCACAAAACCAGCCAAGTCACCAGTTGTAATGGATGCATGCTCAACATGCACATAATTAAGAATCTACACCGAATTCTTAAGGAACATATCCAATGTCACATTTTCACTATCATACCAATTTTCAGCTCTCTCAAATTGTAATATACGACCATTTTGATCACACAGGCACCATTAAGGAAAGTATTGTCATCCAGTATACAATTTTAAAAAAGAAAGGGCAAATCCATAAAAAGTATTTTACATAATTAAAACAAAGGAGCAACAAAACAGTCTTCCAGCTAGAACTTTTACTTCCACAATAAAGAACAATTTCATACTGTAAATATATATATCTATCTTGATGAGACTCAGAACTGAACACACATTCAAAACAGGAATTACAAACATTAGAGTTGTGCATTTCTATAATACTTTAGTATAATTTTCTAGACTTTTACAGTACAGCATTGCACTGCAATCTTTCACTCAATATTTTTTTCAGTCAATCCAAATATGCACTATATGGGTATCAGTTAAACAACATGTCATATACTTCAAAAAGGCATAAAAATTTAAAAATACATGGATACAAAGTTCATAGAACTTATATGTATATGTACATCAATTCCAAGCTGGAAAATTTGTGGACAAATTACACTCAATAATAAAAAAAACTGCAAATAACACAAACAGATTCATAAAAAAAAAAAACAAGAAATGCATGGTGCTGCAAACAGCTTATTTCATACAAAGGCAGACTCTGTATTAAATAACACAACAAAAACACACAGTTTATATAAAATGTGAAGATATAAATTACACTTTTTTTGATATGTATCATAGGTTATGACAGTAAACCAATGGAACTATCACTGAAGTGCACCAGCAGGATCAGCAAAAGCAACACCAACCACAGTATGAACAATGTGCCATGAATATGCTGAATATACGTCGCACATGTCTATTGGGAAGTTAGTTTGTGATTACTGTAAGCATAACCTGAAACACATCTGGTGGAGCAATAAATGCATATTCATAAAAACAGTTTTCCTATGTTCATTCCACTGCTTCATCTCCATACTGAATGGTGCCTTTCTCGCGAGGAAGCTGTGAATATCTTAATCCCAAATTGTCAGAAATTTCTTCAATCACTTTCAGTGCCTGTAACAAAAGGAGAAAAATGTGTGTACATAATGGTACAGATAAGATGCTGCTTACATGTGGTATCTGCTCGTATGTTAGAATACTGCATAAAATGACTCAATGGAACATTCCCTCACTATGTGAATTCTACATTACGACAGATGTGCTACAATTGTTAATGGCTTTGTATGAATACACCAGAGCACAGCCTCTTAGAAACAAGGCTGAGCAAATGGTTATTTCAAAAATGTTTCTGTTTTAATACACAACATGGGCACTATGTCTCTTATCTACACTAATATTAATTTGTGTGTACTGAGAGGATAGCCACAATAAAAAAGCTACTAATTTACATTTTAAAGTTATTAACTATTGTCATATTCATTACCATTTGTAAGGTGTAATGTCAAAAAGAACTCTCAGGCATAGCATAAAGCTCAATAATAATAATAATAATAATAATAATAATAATAATAATAATAATAATAATCACTATCACCTGTATGACAAACTGCTGAATAAAGGCTGCCTGTAGAGTTCTCCATGCATTATAGTCAATGTCTCTTTTCTTATTTCTTGCAACCCAACTAATAACTTCTTCGGTTCATCCACCATTCATTAATCTGGCTAAACATCCCACCCACAACCACTTCTGTTCATCACAGTTATAACTATTCTTTGTTTCATTCACCATTCACTTATCTGCTAGCCATCTCACCCATATCCATTTCATTTTCATCACAGGTTCCACTTCACTGCGTTCACTGACCCATCTGCTCATTTCCTATCTCTCTTAGTAATTCATCTCTCCATATCAGCTTCTGTTGTAGATTAAAATTTCCCACTCATTTCATTTCTGTAGCTTTGCTTCTAAGCAATATGACAAATGCCAATTGTGCAACAGAAAAAGCTTCACATTAAAAATAATGCATGGAAATATAAATTGTATATGAAACCCAAATTAAGCAGTGTTACTACAGTCCTATTAAAATTACTTGATAGTTGACACCTGAAGCTTTCCCCTAAGGTGTTGCCACATTGGCTGCCATCTACTGCTCGGCTATAGGTAACACACACATATACGATGGGTCACTTCACTTCATAAATGCTGTTTATGTGTAACACAGAGAAATGTTGGAAGTGATTGCTGTGAGGTATGTCAGAAATGTGAGCTTTCAAGTGACCAATGACTGAATTGTTGCAGACGATGTGTTTTGCAGCCCTGAATTTAAAACTGTGTCCTAAGCTAACAACAACCTAGTGATGTGCAACTGTTATTCAATAAAATGGCAGTCAACTATCTGCAGTGGAACTAAAATCACAATCTCTTCATTCACAGCCATTAAAGCTAATGTCTATGAGCAAAGTCGAAACAAGAAAAAATCAGTTTCAGTGCTAAAAGCAAACTGTAATTTCTCCCTGCTACTGGTTATCTGAAACTCTCCTCACATTAGCTACATGAGCTGCTGTGTTACTAATTACTGAGCAGTGGTCTCTGGCACTTGGCTGGAGATTATGTGTGACACAGGCAGATTCCAAGTAAGAAATAACAATAGGAAGAAACGTAAGAGCAAATAAAATCACTACAATGATGAAAATGATATGGTAAAAAATTAGAAAAAAATCACATTTAAACCAATTAACTGAAAACAAATAATAATGAAATGGTTTTGATTAGATTTAGAAATAAAAAAAATTTCACTCCCTTTGACAAGATTTGAACCCATTAAGTTTCACATATGAGACTGATATGCAAACCATTACACTATACCATGACACTTTCATAAGTAGTTACGACTGTGGTGCTCCATACAAAATGTTGAAATTGCAGCTTTCAAAAAATTTGGCTTCACGCAAAGTTGTGCAAAGCTTATCTAATGTAAGCCAATCTCTGTGATTATGATAACTGTATGCATGATGCAGATTCACGTCTTGTGCGGACGGTATACAGTAGTGTTTTGTTAGTGCCATGAGTGAAACATGTACATTTCATCAGTTTGTGTGTGTGTGTGTGTGTATGTGTGTGTGTGTGTGTTTCTTTGGAGTGGTTTATTATGAGTGATGACACACAAAATAGGTGTTAGGTACATGAATCGGGATCCAGAAACATCAAGAAAGACTGCTGGAGAAGAGATTGGAAGTGAACTGAGCAATTGTTGTGGCAGTAAAGTTAAATTTTACTTTAAATCTCTGCTAAATTTAACCATAAATGTTCCAATAACAGTTCTTAAAAAAAGGATATTGGAGATGATGCTAAATTCAGATCGTGAGAAAGACAATCTTTCATATCACCTGGCATTAGACAATTGCAAACAAATACGTTCGCATTCAAATCTGCACATTTCTTCCTGTGATAAAGGAGGATTGCTTTGAGGGAAATGAGACTATTCAAGAATGATGTCAATGAAGGCACATCAAGTCAGTACGAGACAAAACCATAAAAAATGCTACCAACAATATTTGAAATCATGTGATGTCAGACCTACAATGTGGCAGTCAACAAGTAAGAAGTACAGAAGAACACTAAAAAGAGCAGCTTGTCTGAGACACAAATGAGCAGCTACAGAAAAAAAGAAAAATGTACACAAATTGTATAGAATAAATTGTCAAGCTAAGAGAAGACCATAAGCTACAAAATATAAAATATGGAAAAAATGAAAATGATTATAGTGTGAGGAGGAGAGTTTAAAGGTGGGCTATGTGACCAATTAATCAAGTACATAGTAAGGAAGGAAGATTAGATTTTAACATCCAGTTGACATTGATGTCTGTACAGAGTAGGCAGTAAAACAAACAGTGCAAGCTGCACAACAACTTACTACCCCCAAGTTTTGACTTGCCACCAGTGGAGAAAAGCACTGAAGACACTTTTGAATTCAAGCACGCACAAGTATTTCTGAACATTACACCAGTGGCAGCATATTTGTAGTTGTTTCCCCACTGCCAACCCTCTCATTTGTCCCTTCAGTTTCTTATTTTTTATTATTCTTTCACTGCCTTCATTTCATACATTCCGTTTCTCTATAGCTTTCCTGTCTTTGGTTAGTTCTCCTTTATAACTTCCTGTGCCTTTTTTAAAGCCTCTGGTGACTCACCAAGCCAACTTTTCATCCCTCCCATATTGCCGAGTCTCACTTGATCTAGGCTGGTCCTCCTCTTACTCATCATATTGCTTCCTTCGGCTGTTTCCTCAGCTTTGTTAGCCAAATAACTTTTGGTTCCACCTTTTGTTTGAGTTTAAATAAGAACAATCTACCTGTATTTGACAGTATAAATAATGCAAGGAACAAAACTCATTGTGTGATTGGTAAACAGATAAAAACAAGAGTAGAAAAAGCTTAGTGATAAATTACAAGACAGAAATGCTGGCCACTGCTTATGTTCAGCAGACAAAATGTTTGGTAATGCCAACAGACATGTATGACACTGCTTTCTGAAATATTAGTGCCATGATCACTACAGGTGGATCCATTTAATTCAGGGATATGAGTGATCTGCCTTTCCTTTTTAATCTTCCCTAACCTTTCCTAATAGTTCCAAAAGCTTGGCAGTACCAAACATTTTGACACTGAAGACAAGGACTGAGCAATAATTGTCTCAAACTTTCTTAGTTTTATAAAAGGAATTTTCCTTTCATACAATAGAAACTTAGTAACATTATCAACCTTGTTTATGTACCTCAATGCATCCACTAAACAGTGAGAGGTTACCTTCGCTTTTCCATTATTTGTATTCCACCCATGACATTTTGGTATTATATTTAACTACCTTAGCACCTGTTGCTTTGCTCTAGTAGACTGTATTCTCTGCACAACTTTTTTTTTTATGTTTTTCTTTAATCGAATTTTTATGTTGTTCATAAATTGCAACACCTTCTAAACTTTTCACACTAATGAGGACCACTAGCATGGTCTTTTCCGAATGTGCTTCTGACCAAAATGCAATTCTGGTAGCTGGAATCCAAGCTATTTTTGTTAATTGTGGTTTTTGCATTTTGTAGTGATATTTCCATAGAAACTTATTTCTTTACATCTAACCAAGATGTGAAATATCAGTTTTCATAAATTTTACTTAAAAATTTTTTAAATACAACAAAGTAATTTTTTAAAAATTTTCATCCCCTATTTCAAACTCTTATGGGTTGAATTTCCAAAAACAGTCAAACACGTATTTTACTTATAACCAAGAATTCAAATCCTAGTTTTCATAAATTTAACTTCAAAAATGCTTTAATAGTTTTTATAAAAAAAGCACCCCCTATTTTACCCCATTAGTGACTGAATTTCCAAAAAAGCTGAAAACTCATTTCTTTTTATTTCTGACTGAGAACCCAAATACCAATTTTCATAGTTCTACATTTCTACCTTAATAGTGACATATTTCCAAAAATTCTTTCATCCCCTTAAGAATGAAATTTTGAACAATCCCTTCTTAAATGATGCCTACAGTAGAAGGTCCACACCCTCTCCAAATTTCAAGTTTCTACCCTTAGTGGTTTGGGGCTGGGAGATGATGAGTCAGTCAAACACGAACCTGCTTTTTTATACATAGTAGTTAAAAATAAATTTCAGCACAATAATGTTCACTAGTTTATCATATGTTAACTACTATTAATAGAAAGTCCCGGATGGAACAACAATATGGAAAGAATAGATCGCTAATCAATGCCACCTCCATAATTATGGCGAGTCACAATCTGTTCTTCCCATATTGTTGCCATTACTAAAACACACACACACACACACACACACACACACACACACACACACAAATTCCCACATGCTGGGTATGTTAAATCTATCTTATTGTATTAGAGCAGAACCAATCTTCATTAATGTCACACTATTTCATCAGAAAACTTACCGCATCTAGCTGTTCTTTGGTGTGTGCTGCAGAAAGGCAGAAACGAATGCGACCTTCCATTAGAGGCGTGGCTGGGAATCCTACACCAACAGTTGCAATTTTCCTTGCTCTCAGAGATCGAACCACAGCTCTAAAATTTTCAACAAAACAAAGTAAATTACACAGATATACTGCAAAGCTTTGCAGATACTGTTTGAAAACTCAATGTTCACGTTATGCACTAAATATACCCAACTGTAAAACATTTGTCTAATGAAACATTTCTGTACATTTTTATAGTTTCATGGAAATTTGTGATTAGATAAAAATATGAAGTCAACAGGGCAGTATTTGGGTATGGGACACTTCCAAATTTTAAAGCTTTGTCATTGTTGGCAAGGTATAGAGTAGTACAGCAGATCAAATACTTAATGACACAATAAACACAAACAATTCAAATTTTCAGTTTCTGTACTTATAACTAAAAGCACTATTAACTTTTATATTTTTATTGAACGGCAATGTAGAGAGAAGAGCTTTATGGCAGCTGCACTGATTATTAACAGAATGTGTAATGGCATGGAAAATTATAGAAATTAATAGTATTTACTTATTACTTAACACATCTGTTAAAAAAAGGATAAAAGCAGACATGAATCTCGACTCATATAGATCAAGATACTGCATAACGAAGTTTAAAACTCCATAGTCTCTTGCCTTTACCATACACAACATTCCGTCATTTGACCACTGGGCAGAGTCTCGTATTATACGAAAATGGAATACCTACAGCCATCCTTATGCTGTTATTTATTGTGTAGCTAGCACTTTTGGCATCTAAGTGCATCGTCTTCAGGCCTTAGTTGATACTGAATGGGTTATCACGTTCCCTATATATCGATGCATCAATGGCTTACAACATGTTTACACAGACTACTTGTAACAGTCATGTTGCCTCTCCAATTATCAACTGTGAACTGATAACCCCTTCAGCATCAACTAAAGCCTGAAGATGGTGCACTGACTGCTGAAACTGGTAGCTACACAATAAATAACAACATACGGATGGCTCTAAGTGTTCCATTTTCTTACAATAGTGAACAGCTGTAGTCCCTTGGACCTTCTGGCACAAGGATGGACACACAAAGGCTCCCGTGTGGACGGCACACAGTAATAAGCATCCCTGGCGTAGATATATAACTGAAAGATTTGAAAGCAAATAAACCACGAGGTCCCGATGGCATCCCGATTCAGTTTTACGAAGAGTAATCTGTGACATTGGCCCCTTACCTAGGCTGCATTTATCATGAATCTCTCACCTAACAAAGTCCCCTGTGACTGGCAAAAAGAGCAGGCAACTCCAGTACATAACAAAGGCGCAAGAATGGATCCACAGAATTACAGACCAATATCCCTAAATTTGGTTTATTGCAGAAACTGAGAAAAAATTTTTAGTTGGTGTGATGACTGGCAGCTAGTTCTTAGTGTGGAAAAATGTACGTTAATGCGAACGAATAGGGAGAACAAACCTGTAATGTTCGAACACGGTACGGGAAACAAGAAGTGGCGCTAGGCATAGGTGATGATGGTCAAATCTTAGCTGAAACATCTTCCATGAAAGTTATCCATAAAAACATCATGCAGAATATTTAATACACATTAACAAGGATATTCCAATAAAACAGAAATGAAAATATCCCAACAATGCCTTTTAGATGTTTCCTGACTGCATGTTTGTCACCATGTCAGTTGTATAGTCAAATACTGCATCAGGCACACTGACACAGTGTATATTCCAACCCCATCTATGCTCCACAACTACCTTACGATGTGTGATGGGGATTTCTGGTATGCTGTATGCCTTTTCTCTGTTCCATTATCAAATGGTTCAAGGGAAAAAAAACTGTTGGTAAGCAAGCCCCTGTATGAGCGTCAATTTTTCCAATTTTCTTATTGCAGTTATATGTGAACAAACTCTTCTTGCATTGTACTCTATGCATTTAAATAGTAAACACCTCCTTCACACACAATTCCTGTCTTGCTCTCTGCCACTGGAGGTTGTTGAGCATCTTCATAACTGCATTTATTAAATGATCCTGTGACAAAATGTGCTGCTCTTCATTGAATTTTCCACATCTTTTCTATTAATCCAACCTGATATGGAATCCCAACTAATTAGCAAGACTCAAAAATCAGTCAAATGACTGTTTTTAAGGTACCTCTTTAGTGGATGAATTTTAGATCCTTAAAATTCTGCCTATGAATCTCAGCCTGACAACTTACTTTCCTGTGGCTATCTATATGAGATCATTTCACTTTAAGGACTCTATAAGCCTACTCCGAAGTATTTTACCATTTTAATTATTTCCAATGATTTATTGCCAACAGCGTACAGAAATGAGTCTCATAACCATTTTATACTTAACATGCTACATTTAGATACATTCGAAGTAAACTACCAACCCCTGCACCAACTATCAATCCTCTGCAAGTTTCCTGCATTTTACTACATTACTCTGGTGTTGCAGCCATCCTAAACACAACAGCATCATTGCCAAACAGACTCACATAGGTTATTTCTAACACATCATTTATATAAATGTACTGTAAACAATAATGGGCTGACAACACCCACCCAGAACACACCTGAAATTACATCTCTTTAAGATTGATATGAAGACTGATATGAAGATTTCTATCTGCAAGGAAGTCCTGAATACTATTTTGTCTAAAACTGACATGGTGAGACCATGTCTGTGTACAATTAATGTAGGTTAATTCTTACAAAGTAGAAGACAGCAACTAGTGGCTGTGTGAATTAACCTACATTAAGTCCTGAATACTTTCAGGAATCTAGTCCAATACTCAGAAGCTGCTCTTCTCTCCACTAAATGACACTGAAGAACTATATCAAATGGCTTCCAAATGTTGCCCACGGCACTCTGGATTTCAAGATGGAATAGAGTCAAGTCTGCAGAATTCATATTGATATCTATAAAGGACATTTTCATTCTCCAAGAAGTTTCTAATGCTTGAGGGTAAAACATGTTCCATAATTCTACAACAGACTGATGTCATAAATATACGCCTGTACTTGACTGTGGGAATTAGCTGACCTTTTTCCAGTCACTTGGTACCCTTAGCTGCTCCAGCTACGCAGTAGGGGAACAAATTTTTTTTGCAAAATCTCTGTAGAAACTCCCAGATATTTCATATTTCATATTGTCCAGAACCACTTCTACTTGTAAGTGATTTTAGCTGATTTTCTATTCTTCCATCACTTGTTTCAATATCTTCCATTAATGCAGTGACTGAAAGAAAGAACTGCATTACAATCTTCTACAGTGGAACAATTTTGGAAGACGAAATTCAGTACTTTATCTCTGTCGTCTTCTGTTCTGATGCCGCTATTGGAACTGAACAGACCAGTTTCATCAGAGAACTGATTTTATGTGTGATGAAAACTTATTAGAATTTTTGGTTAAATTTCTTATTTTTAAATTCACTGAATGATTCTCACATTGCTCTGCTTATGCTCATCTGCCTTCGCTCATCTTTTGTTTGTCAACTAGGGTTTCACTTCACTTAAATCTGTAATGAAGTGCTTTTTCGCTTTCGCAGCAGATTTCTAACACGGCTACTGAACCACAGTGGCTCTTTCCCTCTCTCATACCGTTGCTATGCACATAAAGATCTACAATGTATTGTACAATCCTTTTTAATTTTATTCACTTGTGCCCTACACCTTTGCTTGTACACCTTGCTTTCGGCCATTCCTGGTAAGAAAAAAATAGTGTGTTTCCATTCTTAAGAATCCTTTTAACACCCACAGTCAATGATGCTATCACAGCCTTACGATCAGTGATGCCCTCTTCATCATTAACTGGTTTAAAAAATTAGGTTTGTTAATTATTACGAGGTTTATGATGTTGCCCTCACAAGTTAGTTCTCCAACTAACTGTTCAAATTTATTTTTTATTTTATTTTTTGGAAAAAAATCACAGATGAATACCCCTCTTCGGCAACATTCTTAATTACATGGTTGCCCTGTTCTATTTCTGGCAATCCGAAGTTTCTTCCTATTACAACAGCTCGACCAGGAGACTAGTTCACTACATTCTCCAAGTTTCTTCTGAAGTGCTCTGCCACTATTGCTCTTGAAGCAGGAAGACTATAAAAGGATGTGATTACCATGTTTGAACTCATCATTCACCCTACGGAAAGATACCTCTGGGGATCACTACACTTCTTGAACTATAGCAGAAGTCAAGACATCTGCCTCTAAGATCTTGGTAACATAATCTGAACCTCTGATTCATATCTTCCTCTTTGCTCCACAACAGGATCATCATAGATTGTGTGTACGATGGTATAAACAGTGGCTCATGATTCCACCTGCTTTTGAGGCTAACTGTCTCCACCAATTCACATTTAGAATGGAAGATGGGCTTAAAACCAGGCAGCACGTGTAATTTGTGCTAACGAGAGCTACCAAAACCACCTCCAAACATTCGATGGACCTCCTATCCAACATATTGGATGCACCTGGCTTTCTTTCCCAACATGCCTGCTGTTTCCCTGACAGGTCTTCATTAGTAGCATAACATTGGAGCTCCCAGTCACAGACATACCTACCCTCTGTACTTGTCCAGTCTCGGCAGGAAAATAAGCCATTCACCCATCAGAAGAGGCAATTTGTGCACCAACTAGTACAGGGTGTATATGCAGACAAGGAAAAAAAATTCCAGGATTTCCCGATTAAAAATATGCTTCTTCTCTGTTAACTGGCAGTATACTTTCTCTCATAACTGTATAACTTATCAATCTTTTGAATGGTTATGGTTTTATACACGGGTATTGAATTTCCTGGCACTTTAGAAAACGAAACGCTGGGAAAAAACACGTTTTGGAAAGATCTTTAATTTATACCAACATGTATGCTGCATATTTTCATACTGCTAAAGTATAAATTCGAATTCCACCAAACACCACATATTACTTTCCGAAACATTGAAATCGAGTTGCGATGCGCATTTGTAAGCAGTCATAGCTCATGTCAGGTAATCTAGCCAGCCGATGACAGAGGATATTCAGAGCTTAGGACACATGATGTAGTCAGCCAACAGCAACATCACTGTTTAATAGCACGAACACACAAATAGGAAAAGTTAATGGTTTAAATGAATACACACAGAGTTGCTACAAAAGGTTTCACATATAACATTGGTCTCTAAGGTTAATACGCTGCAAGAGAACCTAAGCTTTCACATACAATATTGGTCTTTTATGTGTGTATTACACTTTAAGATATATCACACAAATGTGTCAGTAAAATTTTTAATAATGACGTCAATGTCTGATCTTCTGGGCTCAAATTCATCTAAATGGCTCGTCATCGAGTTGATTTTTAAATCAATGCTCTGTGATATAAGAAATTCATCATACATTATCGCACATAGTTCAACTTGCATAAAAGGAAATTTACTCTGAAAGAAACCCTTTTCAAACCATTATTCGCAATATTTTCTTGTGACCTGTCAGAAATAGGTTTGTTTCAGCAGTTGCCAGAGAGCGCCAGATAACAGGCGCCACCGCTCTTGCGCAGCTACGATGACATAGGAGGCCCGTATGTTTGTTAAGTGTAAAATGTTAAAAGATCTTACATTATGTCATAAAAGAAACAAGACTTCAGAGGATACTCCAAGAGCATCAGAATTTTGTGACCCATACTAAAATGTGCACATTTAAAGCGCACATTCGTATAACCAGATTCCCAGTGAAGCAGGCCTAGACCTGATATTAAAGTTTTCAATGTGGTTTTTGGGATGTAAATTTTCTTGGAGTACCAGTACTGTGTTATCTCTTGTTTGGTTCTTTATTATGGCATAATGCCATATGTGCTAGAAGATGAGAACGTGCACATGAAATGCATCAAACAGTTGAAAATAACCAATAGTGTGGAATTAAACACTTCATTTCAAATATATTGATTGCCTCAGTTGAAAAAGATTAAAAAAGGAAATTTCTTTAGCAAACTGACAAACATAACTTCAGTGTTCTGCAAGGCAATTAATATGCTTGACAGTCAGAAAAATTGAAATAAAATAAAATTTGAAACTAATAACATATTTAAGCCTTCCGTAATTAAGTGAATGTATTGTAATTCACTCGATAGCTCCCAGTCACAGAAATCCGTTTTGTTTTCATTTCACTGTGAGAGCAGTAAACTAAGAGGAAATAGCAAAATCACTAAATGTAAACATGGTCACGTGGAGATCACCCACTTCCCCACTATAACTCAAGACTGCTCTGCACATCATCAGCCCTGGATCAACAATATTTCCGAACTGGGGCAATACTAGATTGGCCCCCAGCCCCACCATCGAGCATTTGAGATAGGACGTCAAAAATTTTAAAAAATGTTCATTCTGTAGTGCACATCTTTCTGAAGGGTCTGATGCATAAAACATATGTATTCGAAGGAATGTAAGACATGTTATTTGGTCTGAAGTGTGCCAAAGGGCAGTGCCACGCATCTTCACACAGCATTCTTCTATCAAACGTTGCTGTATTTCGCTCTGTGGAATTGAAACATGTATATTTTGTAATGGATGCCATTAAACCATTTTTAGGACAGTGGAAATTAAAATTTCCTGTGGTGCCTCTCCGCTTACAGTCAGCAGGTTTGACATCCCGTCCCTCCTTTCCCTTTTTTTTAATAAAAAAAAGGGGGGGGGGGTGACTCTTCAGAAAATTTTCGCTCTTTATTCCCTATTAGCTAACAACTTGGCACTTTGTATGACAAAATGAAATATGGGATACATAAAACCAGTAAAGACAAGAGAGAAACCAGATAGTACACATTTCTTCAATCGTTAGCTCCTAGAATTTTTTGTTTCTCTAATCTTGCTACAGCTTTATATAGTGTGCTTTCCTTTCTCCAAAAGATCTATTACTTCATCAAAGTTTGTCAAACTTTTGCTACACGAAAAATCGAAATGTCGTTGAGTAATACTGAAAAAGCTGTTAATACAAATAGGTCCCAAGACTGGTATGGTTTCTCAATCTGATTACATCTATTTTGTCACTGTCTACTAGATAAGACTTAACTGGCCTTTCTAATACTGCAACAATTGTAAAACACACCAAATAAATGAGACTGTTTTGGCACAAGTAGTTATTTTTATAACACGACAGAATATAATTCATGAAGTACCAATATCAAATGCCTATTAGACCCGCTACAAGCAAAAAGCTTTACGTTAGGAAATAGTTTCACACTTCATTCATAAGCTCCAGTTTCTCAAGCATGAGACCGAAAAGTAGTAGTATGAAATTTTTATACAAATTTGGAATCGTCATATTCTTCCATAATTTGTGAGACGTCCCCATTTTTTCTCCTTCCTCATTCTAACAAACAGTCCTGTCATCACTAATTCTGTAACTATTCCTGCAAATGTCAAAGCTTATTTTTCAGTTAACCTCACTAACTCTGCCTGAATAACCGGTTAAGTTAATCCGCGATTTTTCTCGGCTAGGTGTTGTTACATGTTCGTACAACGCGTTTTCCGCGCTACTTCCAGAATACAACTTAAAGTGGCTGCTAGTGGGGGACTGTATAACTGGCCCTTACTAGTATAGCAATCTGGCCAAAAATTTTCTGTCAAAATTTCATTTTCTTGGATACATCGTGAAGATAATACGTAATCTGTCTACCTGTTATTCCTGATAATCTTATTTCCACTCTGGTAGTCTGAATCTACAGATTTCACTACTAATTACAACAATGCTAATCATACACAAAACCAATCAACCACATAATGAGACAGCGGCTGGTAATTAATCCGTTCATCTTTACTCCACTCAACTCATACAGCTCCTTTTGTCTGCAGGGAACTTTGTTTCTAAATCGAAGAAGATTCCCTTGACAGAGACATCACGTACACTATGCATGCATTCACAAATCAACTTATGATTCATTGAGAAATCAACTTAGAATGTGTTCAAAAATGGACAGGAATGTGTTTCAATGTCATATGAATAATCGATAGACCAATGTGCATTGGATGCTAGGCGCTTTGCGAAACACTGGTTTTTTTTTTCCTCAAGAAAATGAATTGGCACCTCTCACCCTCTTAGATCCGGGCCAGCTGCGCATGCCTAAGTCTGAGAGCTTGGGCGTGCGCCGGTAGATTTTTTCCCAGTAGCATCTAGCTGCTTGCTGCGACTGCTTACACATCCAACAGTCACACTTCTGGAGCCAGAAGAGTGAGAAGGTATTACTCAACTGTGCATGTGCATGATCCCACTCACAACTGCTAAAAGAAATCTAATGCGAACAATTGTGACGTCACACTCATCGGAAGCAATTTGTTATTACTAAGCACTGCATAGTCTTCCTAAAGACTTCGGCACATTTTGCTGTTGGCAGATGCTTGTATGCGCAATGTGTTTTGTTGTTGAATATGGCGTATTTCCTTTGCAATTTAAGTTTTATTTTAGTTTTTCTCTCATTCATGTTTTATTGTTGCAGTATTATTCTGCAGAAGCGAGATACAGAAATATCCTTTGTTAGAATATCAATCCTTACAAGTCAAAATTACAAAAACTTAACTGAAAACAAAAACAATGAAAAATTCCCAGAAATCTAAAAAAGTCCCAGGTTTTTCCTGGTTTTCTCCCGGATGAAAAAAATTTGTGGGTTTTCCCCGGATCTCCCAGTTGTCCCAGGTCATATATACCCTGCAGTACCTGTTACTTGGGCATAAGGAGGCAACTGTCTTGTTAGCTCCCACATTCACATTTTGTTCACATAAATGCAAACCCACCATTCACTGCCACATAACCTTGAGCAAGGATGAAAAGGGACTGCTGTTACACAGTGACATTAGGGTTTCCGCAGATTCCAGCAGCACCAAAGGTGTCACTGGCTTCACCACAGCATGTTAAACTATTGTGAACACAATCATGCCACAGGGCAGAACAAATTGTGAAAGACCTTTTTCACTAGTAGCCTGTCTCCCTTCCCATCAATAGTGCCTTCAAACTCTAAGAGATGAGAACTGATTTTGCAACACACATTTGCCCTTTCCATTCCCTTGGTCAAAATGTATGGTAGTTTCTTGCCCTTCCCCCCCCCCCCCCCTCTCTCTCTCTCTCTCTCTCTCTCTCTCTCTCTCTCTCTCTCTCTATCTATCTCTCTCTCATTATTTGCAATTTGGGCGTTCACTTCAGGAAAGGAGGGGGGGGGGGAGGGGGGGGCAGCGGCGGTGGCGGCAAGAGGGGCACTAGCCCCTCCTGGAATTTGGGGTATAGATTTTTCATAAATTTCTGGGAATGATTGTCTGTGATTATACTACACCATAGACATAGTACTGCCAAGTGTGACAGGAAATGTGGCTTTAGCAATGACTGTATAACTTGGGCTTGTTTGATTGCTGGGTGTATCAAGGTGAATTACACCCTTACCTATGCACGTTGGTAGTTTCTGTGAGGTACTGCAATTACGGTGAATGTAAAGATTTACCGATCATTGCCAAGAAGTCCCCAATATATTCTTTCCCCATATGGTGCTGCAGAAAGGGGCTATTCCTATGCTCTGCAAACCACCGTGATGTGCATGCCAGAGGTTAAGTCCCTTTGTACCAGTTATTAGGGTTTCTTCCAGTTACATTTACGAATGGAGTGTGGTAAGAATAATAAACCGAAGTCTACCACCTACTTTATCCACGACTGAACCTCTGTCATAATTCCACCTCATATACCCACAAGGTGTTATGCCTAGGTAATTGTACAAGTTGACGGATTCAAATATGGTTGATTTTAGGGAGGGGACCAAACAGCAACATCATTGGTCCCACCGGATTAGGGAAGGATGAGGAATGAAGTCGGCCATGCCCTTTCATAGGACCCATCTCAGAAATTCCTGAAGTAATTTAGGGAAATCGAGCAGACTCCAAGAGTGACTCATTGATATTATAGTGATAGGATATTACATTTTTAATATTTTGAAGTGCAAGATTTTACATTTCTGAACATTTAAAGCAAGTTGCTAATCTTTGCACCACTTTGAAATCTTGTAAATCTCTGACTGAATATTTATGAAACTCCTTTCACATAGTACTTCACCACAGGTAAATGCATCATCTCCAAAAAGGGTGACTTTACTATTAATCTTGTCTGCAAGGTCATTAGTAAACAACACAAACAGCAAGGATATAAACACACTTCCCTGGAGCACATCTGTAGTTAGTTCCACATCTGATGATGACTCTCCACCCAAGATAACATGTTTTATCCTACCTACCAAAAAGTCCTCAATCTAGTCACAAATTTCACTTCATACCCCATATGAATGCACTTTTGGCAATAAATGTAGGTGTGGTATTGAGTCAAATGTTTTTCAGAAATCAAGAAATACAGCAAATACCTGAATGCCTTGGTCCAAAGCCTTCGGCATGGCATGTGAGTAAAGTGACAAAAACGCGAGTTGACTTTCGCAAGACTGATGTTTTCGAAACCCATTCTGTTCAAAATACCTAACTATGTTGGGGCTCAGAATAGGAGCTCAGAACATGTTCTAAGATTCTACAACAAATCAATGTGAAGGATACTGGACAATAGTTTTACGGCACTTATACTACCCATCTATAAGATGATGTAACCTGTGCCTTTTCCCAAGAACTGGGCACAGTTTTTTGTTTGAGGGATCTGTGACAGATTATAGTTAGAAGAGAGGCTAACTCAGCTGCAAATTCAGTACAGAATATGTCAGGGATTCCATCAGGCCCTCGAGCTTCGTTCAACTTCAACAATGTCAGCTGTTTCTCAACATCAATGACACTAATAGTTATTTCATTACTCTTTTCATTGGTACGAGGATTAAATGGGGCAGTCCTCCAGGGTTTTCCTTTGTAAAGGGACATCTGAAAATAGAGTTAAGCATTTCAGCTTTTGCTTTGCTACCCTCAATTTCAGTTCCTGCCCCATTCATTCATTAGGAACTGAACATTAATTTTTACATATAACCACAATTTCTTTGGGTTCTGTGGAAGAACACATGACAATATTCTGCTCTGATAGTCACTGAAGGCTTCACGCATTGCTCTTTGGACGGCCAAACACGTTTCGTTCAGCATCTCTCTACATATAGCCCTACACTTGTTTTATACCTACTATGCATCAATCTCTGTTTCTTTAGAAATTTCTTTACAGTGACTGTATGCCATGGAGGTTCTCTCCCATTGTGAACTTTTTTACTGTGTACATATCTGTCCAGCGTATGGTCAACTATTTTTTTGAACTTGACCCAGAGTTCCTATACATGCTCCTGCCTTGTGCTGAGAAGTTTCAAGTTCCTCACTGAGACATGCCACCTACTGATTTTTATCTAGTTCACTGAATATATGTAACTTTCTGCTTGTTTTAGCTGTCCTGTGTGTTCTGGCATAACCACAAGCACCGGAACGAAGAGGAAGAACGCAAGACAAGAGAAGGCAGTGCGGTGACGTCAGCCAATAGCCTGCTAACGAGGACCGCACCACGACAGGAGCAACCTCTGCAAGAACTGAATACAAGCTCCGCTGCTGCCAGCCTCGGTCGGACATTAGTGAAAAGCATTTGCGGAGTATTAGCGCAGCCTAGCAGAGAGTGCTATGAGAACAGTTAGTAGTGATCCACAAACTGGGTGATAGACTTGCTTGAACATAGCATACATCACAGGGCTCTGATTTATATTGCCTGTCGCCCACTGCTTGCGACACTTGTTCTACAGCCAAGGTTAAGTATTGTCAATCTACTTTATAGAAATAAAACTACTAATATTTGCTTGAATTATTGTGTAGCATTCCGACAATGCAGCATCCTTTAGGCACCCTATATGAGACGAGTGGGCAAGACCCAACACTTTGTACTTTGATAACCACTGTTTAAGAATTCCTAAGTGTTATGGGTGGTATCAAAGTTGTATAACCACTTTTAAAGTTTATATCCAGTTTTTCTACATACTACTGACACTGTCATTTCTTCTGGCTGTTTTGTTAAAAACCAACACGGCTTTCTTAAGTTTTTAGTCTTATCTTTATAGTTTAGATCTTTAATTTTCAGTGTCAAAGTAACATTATTGGTATACAAACAAAACCATCTTTTGTGAATACTTCTAGCTATATTATCTAACTAATTTGATGTGCTGGATTTAATCATGTGGGGGATGTAATTTCATGTTGTAAAATCATAAAAGGTGGAACCTACGTTCATCCTGATGATTCAAAAATATGTTTCCCTTTAGATATTAAAGTAACCTACCTTCAAAAAAAATCTTAAGAAGTTAAACTATTAATGTTTGACACAAAACATTTAGTATATTTTCTGACAAGTTTAGTTCTTGAGCTATGGTATATTTCCAGACTCATGAAAGCAGTTGTATAGTGATTAACAAGTTCTGAATCTTGCCCCCTCTTCGAAAATTTTCTGCGCACACCTATGGGCATGGTCACTATGGCGGAGATGACAATGACAACGAAAACACAGCAGGCAGCTGCAAGCAAAAACAAACAAGAAATATGAATAAATGATTGGTAAGGATTTGTTGGGGAAGGGAGGGGGGCTGTTAACAAGTCTCTCACTCATCTCAGAGGCCAGCCAGCCTACACTTTTATTCTGTGTTTTCGCAAAAGCAGAAGCGACACACAGATCACTGATCCCTTCTGGTATTGTGATAGTTGTATCCAATCCATGATGAATCAGGATTAATCTCTTTTGCTCATTTCAAAATAAGGAAAGAAAAAAAATGAGCAATGGACAACACAAAGCATTTGGTAACGGCTACTGCGCAACTGCTTGCTGAGGTTTGACAATGTTGTAAACAAAACAGGTCAAAGCCATACTCCCATCAATATCTTATGCAACAATAGTTCAAAACACAGCTCACCTAAAACTGCCACACCAGAGTGTCCACAATTTTGCATAATACCAACTTTAGCTAACAGACAAATTTAAGCGTTTCTGTATTTAGTCCAACAGTTGAGTCCTACTTTGCCATATGCGGTATTTATCTTAGAGACTATTCAATCGTCCACAGTCTGATGTGGAACCCAAATGTAACTTACAACCACAATGACATGTCACTGTGTTCGTGCATAGGTGTGCTCTTTATTTTGCGAAGATGTTCTTACACGCATTCTCCTTCAAAACTGGCCTTCGCCAGATATTCTGCAATACCAGTGACCAAAGCCAGTTTCCTTTTTGAACTTTATATGCATAAAATAAAGCTATTTCAAATTATCTTTTATAAGGTAATTCATATTGCTCCAATTCTCTTTGAAAGAGTGTTTACTGCATCAATTTGCATTTTTGCATTTTGAGGCAGAATTCACATCTATATTTGCATTTATCATGAAGGCAAATTTTTCTGGAACCTACCAGTACTCTAATAAGCTTGAAATTTTATACAGCCTGTCAGAACAATAGCTACTTGCTGTAGAACATTGAGTTCTATACTTTTTGGAGATAGTCTAAATTATCTAAAAGATAAATTTTATAACTTCCCATTAAAAAACAATAACCTCCAAGACATCTTCATAAATACACCAAAAGCTGGTTTAAAACAAGCACTTTGTTGTTAAATCATGAATTAAACAATACTGTGTTCATAACAGTGTGAAAGTTACCTAAATGTTCTCAATTTTCAGCCAGTTGCCTTTCTTATTTTCATTTGTTATACTGTTTGACGGAGTGGAAGGCTGATTTAGTCCAGCATCTAAGCGAAGTATGACTCTTCAGATTCATTAATAATTAATTATGAAATTGAGTGTGAATTGTACTGTGTAACTGAGCAGTGAATTGTATATATGCCTACCGTAAAGCAGCCATTTAAGGATTATAAAAGCCAGATCTTCACTTTTGTCCTTAAGACAAGTACGGATGAGATCATTTTCAACTTATATACTTTTTGGAAAAGACTAAGACTAGAAAGTGACTGAAGTAAATTTAGAGTTGAGGATTGGTCAAGGAGCAAAATTACCATGTTGCTGATCAGCAACAGGAATGACTGCACATTCTGCGAGCATGAGATATTTTTGTGTGTGTGTGTGTGTGTGTGTGTGTGTGTGTGTGTGTGTGTGTGTATCTCGGGAAGTCTTAGTTCAGATCTACTAGCATCAGGACCTATGCTTAGGTGTTCTAGCGATGTTGAGGAAATGACTTTTCGTGAATTTTTTCTTCTGATGGGCCTTCCCCCCCCCCCCCCCCCCCCCCTCTCTCTCGCTCTCTCTCAGCGTGATGTGCAGTCAACAGTTGGGAAATTTCTTGAATAATGGTGAACTGTAGTATTTGAGCAAGGATACTGAACTGATAATCACTGTGTGAACTTTCTTACTGTTTACTGACTGGTGAATGTTACGGTTTTCAGACAGCATGTCGCGATTTCTAAGTACACATCAATCAGCCGGACCATTATAACGACTGATCTACTATAGAATAAACCCATCCAGGTGATAGCAGCACCACCTGACGAGAAATGACTGCTAGTCAAACACACACACACACACACACACACACTGCATGTAGTATCAATGAGCGTGCCATCTGCGTGTAGAATGAGGAAGGCGCGTGGTTATCTGAGTTTGACCAAGGGCAGATTGTGGTGGTCTGGAGGCTCAGCACAAGCATTTCAGAAACTGCATGACTTCTTGGGTGTTTGAAGAGTGCTGTGGTGTCTCCAACACGTGGTGAAACCAAGGTGGAACCACATCTACACATTGTGGGGGTTGGGCGGTCACCTGTCATTACAGACATCTGATGTATGGCGGGCAGACAGAACAGATGGCAAACTGTGGCATAACTAACACCAGATTTTAATGCTGGGCAGACCACAAGTGGGTCTGAACGCATAGTGCACCGAACACTCCTAACGCCTTTGCAGCCGACAACACATGCATGTGCCAATGTTGACAACAAAACATTGGCAACTACAGCTGAAATGGGCACAATGACCATTGGCACTGGATTCTGGTACCGTGACAGAGAGTTGCATGGTCTGATGAATCCTGATACTTTCTTCAGTGAGCCAATGGGAGGGCGCAAATCCATTGTCTCCCAGAGGAACAGCTCCGTGATATCTGTTCTGCAGGACAGAGACAAGCTGGCAGCGGCTCCATTATGGTTGGAGAATCTTCACGTGTGCATCCATAGGTCCAGTGGAGTTCACGCAAGGCATCATGATGGCCACGGATTATCGTACACTGGTTGTAGACCACGAACACCCATTCATGACAGTCATGTTTCCCAACGCCAGAGGCACTTTTTGACAAGATAATGCACCATATCACAAGGCCAGGAGTGTGACTGAGTAGTTCAAAGAACACAGTGGTGAGTTTCAATTGACATACTGCCTCCCCCTGCCATGAACTCTAGGATGTGAATGGACATGGCATCAGAGCTCATTGCCCCCCCCCCCCCCTCCCCGCCTCCTCCACCTTGGAATTTATGGAAATTAGGTGACTTGTGTGTATAGATGTAGTGCCAATTCCCTCTAACGGCGTACCAAGGCATTACTGCTTCCTTGCCACAACACACCATCGCTGTTCCATGTGCCAAAGGTGGACATAAGAGCTGTTACACAGGTGGTCATAATGTATTAGCTCATCAGTGTATGTTTTTATGTCAAGAACTGTGTGCTAGTTCAGACTTGGTGGCAACCATTAAAATGCATAGACACTAGGAGAGAACTTTTCAGATCTGTTACAATGAACCCTCTTTGCAGCAGGAGATTAAACATTTTCTGCACCCTAATGACGCATTGTGCAGCTTGTCTTTTTAAATAGTTTTTCCAGGCTGAACAATGCATCACTTCAGGGCAGGCTGTGATTCTAAGCAGCTCACAAAGAAAATTCAAATAAAAAACATGGCCCCATGCAGCCACATAATGGTTAAAGTTCGGTGAATCATACAACCACAGCATGCTGGGCAATGCATCAAGCACATCCTGTAGCCTCCCTCTTGTGCTTTTTACCTTGTACTGTACAGTGTGCTGTAACTCAAGAATGAACATAGTTATGCTCAAATGAAAGATGACTTTATTTTTCTACTATTTCTGTCTGTGAGATACAACACATGATCCCCTTTTGATTTGAAAATTGTAAGTTGTATGTACAACGGTGACTTAAAAAAACAAAACAAAAAACAAAAAAAAACACGCACACCTCATTGTTAACACAGTTTCACAGGTCGCCAATGCCCCTCTTGTACTTTATTTTTTGTGTTTATTCACCCACTTTTATTTTATAAGGGACTTAAAAAGCTTTGGACCACTTTGTACTACAGTGCTTTTGGCCACAGCCTTCACCAGTAAAAGGGAGAGACAAACTATTCATACACACAACAAGCCAGCCTCAAGCGCACATCATGTTCACATGACTGCTAACTGTTGGCAGTCAAGTGTGCACAGGGTGTGCTTACTTGTATGTACAAAGGCATTTTGAAAAGTAAAGATACAACGGCTTGCAGTCCTTAAATAGACCATTTATTTAGAAAACATCGGTTACATCTTATTAACTGTATTATTTAAATAAAACAGAAAGAAACTTCCACATGGGAAAAATATATTAAAAATAAAGATTCCAAGACTTACCAAGCGGGAAAGCGCCGGCAGACAGGCACATGAACAAAACACACAAACACACACACAGAATTACAAGCTTTCGCAACTGGCAGTTGCTTCGTCAGGAAGGAAGGAAGGAGAGGGAAAAAATGAAAGGGTGTGGGTTTTAAGGGAGAGGGTAAGGAGTCATTCCAATCCCGGGAGCGGAAAGACTTCCCTTAGGGGAAAAAAAGGACAGGTGTACACTCGCGCACACACACACACACATGTCTGTGTATGTGCGGATGGATATGTGTGTGTGTGTGTGTGCGCGCGAGTGTACACCTGTCCTTTTTTTCCCCTAAGGGAAGTCTTTCCGCTCCCGGGATTGGAATGACTCCTTACCCTCTCCCTTAAAACCCACACCCTTTCATTTTTTCCCTCTCCTTCCTTCCTTCCTGACGAAGCAACTGCCAGTTGCGAAAGCTTGTAATTCTGTGTGTGTGTTTGTGTGTTTTGTTCATGTGCCTGTCTGCCGGCGCTTTCCCGCTTGGTAAGTCTTGGAATCTTTATTTTTAATATATAACTGTATTATTTGTTATTTTTTGACATAATCACCCCCGTATCCAAACATTTGTTAAGTCAGTGCACAAGCTTTTGTATCCCACAGTCATAAAAGGTTGCCGCCTGTTGTTGGAACCACATTCCAACTTCATCTTTGATCTCTTCATCGCCGTGGAATGATTTTCCACCAAGATGTGACTTCAGGTAATGGAAGACATGGAAGTCGGTGGGTGCGACGTCCGGACTGTATAGCGGATGGTCCAATACATCCCATTTGAATTGTTTGAGTAGTGCTTTGGTTACGAGGCTGTGTAAGGCCGAGCGTTGTCATGAAGCTAGCGGACTCCACTTATCAGCATTCCCCTGTGTTTGTTTTGAATTGCCCCTCAAAGACGTTTCAAAGTCTGGCAATATGCAGCAGCATTAATTGTCATTCCAGGAGGCATAAATTCCAACAGAAGAATGTCTTGTCTGTCCCAAAAAACAGAAGCCATGATTTTATTTGCTGAAATCGACGTTTTGCATTTCTTGGCTTTTGGTGCATTCTAATGGTGCCATTGCATTGATTGTTGCTTGGATTCAGGTGCATGGTGATAAACCTACGTCTCGTCACCTGTCGCAATGTGGTCAAGGAACTCATCACCTGTTTCAGCATAGAGTGTGAGGAAGCAGAGTGCAAAGCCCATCCTTTTCCTTTTGTGTTCTTCCGTTAACAGTTTTGGAACCCAGCGCGCACACAATTTCCTGTACCCTGACTTGACAGTCACAGCATCATAAAGAGTTGTCATTGACACGTCCAGTATGATCTGAAGCAATTCTTTCAATGTGAGACGTCTATTCGAACGAATTGCTTCCTCTGTTCTCCGAAGAAGGGCATCAGAGATCACAGATGGCCGACCTGTTCTTTGTTCATCATGAACATCGGTCCTACCTTCAGAGAAATGACAACACCATTTCGTTACATTTTGTTGATCCATAATGTTCCCATAAACAGAAACAATTTCTTTGTGAATATCTGCTGGTCGCTGACCTTTTGCTTGAAGAAAACGTATGACGGAGCGCACTTCGCATTTGGCGGGATTCTGAATCGGCGCAGCCATTTTAAACACGATCTACTTCCACCAGAAGCAACATTCAACTGCCAATTGCTCGTGAGGAGAAAGCTAACAGTTCAAGGTTAATAGCAGTGTTGCCAACTTGCTCACCAAAACTCTTCCTCTGGCGTACAATGTATCTTTACTTTCCGAAATACCCTCGTATGAATGGTGTGGTCTCTTATACTGATGAAGGCTGTGGCTGAAAGCTTTATGTAAGAGTCTTTTAATTGTGCCTGTCTGCAACTTAAAATGTGTTCCTTATGGTAAGTAGCAATGTGTCTTGTCCTACATGGTTGCTTGTCATGTTTGTGTTTTGACACCAATAGTGAGCTCTAAAGTATCTTCACCATACCTAACCTAACATGAAATCAATTCAAGGCACCCCAAAGCACACACTACAGACTTATGAGGCACAATGACAGTACTGGCTGCAGCATCACATGGTACATTGCTGCTTGCCACTGCACCTCACCCCACACCACACCTTCTTACACACCTCTCTATAAGAAAGTCATTATGCAACAAACACAGTTCTAGAGCTCCAACTGTGAAACCAATTATGACAACATGTGAATATTTCAACCTTGACTTCAATATACCTGCTTCTTCCTCTGAATTCAACTACTATCCTCAAAAATGATTACAACATTTACGTAAAGTGAACTATTCCGGGTTTTTTATAAAAAACATTTATTGCTATTTTATTGAAACATTTGATTCAACTACAACAAGATGTGGTCACTGGCACCAAATGTGAATAAAGTCCAATAAAATGAGTTTGTACATACTGCATTTTACAAGAAAAATCATCTGAAAATAATTTTAAATGCAAGGAAGTGAAATATAACAAATACTGAATCTCATTAATGTAGATACAAAAGAGACTGGACTACCGTCAAACATCCCTTGAACAATTCCAGCTATTGACTGTTGACAAGCAAGCACATCTAAGTGAGATTTCTGGTCGGTATGCCAAGAAAATCTTTTGCAAATGCTATATTTCTTTCTAATTTTGAAGAGGCCTGTGGGTTTACAAATGAAATAATCAATAGTGCTGAATCTATCATTTAGGGTTGCCTTCAACAATAATTTTCTCAATTTCACCAAGACAGTCAATATGTCGATGACATTCTGTAGTAGACCTCAGATCTCAACCTCCTTTTTCAGTTTCATCATCTTTTAGAGGTCAGTTGTTCTTAGACTTGTCCTCTATTTACTGACATTTCTGATATTTCACCAAGCAAAGCTCAATACAGGTATCACACTGGTTTGTTGACAGCAGAATATTTTAAATCAAAGTGAATGCTCACAACTTTCCGCTATCAAGCTAACTTTAAAATATTTTTCATATGCTCTTTTCCTTCATATTCTCTTTTTTTCCATTGTCTCCTCACTCCCAAGACAGGAAGCTTCTAACAAAACACTTCTTTATAATATGACAAGGACTGCTCAATTATTATATCATGAACAACATAAATTTACAATAGTTTTAAGTAGGGACAGTGTTGTTTAGCTTTGCTTACCCAATTTTTGAGAACATGTACACCAGTAACGGGACAACGGGAGAATCTTCATTACCATAAATAATAACTCCCATTTGTTTTAATCTACGACGAAAATATCTCGTGTTATTTGCCAGCTGCTTAACGCGTCTCATTCCTGAAACCAGACAGACAAGCATGTTTTTAAAATATCTTGTAACTGAAATCTGTGTAGCGAGACATCTTATATAACAAAGATAAGACCATTTTTCAATTGCATTTACAGTTCCCCGTCAAATAATTATGAATTTACTGCAATAATTAATGCTTAAAATCATTTCTTGTCTGCCCCATGTTCCACAACAGTAAAGTGTGTAGCGGAATAAAAATTGTAAACACACATGTTTCAATTCACACCTCAGCTCATTGCTATTCCCCTTGTAATAAGGGGAGTAGCAATGAACTGAGGAATTACTTTGAACTGTTATCGAGGAGGGAGAAGTACTAGGGTAACATACATATTTCTCTCGATATATGACTAACTCAAGTTGGTAAACACTGACTAGAATAATTAATGGTCCTATGACACTTCGCAAAATTAATAACTTCTCACACATTTTTTGAGGCTTCATGCCTTGACCGAGTAATGATGTTATTGATAGGCAACTTTCATGTGGGAATATTTAAAAAGAAAGAGCAACTCATGCCAATAAGGGCAGAGAGGACATCACTACCTGACATAAGTGGCTAGCTGCTTTAAACAAACTACTGGAAGGTATTTCAACCACAAATCCCTTATGCAAATTGACAAATGAAAATCAGTGCTGGATGAATGGAAAAACTAACAGATATTTGTCACTGCCACTATTATTAGTCATCTATTAATAACTTCTACGAGTACACAACTTTGATACTGATGGGCAGAAAAAGAACAAATTTGGGCCAAAGATTACACACATGTACATACGTTTGATTACAATGATTAAGTTTTCCTTTCCGTTCCCAACCTACAGGAAGCCAAGGTAGTTCACTTAACGCCTGGAGAGAGAGAGAGAGAGAGAGAGAGAGAGAGAGAGAGAGAGAGAGAGAGAGAAAAGAAGAAGAAGAAGAAGAAGAAAGAAAAAAAGTGGGTTGTAATGTGTTTTACAATGTTTACTCATGGTCACCATCCTTGGCATCAGCGATTTCTTCAGATTCAGCGTTTTGGGCTGTTTCAACTCAGAATTTCTTGTGGCATCTTGTTAAGGGAAACCTAATATTTTTCTTTTCTGTTGGGTTATATAGTACTGTAACTTTATTCATCCTATTATTAGAAATGTATTTGACATGGTCTTTTCAGTTCAGTTATATTGTTCAGTTACAGCTGTAATGGGTTCAACAGTTAGTTCTTGCCTTATACCAGTGTTTCATATATGGCTCGGTAATGAATATCCTACTACGATGTGGAGTAACTTCGTCACTGATAAGTTTGATTCATTGTAATTCAGATGTTCGTGTCCAGCATTTGCAACCACACAGCAGCAATTATGTTGTTAAGTTTATTTAAGGTTTCTTTCCATAAATTATATTTTATGGAACACATTTTGACATACAAACCAGCCAGCAGCAGGCTGCCACAGAGTCTATGTTGTGTCAATCACAACACAAGATAAACAACACGACCTCTCTGATAGATTTGTTCAGCAATCTGCACAATTTGGCAACACTGTAGGCTACTGTAGTTCCAACAGGAAGCCATTCTTTTGTTCAAAGTGTTATGCTACATCTACATCCAAGGACTAGTAGTAACAACATGTCATCTAAATGTAACATCTTGTGGTCGAAACTGCTCACTGTGTATTCAACTGTTGAGTAATACACTGTGACACAAATTTATCTTTCTTCACATTGTTAAATCAACAGAAATTGTTGCAGAGTTCTGCCCACATCACCAGCCTCTCACCGTCTACTTGTTAGTGGGCTTTTCCTGTTGCCTTGGAAATCGGATACCACAGTAAATGTGCGTATTATACATGGGGAAACATTCAACATTTCGTTATTCCTGATTAACTGGTCATGTGCATCTGTATCAAATAAAGATAAAAAACCTCTTGTGAGTGAACGAACAACATTAAAAGTAGCTTACCGAATAACAGAAGAAGGTCGAGAATCAAAATTCTGGCTATTTGCAGAGAAAAAAGGCAAATACTTTAGTGATACACGTCGGTAATCCAACAAGGTCTGAACAAACAACTAGCCTTTCCTTAGATCATGTGACAAGCATTGAGTAAATGTAAGTTTCATTTAGCTCTCTGTCTTTGCTCTGATGGTAGATAATGTAGTACAGTTCACAACATGAAATAAAAACCAGTTGAAATTTAAGTGCAGAATGACCTTGCCAGGGTTGAAAAATTAAGTTTACGATCCCGACGTAATATACGTGTGATGGACTGTTCAGATTACTTCACCAGTGTGAAAAGAGAATATTACAACAATGTGGCAGGATCAACCATCACCGATTCTTCAGAGCGAGTGAAGAATCACGAGGTGCCAAATATAGTCTCAACTCCACTAGCATTATGAAGAACTTCATGGGCAGCTCACAATGTCATCACTGCTAACCACTGCTTGCTCCAATGAGCCCTCAATGGAGCTTCGCAACCAGACGACAATCTAGTGGGGCAGCTTCAAATCGACTGTAGAGTACACCACTGAAAAATGTAGACGAGTTGCAGACTTACCCTATTCAGCTTGAGATGAAAATTTAATTTAACAAAATTAAAAATGAGTGCAAAAGGATCTTGTCCAAAATGTCAATAAATAGTAAACTATTATGTAATGCTGACCTCAGTAGGCTGCATCTACGTCTGGTCTTGGGTCATACACAACTATAATGTCAGGAGTACCACCAAAATGTAGAGATATCATGGATAATAGAACAATAACTGATAACACAGTGTAATAAATCAGAATGTGTATTCATAAGGAAAAATTGAATGTATGATTACAGAAGCAAAAACTAAACAGAGGAAATAGGCAAATGTGCAGTTGTGCACTTTCACATGTTTTACACCTTCAGATTTACGACAGCTGATGCATACTGACAAGCTTGTTCATTTTGTCTGTGATTTATCCCATCTTGTTTGATACTGAGATCATGAACAAAATATAGAATGTTGTCACTGGCAGTTGCTTTGAAGCTGTTCAGAGTGTCTTTTGTTTTATTAGTGATGTAAGCTGGTATTCACGAAGCAGACAACTATGACTACTTCTACCACGGCACCAGGAGACATATGACATTGGGGGGGGGGGGGGGGGGGGGGGGGGGGGGCAGTGAAGATTTGTCACTTACTTGTGACTTAGTTACTAAATTAAAGTAGTACTGAAAGCAGACAAGATACAGACTTCCAGTAAAATTGGAACCGATTTTGAAAGCACCTATTGCTTTAGAAAGTTTGCACTTAAAGGCTGTGTGGACAAGGCATTACTGCCATTTTTATTGTCAAACAGTTTTTACTAGTTGCAAACCAAGAAACAGAACTTGCCCGTGAAAGAGCCTATGCTTTTAGAATCGACGGTCTTAGAACTTCAGTGCTACACCGTGGAGAAAATTTCCTTGACATGTTAAGGTAATGAAGAGAAGCAGAGATTTGATGAGAGAGTACACGTATTGGTATTAATCCCAATTTGTGTAATAAGGGTTCTGTTTGCAGTAGATAAAGTTTTCCAAAAGTTAATTCACTTCCAACATTGCAAATAGTTAATATTTGCCTCCAAACTGATGTAAAATACTTAAGAATATATTTTCTTAGTAAAAAAGGTACAAAATATTTTTTTTGAACAGTGACTGGTTTACTATTAAGGCTATGAACTATGCCCGTACAATTTTCGTAATGATGTTAGCTGGATGCTTCAACAGCCAAATCTGCACAAATTTCATTATTGTCCCATTTTTTTTGTTTATGAAATCTCATTGCAGAACTACACCTGCACCACTACAGATTCCGTTCGTTCCGTGAGAGCAAGTAAAGTATATTTCTAGACTACAGGTGACCAAAGAAATTTTGCACAGTCGCTACTTAACAATGAGATCATTGGAACCCAGTACAGCGAATTCTAGCAAGTTTGGATATTTTTATTAGCTTCAACAAAATCTATGCATTACTCATAACATTAATGCACTTCAACTAAAGAACTAAGCTCTAAATAAACTAAGCATTATGACAACAAACTTTTAAATATATAATAAGTTTTTCCCTTTACATTTTACTTTACCCATGAGAGTCTTGAATATGCTAGTTAAAAGAAGAATGTATTTTCGTACCTGGAATTCAACACGATCAGACCCAGACATCCAATGTAGCACACTATCTTGGGTTGGATTGGATGTCCAGATTTGGTCATAGTGATGAAAATTCATTCTTCTTGCAACTAGTGTAGTCAAGACTTTACAAGGACATATCCATTATTTTTCAACTCTATTGTCATGACAGTAATTTGTGGGTGTGGAACTAATTGTCCGCTGAATTTGCCTCACTACTTCTTGTCAACTCCGTGAAATATTCTGAATAATTCACACTAAAGATATCACATTGTCTTAGTAAATTAAACTTTTTAGATTCCAAAAAGATTGCTTCATGTAAAAGTTCGCCCTATTCTCGCATTTCACATTGCATTCTATCTATTCAGCTATGTTTATGGCAATGAAAGAGTGTTTATTGCAGCAACACCTTGTCCACACAGTTGTTAAGTGCTCACTTTCTAAAACAGTAGCTGTTTTCGAAATCACTTCTAATTTTGCTGCGAAAGCTGTATCTTATCACTTCCTTTGATCACTACTTCAATTGAGCTGCTAACTATCGCACATACATCATGAATCTTAAAGTCGCACTTGTAGTCATAGTTGTCTGCTCCATGAGTATCAACTTACATCAACAGAAAACCAGTGGAAAGTGTCTGAACAAACTCAAAGCAACTATCAGTGACAACAATCTGGACATTTGCCTATTTCTTCTGGTATGTTTCTGCTTCAATAACCATAAATTCAAATTTTCTCTGTGAATCCACAATCTGATTTATTACTCTGTGGCACTGGTTATTATTCTACTTTCCATAATGTCTCTACATTTTGGTGGTATTCTTGATATTATAGTTGAGTGTGACACGAGACTGGATGTAGATACAGTCTGCCGAGGTCAATCTTGCACATTATCTTACTGTTTGTTGACACTTTGAACAAGATCTTTTTGCACATATTTTTAGTTTTGTTAAAATGAGTTTTCACCCTAAGCTGAATAGGACAAGTGTGCAACTTTCAATGGTGTAATCTACTGTCAGTTTGAGGCTGCCCTTAGTTCAGCATCTGGTAGCGCAGCTCCAATGAAGGTTGGCAGAAGCAGGCTGCAGATAGCAGTGAGAATCCTGTGGGTTACTGACAAAGTTCTTCACAATGCTAGTGCAACTGAGACTTGGAAATATTGCTGATGATGTTTGGCACCTTGCGATCATTCACTCACTTTCGGGACTGGTAACTTCGATCCAATACCCTACCCTGTAAGCAGGCATAGTGGTCTGCTTTAAGAATATCAAGCAACAACACACAGAAAAGGTCACTGGAAAGATTCACAGGAACCATCAGTGACACAGAATTGGATTCTTTACATCATTTATGGACCAAACAAGAAAGGAACATTACAAAAGTAATGAATAGGCTAGTTAATATGCATTATATACATAGATCTCAAGGTGAAAAACGCTCAAAGGAGCAGAATTTCACACATGCACAGTTTAGTTTCTGTGTTGATGAACAATAACTTTCAGCTTCTTCTCTTCTTAATCCTCAAATGACTTAATTACTGTGTGGCATCAAATAATTAGCTAACTGCATTTCTTTTTGCTTCCGTTCACCAACATACTTCTGCATTCTGCGGGAGTTATGAAATTCTACTTGTTGTGGCACAAGACTGCACATTGACACAGTTGATTTCAAGACACAAAGTGTTTGATATCTTACTGTTTCAGCACCTGTGGGGGAAGGTTGATTTCCAATTAGTTTAATTCCCCTGAAATAAGTTTTCATTCCACACTACCCAAGTAATGTTTTATTCATTTTTATTTTGGGGAAATTTTATGGTGACTGAAAATTATATACCTCAATATTTCAGGTGCTGTATGTTGCATGAGTGGGAACTGATATCACAAGCTTTGCTATCCCTGTGCTGAAATTATATAATGCTGGCATTAACAAGTGGAATCAGTGCAAAGATGAGCCCAACCATCAGGCTTTCATGACACAAAGAAAAACAAAAGCGAGCATCATCTGCAAAACCAAGAGGAACTGCAACAAGTCTCAAATATTACAGGCAGAAGACGACTTCAAGAAAAACAATTTAAGAGATCTCTACAAGCAACTCAAGAAACAGACTACTTCATACATAGCCCCAACCCTACATCTCAGAGGGCCAGATGGGAAACTCCAAATTAGTAACAGGGACTGCACAAAAACCTTTGCAGAATACTTCCAGAAACTCCTCAATGCAGAACAACTGAAAGAAACTTGCTTTTGCCGAGCGTGCTGTCAGGAACCAGGACTCTACACCACCCAACAGTGAAAAAATAAAGATCATCAAAGGCCTCAAGAACAGGAAGGTCCCAGGTGAAGATGATATAGTTGTAGAAATGTGGAAGCACGTAGATGACCAGTTCCTCCAGAGTATCACCCAGATCATTCAGGGCATTTGAAGAACGGAGGTCTTGCCAGAGGGAAGGACCTCAGCCGTGATCCATCCACTACACAAGAAAGGATGTAAGACCGACCTCAACAACTACAGAGGCATCTCCTTGTTGCATATAACCTACAAGATCTTCTCTAACACCCTACAAAATAGTTACCAAACAGCTATACTCCCAACATGGTGAATACCAGGCTGGTTTCCATGCAAGTAGGTCCTGCACAGAACAGATTCAAAACATCAAGACCATCCTCTTATATAGGAGCCAAGAGGGTGACACCTGGGTTGACATTATGGTAGACTTCCAAAAGGCATATGACTAAATAGATTGACAGACCATCTTCTCTACCCTGTGGGAACTAGACCTAGATGGGAAGACTACCAGACTGGTCCAAGCTACCATGAAGAATACCACCTTCAAAGTCAGGTTCAGGGGAGAACTCTCCGAGAGCTTTCCCATCCAGACAGGAGTCAGGAAGCGGGATGGCCTCTCTTGCATCCTCTTCAACTGTGTTCTGGGGAAAATCGTCAGAATGGACTTCCACATTGTCCCCAAAAGCAGGACTGAAGTTGGATACAGGAAAGATAACCTCAATCTACTCTGACTAGCCTTTGCTGATTATCTCACCCTATTGGCCAACAGCATTAAGGAGGCTACTCATCAACTACAGAGCCTCTACAGTATTGTGGCAAAAACTGATATGAGGGCCAACATACAGAAGGCTGAGTTCATCACCAATATCAAACAGGCTGCTTCTACAATCCCACTAGGAAACAATACTATCTGTAGTGAAGTTCCTACAGTCAAGTACTTGGGAGAATGCATCTCAGCATGCGAGAGCAAAACCTTGACCATAAACGCCAGGTGCACCAAGTTCGAGAGGGCCTATCGTTTCTGTAAGAACATCTATACCTCCAAGTACCTATCCAAGAACATAAAGTTGAAGAACTACAACTTGGAAGTAAAACCCACTGCAGTCTATGCCTCTGAGTGCCTCGGGTGATGAATCGAAAGGGCTCACTCAGGACACTAGAACTTAAAGAGAGGAAAGTCCTGAGGAGAATACTAGGACGCATAAGAGAGGAAGACAGCACCTACAGAATCAGGCACAATAACGAGCTCTACGAACATCAGGAAGACATAGTCACATTTATGAGGAAAAGGCGACTGACCTTTTATGGGCACAAGACCTGCCTGAATCACTTCAGGCTCACCAACAGGATCCTCACAGTGACAAGTAGGGGAAAAGTATCCAAAGCCAAGTGGATCACCTCTGGTATATGAGACTTGGAGGGGCTGCAGATCCCATTAAAGACAGACAAGAACCGAACTAAATACCGACAGGTCATCCTGCAGGGAGTCTTCCCACTGTTTCCCAAAGGCAAAAAGCATACAGGCAACACCAGATCTAAGTGGACAGATGAGAGGAAGCAGGTTCACAGCCAGAAGATGAATGGATACTGGGCGAAGAAAAAGTAGAAGACCATAGCTGAGAGTTAAGACGAGCCCCATGGTCCCTAGTAGACCAAAAAGAAAGAAAGAGAGAGAGAGAGAGAGAGAGAGAGAGAGAGAGAGAGAGAGAGAGAGAGAGAGAGAGAGAGACCTGGCATTAACAGCTCTGTTTCATGCTGGAAAGCTTCCAAAATGAGGATATGTAGTTTAAATTTAATTGAGTGCCTTCAATAAAGATAGGCTGAAAGGAATGTTAGAAAGTAACAGGAGATTACACAGCACAAAAGAACAATTGCATTTAACACAACCCATCTGTGAGCCTGTATAAGACAAGCATTACAAGCATTTTGCTGTACAGCTGCCCTTAGCAAGGCAAAGACTTGGCAATATGGTTGCAAGTATTTGGCAACAATGTGGCTGTGCATTTGGTTCCACATGTAGCCCTGAATTATTCTGTTAAATTCACTTAGCATTCCCTTTCCATTTCAATGACTTTTTCTACATAACCCCCATGTAAGATGAGAGACTGACAAGGGAATGGGCAGACTTGTCATGCCGAAACATGTATTGATTTTTTTAGCACTGTTATTTAACCGTGCAAAAGGCCCATATGCCAAATTGTAGCTGCTGACATGAACTGGAAGTCAATAAAAACACGAACATGGCTGTGTTTCCTGCTTGGCACTTGCAGTGACGGCTGGCCACCCCTGGAAATGGCGAATCGCGAGCGTTGTGCGTATGGTCGGGAAGTGCGGCCGTCTTATCGCGGCATTCACTAAAGAGGAATATCGCTGCAAGGTTTTGGTGGAAAGGGGAAACGAATATTCGTTTCTGTGGCATGCACTTCCTTTTAATTTCTGGTACGTATTTCGAAACATACTGTCCTGAAGCTGGTTAGAGATATGAAAGATGTTCTGTACATGTTCATCTATACCCTGCAAGCCACTTTACGGTGAACATTCAATCTCCCCTCACAGGTGATGGCGAACCCTGTAAACGTTTTGCTGCTTGCCATGGAGATATACAACAGGGGCCAAATGAAGCAATCAACAGAAAACACACACGTGAAGACTGTGTTGTGCGATATGGTTGTTAAACTTCCAGACGAGCATGTAAATGGTGCAGATATGTGGCTAGAAACAACTGGAACACTCGATATTGCAGACTGTGGATCTACAGGCGGCGAAGACACCGACGAAAGTTGCACTCATGAAGACTCTTCGAGTGATAGTGACACGTACCATCATCAATTATCTCCGAAAGTAACACCAGCAACGACAATTACCTTATCAGACAAAGAAAAAGCGGTGACATATTGGTTGAACGAAAGTGGTAAGAAATGCCTACGTGTCAGTACTGTTCAAAATAAGTATTGCTTTGTCCGTTCTGAACGTGAATTGCATAGATGGAAAAAGCAAGTCACTGGACGACGTAATAGTCGACTGGAAACTGCGACGGAGATAAATGCGCGGCTTTTTGAGCTATTTACCGATGCCAGACAACAGTCATTTAGTGTGAACAATACAAATTTGCAAGATTGGGCGTTAAGAGATTGCCAACGCGACAGGCGCTAAAGAATTTACAGCTTCACAAAGTTGGATTAGTCGCTTCAAAAGATCACATAAAATTGTGGCAAGAAAAATAACAAAATTTGTATCGAGAAACAGGTCGGAAAATGAAGTGACACAAATCGAAATGTTAGAAGCTTTTGTTACGAATGCAAAAAATAAGATCGCTAGTTTTAGTGAATCATACGTGTACAATGCAGATCAGTCAGGTTTTCAATAAGAAATGTGTGTGAAGAGAACACTGCCATTCAAAGGAGAAAAAACATATTGAGGCGATTGCACAGTCCACGACTGCACTCACACATTCATACACTATAATGCCCATAATTAGTCTGGATGGTTCATTGCTGCCTAAAATATATGTGTGTCTTCAAGAACCAACTGGATGTTTTGGTCCACGTGTCAGAAGAACAATATTCTACGCATCCAGTCTTGTAGTGTGAAATGAAAACGTTACACTTTTCATGCATCATGCTTTTCTTCCGTTCTGCGGGAACAAATCTCTTCTCCTTCTTGATTCGTGGTCAGGTCATAAAAGGTCTGATTCATTAAAAGCTGTATTTCGAGCCCACCCTGACAAAGAAGTAGAGATGCTTCAGATTCCGCCAGGCACGACCAACGTAATTCACCCTTTAGACAGAGAATTTTTCCGTCAGTGGAAGGCATTTTACAGAAAACTAAGAGGGAAAATTATTGTGTGCTGATCACTGCAATTTCCTATCTATCACCGTGACAATATTCAAGCTGCAATCAGTAGCACATTATCAATTTTCCTCCCATCGGTTTCAGAATTCGATTAAATATGCGTGGCACTCCTCGAAATATACTCATAGTACGCCTGATTCATTCCCAACACCAGCCCAGTTTTGTCTACGGACATCTAACAACGTCTGTTATTTGCAGGGCTGTCATACATATGTAGTCTTTGCTTGTATGTTCTGTTGCACAAAAAACCTATGTTTTGAACATTGTATCAATGTTTCGCATTTTTGCAGTAATTACAAGAAATAAAATTTGGACGCGTTCTAAACCGTATATTTATTTGTGTCTATTTCATAGCTATTTGGAAAGAATGTCGTAGATAACATATCAGCCATATTTGTCAACGAATGTTTAATTATCATACGATCACTTTCACTGAGGGAATCAGCTCTCTCATTGCTGTGGCGCGTTGCTAACGCCACCTTGTCCCTAGATGGCGTTGGTATAACGTAGCGAGAGAGGTCAGGGTTGTACAAGAGGCAGTTATAAGCGCGGAAACCATGCGACAATAATGTCTTACTTCATAAAATTGTTTACAGACTTCCAGGTCATGTCAGCAGCTAAAATTCTGCATACAGACTTCTTGCAATGTTAACTCACAGTGGTAAAAAAAGCAACACAGGTTTCGACATGACAAATCTGACCATTCGCTTGTGAGATAGAAAATTCAATTTGTGGGCTACCAGAATGCTGTATTTCACAAAATCAGCAACTGTTCTTCTCTTTAAATTGCATTATGAGGCTCAGCGACCAATACTGCGATGAGAGAGACCAGCTCCCAGCAGCATCTCATCAGCCCCGTGGTTCCACATGCCTTGTGATGCACAGGCGGCACGAGTTCACAAATTGCAGTGCACACCTGTACCAGCCTATTTTCCACTTAATTTAATGGAGCTGCAAATTTTTAGAAGAAATTCTTTAACACAGTACAATGAAAACATTTACACATTAAATCTTCTCTCAAGTTCAATACAGTAAGATGTATTAACAGTCACAGATGTCTGCTTTGCTGTGAAAACCAAGCTTCTTCAGAAGACTCTGAAGAACTTTGACTTGCCATCAATGACATGAATTTAAGTTTTCTTCATCATGTAGGACCCAGATATCAGGAGAATAGTTACAAAATGAATGTATATTCTATGAGGTGAATCTGAGCAATAGCAATTAGGCACTCATGTAGATGTTTGCTAACACCAAGCTTAGCAACTTCCTTCTTCTCTGGGTAGCTTCAAAATTGGGAACTTTTGCTGGTGTGAATTTCATTGAATACCTTAAATATCACTTTTGACCAGTGTTAAGTTCTCTACGAATCCCTATGTGGACCTAAATATGTGCATTGTGCCAGTGTTGCTATACAGCATGCACTGCAAGATATTCTCACATAGTTTATGACATATATTTACCATACCAAGCCAAACAACAGCTAATATTACACCACATTTACTCACAGCTGGATGAAAGCATACAAATTCAAAATAAAAATTGTCTGAAGAATTACTCCTAAAAAGAAAAGAAAAGACAGAAAGTATTAACCTTTTCACTGCTACATATGAGTTATTTGCGTTCCATGCTGAGGCTACATTTATTACAGTTGTACTGTTGCCAAATGCTGAGAGATGGCATTCCGGCTGATACAAAATACTTATCATCTGAATTTTCAAAAACCATCAAGTGAAAAAATTTTATTTTTGCTCCTCTTACAGTCTGAGATCTTCACTCAATAAAGAACTGAATTTCTTTCTATTATCCACCATACTTACTGTGTTGCATCAAATTAAAGTAAAACATTGTGTAAAATTTAAAGACTCTGAAGATGTAAAAACACATTGTGTAAACATTGCGTATGGTTGATTTTAACTCATACTTTGCAGTGAATGGAATGTAAATAAGATATTGGAATTCTATTTAAATATTAGAGCAACAGCATTTTGTTCTCAAGTTATTGGGTTATATCCAAAGGACAGTGGTTTGCAACAGGCCCATTCACGTCCTTGCATACTGCGAATCGTGGTCATAACAATTGTCGTATCTCAAACAATTCAAGATATTGAAACGAGGTTTTCTGTAAATGATGGCATGCAATGGGGCACAAATGTTGTATGATAAACACTTGAAACTTTTTTATTCACCAAGATATGGAAGTAACTCTTCCGCGGCAGTGAGACGTCAGCGGCTCAGGATACATTCACATGTCCATTGCATTATAGGAAAATCCAAGCCGTGCACGTATGCACGTCCATAATACTTTGGGAACAGTGTAGCAGGATGTGTATGCCTACAGCAGCAAAAGGGTTAATAACAACGCTAAACAACATAGTGAGGTAACGTCGAATGGATCACAAACTATAAAATTAATTTTGCGCCGTAGTCATTTCTCGCATATTAGTGTCATACAAAACTCACCACATAAAAATGGGTTGTTTGCCTCTGTTGCTATTGAGTTTGAAATGCAAATCATAAGACATTTTTGTGGAGTGTCATTCAACAACAGTAACGCACTTTATACTTCTTGTGACAGTGCCACGACATTTAACAGTGCCGCCACGACAGTACACACAAACGGCAATAGAGGCACTCAGCAACTCGGCTGAGCGCGGGAGTGCCACCTAGCTACAAACGGCTCCAGCCGCATGTCACGACATGGCAGTGGAATAAGAGATACCGAGTTGTTATCATGTAACCAGCTATTGTTTCTAAGTGAGTGTGTTTGAATATCCACGCAATTATTGGTGATTAAAGGTTATAACACTTTTAGGCGACGAGGATGAGATATTTTCACTGTGTTGTGGATTTGTGTGTTCGTGACGGGGCAGACATGGAACAGCTTATACAAGCGCTCATTGAACAACATACACAGCTGACGGCTGCGATTCAGGTGGTGTTGACGTCGCTTACTCATCGTCTGTCTTCCTCTTCTCCGCCTCCATTTCTTCCTTACGATGAGGCCGCTGAAAACTGGGAGGATTATGAAAAGCGTTTGCGGCAACACTTCTTGGCTTTCGGCGTTGTCGACGCTCCTATGTGTAAGTCGTTATTTCTATCTTGGATTTCCCCACGGATCTATCAGCTGCTATCTCAGTTAGCCCCTCTGCGGGAACCTGCCTCTTTGTCCTTCCACAAAATGTGTGACTTATTGTCTAACTATTACCGAAAAAACACCCACGTCGTTGCCGCCCGCATGGCGTTCTACCAGTGTCGTAAACAGCCCCATCGATCTTACTGGGCTTGGGCAGCGGAACTACACGGTCTGAGTAGGAAATGTCAGTTTGGCACGGACGCTCATCATGAGTCTTATGCTGATTCAATGGTTAGGAACGCTATTCTACGGCTTGCTCCTGATAAAGAAGTTTGGCAACGTGCCCTACAACTGCCAAACCCGTTGTTGTCAGAAGTTCTAAGCACCGCTCAATCCTTTGAAGTGCCTCACGCTGCTGGCGTGCAGTTAGACGCGTGGTGTGATGTAGACGCTGTATAGTCAACTTTCGACACGGACAATTTGCCTGTTTCACAGGAGAACGAAGATGTGGCGGTGGTTCACTCACATAAACAATGTCGCATTGGGCCACAACACTCGCAGTAAAAACAGCAACCACAGAAGCAGGTTCGTTCCGCACTTCCTTCTTGTCCACGTTGTTTCGTACAGCAGGACAGGTCCGCGTGTCCAAAATGCTGGGCCACGTGTAATTCATGTAGGAAAAAGGCCACATTGCTTCTGTGTGTCAGTCCCCTAAAGTTCCTGTCGACAAGGACGAGGCATCGGACATGGATGTTAACTGTGTGCTTTCTCAAACAAATAAGTTGTTTGTTACTGTTCGTGTTTTGGATAAAGACATTCGCATGCTAGTGGACACTGGCTCTGCAGTAACTCTCATTAATTCTAGGACGTATTTGGAGTTGGGCTCCCCTCCCTTGTCTCCAGATACACGGAATCTGAGAACTTATAATAAACAGACAATTCCTATCATAGGCCAGTTTGATGCTTCCACTGCCTACAAGTCTGTTGTTGGGCCCCTCACGTTTTATGTGGTGGATCAAGCAGGCACTGAAAACCTGTTCGGTTATGATGCTTTCCAGTTGTTCAGGTTCTTCATTGATGATGATGTGCACCTCATATCTGAGGATATTCCGTATCAACAGCTGGATGGATTGTGTTCTGAATTTTCACCCGTGTTCTCTGCTGGTCTGGGTAGTGCCAAGGGTTTTGAAGCCCACATTACTCTTAAACCTACAGCTCGCCATAAGTTTTTCCAGGTACGCCCTATTTCGGTGGCGTTGCGTGCACCTGTCAAGGCTGAGATAGACAGGTTAACAGCTTCAGGGATTCTCCTTCCTGTTACCTCCAGAGAATGGGCATTGCCAATCATGATGGTTTCTAAACCAAACGGGAGTCTGCGATTGTATGGTGATTTTAAAGCCACTGTCAACGTTCAGAGCCTGACTGATACTTATTCTCTTCCCCGTCCTGAGGAGTTATTTACCAAGCTCGCTGGGGGCCAGTTCACTTCCAAACTTGACTTATCAGAGGCGTACCATCAGTTGCTGTTGGATGTTTCTTCCAAGGAAGTTCTTGTCATCAACACTCCTTGTGGGTTGTATCAGTACCAGCGGTTACCATTTGGCGTCGCTAACTCGCCGGCCGTTTTTCACCTGTTTTTGGAACAGCTCACGGCTTCCGTTCCCGGCTGCATAAACTATCTGGATGACATTGTTGTCACAGGGGCCTCCACTGAGGAGCACCTTCGCAATTTGCATTCCTGTTTCCGGTTTTTGCATTCGGCTGGGTTGAGGTGCAATCTGGACAAGTCACAGTTCTTCCAACCCTGCATTGTGTATCTTGATTTCCACTTGTCCCGTGAGGGTGTACGTCTTCTACGTCAGCACGTTGCGGCCATTAACGCTCTACCCCGGCCGTCTACAGTCAAAGAACTTCAGGCGTTTCTAGGCAAGATTGCTTATTATCACAAATTCATTCCATCCGCGGCAACAGTAGCTCATCCTCTGCATCAGCTGTTACGCAAAAACGTCCCTTTCTGTTGGTCCGACGAGTGTGAGCAGGCTTTTGTGCGCCTGAAGGCTCATTTGCAGTCGGCACTTTGTCTTGCCACATTCCGTCCGGGTCAGCACTTGGTTCTGGCGACTGATGTGTCACAGTATGGCCTAGGGGCTGTTCTCGCCCATCAGTATGAGGATGGGTCGGAACGACCCATCGCCTATGCTTCCAAGACCCTCAACGATGCGCAACAACATTACTCTCAAATCGAAAAGGTGGCGCTCGCTATCATTTATGCTCTAAAAAAAGTTCAGCACTTTTTTGTATGCTTCTATGTTTCACCTCATCACCGACCACAAGCCGCTGGTCTCTGTTCAGCTCATCAGCGTCGCTTCTGGATAAGGCAGCTCACCCCCTGCAGCATTGGGCCTTATACTTGTCTCGTTTTCACTATGAGATTCACTATCGTCCCACGACCCAGCACGCCAACACTGACGCATTGTCGCGATTGCTGATGGGCCCCGCCCCGGTTTTCGATCATGATCAACTACTCTGTTTACATATTGATGAGGAAGAACGTCGTGCGGTCGAGGTTTTACCACTTACAGGTTCGCAAGTCGCGTCGGCTACTGTGCGGGACCCGGTCCTGCGTCAGGTGATCAGTTTTGTTCAACGGGATTGGCCGGATAGGACCAAGGGCGGAGCATCGGATCCCCTTCGCAACTACCATGCCTCGCGCCTTCATCTGTCTGTACGTGATGGTGGTGGTGTTCTGGCCACGGATGGCGCATCTCCACGGGTCGTGGTGCCAGCCTCTTTTCGCAAAGATGTTCTCAAACTGTTGCATAAAAGCCATTGGGGTATTCCTCGGACTAAGTCCCTGGCCCGCACGCACGTTTATCGGCCCGGTATTGATTCGGACATCGCCCACATGGTTGCTGCGTGTGGTCAGTGTGCTCAACAACTGGCTACACCTCGTCCAATGCCCTCTCCGTGGCCTGATCCAGCGCAGCCATGGGAACGGGTGCACGCAGACTTTGCCGGCCCCTTCCTCGGTACTTATTGGCTACTGTTGATTGACACCTTCTCGAAGTTTGCATTTTTTGTTCGATGTCCATTGCCCACCACTGCGGCGACAACACTGGCTTTGTCCAAAATCTTTGTGGTAGAAGGTCTTCCATCCACGATTGTCACGGACAATGGCCCTCAGTTCTTTTCGCAGGCCTTCCGTGATTTTTGTACTTGACAAGGGATTCATCATGTTACAGCACCGCCCTTCCATCCGCAATCAAATGGGGAGGTCAAACGCCATGTCCACACTTTCAAAAGCCAGATGAAAAAATTCCTTAGTGATTTTTCCACAGAAGACGTTCTGCTGCAATTTCTGAGTTCTTATTGCTTCACGCCTCTGGGTGATCGCAGCCCTGCTGAACTCTTGCATGGCCGCCAACCGCGCACTCTACTGCACCTGCTTCACCCTGTCAGGCCTTGTGCTGTGTCCCCTAGTGCGGGAAAATACTCGGTGGGCGCCGACGTGTGGGCACGAGGGTATGGATCTCGCCCTAAATGGATTCCAGGGGTGGTCAAGGCTCTTCGCGGCCGCCGGCTTTGTGAAATATGTACGAACGACGGCATGGTTTTTCGTCATTACAACCAGATGCGCCCACGAGTGGTGGCCACGGCAGTGCCACCCCCCTTTCCTTCACCTCCACCAGCCGGAGAACTCAGTCCTGTCGCTGCTGCCGATCTACCATACGTGTTGATGCAGCCAACGTCGCTCCCGCTTCCGAGTACGCCGGAACCAGCCCCAGTCGCGACACCGCTTTCTCCGGGACCCATCTCACTGGAGCACACCCACAGGTCCACGAAACCTATGGATGCTGCTCCAGTGTTTTCACCCATCATCTTGTCCAGGAGGCACGTTCCACACACGAGCTTCCGTCCTGGACATTTTCGACCGTACTCTCGTGTCTCTCCGCAGGATCTTCTCGGGGCCTCACAAGAGGCCATGGATGTCTCCACACTGTCCATTCCCCCCCCCCCCCCCCCCCAAAGGGGTGGAATGTGTTGTGCAGTGCCACAACATTTAACAGTGGCACCATGACAGTACGCACAAACGGCGATAGAGGCGCTCCGCAACTCAGCTGAGTGCGGGAGCGCCACCTAGCTACGAACAATGCCGGCCACATGTCACGGCACAGGAGTCGAGTAAGAGATACTGAGTTGTTATCATGTTACCAGCTATTGTTTCTAAGTGAGTGTGTTTGAATATCCATGTAATTATTGGTGATTGAAGGTTATAATCAGGAACAGTAGCAACGAGCAGTAGCTGATGTAAGGGAACACAGCCATTCCCAGGAGCCAGCAAGTGGGTCCTGGAGAGCCCTGGCAGAAGCGGTGTTCAAAGGCAGACAGTCTGCCAAGAAATCTGTCACAAAAATGTCACTGGACTAATTGTTATTACCAATGTCAGAAAGTGAAAAGCATTGTAGCTGTGCTACCATTACACTTAGGACTTCAGCACTGAGATGAAATGCATAAAAATTAAGGCAATGAGTGGTTTCAACAGCAAGACATCACATTCAGACAATGCACTATTTATCGCTCGACCACGGGTGTAGACAACTTGAACAGAAGACAAGATGATTTCCTCCAGGAGTTGCAATGGCCTACAATGTTACCTTGTCAAACACCTTTTCATGATCAACAAAACTGTAATGAGTTGGAAAGCTAAATTCTCTTCTTTTCTCAGTTACTTCTGACAAAGTGAAAAACAATCATAACATGACCCACATTTTCCAAAATTATTTTGTACCTCTAACACAGTGCTTCCCCTATCGGTATTAACACCTTGTTTATAATTTTAGCATCCAGTTTGTACGAAGAATTTAACACACTTATTCTTCAGTAGTTTGCGCATTGTGTTTTATAACCTCCTTCATAAGTAGGGCATACGAAAAGCTTCATTCTATTCATATGGCACATCTGCTTGACCAACAAACACTCAAAACAATTGAAATTCTACGGTTTACCTGATAGGCAAATAGTTTATCAGCTCTATATTTATATTATCAGTGCCATGTGACTTTTTGTTTCTTAATCACTTTTACAGTTCTCCCACTGTTATAAATCTATAGTCATTGGTTTTAGTGTTTACTTCTGGTTCTTCTTCATTATCAGTCCATGCACATTTAAAGTACTTTACCGTTTTTGAGAAATTATATTTAGTTGTGAAGTATCTCACTCTTGTTTATTCAAGTGCTTCATAATATTGTATGGTTTGTTTTGTCTTCATTCTACTTCACCAACATGTCAACCCCAATTTTCCCATTTAATTTTTGCTATTTCTTTCTTTACTGAAAGATGTTCAGAAGGTAACCATATGTACAAATTAATTTGTGACACGAATGTAAAATGACTTCATTCCATGGCATTATGAGTTGTCATGCAAAATGATCCATTGAACTAACTAACTAAGCATATTTACATTTATAACCCTACCTGCAATTCATATTTTTAAGCAATGACTAGGTTTTCAGATACGCCTCCTATACATATTTTTAGTTCGCTAATATAGTATTTCCACAAAATTTGATTGATTTCTGATGCACATATAGTAGAATGTATTAAATTCTCTCACCTTCACTGCTGCCATCTTCGCCCATTATTATTTTCATTGAGGTGAGTATCTGCTGAATAACAGGTGGTGACATTGATGCTGCATAACATGCAGCATGACTGTGCACACGAAGATAACTGATAAGTTTCTGCCAATGAAAATATAGAAATTGTATTACAAAACAGCATTTTCAATTTATGGATTAACGCTTCCTTTCATCATTTTTTACTAATAAAACAGTTAATCTCACCTTTGATCCTGCTATATACCCTCCAGCAGAACCAAAACTTTTAGTGAATGTCCCCATGAGAATATCAACATCTTTTGGGTCACAGCCATAGTAATCTAACACCCCTCTTCCTCTTTCTCCCATCGCTCCTATACTGTGTGCTTCATCCAAGTATAAGTAAGCCTAAAAATTGACAATAACATGAACATTTTTGTGAAAAATGTGAAAAGAAAAATATTTCAAAATTCATAATTTTATACCTTGTATTTCTTTTTCAATCTTATGATTTCTGGCAGGTGTACTACTGATCCCTCCATGCTAAAAACTCCTTCCACGACTATCAATATTTTTTTCCATGGTCTGTATGTTCTAGGCTGTCCATAAACAACGGCATCTTCCAGCAACTTTTCCAAATGTTTCACATCTGGGAAAAAAATTAAAATAGTTTGTTTAGAAATAATGAATCAAAACAAGTCTCAAAGTCAAACTTTTTAACTCAATTTGATGGATTTAAGGATAATGAGTCATTGAAATATACCAATTTAATCAAATATTGTATATGTTAGATACATTACAATAGTTTCCCCACATGACAAGGACTGTACCATGAATTAATGCAAAACTGATCTGCTACTTTCTATTTTGGCCAATATTCTGACAAAGACAGAAACTTTTGTGGCTTAAGACTTTTCTTACAGTTTTTTGATTAAATACGATTGCAACTCCTCTGAATGAACTGACTTGCAGCTGTCATATTTATCTTCATCAACATGGAAGTCCCTTTCATTGTGAGGCCTGAATGACATTTCATCCAATCCAACCTTTCTCTATCAATCCCTCTCCCCTCTCCGAAGAAGCCTCTAATAGCTGCGAAAATTGTAAAGTTAATTTGACTTCTATATGGACCTACCTGTAGTACTTGGAATTTTGCATCCTGAAGGAACCTAATGGCCAGCTGTTCTACCTTCTTAAAGTTTCACAACTTATTTTCATTGTCACACAAAGGTAAAGGGACATGAGCACTTTAACAAAATTACCACAGTAATCCACAGCTAATGAATTTGGTAATAAAAATTTCTAGAATGAAACACTTGAAGCAAATAGATGGAGGAACAGAGGAGATTTTGATGTATATGGGGGAAATGGAAATTGCAAGAGATGTTTGCTTGCAAATAAAAGTAAATAAATACATATGGATTGTGACGGATTTTAGTGCATCTGTCAAGTACTGATGCAGCAAACAAGCAGACATCTGTAAAGGCAAAGAGTTTGGGCAAAGATATATATTTTGTAGTTCTGCAAGAAACCTCTTTAAAACTAAAATATTTTGGTTTTCCAGTGAATTTTTTTAAAAACTTATAAAACTATCTAAATGAGGGTATTTGTGAAAGTGTTATAAAAAAGGAAAAATTTTAAAAAATAAAAAAGGAAAAATTTTAAAAATAAAAAACTAGAAGTGACAGCACGTCTGGTGTTTTATCCATTTTGGTTGTAAGGAGAATAATTTTGAGAGACCAATTTTTAAATTTGGGTTCTCCTTTTCCATAAGAAGATATGTTTCTTGTTTCTCTTACTGATCTTGTCATATGTCTCGGTATCTTTTCAACTTTTTCACCATTTTCATTACCAGAGATAACATCAGCCTGATTACGACTTTTCTGGCTGCAGTCTAAGTCCTCACTTACAGAATAGTCCAGAGCAATATTAAGCATATTATCTTGCAACGGATGCCCGCAGTAGGAATCTGGGTGTGTCAATTTTCCATTCTTTATTTTCGAGCTTTTGAAATTAAATAATGCGAGGAACTTTATATGTATTTCTGTATTTGCTTCTTGGAGTAGCTACCTGGTCTCAGTGTCTGTAAATGTACTTTCTCAGTATGGGTGGCTGCCGAGGCAGCAATGTTTAGGTTTTGAAAACATACATCACACTGGGTGCACAAGTCTCTATCTTCAAGTTCTGCATCAGGCGCGTCTACATTATACACTTCACAAAGTTTTGAAGATGTTGCTTGTTTCAGGTTGCTCTACTTTTCTTTGTACATACCATTTTCTTCTTGTGCTTATCGTCTTGGCTGTGTGTTTAGGGAGATGTATTAGGGATCACAACTGAAGTGCTACCATCATTCAGGTGGGTTATCACTAAATTTCTTGTATAAGTGAGTATAGCAATTCCTGCACAATGCATGTGATGGTAACACAGTTACTTGAGGACCAAGACATTTCTACAATGCCTCTGACATATTTCCAACAATTGTGAAGTGTTTTTCACTTTTCTTAAACACCACCTTCTTGTGTCTTTTTTCACAGTCCAGAAATCTCACTCTTTCATTACTGTACTTCCTCACTGACACTGTACCGAACAAAAAGTTAAAATCTAACTTAACACCCTTTGCAGAATGATGCATGTGCAAGTTCTCACTTATTTGTTGTAAACAGAAGGAAAGCTGGAAACAGTGTTGCTACATACATATTTTACACTAGAAATTCAATGATGCGAAATACGCAGAATGTTGAAACATTTCTGACACTTTATTCAGAAAAATACTGGCCACTTTGATTACAGTAACTACTAACATATTAAACAAACAATATGGAAATGAAGTCCTATGCTTCTTGACAGAGCATAGGGGAATGATGTGGGGGACCCGCACCGCGATACTAGACAAGGTCCTAATGGAGGTGGTTTATTTATGTTGAAAGGAAGCCCATAAGTGTGAGAGAGAACTAAATTTGAACACATAATGAGGGAGCTTTAAAGCAAAGGTATTCATGGTGATGAATTGACATGTCTTCTATGATTTGAGATGAAATTGCCCATTATGACTTAAAAAACTACTAAATAAGAACTACAACTATTAAAGTTATACAAAAGAAAATCCAGGACAGAATAATGACAATATTATATAGTTGCTACTCACTGTATAGCAGAGATGATGAGTTGCAGATAGGCACAACAAAACGACTGTCAAACAAAGCTTTCAACCAAACAGGCCTTTGTCAGAAAACACACACAAGAGCACAGTCTCTGGTTACCAAGGCCAGACTAGTCACATTTACAATTTAAATTTATTTGAGACAAGGTAGTGACAGTATAAAGGCTACAGTTCACAACCATATTCTCAAATGAGTATGGTCATTTGATTAAAATATAAAGCATTAAAAAGCATCCTGATGCCAAAGGCACTTGGATACTTCCAAGTACAAAGTTGTGGATAATTAGAAACCCACTACTAGTTCCATTGTGATGGATTGCAGTTCTAAGTTTACATAGACACTTCACTGAATATTTCATATTTCTGTATCACCTAATACTTGGTATTGTAAAACTAACAAAAATTGCTGAACTGGGCAGTTAACCTGACACTCAGACAGAGGAGTTGCACAGAAATTAATATCTCAAAATTACGTAATATAACGCCAGATATACCGCAAGACTATCTTAACAAAAGACAGGGAATCGTTTTACTTACTGTTGTGTCTGAAGACTCTGATGGTGGCACCAGAAAGACGTAAACCCAAAATAAGAGATGCATGGTTTTTCTCATCACTGAGCACCAAACATCCTTTTGATACAATACTGGGTAAATTAAGAGCATTAGTTGCAAAGCCCATCCCAAAAACAATGGCATCTTCTACTCTGAGAAACCTGGCTGTTGTTTGCTCCAGTTCCACGAGCAATGGTGTTGTACCTGTAATAGATGGTGATCATTAATAAACACAAAATCAACAGAGTACCTTTGAAAAAATAATTTTCAGCACACTTTCTACAATCTTACTACGAAAATAGGTGAATGTGCCAGATGTAACACAATGGTTTTAATATTTTGAGCATTTACAACGATTAATCAATATAGTATTTTTTTTTTTTAGACATTATGAAAAATTTATAGAGATTTACAAGGCAGGTCAGGTCCTGTTCCCTAAAATGACCAAGACTAAATTAAGATGAAGGCAGTGAACTGACAACACTAGCTATTAAACTATTTTGTAGCAACAAGAAAGAGTTCTATCTAATTCAAAGTACAAGCTGTAATCAAAAGTAGATACTCGTTATCACCAGTACTGAGGTGTAAACTAGCTCGCATCTATAGTAGAATACTACACATGCACCCCGAGAAACGCTAAATGATCTAGAATGAATAGGCAGCCAGAACAGATATGAGATTTCCTAGCTAGAAACATGCAAAGCAAAAAGCTTTAAAAATGAATTTTCAGGACCAACTGATTAAAAGACTCAGCCCTTCAATCAGAGTATGCCATTTAAACATAGAAGGCATTAGCCGAGCTAAAAGCAAGTACCTATCTAAACTCCTTGTAGATAATGGTATTGACATAGTTCTAGTCCAGGAAACCCATGCTCCAACTGTGGAAGGCCTGCGTGAAAGAGGTAGGATCCATGGCTACAATCTTATGGCTGCTACACATCACAGTATGTATGGTGTTGCCACCTATGTGAGGAGTACTGTCGAGCATGCTCGTCTCATTTCCACAAATACAGAAAACAACATCCATTATGTCTCTACACAAGTGGAGGAAACCTTTAGAAATAATATTTACAAGCCACCAAACGTCCTGTGGCCACTGGATGTTCTGCCAATTACTGCCCTCTCACTGATTAATGCTGGAGGTTTTAATAATAGCCATGGGCACTGTAAGTATGCACACGACGGTGAGTTTGGTATTGCGCTCAGTGACTGGGCTGAAAATGAAAATCTGTACCTGGTTTATGATGCCAAGGATTTAGGAATGTTCAAATTGGCCACTTGGCGAAGAGATTACAACCTGGATCTCTGCTTTGTGTCCCAGGACTGCAGAGGGCACCCAGTGCCTATAGCCAAAGAAGTCATATCTAATTTCCCACACAGCCAGCACAGGCTAGTAATACTCAATATGGGGCTCTGTGTACCAATAGACATCTATCCCATGACCCAGATGGGACTTCCACAGGGCTGAGTGGTGGAGTTTTGCTGACCACCTACATAAATACATGTTTTATTCCACCTAAACCTAAAAACTACGCTCAATTCGTCGGAGCTGTTCTTACCGCTGGTAAGAACTTTATCCATCGTCGGTACAGAAAGGAATACATACTAGGCTGGAACGAACATTGTCAACAACTTTATTAACAGTACAGTAAAACTGGCAACAGTGATATTGCAAATGAGCTCCTCCAAAGTCTTGACACTGCTAGAAGAGTAAAAGGTGTGAGATAGTAAGAAAATGTAAAATTCAGACATTCACATAGAAACGCATGGAGACTTCAGCGTAAGCTTGATAGAGCCTCCAATAAACGGGGGGGGGGGGGGGGGGGGGGCAGAAACCATGTATTTCAGGTAACCACATCACTAGCCTTATAGCTGAAATACCAGATCATCCAATGACAAACAACATACTTCCAAAATAAAACAAGAACTCACATAAGCTCAGTGCTCAAACAAATCCAATTTCTCTTCACCATTTACACTGACTGAACTAGATGAAGCCTTGAAAAAAAATTAAGCATGATAAAGCACCTTGTCTGGATAATATACACCCAGAATTTCTGATCAACATGGGTAATGGTGGAAAAAAACATCCTAGATATATAGATCACTGCCAAACGATCTAAAGAGAACATAAATAGTGCCAATTTTGAAACCACGTATACCAGATGACCACCCTCAAAAGTTTCAGACCAATTTCCATTTTGAGCTGTACTTATAAACTCTTGGAGCAGCTCATCTACACTAGAATTAGTGGCTTCATTCTGGAATATATCTCAGCTCAGCAAGTGAGTTTCAGGCCACAGAGAAGTTACTGCAACCAGGTACTGACCCTAACAACTTTCATAGAGGCTATTTTCCAAAAAAACGCGAAGACTTCTATCATGTTCATGAACCTAACTGCGGTATATGATAAAGTCTGGTGAGAAGGGATAGTATACAAATTACTAAAAACAATCTGATGCCAAAAAACTGTAACTCTCATCAACACCATGATAAACAATAGATATTTTCATGTTTACTTGGGAGAAAATGTGAGTAAGGAGAGGAAATTAAGTAATATCTACCACAGGGCTCCGTCTTAGCCCCTCTATTATTCAACTTAATCTTCGATCTCCCCAATACCAGGTCAACAAAATTCTATTACGCAGACAATATCGCTCTTGCCCATATAACCCAGGATCTTGGACAAGCGGAGACAATTCTCCCAGACGATATAGCCATTATGAGGACCTATTTTAGAAAGTGGCGACTTAAACCCAGTACAAATAAACCCGAAGTATGTGAATACTATCTAACAAACAAACAAGCTAATGCGAAGCTCAGAGTCAAACTTAATGGAAACTCTCTTTGCCATACCAAGTACGATAAGTGCCTTGGTGTCACCCTTGACTGCACCCTTTCATATAAAAAACATCTTTAATATACTGCTGCCAAGATAACAAGCCGTAACAATGTTATTCAAAAATTGTGTGGAATGACATGGGGAGCTTCAGCAGATACCTTGTGCAAATCCTCCATTACGCTGGTCTTCTCATCAGCTGAGAAGTGTATGGCTAAACAGCTGCCACACCAACTTGATCAGTGTCCAGTTGAACCACACTAAGCGGTTAATAACTGGAGCAATCCGACCAACACCAATTTATTGGATTCCTCTGCTGAGCAACATCGATCCATCTGCAATCTGCAGAAGTGAGGCCTTGCTTAAGAAATACAACAAGCTAAAGGATAACCTGGAATTACCCAAATAGGAAGACATACCACGTTTATGATGAAATAGACTCGGTTCAATAACCCCACCATTTTGACAAGCAAAACAGCTAGATGCCAGTGATATCAGGGTGAGAGACCTGTGGGACCAGAGCTGTCTACTTACTGAAAATCCTGAACAGCTTGAGTGGTTCTGAAAGTATAACTATGATACTGCTCACACAGAACTCAACAGGAAACTGTGGGTCAAATTTAACAGTGCTCACCCTGAGCATGGTTGATGTGCAGACCCTCTTTACAAATGGCGTGCAACAGCCTCCAGTTTGTGACTGTGTGGCTCCGAACCAGACTATCAGTCACATTAGGAATGAATACCCCTTGTGTTCCTACCAGAGGAGTTGAAACGACCCCATGAAAGCTGATAGGACTCTTATATGGATTAGGAACCTAGATACTGACATTTAGTTAGCTTTATATGTAGTTTTGTATGTTCATATTCCTGTTACATATATTATTTCTAATGTCCTATACCTGTAATTTTAAACTGCATGTGAGCCATAAAAATAAATAATAATAAAGTCACCAGTGCTATGACCTTCCAGGATTATCAAAACTGTGAAACACATGTACTGTATATCAAAAATAAAATAGTAAAGAAGCAACAGAAAATGAGATCTGGAGTAGTGATATTAGTACAAACAGTTAGGTAAATGACACTGTTACCAGATAATAGTTGGGACAGAAATGATGACATACTGAAATCAATGACCACCATATTCAATGATTATTTTCTCACAATGTAAATAAATATTGCACGTGCCAACAAAGAAGTACATACAGTTGTGTTAGCTTTTATCAAGCAGGCTTTGTTCGCGCATCCAACCAGTTTAAAACTACAATTACTAACAAAATTAGTGAACATTGTGACAACAGTAAAAATGGATACAGTAATTTTTTGGCTACAATACTGTTTCTAGTGTAATATGCTCACTCTGGATCTTTCTTCATTAACTACTTTGCAGACCATCTTTCATAAAAGATCTGTTACAGGAAAAGATAATTTGATCTAAACTATAAAAAAAAAGAGAGAAAGAAAGAAAAAGAGAAGAAGAGTCCTAGCAGAGCTTAACAACAAAAATCCTTTTTATTGGCACATTCCATGACTTGCCATGGCTTTTGACTTTGTGAGTCATAAAATTTTACTCTGAAAAGTAAAATGTTGCATTAAAGGCACCCAACTAGCATGGAGGCAGCCATCTTTCAAAATAAAAAGCCTAAACGTGCACTCACTAGTTTGCATTTCTGAACTGAACTCAGAAACGAGGAACCATAAAATATGGAGTCTCACAACAATTAATACTGGGATTATTCCTGTTCTTAACAAACATAAGCCACTTCTTGATGACCTGTACAGACTGTTCAAAAACTGTCACACTTACCGATTATCCAGGCTTTCTAATTAATGGCCCACATGATAGCTCAATACGTCTACAACTGGGTCACAGTAAGGGCCTATTACACAGATTCACTCTCCCCACAATATCAAAAAAGCAGAAATAACCTAATGGATTGTTTGCTGATGATGCTCTAGTCTACAGGAAAGTAGTATCACACGAAAGTTGTGAACAAATCAATGAGGATTTGCAGAAAATAAATGTGTGTTGTAATGACTGGCAGTTACCTCTCAATATCAGTAAGTGTAACCTACTGTGTATAACAAAGCGAAAATCCCCATTAATGTACAAGTACAAAATAAATGCCCAGCCTTTGGAAGCAATAACGTCCATCAAGTATCTGGGTGTGACTATTCGAAAAGATCTCAAATGGAATGATCAATTTACACAAGTAACGGGTGAGGCGAACTCTAGATTGCTGTTTATTGGTAGAATCCTGAAGCGATGCAGTCGTTTAACAAAGGAAATAGCTTACAATAAGTTAGTTTGTCCAGTCTTGGAGTATTGTTCGTCTCTATGGGACCCTTATCAGTTGGGTCTTATTCAACAGATTCAGAAGGTCCAAGGAAGAGTGGCAAGATTCGTGACTGGTACATTTAGCCATTGCGAGAGTATTACAAATCTCATAGAAAGTTTGAAGTGGGACACACTTGCAGATAGACGGCATGCTAAACAGAAGGAGCTGCTCACTAAATTCTGAAATCAAATCTTCACCGAGGATGCAGAGCATACATTATTACTACCAACTTTCAAATTGTGCAATGATCACCATTCAAAGCTAAGGGAAATAAGAGCTTGTACCGAGGCGTTCAGTCAGTCGATTTTCCCTCACACGATCTGGGAGTGGAAGAAAAAGGAGGGGGTGGGGGGGCGGGGGGGGGGGGGGGGGGGGGGGGGGAGGGCGGCGAGATGACTTTGGTGCGAACTGTGCCCTCCACCACACACCACTTGCTGGCTAGTGGAGTATATATGTAGATCTAGAAACACACATATACTTTAATAATGATAAATTAAATGAAATGCAATGTAAATGGATACACCAACATATATATTCTAAATGCTGGTCTAACAGTGCATGGTAGACAATGCGCTATCCATATACATTACATCTGTGTATGTAGGTGGCTAACAGATGTGCACAAACAGTGTGGTCAAGGGAGCAAATAACGCAATTATTTAAAAGGTTCTTGAGCTTCAATTTGTTTTATGAGCTATACATAACTGTTACAATCCTACCTTTAACGTCCCTGAATTCCTTCAATGTCTGCTTTATAAGAACTCCAGATGCTGAAGCAGTCGCTACTAGTGCATTAGTTGCAGATTGCTTTACAGATGTGACCCATTTCCCCCGAATCCTCCCAACAAACCTAAGTACAGTAGTCACCTCATCACATCCACAAATTACTTGTTAATGGTAATTCTGCTGAACTACTATTTGCTCAATCACATTACAACAAACACAATTTAGATACAGATTTTTGCCTGAGTTTAGAGTGTATTTGAGAATCCTTAAGATTTTGCTACAAAATTAAAATCACTTTTCTAAATCAGAGTTACAAATTATCTGATTATCCAGATTCTAGTCCTGAACATATGTGATAGTGGCAATCAAGTAGTAATGTTTGAACATAAACATGTCTCTTTCTTATGGCACATAGGTAACTGTTGTTTTACAATAAGGAGAAATGAGCTCATGTATGTTAAGCTAAGATAGCAGGAAAAATGAAGCTATTTAATACAACTGAGGGAGGAGCGATTTACCTGCTAGTTTTGTGACATTAAAGTTAACTAAGTAAGCACAAACATTTCACAGCAGTTTAATTATAGTTATTAATCAGTACAATGTCTAATTACTACTGCCTAAAGTTAATATACGAGGGCTATTCAGAAAGAAAGGAACGTTTCATATGACGCCACTAGACGCACGCCGATCGCATATATTTTGGTATGTGCGTGCTCGGCAGCTCAGTCAGTAACAATCCGTGACAGTGGGAAAGTCTCTGCATCTGGTTTTTTCAATATGTGAATTTGAAATGGGGGTTGCAATCAAAAAATCCTGCCAGTTGTGAGGTGCAGTCTGTGATACAGTTTTTGTTGGCAAAAAACCTAAAACCTATAGAAATTTATCATGAATTGTGCGAAGTGTACGGAAACAACATAATGAGTGAATGTTCTGTCTGGAAATGGTGCATTCGGTTTAAAAATGGCCGATCCAAAGTTCATGATGAAGAGACGAGTGGACACCTCAGCATTTTCTGCCCAACTTTGCACAGCCTTAGAAGAGCATTTCAAAACAAACGCTGAGGAAAGCTGACGTTCAAAATTTTGTTTTTGCATGACAATGCCTGACCTCACATGGCAAACTGCAATAAAGAACTCCTTAATTCATTCAAACGGGAAATTCTCTCTCATCCGCCCTACAGCCCCGATCTTGCACCAAGCAACTTCCACTTGTTTCCCAAGATGAAGAACTGACTTGCAACGCAGTGCTCTGATGATGACACGGAACTCCAGGCGGGCGTGACTCACTGGCTGAAGTCTCAGGCGGCAGAATTTTACGACGAAGGTCTTTCAAAGCTTGTCCACCGCTATAATTTAAGTATCTCGACGTGTTTGGTGACTACGTGGAAAAGTAGTATGTCAGTCGCTCTTTGAGATGTATTAAAATGTATTTCTTGACTTAGTTTTTTTTTAATGCCAAAACGTTTCCTACTTTCTGAATAGCCCTCGTATAACTTGTCTTCTTCCACAGCACTTAAGATGGTTTTTATTAGGGAATCTATGAAACATGATGACTCATCCGGAAAGAGAAATTAAACAGCCTGGAGTTTAATTAATTCTTGTTTATTAATAAAAAATAAATAAAAACAGACTAAACTGTTACAATATTATGAGAAGGAAAGTTGCTACTTACCATATAACGGAGATGCTGAGTCGCAGATAGGCACAACAAAAGATGACCCCGCAGGGGCGTGTGTGTGTGCGTGTGTGTGCGTGTGCGTGCGTGTGTGGGCGGGCGCGTGCGCGCTCACACTCATATTGTTGACGAAGGCCATTGGCCAAAAGCTTTGTGTATGAAAATCTTTTTGTTGTGGCTATCCGCGACTCAGCATCTCCATTATATGGTGAGTAGCAACTTTCCTTCTCATACTGTTACATTCCATTCTGGATTTTCCATTGTTAAACTAAACTGATATGTAGTTTACAATAAATCTCGTAGCAACGAACTAATAGCAATGATACAATTCTCGTAGCCGTTCATTAATGAATGATTCCCAACAGACATAAAATGAAACAGCTCGTACCTAACAGTACACATTAAGACAACAGGACATATTATTATTAGTGTACTATACCTATCTCTTGTACAGGACTGCATGTGGAGATGCCACATTCATTTATAGACTTCTCAGCAGCATCAGCACATGGGCCTGTTTTTTCAGCAAATCCTAGGTAATTGTAAGAGCCCAAATTTAGGCACTGTGTTTCAGTACCTGTAAACCTAAAAATGTTATGACTATTGATTATTTGCTCCATTACTGTAAACAAACAAGAACACAAATTAATTGCACAATTACACAAAAACTGGTCAGAATAGGAAACATGAAAAAGCAAATGTGAGAAACAGACAATGAAGCCACACCAAACTGCTAACAATTCATGAAGAACATATTAATAGTAAGAGGCATCATCTGAATTCTAGGTTTATGGCACAAAAAATATGTAAGTCTTGCACCACATTCAAACACCATTAACAGGATGTAAGAGATGATCATATTGTAAGAAGTAATAGGAGCATGTAAGTAAATGTTAGTTGGAATCAGTGAATGAAATACATATTGTAAACTTCACAGGCAGTCTAAAAGGAATGCAAAATGTGCGTACAACCCCCTCCCCCCCCCCCCCCCAAACACAGATGCCTTATTTAAAAGTATGACCTTAAAATACTCACTTCCCAGATAGTCTCTTCTCAAACACACACAAAATCCTCACCCTTTTTTGGGCAAGCAGACCATCAAATTGGAACAGGAACAAGAGGAACAGAGGGAGGAGATTAGTGTTTAATGTCCTGTCGACAAATAGGTCATTAGAGATGGACTAATTGGAACACACAATTTGCTTAAGCACCTGGTTTATACCATTACTGTATCTGTAAAATTACTCCTAAAGGAGCCAGTCTAACTGAAATGTTGATTGAGATTCAATCCAAATAAATAAACGTAGGATGCAAACAATGTCTTCAATTACATCAAAGCAAACACACACATAATTTTGTTAAAATTTTATAATTCTTTTCTTAATGTCTTGCATGAACTGCTCGAATTTTTTACTGTATATGATCCTTCTGTTTTTGGATCTATGGTCACAATTATTGTACTATTTGTTCCTCAATATGTTCCTAATAAAGCATTTAGCAAGCATTAAACAGACCACAGAGGCTACTTCTGCTTCCATTCCACTTGTTGAGATATTTCTCACTAGCTGGTATTTTAAATGTGAGTTGTTGCATCTTTAGTTAACAAGATCCATTAATTAGTATATCATGCTTCCTATTAATGAATTATCCTCTAAAAGAAATATTTTGATTTGGCTATATGATGTGTCACCTCACATTTTAATATCATGTGAATGTAAAAACTTTATAAAACATTTTATCTTTCATTAAAATCCTTTTTAGCTGCAATTTGCTCGAATTAAATTCTTACACACTGTACGTGAATGAGAACAACCACTGTTCTAGTTATAAATTTCTTCTCATCATCTCAGAAACATTCATCTCAATACGCAGAGCAAATGATGATGATGATGATGATTGGTTTGTGGGACGCTCAACTGTGCGGTCATCAGCACCCGTACAAAGTCCCAATTTTTACATGGTTCAATTTTTTACACAATCCAATCAACCCACTGTCACGAATGATGATGATGATGATGATGATGATGATGATGATGATGATGACGACAACACAAACACCCAGCCCTCAGGAAGAGAAAACCCGCAACCCAGCTGGGAATCGAACCTGGGACCCCGTGATCCAGAGGCAGCAATGCTAGTCACTGGACCACAAGCTGCGGACAGCAGAGCAGATGTAAATGTTTAGCAATGTTACTATAATATGATGCATTCAAGCTGTTTGAAACTCTTGCTTCCTGTGGAGGGAGGAGGTGCTCAACAGCTAATTAAAATTTCACATTTCTCCAGACCCCAATATGCTGCTTACAGATAAATCCATTTAAGCTATTAATTTAGATAAATGATAAAGAAGTGCATAATATAATGACCTGAACTGAAAACTGTGTCATTATAACCTGATGTTTCTACCTACGCTAAGTAACCTGCATCTGGATTTCTATCTGAGGCACATTTATCCAAGGGGCCCACATTATCTTGTGCTGGATATGTCTAGAGTTCTTCTGCAATGTCTCCTTCTGTGTAAGGTTTATCATCTCCATCTACACTCCACTGAACACCTAATGATTTGTGGCACATGGTACCTCTGGCACCACTTATCTGATCTCCCCCCCCCCCCCCCCTTTCACTGTTCCACTTGTGAATTACGTGTGGGATGAATGTCGTCAGTAAACTTCTGTATCAGCTCTATTTTCTACAATTTTCTCATTGTGATCATTTTGCAAGTCTTAGGTGAGATGAAGTAATATGTAAAAAAAATGAAACACCTACAGCCATTGTTATGTCATCTACTGCATGGCTACCAGATCTTTTCCTTCAGTGCACAATCTTCAGAACTTAGCTAAAGGGGTTAATACCATCCACATACACGATGCATCAGTGGCCAACATAACTGGTTTATGCAGACTACATGTAACTGGGATGTTGTCTCTCCAACCATCAGCTATCAACTGAGTCAACTGATTGTCAGAGAGATAACATCACAGCTGTAGGCAGTCTGGGTAAACCAGTTATGTTGGCCACTGATGCATTGTGTATACGGATGGTGTTAACTCCTTTAGCACCAGCTAAGGCCTCAAGATAGCAGACTGACGCTCCAAAACTAGTAGCCATACAATAAATATCATCATAAGAATGTCTGTAGGGTTTCATCTTTTTACACAAGTCAACGGTCAACATTCCTCAGACCTCCGATCACAAGGATGGACAAGCAAAAACTTGAAGTAATATGGTTTCCAACTCTTCCTAATGACGAGATTAACATTATTATAGTATGTGTAAAAATTAGTCTGCGACCTTGAAGCTTCTCTGTGTATTTAGCCTTGTTAGAAATCTGTAGATATGTAAAGATGGATTTTTTCTTAATAGTTTCTAATCCAATCCAAAAGTTACCATCAATGTCAGATTCTTTGGATTCAGAAGAACAATCAGTTACATCATTTGTTAAAAAATATGACTGCAGTGCCACACCTGCCTACGTATACAGGTTAGGACTGCTGCATTAAGAATCTGTGGCAGTCTTACCGCTTATGGTGACATCAAATAAGTCATCCTCACTGTTTCGTATTGTGGGTATTTCAGTTATTCTCAGTGTAACCATGGTGATGTGACATTTTCTTTGCAGAACATATGTCGATAAAAATACAGTGATGAACAGTAAGACATAAAGTGAAAGCTAAACTAGCATAACAAGATCACAACAAACACAATATTCAAACAAAAATTAGTGGCCATAGCTGTGAAAAGCTACCGAGATATGGAGCACAAAATCTGGTGTATGCTGAAACTCCTCAACAGCACTCACGTATGTGGACTGGCTGCGTGTATAAATTTGTTATCAGCACTCAGGGTCGGCAAGGAAGTAGCACAGAAAGAAAACCCAGAGGCCACACTTAAACTCTTCAACTGCACATTGGGAAGGCAGAGTATGACGAGTTAACTTGACAACAGCAACCAAATGGTTAATATTATACAGATACTGAGACCATAGACTGACTAAGTCTTGGAGCACTACCTCCCCTCCACCCCTTCCCCCTTTCTCCCATAACATCATCACTTTCTATACATATTCCCTATTTGTTAAATAATGTATCCACTGATACAAAATTTCTTGACAGATTAAAACTGCATGGCCCTTATCTTTCAGCAGCAATATTCTAATGGAATAAGGTTATCTAATGAAGACTCAAAAGATGGGTACAGAAAGAAGAAAGCTCCGAGGGACATTCAGAGTCATATTTTGATAGCCTAAACTGTAAAAGCAAGAAACAAGGGTTCAGGATTTGATCGTACAATATATACAGTTCTAATCTTTATGTAAGCTTAGTATGGATTATTATTACATTATGTTAAATATTTTAGAGATCTTGACAATTTTCATTTGAGGAAGTGATGTTTCATTATATGATCAATGGTAGTATCAAAAATTATATAAAATGTTTGGTTTTTCAAAGAAGTTTAATTTAAAGAAGGGTGTATACAAGAACATTTTCATCACCACCTAAAAAACCGTTATAATATTACACCCATGGGAAAACTGGGTAGTTAATACAATGTATCTTCAAGACAAACTGGGTTAACCAAAGTTTACAGTATCACCCATTGGCTTCAACCCATGACGTAACACTTGCATTATGTGAAGTCACTGTGGTGTGGTTTCTCAAATGAATCGTGTTTCAAGCGGCATGTTGAAGTAAGAAGTGGCGCATTCTAGTGTGGGATGTTTGTATTTCTAAACTGTTTGTGAGTGATGATAGTATGGCACTGGACTTAGTGCAGTGTGTTACTTGTGTTTTGGAAGTTTGCTTCTGTTGGCTTGTCTGGGCGCCATTATAATGTCGTTTGTTATCGGCTCTAATCTGTCTTCGGTTTTGAGATTGTTATTAATTGTGTTGTCAATGGTTTGAAATTGACTGTACTTCTGTTTTTTGTTTGATGGTAGGTATGGATCTTACAATGTAATTTACTAGTCCTTTATTAGGTGCTACAATGGATGCCAATATGGCTGCTAAAATTAAATTTCTCCAGTTATGGTCTTGTGATGTAATGTTTGAGGTGTCAGCACTGCATTATGTGTCAGCTGACTTTGGTGGTGAATACATTTCTAATGTGTTATTGTTATTATTTCTTTCCTTTCTCAGACGTTATGCCTGGTTAATAATGGAAAGTGACCCGCACCTTGTCAAGTGTGACTTCCTTTTAACTGTACGGTATATGTTACATTGCATTTAGGAACTTTCGGGTAATTGAACATGTATCAATAATTACAGATTTCCGTAGTTGTATACATACGTTTGGATGTAGCTGTATTGCGTTGATGTACTGGTGGATATTGTGTGGTATGACTCCTGTAGTTGATAGTATAATTGGTATAATGTCAACTTCATCCTGATGCCACATGACCTCCTCAGCCAGTTGGAGGTATTTTTCCATTTTTTTCTCCTGTTTTCTTCTGTATATTTGTTGTATTGGGTATGGATATTTCGATTAGTTGTGTTAATTTCTTCTCTTTATTGGTGAGTATGATGTCATGTTTGTTATGTGGTGTTGTTTTATCTGTTATAATGGTTCTGTTCCAGTATAATTTGTATTCATCATTCTCCAGTACATTCTGTGGTGCATACTTGTATGTGGGAATGTGTTGTTTTATTAGTTTATGTTGTATGGCAAGTTGTTGATGTATTATTTTTGCTACATTGCCATGTCTTCCGGTGTATTCTGTATTTGCTAGTATTGTACATCCACTTGTGATGTGATCTACTGTTTCTATTTGTTGTTTGCAAAGTCTGCATTTATCTGTTGTGGTATTGGGATCTTTAATCATACGCTTGCTGTAATATCTGGTGTTTATTGTTTGATCTTGTATTGCAATCGTGAATCCTTCTGTCTCACTGTATATATTGCCTTTTCTTAGCCATGTGTTGAATGCGTCTTGATCGATGTGTGGCTGTGTTAGATGATACGGGTGCTTGCCATGTATTGTTTTCTTTTTCCATTTTACTTTCTTTGTATCTGTTGATGTTATGTGATCTAAAGGGTTGAAGAAGTGGTTATGAAATTGCAATGGTGTAACTGATGTATTTATATGAGCGATTGCTTTGTGTATTTTGCTAGTTTGTGCTTGTTCTATAAAGAGTTTTCTTAAATTGTCTACCTGTCCATAATGTAGGTTTTTTATGTCGACAAATCCCCTTCCTCCTTCCTTTCTGCTTAGTGTGAATCTTTTTGTTGCTGAATGTATGTGATTTATTCTATATCTGTGGCACTGTGATCGTATAAGTGTATTGAGTGCTTCTAGTTGTGTTTAATTCATTTCACTACTCCAAATGAATAGGTCAATATTGCTATAGCATAAGTATTTATAGATTTTGTCTTGTTTCTTGCTGTCAATTGTGTTTTCAGTATTTTTGTTAGTCTTTGTCTATATTTTTCTTTTAGTTCTTCTTTAATATTTGTATTATCTATTCCTATTTTTTGCCTGTATCCTAGATATTTATAGGCATCCGTTTTTTCCTTCCCTTCTATGCAGTTGCTGTGGTTATCCAATAAGTAATCATCTTGTTTAGCGTGTTTTCACTTGACTACGCTATTTTTCTTACATTTATCTGTTCCGAAAGCCATATTTATATCATTGTTGAATACGTCTGTTATCTTTAGTAATTGGTTGAGTTGTTGCTGCCAGTAGTTTTAGATCATCCATGTCTAGCAAATGTGTGAATTTGTGTTGGTATGTTCCAGTAATATTATATCCATAATTTGTATTATTTAGCATGTTGGATAGTGGGTTCAGAGCAAGGCAGAACCAGAAAGAACTTAATGAGTCTCCTTGGTATATTCCACCCTTAATCTGTATTGGCTGTGATGTGAAATTATTTGAATTTGTTTGGATATTAAGTGTGGTTTTCCAATTTTTCATTACTATGTTTAGGAACTGTATCAGTTTAGGATCTACTTTGCATATTTCCAATATCCGTAGAAACCATGAGTGGTGTACACTATCAAATGTTTTTTGGAAATCAATGTATGTGTAGCGTAGTGTAGCAACCATTGTTTAGTTTTAGCTTGATATGTCACCTCTGCATCTATTATCAGTTGCTCTTTACATCCTCGTGCTCCTTGCAGCAGTCTTTTTGTTCTCCATTTATAATTTTGTTCTGTGTTGTATGTGTCATTAATTTCTGTGTAATGACTGAAGTCAATATTTTGTATATTGTTGGTAGTCATGTTATGGGGCGATATTTTGCTGGGTTTGCCATGTCTGCTTGATCTTTAGGTTTAAGGTAAGTTATTCCTTGCGTAAGATTATCAGGGACTGTGTATGGGTCTTCAATGTAACTGTTAAATAATTTAGAAAGAAACTTCCACATGGGAAAAATATATTAAAAACAAAGATTCCAAGACTTACCAAGCGGGAAAGCGCCGGTAGATAGCCACAATAAATAAAACACACACAGGATTTCGAGCTTTCGCAACCGGCGGCTGCTTTGTCAGGAAAGAGGGAAGTAAAAGGAAAGATGAAAGGATGTGGGTTTTAAGGGAGAGGGTAAGGAGTCATTCCAATCCCGGGAGTGGAAAGACTTACCTTAAGGGGAAAAAAGGATAGGTATATACACACACACACACACACACACACACACACACACACACACACACACACACACACACAAACACACACACACACACACACACACACACACGTATTTTATTTATTGTGCCTATCTACCGGCACTTTCCCGCTTGGTAAGTCTTAGAATCTTTGTTTTTAATATATGTTAAATAATTTAGTTAGATGTGAATGTGTTGAGGTGAACTACTTTAGCCAGAAGTTTGCTATTTTATCTTTTCCAGGGGCTATCCAATTGTGCGTAGAATTAATTGCTCGGGTGACTTCATGTTGCAAAATTATCACGTAAGGCATTTGTGGTATCATCTTGTATGTGTCTGTTTCTGCTTGTATCCACCGTGCATGTCTGTACCAGGTTTGACCATATATTGCTCCAGAAGTGTTCCATGTCTGTTATGTTTGGTGGATTGTCTATTTTAATGTATGAATGTGTTATCTATTGTCTGATAAAATTTCTTCTAGTTTGTGTTGAATGTTTGGTTTCGTTTCCTTCTATTTTCACGTTTTTTGTATCTTCTAAGTCGTTTGGCCAGGGCTTGTAATTTCTGTTTCTTTTCATCTAATTGCTCTATCACTTCATGTTGTGAGATTTTGATATTTCATTTCTCCCCCCCCCCTCCCCACGGACCTTGCCGTTAGGGGGGGGGGGGGAGGCTTGCGTGCCTCAGCGATGAAGATAGCCGTACCATACGTGCAACCACAACGGAGGCATATCTGTTGGGAAGCCAGACAAACGTGTGGTTCCTGAAGAAGGGCAGCAGCCTTAGCAGTAGTTGCAGGGGCAACAGTCTGGATGATTGACTGACCTGGCCTTGTAACAATAACCAAAACGACATTGCTGTGCTGGTACTGCGAAGGGCTGAAAGTAAGGGGAAACTATAGCCGTAATTTTTCCCGAGGGCATGCAGTTTTACTGTATGATTAAATGATGATGGCGTCCTCTTGGGTAAAATAGTCCCCGATTCGGATCTCTGGGCAGGAACTAATCAAGAGGATGTTTTTATCAGGAGAAAGAAAACTGGCGTTCTACGGATCAGAGCGTGGAAAGTCAGATCCCTTACTCGGGTAGGTACGTTAGAAAATTTAAAAAGGGAAATGGATAGGTTAAAGTTAGATATATTGGGAATTAGTGAAGTTCGGTGGCAGGAGGAACAAGACTTCTGGTCAGGTGACTACAGGGTTATAAACACAAAATCAAATAGGGGTAAAGCAGGAGAAGGTTTAATAATGAATAGGAAAATAGGAATGCGGGTAAGCTACTACAAACAGCACAGTGAACGCATTATTGTGGCCAAGATAGATATGAAGACCACACCTACTACAGTAGTACAAGTTTATATGCCAACTAGCTCTGCAGATGACGAAGAACTTGAAGAAATGTATGATGAGATAAAAGAAATTATTCAGGTAGTGAAGGGAGACGAAAATTTAATAATCATGGATGACTGGAATTCGACAGTAGGAAAAGGGAGAAAAGGAAATGTAGTAGGTGAATATGGAAAGGGGGAGAGAAATGAAAGAGGAAGCCACCTGGTAGAATTTTGCACAGAGCACAACTTAATCATTGCTAACACTTGGTTTAAGAATAATGAAAGAAGGTTGTATACATGGAAGAACCGTAGAGATACTAAAAGGTATCAGATAGATTATATAATGGTAAGACAGATTTAGGAACCAGGTTTTAAATTGTAAGACATTTCCAGGGGCAGATGTGGACTCCGACCACAATCTATTGGTTATGACCTGTAGATTAAAACTGAAGGAACTGAAAAAAGGTGGGAATTTAAGGAGATGGGACCTGGATAAACTGAAAGAACCAAGGGTAGTACAGAGTTTCAGGGAGAGCATAAGGGAACAATTGACAGGTATGGGGGAAAGAAATACAGTAAAAGACAAATGGGTAGCTTTGAGGGATGAAGTAGTGAAGGCAGCAGAGGATCAAGTAGGCAAAAAGACAAGGGCTAGTAGAAATCCTTGGGTAACAGAAGAAATATTCAATTTAATTGATGAAAGGAGAAAATATAAAAATGTAGTAAATGAAGCAAGCAAAAAGGAATACAAACGCCTCAAAAATGAGATCAACAGGAAATGCAAAATGGCTAAGCAGGGATGGCTAGAGGACAAATGTAAGGATGTAGAGGCTTATCTCACTAGGGGTAAGGTACATACAGCCTATAGGAAAATTAAAGAGACCTTTGGAGATAAGAGAACCCACTTGTATGAACATCAAGAGCTCAGATGGAAACCCACTTCCAAGCAAAGAAGGGAAAGCCGAAAGGTGGAAGGAGTATATAGAGGGCCTATAGAAGGGCGATGTACTCGAGGACAATATTATGGAAATGGAAGAGGATGTAGATAAAGATGAAATGGGAGATATGATACTGCGTGAAGCGTTTGACAGAGCACTGAAAGACCTGAGTCAAAACAAGGCCCCCGGAGTAGACAACATTCCATTAGAACTACTGATGGCCTTGGGAGAGCCAGTCCTGACAAAACTCTACCATCTGGTGAGCAAGATGTATGAAACAGGCGAAATACCCTCAGACTTCAAGAAGAAATAATAATTCCAATCAAAAGAAAGCACGTGTTGACAGATGTGAAAATTACCGAACTATCAGTTTAATAAGCCACAGCTGCAAAATACTAACACGAATTCTTTACAGACGAATGGAAAAACTGGTAGAAGCTGATCTCGGGGAAAATCAGTTTGGATTCCGTAGAAATACTGGAACACGTGAGGCAATACTTACCTTACGACTTATCTTAGAAGCTAGATTAAGGAAAAGCAAACCTACGTTTCTAGCATTTGTAGACTTAGAGAAAGCTTTTGACAATGTTGACTGGAATACTCTCTTTCAAATTCTGAAGGTGGCAGGGGTAAAATACAGGAAGTGCAAGGCTATTTACTATTTGTACAGAAACCAGATGGCAGTTATAAGAGTCAAGGGACATGAAAGGAAGGCAGTGGTTGGGAAGGGAGTGAGACAGGGTTGTAGCCTATCCCCGATGTTATTCTATCTGTATATTGAGCAAGCAGTAAAGGAAACAAAAGAAAAAATTGGAGTACGTATTAAATTCCATGGAGAAGAAATAAAAACTTTGAGGTTTGCCGATTACATTGTAATTCTGCCAGAGACAGCAAAGGACTTGGAAGAGCAGTTGAATGGAATGGATAGCATCTTGAAAGGAGGATATAAGATGAACATCAACAAAAGCAAAACGAGGATAATGGAATGTAGTCGAATTAAATCGGGTGATGCTGAGGGAATTAGATTAGGAAATGAGACACTTACAGTAGTAAATGAGTTTTGCTATTTGGGGGGCAAAATAACTGATGATGGTCGAACTAGAGAGGATATAACATGTAGACTGGCAATGACAAGGAAAGCGTTTCTGAAGAAGAGAAATTTGTTAACATTGAATATAGATTTAAGTGTCAGGAAGTCATTTCTGAAAGTATTTGTATGGAGTGTAGCCATGTATGGAAGAGAAATGTGGACAATAAATAGTTTGGACAGAAGAGAATAGAAGCTTCTAAAATGTGGCGCTATAGAAGAATGCTGAAGATTAGATCACATAACTAATGATGTATTGAACAGAACTGAAGAGAAATTTGTGCCACAACTTGACTAGAAGTTGGGATTGGTTCGTAGGGCATATTCTGAGGCATCAAGGGATCACCAAGTTAGTTTTGAAAAGCAGCGTGGAGGGTAAAAATCGTAGAGGGAGACCAAGAGATGAATACACTAAGCAGATTCAGAAGGATGTAGGTTGCAGTAGGTACTTGGAGCTGAAGAGGCTTGCACAGGATAGAGTGGCATGGAGAGCTGCATCAAACCAGTCTCAGGACTGAAGACCACAACAACAACAATTTCATTTCTTATAAATTGTGTTAGCTGTCCGATGTCTCTTCTCAGTTTTTCTATTCTGATCTGTAGCCTGTGTTGCCATGCTGGTTCTGTGGGTCTCTTCTGTGTGTTGGTTGGTTCTGATCTCTGCCTATATTATTGTGTATGATTGTGTTGATAGTTTTTTTTGTGTTGTTTCGAGTTGTGGGTTATTTGGGGGTCTATGCAAGAATGGTCTAATGTCTGTATTTGCGTCTTTGTATTCTATATATGTCAGCTGAAATTTATCTTGTACATCTAACATGTGTCACTTCACGTTCTATTTGTGCTTGTTCTGATGGCTGTCTTAAGATTTCGTTTTCCTCCGATTGTTTAATTGATGCGTGTTGTTCTTCGTTTGTTTGCTCTGGGATGTTCGAATCCATTACTGTATTTTCTTCTTCTTCTGATTGCACATTACTGTGTTCCAGTATTTGTTGTACTTCTTGTTTGCTGTTTTCTAATTCTGACTGGGGTATCCTGTTATTTCTGATTATTACACAGACCTGATCAGCTAGTCGTCGTTCTGTTAAACGTTTTAATTCTGGGTATCTGGTAATAAATGTTGTGTATACTTTGATCTGTATCCAGTTGTGTTGGTTCCTAAGTTTGTTGCTTGGTAATAACAGAACATGAGGTGTCTGTTAACTTCACCTGACCATCTCATCCTCTGTCTTTGTTTCCCTTCTAGAGTGATTGCAGAAAAAATATCCTGCAAAACACCTCTATTTGGATTTAAATCATTTTCCGTGTGGCTAACAGTGTCGTTACCATTGTGGATGGGCATAGGGTTCAAGCGTCATCCCCGACCATGACAGCGCTTGTCCGAGGCTTTATTAGTTATGTCCTGAACCAACTAATCACACTAAAAGGGGGGTTAGCCCTATTAGTAGTTTGTTCTTTTCGTCACCTTTTACGACTGGCAGAACATACCAGAGGCCTATTCTTTTCACGGACATCCAGGGGGATTATTATTATTATTATTATTATTATTATTATTATTATCATCATCATCATTATTGTCATTATTGTCAGAAGTGTAATGCAGGTGTTTATGCATGCAATTTTCTTCGTGATGTGTGTTTCGAAATTTATGTTGCAGTAGCCTGAAGTTCGTGTTTAGAGGTTTCTAGTGGCGTTTGCTCTAGTTATTTTTGTGTGGTTTGGTTTTGATAAAAGTTAGTTCTGCTAGTTATAGTTGATGCATATTGTAGGCTTTGTTTAAGCTATGTACGTCAAGTGAAATTTTTAGTACATATTTTCTGGAGGTTTTTGTTGGTTCATGGTATAACTGATTTTGTTTTACCTCTGTAGGTCAACTACTGATTCCTTTTCTCAAGTTTTTTTGATATTGTAGCTTTTTGACTGTCAAGGTTGTCAGTTTGTTGATTTTTGCATTTGTATTTTTTTGCAACATCATCATTATTAGGACTGTCGTGTATTTAGTTTGTCCCTGCCCAAAACCCCCTAATACCTGTGCTTCTCTCATTACTTTCACATTAGTTCCATAATTAAATATTTTTAGTTGTTCTTATCTGCAATGTCATGGTCGCCATATTTTATTAACTTTATATAGGTGTAACCGCCACATTGATGATATCATGGGTGAAACACGTGTGGTATCGCAATCCCTGGTATTCCCAAGGACCACTCAGTCTCATAAGGAACATTACTTATGTTTCACTTGCATATATGAGAGACTACGATTTCTATGTTCAACATCACTTTACAAAAAAAAAAAAGGTAACCATAGGTACCATTTCTGATTTATTTAATGTCACCAACTTTCTACATAGATTTATGTCAGTGAAACATATTTGCTTTTAGCCCACTCCTAATGCATAAGGAAAGACAATTTTACTTTGCTTTAGTTTTCCTTCACTGTAAAGAAATAAATACAGCAACACTTTAGCCCAACACAAAATTTACTTTAATGAAAATTTGTAGGTCATTTTAATTCTTCAATTTTATGATACCCATTTCAAACATTATTAACTTATTTGCAACAACAATAAATTCAGAACTAATATTTTCCTTTCAAATGTCACCATTCAGTTATTGATGTACATTCTATTGTAGAATCTAGCCATCACAACATGTTGTTCATTAAGTGAAATGTACCTGTATTTGGATTCCTAAAACACTACCACGTAAAGCGAGGACAATATTATTAAAACAAAGTTATAATTAATCTCAAACTGTAGAACTCAAATAACTTATCTGTGGTTAACAACAATGCAAGTTCAACAGCTGACCTATAACTTTCAGTCCCTTGCTTGCATGTATCAAATGTATTTATCAGACACTTCACACAGCAAGTGTCTTCATCCATACCACTGCATTTGTTCTATCCACTATTTTCATATACCACATTAATTTCATGCTTCCACAATCATGTATGTCAGCTGACATTAAAGGAGTAAAGCAAGGTATGACGAAGAGGCTGAGGAAACTACAAAATAAATAACTCACTAGCATTCTGGCAGCTATTGAACTCAGCACTCTTAAGTAAATTAGTAGCAAGATTCCAAAATAAAGAATCTATTTTGTGAACTTCACTATTTTTAGCACTCCAAGTCTTGTAACAGATATTCGAAATAGGCAGATCTCAATACATAAACATAATTATATCTACTGTCAGCCATAAATCTAAAGTTCCGTATATCTGTCTTGACGTAATATAATTCTTGAACACTGCAGCAACAAATATGAAACATAATATGCATACTGTGTCATGTTGTTAAAAAGTATCTACTTAGTAAGCAATGTTGTGAAATACAACAAAACCACAATGCAGGAAACAGAGAGAGAGAGAGAGAGAGAGAGAGAGAGAGAGAGAGAGAGAGAGAGAGAGAGAGAGAGACTATAAAATTTTAATAATAAAATACATTGGCATCCTACCAAAACTGAAAACTTACTCAAATGTCCACCCATAATCCCTCGTAATTCTGTCTTTTAACGTGACCTCAGCACCAGGAACACTGCAAATTGGTTGATTCCAACAATCACGCACTCTGCGATACACATAGAGCAAGTAAAAGCTCTCAAATCTGTCATATAATGGTGCATAGCCCTGAAATTCAAAAGACTGTTGTTAAACCACTATTAATTGTAACCCACAATGGAGCTTTAATGTGACAATATTTACAAAACACTTAAAGTACATTATCAATTACCTGAGACAAATAATGGGACGAATACAATAAATGCTATACCTTTCTCACTCTTCCACAATAATTCACTTAGTTTTTAGCATGACATTAAATAATGTCCGATGAAACTCTTTTTGCTTGCGAAAAAAAACAGTGAATGTAACATCATTTACGCCACGTCTTACAAAGTAGGGACTAATGGCCTTTTTAATTTAGTCCCTTTAACCCCCACGAATCAACCAACCATCTTACCAAGTATCTGATTAACTAAATCCATAAATTGTAAATCACAATTAGTAACTAAAATGACAACAATGCACTTTGTACACACGCCCGTTTTGCAGTGTGTCAATAACTTACCATTTGACAACTACTGTTGTTGTTGTTATTGTCGTGGTCTTCAGTCCTAAGACTGGCTTCATGCAGCTCTCCACACTAATCTATCCTGTGCAAGCTCCTTCATCTCCCAGTACCTACTGCAACCTACATCCTTCTGAATCAGCTTAGTGTATTCATCTCTTTGTCTCCCTCTACAATTTCTACCCTCCACGCTGCCCTCCAATGCTAAATTTGTGATCCCCTCATGCCTCAGGGACATGTCCTACCAACCAATCCCTTCTTCTAGTCATGTTGTGCCACAAACTTCTCTTCTCCCCAATCCGATTCAATACTTCCTCATTAGTTATGTGATCTACCCATCTAATCTTCAGCATTCTTCTGTAGCACCAGATTTCTTCTATTCTCTTCTTGTCCAAACTATTTATTGTCCATGTTTCACTTGCATACATGACTACACTCCATACAAACACTTTCAGGAACAACTTCCTGACACTTAAATCTATACTCGATGTTAACAAATTTCTCTTCTTCAGAAACACTTTCCTTCCCATTGCCAGTCTACATTTTATATCCTCTCTACTTCGACCATCATCAGTTATTTTGCTCCCCAAATAGCAAAGCTCCTTTACTACTTTACGTGTCTCATTTCCTAATCTAATTCCCTCAGCATCACCCGACTTAACTCTACTACATTCCATTATCCTTGTTCTGCTTTTGTTGATGTTCATCTTATATCCTCCTTTTAAGACACTGTCCATTCCGTTCAATTGCTCTTCCCAATCCTTTGCTGTCTCTGACAGAATTACAACGCCATTGGCAAACCTCAAAGTTTTTATTTCTTCTCCATGGATTTTAATATGTACTCCAATTTTTTCTTTTGTTTCCTTTACTGCTTGCTCAATATACAGATTGAATAACAACGGCGATAGGCTACAACCCTGTCTCACTCCCATCCCAACCACTGTTTCCCTTTCATACCCCTCGACTCTTATAACTGCCATCTGCTTTCTGTACAAACTGGAAATAGCCTTTCGCTCCCTGTATTTTACCCCTGCCACCTTCAGAATTTGAAAGAGAGTATTCCAGCCAACATTGTCAAAAGCTTTCTCTAAGTCTACAAATGCTAGAAACGTAGGTTTGCTTTTCCTTAATCTAGCTTCTAAGATAAGTCGTAGGGTCAGTATTTCCTCCCATGTTCCAACATTTCTACGGAATTCAAACTGATCTTCACCGAGGTTGGCTTCTACCAGTTTTTCCATTCGTCTGTAAAGAATTCGTGTTAGTATTTTGCAGCTGTGGCTTATTAAACTGATTGTTCGGCAATTTTCACATCTGTCAGCACCTGCTTTCATTGGGGTTGGAATTATTATATTCTTCTTGAAGTCTGAGGGTATTCTGCCTGTCTCATGCATCTTGCTCACCAGATGGTAGAATTTTGTCAAGACTGGCTCTCTCAAGGCCATCAGTAGTTCCAATGGAATGTTGTTTACTCCGGGGGCCTTGTTTCGACTCAGGTCTTTCAGTGCTCTGTCAAACTCTTCACGCAGTATCATATCTCCCATTTCATCTTCATCTACATCCTCGTATATTTCCATTATATTATCCTCCAGTACATCGCTCTTGTATATGCCCTCTATATACTCCTTCCACCTTTCTGCTTTCCCCTCTTTGCTTAGAACTGGGTTTCTATCTGAGCTCCTGATATTCATAAAAGTGGCTCTCTTTTCTCCAAATGTCTCTTTAATTTTCCTATAGGCTGTATGTACCTCACCCCTAGTGAGATAAGCCTCTACATCCTTACATTTGTCCTCTAGCCATCCCTGCTTAGCCATTTTGCATTTCCTGTTGATCTCATTTTTGAGGCGTTTGTATTCCTTTTTGCCTGCTTCATTTACTACATTTTTATATTTCCTCTTTTCATCAATTAAATTGAATATTTCTTCTGTTACCCAAGGATTTCTACTAGCCCTTGTCTTTTTACCTACTTGATCCTCTGCTGCCTTCACTACTTCATCCCTCAAAGCTACCCATTTGTCTTTTACTGTATTTCTTTCCCCCATTCCTGTCAATTGTTCCCTTATGCTCTCCCTGAAACTCTGTACTACCCTTGGTTCTTTCAGTTTATCCAGGTCCCATCTCCTTAAATTCCCACCTTTTTTCAGTTCCTTCAGTTTTAATCTACAGGTCATAACCAATAGATTGTGGTCAGAGTCCACATCTGCCCCTGGAAATGTCCTACAATTTAAAACTTGGTTCCTAAATCTCTGTCCTACCATTATTTAATCTATCTGATACCTTTTAGTATCTCCAGGGTTTTTCCATGTATAGAACTTTCTTTTACGATTTTTGAACCAAGTGTTAGCTATGATTAAGTTATGCTCTGTGCAAAATTCTACCAGACGGCTTCCTCTCATTTCGTAGCCCCAATCCATATTCACCTACTATGTTTCCTTCTCTGCTTTTCCTACTGTCGAATTCCAGTCATCCATGACTATTAAATTTTCGTCTCCCTTCACTACCTGAATAATTTCTTTTATCTCATCATACATTTCTTCACGTTCTTCGTCATCTGCAGAGCTAGTTGGCACATAAACTTGTACTACTGTAGTAGGCATTGGCTTAATGTCTTATCTTGGCCACAATAATACGTTCACTATGCTGTTTGTAGTAGCTTACCAGCACTCCTATTTTTTAAATTCATTATTAAACCTACTCCTGCATTACCCCTATTTGATTTTGTATTTATAACCCTGTATTTACCTGACCAGAAGTCTTGTTCCTCCTGCCACCGAACTTCACTAATTCCCACTATATCTAACTATAACCTATCCATTTCCCTGTTTTTAATTTTCTAACCTACCTGCCTAATTAAAGGATCTGACATTCCACCCTCCGATCCATAGAATGCCAGTTTTCTTTCTCCTGATAATGACGTCCTCTTGAGTAGTCCCCGCCTGGAGATCCGAATCGGGGACTATTTTACCTCCGGAATATTTTGCCCAAGACGACGCCATAATCATTTAACCATACAGTAAAGCTGCATGCTGTTGGGAAAAATTATGGCTGTAGTTTCCCTTGCTTTCAGCCGTTCGCAGTACCACAACAGCAAGGCCGTTTTGGTTAGTGTTACACGGCCAGATCAGTCAATCATCCAGACTGTTGCCCCTGCAACTACTGAAAAGGCTGCTGCCCCTCTTCAGGAACCACACATTTGTCTGGCCTCTCAACAGATACCCCCTCCGTTGCGGTTGCACCTACAGTACGGCTACCTGTATCGTTGAGCCACGCAAGCCTCCCTACCAACATCAAGGTCCATGGTTCATGGGGGGAGTGAATGTTAAGCAAGTGGGAATATTACTAAAACCAGTAATATTTTGAAGAGGGTAGTTTCTGTATTAAATGTGTGCACTTTCAACAAAAGTCATATTACAAGCATATACATTGAATTACAGTAGTCCTATAGCCTTTAGAGGCCACTGCCTCTTTTAATGTATAATTTACCCTATTCTTCATCCTTTAAGGTTCTCCATCAGGTTATATATTATGTCTTATGGATTAATTAATACACAACAATAGGGATAATTGTTGAGATCAGTGAACGAAGATATACCATACACACAGGCTGATAACACCATTAACATGGTGAAGATTTGTGCCTCAAAATATGAGCTACGAGTGACATCATAAACAACATTAAAACATTAGTCCAATTAAAACCAACAATCAAAAGTCTCCTGCTCAGGAATAAGGGATTTCGGGGAGGAAGTTCTTGTTATTAACTCCTTCAAACACATTATAAACTTAAAAATATCAGCCAAATAAAAAAAGTGAGTAAATATAACAAAGTCAGTAGATAGGATTTTTTGTTAATAGCATTCATGTAACTGTGGAATGTGCAAAATTGTTATCGGACAATACACCCTACACCTCAAGCTACACTACTGGTCGTGTCACCAGAATCTAAACGTGAATAGATAGTGTATTTTTCCTGTGATGCAGTCATATGTTTTGCTAACTAACAATCGAAGTATTGCTTTCCACTCTAACTTAGACCTTGGGCTCCACTACAGGAGCCCACCAGCATAACCTTCACTTTATAACACCGGCAATGTCACTGGTCAAAGCAGAATAATAGTATCAAAATCTTCGACACATTAATAATCTACACCAGACCAGCCCAGTCTAATTAAAAACACAATCTAACCTAAGATCCAAAACAAATAAATGATGTTCGGTAAAAAAGTTATTAATGACATCTACAAACAAAACATATAAATAAAAACACCATCTATGCAACAGATTCCTGATTTGCGTTGTTCATGATACCCTAATTGTTGCTGTTCCCTAAGGACTACACATATAGAAATAACACAGTATGTTTCAATCTGAATTTTAACACACAGTACGGTATAGAATTCACATGAATGCTTCTCACAACATGTTGGAAGCTGAGGAAATTTGCAAGTTCACCACAAAGATAACTATTAGATTATCAGAGTTTACTGAAAACAAAAGTGTCAAGTAATGCAATAGGAAGTTCATCCAGTCAGGCAAACCTGGTAGAAGACTTAACTCCTTCACTATAACACAAAGAAAAGTTTTCCCTTTGGGTTGGTAGTGTCCAGAAAATGTTCACTTCTTCAAAAACTTACCATGCATTTTATGATTTTGGTTAAACAAATTACCAGGGTTTTTCCAGTATTTTAACTACTTGTTGGTGCTTTTGATACATTGAATATTAAATCCTCACTTTGGATACATGCTTACTGTAATGCCTATCCAGAACCCTAGTCAAAATTAAGTATCAATTTGTTGACAGTTAATACTTGTCATTCTTTGGCAAGCATAATCAATACAGAATAATTCCCCAGTGGTAACATATTTCCTGTCCCAAGCAGCCTCGGGAATAAAACACAATAACTATTTTTTTATGATGAACATTTTACACAAATCAATTCGTTGGAAGGAAGGTTATAACTTACATAAGTTGTAGTGTTAATCTCCCATTTTAATGTTATGCAACTATATACGGAAAGGAAATTATACTATAAGCACGCATATAAACTCACTCCACCTTAGTTTCAGTTATAAAACAGTCACTCCCACACTTTTAATTATCACAAAAATAAGAAAAAACTAAACATTATTTAGTTTACTATACAGCACACAATACACTTTTCTTCACACCTGAGCTACATTAGACTGTTTTGGAGTTCAAGAGCTGTTGCACTGTTTAATTAAAAAAAAAAAAAATACATTTTCAGCAGCAGCACACCAATTGTAAAGAGAAACCTCACTATGGGGTGACGGTATGCCTTCTTGTATGTCCTAAATATCCACTGCAAAGCATCAATATGCAGGGACCTTATTTTTCTTAAGAAAAGTATGTTACTTATGATCTGACTTCTTCCAACTTAAGAGTGTCACATATAAAACTCCTGTTTAATGAGAGTATATCACTTCTATGGATTATGCCACACCCCAAACTTCATGTATTCTCAACTACCAAATGTTCCCCAATAACCTAAACTCTCTTGCGACAAATACTATTTTCCAAGATAGTTCTTTTCTCTAGAGGTAACTAAATTTTGATATCTATAAATGCCACTCAAGAGTTCCTTAAATTTAAAAAGATATACAACCTGAAATCACTGCAATTCATTACGTGCAAAGTGATCATTTGCTAAAAGTGCACAATAATATAAGATTCTGCACATGCAAAAATGTTGTTTACTCTTTCTTTTGAGGCGTATGTAATTCATATTAGGTCCCTATACTTATAAACAATGGTGGTAACTTCTGATTCTTAAAAGTTTTGAAGTCTATTGCAGGAGTTTACCACATCTTCATACTGCTCGTAAACAGAGTCTCAGAACACACACTTGTGTTGCAGTATTAAAATGACAAGTGCAACTTCATATTTTACAATACTTCTGTATGAACTACAAACTAAAAACTACCTCCCTGAAAGAGGAGACTTTTTAATGACAAGAAAATAATTCAGAAATATCTACTGAAATGCAGCACGACTCATTCTATGTGATACACCTTGACAGAGGTCCTGATTTGTGCAAAACGCCGTTAACATCTTCAGGGTTATAGCCCAGTGTATCAATCATAATCATTAAAGTTTTGGGTGTAACAAATACAAGTAAACCAATCACAGGCTCATTGATTTCAGGAGTAAAAAATAACACTGCTGTCACTTAGCTTCTGTTCCTGAAGGCAACACACATCTAACCTAAATAACCTACCATGTGATTTCATACTATACGTACCTCTCTGTTGCTTTTCTCCTTGGCAACTTTTGGCGTGAAAAAAATTTGGTTGAAATAGCCGAGAAACATTAATAAATAAAATCCTATAAATGTCATAATAGCTGTATATAGTGGCACCTGTTCGAAAGACTCTTTCGATCTTTTTGGCTTTTCCTTACTAAATAGTTCATCAACTTTCTTGACATCTTGCATATCCTGTAAAACAAACAGTGCTGCGATTAACAGTTTTCTGGTGTCGGTAAAATTAGCAAAGAATCAATCACAGAAAACAAACACCGGTATGACACCCATACAGTAACAGGAAAGCAACATAAAAGTCACTACAATGTGGTGTTGTTTCCCATAAACCCGCTCCGCTGTGACAGAAACGACGCGAAAATCTTATTCTGCACTTATCTGCAACGCGCTACATACTGACATGTGAAACTTCAAGTCCTAAGATGAAACCTCTTTAACTAGTAAATATTTTCAAAACACACAGTGTACAGTACTCACCCGAATGAGGCCATTTTTTCTTTCCGTAAATACGGGTTTCCCATTTTGTTTACATACGTCGTATTTTTCTAGCTTTACATCTTCTTTGGCAGAACACACCACACCAGCAACACCATTCGTGGCCATATTTGAAATGAGTGTGGTGCGCGTGCGTCGATCGCCAGGGTTGGGCGGCATAACTTTGTGGCTCTCACTGCGCAAGCGTAATAATCAAAATAACAACTGAAAGTATGGATAAATTTTAAGTACAAACTAAACATCACTGTCCATTCAGTACTAAAATAATCTATTAATTATTCATTATTTCATAAATATTCTTTTGTTTTGCACGAATATGTGTACTACATAAAGTGCTAGTGTGGACATCGACGCATCTGACTCATCCTCTGGATTACAGAGTGTGTGAATGAAATTGCCGGCGTTCGGTTGTGACATTTGACAGCTTCAGGTTAGCGGATGTGCAGTTCCGTTCTGTAACGTGAGTACGCCGAGTGGATAGTGATACAGTGACCGAACGACTCAGATTTCGCCAGTTTCTGAAGTTTTAACGACCGAAAATGGAAACCTCTGCTACTAACGTGGAAAAGGACAAGGAGCATGCCAGCGACATCGTGTCTTCGGCTGTTTCCACTGAAGCAACGGGTATGCGACGAGATCATGAATCTATTGATGATTTTGAGCATTTAGAACCCGAATCTTCTCCTTTGTCAGAAACACCCGGGAAGCATAGTTTTGATGTTAATCAGGACATGAAACCCGCTGTCAATTCTGGCAAGGATATTGTTTCTTCTACTATTGTTGGTAAAGCTGAAAACAACCAGAATTCTTCAGAGTTTTCGCTTTTGGGTGATTCAAAGGTAGGATCTGTCGAAACCGGCAACACGCCGGAGACACTTGAAGAAATTCCGCAGGCTGAGTTTTCAAACAAATTGATAGATTTTGAATCGCATGATGAGCAGACAAAACTCGACCCGAAGTTAAACGTGGAGCCTGAAAAATCCCTCTTTGCAACGACTGAATCAAACAAGCAGGCTCCCGAAAACTTGTTCGATCTACCCACACAGAAGGGTTCTGGTCTAGATTTATTTAACAGATTTGAAATATCACCCAAAGGGTCTGATGCAAGTGCTATGTCCCAAGCGTTTATGGAAATGGAGAGAGGAGGGATGCGGGAAGAGAAAAACTTACGAAATGAAGATATTCTTCAACCTGAAGTGGAGAATATAGAACCAAAAACCGACGAATTACCAAAACAAAAAACTGAGGAAAAGAAGCCAGCCGAGCCAGAGTTTCACCCAGCTTTTGCACACCTGAAAGATGAAGCCCATGATGATGACAGCTTCAAAGATACGGATTCCATACCAGAACAAATAAAGGCAGAAGACAAGTTTAAAGATTTTCCAGAAGAGGTACACGCTTCAAAGCAGGACTTCGGTTTTCCAGAACCTAATGTACACGGTGATTTTCATGTGCCGGCACCAGGCAGTGAAGACAATTCTGCATCTGACAGGCTAGAGGACAAGAAAGTTAAAGAAACAAAGCCAGATGACAATGTAACAAAGCATGACTTGGAGCTTGGAATTCCTGCCAAAGTAACAGGAAAACAGAAGTTGGAAGAAAAATCACCAGTCAAAACCAAACCCGAAGTAGTACCACCCACAATTAAGTCGGAAGCAAAGAAAACGCCCCCTAAAGTCGATGATGAGCCTGTAATAGCACCATTCGCATTGACATCAATTGGCTTAGGTAAGTGAAAAGTTTTTCAATGTTTACTGATTTTTGATTGCTATCAATGACTTGTATGTGCGCACCCTCTCATTTCGCAGGCAGTACTGTCAAAATTTACCCCGTTTTTCTGCCCCATTTTTTACAGCTTTTAAAGGTTCTAAAATTTCTCGGATCTGTTTCCATTGCACTACCGGTTCTGTGAAAAGTTTTCTCAAGTTTCTTTCCGCAAATAACCCTCCTTGTTATGGTATAATGAAAGCCTACAGCTCTGCGTCTCAGTATAAGAAAAACTTTTTGTATTATACATCTACATGTAACTACACCAGTTCGTTGGCCTAAACAAATTCAAGAAGTTTACCTAAGTCTAATGATGTATATACCGGATTGTAGTATTGGGGGTGGGGGAATTGGTTATTTCTTGTATCAGGAGTGCCATTAACTTGGGTATGGTAAATTGACATAAAAACTGCTACACATCTACCAAATACTGAACAGACTGTTAAGTTTTGTGGTTGTCAAAGCATGTGGTAGACTACTAAGCAGTTCCATTCTTGTTTGTCGAACTAAAAGGTTTTTCCACTGACTTTGCCCTTGGTACAAATTCATGAAATGTCTTGATGGCTCAAGACTGAAGCTGCCACTATGAAATTTGATTTTACTCTTTCAGGAATCTATTGTTGCTTAAACAAACTACATGTGACAGCTTCAAAGATTATGACTGTTTATTTACTAACATAGATTATCTCATTATTAATAAATGTAATTGTGTGCATTGCTATTTTGAGAAAAATCTTATTGTCGAGTAATTCTGCTAATGTTGCAAAGTATGTTTTCCTTTACACTTTTTTGTATGAACCAGTGCTATTTTTTAAGAGCTAAGTTCCAGAATTTATATATGCATTATAATGTAGCTGATCTAAAATTAAAAAGTATGACAGCTCAGAAAATTAAAGCTAACAAGAGAAACTCTTGTAACAAAGTTTGCCTTGAATGTTAATCAAAATAATTTGCTTGAAAAAGCACTTTCCAAAAAATTTACTTTTAGATATCTCTGTTAAGAGATTCACTGATACTAAATACATTATTTTAAATAGAGTTGTTCAGTTCTTGTGGTAACTTCTGTCAAGTGAAAGAAAGAAATTTCAAGTAACACTTACTTGATGAATTTATGCACCATGTATACAACTGAAAGCTTCATTGCATGGAAAATGTTAGAGGAGGCATTTATCCAGAAGTAGATGTCGAAGGACTGATGGGTGGCAATGATTTATGGCATACTTGGCTTTCTTCACATTTGTACATGGAAATCTATTTTCGTGAACTTAGAAAATTCTGAGTTTTGGTTCGTAATGTTGTTACAAAAGTTGAACCATAAGCATGTAATCATGAAATTGTAAGACAGAGATCTGTCATAGGAAACAAATTGAAAGTGTAGATGCAGAGTATAATTATGTCATACAATAATTACACATACTTCATAAATTAGCCAGAATGTTCAGCTTTGTAAGGCAAATAATCCTGGCTGTAAGCTATGGGATCCACAAGCACAACATTACCTTCAGTTTTGGACTTGAAATTTGCATAAAACTTCATGTTATCATCTACTGAATGGATATTGGTGGGTAAGAACATGCCAGTTCCTGTAAATCATTGCATTTTACAAGCACAGAAACTTCTAAATGAATTCCTATTTGTGATAGCAATTTTTGACAAACAAGTTGTGTTGTTTTTCACTCCCCCTTTTGAGTTTTGTGGAATCTATAGTATCATATAAAAATCCTCAACTGAAATATGAATGATCTGTGCATAAAAAATAACTAGCCTGCTGCCTGCCCCACCATATATATAAATATATACTACCTTTATTGTTCTGAATGTGATTTTGGAAGTGGCATTGGCCACTGTGGTTGTTTCAGTTCTACTGATATTAAAAGTGCAACAAAAATCACTGGCTTGCCCAAGCGTTATACATTTGGATGTATCACAGACTTTCCAGGCCATACAGTCTTACCTGAATGGAACTGAAACTCTGTTATCATGTAATGATTTTCTGAAAATTACAATTGTATTAGCTGGAATCCCCAAATGTGTGGAATTCCAGAGAGCAGTATCTAGTCTCTTGCCCTATTTTTTTTAAATACTATTTCTGGTTTAAATATATTGAAGTGCCCTTTGAACTCTCACTTCAGTATTGTTTCCAGTCGCCTATGACAAGCAAGGGCTCGAGTTAAAAAGTGACTAGGAAAAGCAGGTGTTCAGAGAGTATCGTATTGTATCGTTATCAGATAAATGTCTACCGTTAGTATTGCTGGATTAAAACAGTCTTCTATAGGGAAAACCCACCATGAAGGACATTGGTCTCGCTTTAATACTTCTGAATACGCGCCAGCGATATACTTATGGGCCGAATGTTGTGTAATTCTAGTTATAACGCGTACAAACGGTATGATTTGTCGATTGTGCTGAAACGTTTCCGTTTGCATCCTTAAGACATCTCGTTGTATTTTAGTCTACAAATATCTGTGACTCATTCCGCTGCCCACAGGATTTGTAGTCATCGCTGCGTTTGAAACTTACGAAGGCTGGGGTCTTACTGCGGGGTGCGAGAGAGGTGGTTGTCTGAAGAGCAGTACTCGATTGTTGGCTGTTGATCTACATATTTATGGAACACTACATGATAATGACGTGCACCACTATTTTAAAAGTACTTTAATCGGTTTTCATTTTTGCCGTAAGGTGGTACACTAAAACGAGGACACCTATACTGATGACCTGAGGGGGATGTCTGTCTGAAATCTCAATGTGCAACTTTGATTTAAAAAGTATATGGCGCTTTGAAATCGCTGCTGGCGAAAACAGATGGTTAGCAATAACAGACACACAGCAATATTTGTCAAGCAATTAATCAACAATCTGTTTCGGAAGTGAAGCATCCGGTTTTAAATTTCAGAGAGCGATGAAACAAGATGGTTGCTTAACATCCGAAACATGTCAGTATCTTTCAATAAACGGATGAGAATGGATTCTTCGCAAGTACAAACGACAGTGAGGCACAATTGACATTCTATTTCGTGAGTCAACGGTAGTTAACGAACAGCAAATATTCTACTGTTAAGTGCTGTTTTCAGAGAATACGCGTGCTTAAGTCTCATCCATACATGCACCTACTCTTTCGTATATAATCTCTTCACTAGTGGATTAAGGCAAATTTCGCGATGTAGTTCTTCAAAAAGGACTCAGCCAATTTCCTTCCACCTTCGTGTCATATATGAAAATGTGCCGCCCCTAATGACGTCGATGACATACCATTAAACCTCAATCAGCCCATATAATCCTTTTAGTTTTTGTCTTCAGAACAGTAAAATTGCCACGGTGGTTTTGCGACTGAACTAGCCAGGCCTGCTGTTAGAGCTACAGGTTTGCACTGTATCCTTTTCCCAAACAGAATAAAATTTATTCTGCAGTCATCTTGCGAGAAATGCTGGATCTCCAAAGGATATGGAGAGGGGAAGTGCGGTGCTGGCATATCGAAACTGTCCGGCAAGTTGATTCTTGCCTGCATTGATCAGTAGAAAAAGAGCGTCACTGCAAAGGCAATACTTTTCATCCGATACATGTCTGAGCGCACAGTACCAAGAGCTTTCCCCGGGTGTTCTTCTGTCTACTTTGCCGCTTTACCGCATTGGTTTGCCTGTGAGACATAAAATGGCTCTGAGCACTATGTGACTTAACATCTACGGTCATCAGTCCCATAGAACTTAGAACTACTTAAACCTAACTAACATAAGGACATCACACAACACCGTCATCACGAGGCAGAGAAAACCTCTGACCCCGCCGGGAATCGAACCCGGGCGCGGGAAGCGAGAACGCCACTGCACGACCACGAGCTGCGGACGCCTGTGAGACATATGCCCGTGTACTCATTCATAGGATTTCTTAAAAAAGGCAGTGCTGGAATCTTCAGTATTTGCAGAAACGAAGTGATTCGTAGATAGACTGTCAACACGCCTTCATACGCGCGGTTTTTCGAAAATTTTACTGTGATGACTTTTTATTTATCGAATACCTTTAGAAACCTTATCCAACAGCTAGGTTTATGTCCTTCTTCCTTAAACCTTTCAAGGCAGTTACTCCAGTGTGGAGGTGGGATGTCTACGTAAGTCTCATAAGAGTTGCGAGTTTTCAGTCTATCGGCTTTCGAGGGCAAGAAAAATTTGATTTTCAGTATTTCGCATCACAATCTGCTCATTAAGAGGTGTATTATAAGTTTAACAGAATAAGACAAGCTAGAAACTGTGTTTTGTCCTGAGTCTGCATAAATAACGGCGCGCAAATACCAGGACTGTATTCATCCAGTATTTGGGAATGTAAACTTTTGACGCTCAGACGCTTAACGTCTAATATTTAGCACATTAACTCGTTTATAAAGTAATCACAGTTTGAAACCATGTTTTATTCATGGGAGTTAATCTTCCAGGAATGGGCCTTTACTATTTCTTTGCTAAGGCGTGAAGAATGTTACTTCCGTAATATCCCAAAGGCTGTATATAAGTCGCAACTAGGGACAAGTCCTGCAACATCGTTGAATACACGTATGTGGGGGTTTACAATATCGAGTTACTGACATTCGAGCAGTGTTCAGCATGGTAGAGAGCGGCGTTGTCGGTTCGCAGCTGCCGATCACGATGTGTGGCTACGGCAGCCAACAGCTATGTTGCCCTCTGATTATATTCACACGCGCCCGTTAACGTGCGGTATTGATTTTGCTTTGCAGGCCCGCAGTAACCCTATCGTTTTTCTGCTTCTCCCCACTGCTGGCCCCATTCGAAGTTGAGTTAAATCTACATCTACGTATATACTCCGCAGACCACTGTGAAATTCATGGCAGAGGGTACGTCCCATTGTACCAGCTATTAGCGCTTTATCCCTTTCCGTCCGCGGCTCGTGGTCTCGCGGTCGCGTTCTCGCTTCCCGAGCACGTTGTCCCGGGTTCGATTCGGGGCGGGGTCAGAAATTTTCACCTGCCTCGAGACGAGTGTGTACATTAAATAAGCCCTGTTAATTTGATAGTGGTCCCACACACATTCAAGAGTGATTCGCACGAGTGATTTATAACCAATCTTTGTAGACTGATTGCATTTTCCCAGTATTCTGACAATAAACCGAAGCGTACCACCTGCTTTACCCACGACTGAGCATGTGAGAAATCATTCCATTTCATATCCCTACAAAGTATTACACCCAGGTATTTGTAGGAGTTGGCCGATTCCGACTGTGAGTCATTGACACTATAGTCCTCTGATATTTCTTTCGAAGCGCACAATTTTACGTTTCTGAAAGTTCAATCTTTGCACCACATTGAAACGTTATCGAGATGTGACCGAATATTTATGCAGCTTCTTTCAGGCAGCATTTCGCTACAGACAACTGTGTCATTTGCAAAAAGTCTGTGGTTACTATTAATTTTGTCCGCGACGTAATTAATATACAGCCGGCCGGTGTGGCCGTGCTGTTCTAGGCGCTTCAGTCTAGAACCGCGTGAGCGCTACGGTCGCAGGTTCGAATCCTGCCTCGGGCATGGATGTGTGTGATGTCCTTAGGTTGGTTAGTTTTAAGTAGTTCTAAGTTCTAGGGGACTGATGGCCTCAGATGTTAAGTCCCATAGAGCTCAGAGCCATTTGAATTAATATACAACATGAGCAAAAGGGTCGCAACACACTTTCCTGGGATACACCGAAGTTAATTATACATTCGACAATGACACTGTCCAAGATAACATGTCATCCTCCGGACCAAAAAGTCCAGTCACAAATTCTGTTTGGTACCCCGAATAATCGCACTTCTGAAAATGATCGTAAATGTGGTGGTACTATTCGCCATTCAGCCGAACAAAGAGCACAAAGAAAATGTGAACAGAATCAAAGCGAGATCATTCCGATAACTTTTTGCTGAGTTAAGTGCCCTTTAAAAAATAGCTGTCAGTCACCTTATCCTCTGCCAAGCGGAAGAGTTAAGTCATCCCATATGGCGTCCTTGTTTGTATTGCGCTGCACCCGAATGGTAGGGATCGATCCTGCTCCGCAACACAGTTGCAGCTTGCCAGTCATGTTCAACAGCAGTCTTGTATCATCCGTTGTTTTTAGATTGTTTCATTAGCTTTTAGCTGCACAGTTTCTCCAGGATACTTAAAATTATCGTCTGTTTCAACACTTCCAAACTCTGAACTTAAAAATAATCAGGCACTAAATCTAAGTTTGCTATTCCGTACCAGAATAAGCAGTACGAAATCTAAAACTGACGGACGGCCTTGGAAGGGAGCAGTATCATCGTTACCACAACACGCGGAGTCCACAATGGCTTCGCCAGAGACTGCTAAGAGATTCAAAATCCGTTTAACCAACAGTAACGGTTTGCCTAGCAACATCGTAATAGCTTCATCACTTTAAGACTCAGTTTTGCCCTAGCTTCTGACATCGCCCTGTAAATTTAAAGAAGTGTACTGGGAAACATCACATCAGGAAAACAAAATATAATAATTGCTTTTGTGGCCGCAATTGTCTTCCGCAGCTTTCTGTAATAACCGACGCCTGAGGTGGAAGAACTATAATGATAGGACTCCGCTATAACAATTGTGATATTGGATACTTTTATACTCCGACCATTGGCTTTATAATGCTTTTTAACAGCATTTATTCTTCCATTAGCTATCGTTCGAGCCACTGAAACCTTATCTTCAGACGGTTGGTGTTTACACTCGGCACTTCACACTTATACCAGCTGCATTTAGTCACTGGAATCGCGTGTAGCACTTCCCATTCTACATCTACACCCATACTCCGCAAGCCACCTGACGGTGTGTGACGGAGGGTACCCTTAGTACCTCTATCGGTTCTCCCTTCTATCCCAGTCTCGTATTGTTCGCGGAAAGGAGGATTGTCGGTATGCTTCTGTGTGGGCTCTAATCTCTCTGATTTTATTCTCATGGTCTCTTCGCGAGATATACGTAGGAGGGAGCAATATACTGCTTGACTTCTTCGGTGAAGGTATGTTCGCGAGACTTTAACAAAAGCCCGTAGCGAGCTACTGAGCGTCTCTCCTGCAGAGCCTTCCACTGGAGTTTATCTATCATCTCCGTAACGCTTTCGCGATTACTAAATGATCCGGCAACGAAGCGCGCTGCTCTCCGTTGGATCTTCTCTCTCTCTCTCTCTCTCTCTCTCTCTCTCTCTCTCTCTCTCTCTCTCTCCCTCTCCCCTATCAACCCTATCTCTATCTGGTACGGATCCCACACTGCTGAGCAGTATTCAAGCAGTGGACGAACAAGCGTACTGTAACCTACTTCCTTTGTTTTCAGATTGCATTTACTTAGGATTCTTCCAATGAATCTGTCTGGCATCTGCTTTACCGACGATCAACTTTATATGATCATTCCATTTTAAATCACTCCTAATGCCTACTCCCAGATAATTTATGGAATTAACTGCTTCCAGTTGCTGACCTGCTATTTTGTAGCTAAATGATAAGGGATCTATTTTTCTATGTATTCGCAGCACATTACACTTTGTTGTTTAGAATGTGGTAGAAGTGCACGTGGAGGGGCTAGAGGCGACTGTTTCTTCAGCTGAGCTGAAGCTTAACGGGCGGACTCTCGGCCAAGGACCCGCGCGATCCTCGAGGCTACGAGCACCCTCGGCGCGATGCGATGAGCCTCGGCTAATGAGCCCAGCCCTCAGAGCTCGGCCTCGCCCATTACCCACCTGAAACTCCCTACTTCGCTGTCTCCACACACTTTCTTCTCGATCAAATTCGCAGAAAACTATTGTGTGATCACAAGAGGGTATTTTGAACCGTAGTCGTCTTATTTCATCAGCCACGGTATCAGTTCTTCCCTTCAAGAAAATTTTTGTGACATGAGTCGAAGACGGTGTCTTAACTTACGATCGATATTCACTTGTTTCCACTCGCTGCCAACATCAGCTTTCAGAGGTATTTTCTAGTATTCACATCGTTGTAGCCATATTTTCGTGTTGACGTCGACCTGTGATTACGATCATCTGTAAATGACATACACTTAACCGTGTTTGAGACTAACAGCACAATTCCGCATAAAGACGCACGGAGTACGTTGTCGTCTGCTACATAAAACTCACTAGCTTGGTCGAAATGAGAGAGCTAACAATGCTGAGAGACCGACTTCAGTCGAAACAGCTACCTCCTATCAGCCAGCGGGCTATGGTTTTTCTTAGAGTGAAAAATTAGTACGAGCTCTGGCAAAATGTAAACAAAGTAGCCTTACATGTTCAGTTCGCTAAAGGTAGCTATTTAAGTAATTGCATTCTTGAGGAGCATAAATAAGCAAAAACGTTTTTCAAGCTTTCTTGATTCTCTCTACAAGGGTGAGTTTTGCGGGAGAATTTGGACTGTTCAACCTGGCGTACAGATGTGAAATTCTTAGCAGAAGATTTCTGGAAAATTATGTAGGAAAAATAATAGAGAGAGATAAAGAACTAAGTTCTCGGATTGGAAAGGATAGAAAGAGGAATGTAGTCTTTCACCCCTACTGCTCCATCTATACATCGAAAAAACGAAGACAGAAGTAGAAGTTGACGAGTGGAATTAAAGTTGTAGTTGAAAGAGTATCAGTAATAAGATTTTCTGATGATACTGCTATCATCAGTATACTTCAAGAATTATAAAATTCGTTGAATGAAATGAAGTATAATGAGGACATGTTATGGATTGAGAATAATCAGGAGAAAGAAGAAATAAAACAGCGATAAACGCAACACTAAAATTTGGGGCCACTAAGGTGACGAAGCGAAGGAATTCTGTTAATTCACGAAGCACAGTAACACAGAGTGGAAGGACATAAAAAGCATATTAGCCCTGGCAAAAAGGGCTGCCGAGAGAAGTCTACTAGTATCAAACTTAAGTCTTAATTTGATGATATTTGGTTCAAGTGGCTCTGAGCAGTATAGGACTTAACTGCTGAGGTCATCAGTCCCCTAGAACTTAGAACTACTTAAACCTAACCAACCTAAGGACATCACACACTGCGACCGTAGCGGTCACGCGGTTCAAGACTGTAGCGCCTAGAACCGCTCGGTCACACCGGCCGTCGATGAAGATATTTCGGAGACTGTAAGTTTGTATCACAGCGTGGTAATGAAACATCGACTGTGGGTAAACTCCGAACAACGGACAATCGAAGTATTTGAGATGTGGTGCTACAGAATCATGTTTTTTTAATAGGTTGATTTCATCAAAGTTTTTCTTAATCGCGCTTTAGCTATGTAGTTTTTATTTCAAAAATCATGTACAGCCACAATCTCTGTACTCTTGTCCTCTGATTGTCGCGCTTTTAATACGCAATATGAAAATGGCTGAGGCTGTTTCCTACTCCGTAGTGAAGCACTCGGTTAAAAACTATCAAGTGGGTTGTTCTTAAGGTTTTTCATAAATTTACAGGAAAAATAGGAAGTTCTACAGTTGAGTTGCAGATGCACACTGTATGTTAGCGGAATCAATAGCGTACAGTTGCGGGATCGCTGGCTAAAGTCTCACACTGATCATCCTTTTCCTCTCAGTTTGAAATACCTACATCTCGTAATAGCAAAATTCATCTTTTTTATGAATAATACTTTTCTTGTGTATAATTACATATTCCACGCGAAATTCCTGTTTTCATTTCAAATGTAAATTCTTAACTATCAATATTTTATGAAAAATTGTTAATGAAGTTTGCTTAAATTAAGGAAACATAATGTAGTTTTTTAGGACTAAAATGAAAAACCAAATACTCTTTATTTGGACTACGTCCAGTGTTTAGTCTTACACGAGCCAGAGTGGTACCTGTGGCAGAAATATGAAGCAGTCATTTTCACACCATCAGGTACACCGTACATATTTCTGCAATTTTAGGTTTTCCTATGGAGCAAAGTTAAGGGATTTGTCGCAAGAAATAACAAAGACCTTTAAGCTGCCAGTTGTCTGGAACTAACGCACGTAGCTTTTTCCCATGTCACTTCCAAACGCTGGTGGGATATAGAACGGCACTTCATAAAAAAAGAGGAGAAAATGCGACGCCTGGGTGGCTTCGTGTATTGTTGTTGGTAGGCTCGTTATGTACAGTTCCAGAATTGAAATGATTTGTCAGATTCGGGTAAGGAAGGAGCTAAGAGATTACCAGTCGACTCTCTTCAATTGATATTTTCAGTGGCTTCAGTATCCAACAATACGGTGAAATCTCTGCAGTATGCTTTTGCGTAACACACAGCTCACTAAGAAAAATTACCCTATTTTTAAGTTATGATTTTTCATCACTCTTGTTTGTAATTAGAATACTATGTTAGGTGAGATGGAGAGCATTTTATGCTTTCCAGCTGGTCACGTTCTCTTTAAAAATTAAATGACATTCGAAGCAACATTGTTTTCCTGCTCGTTTTTTATAGTACGTCTTAAATGCAACTGCACACATCATTGCAGGTTGTTTGGACCAGCTGGCCGGCTAGTGCTGTCAAAATTAAATGCGCCGGTAAAGATGCTGTCCAGCATTATTACTCAGGCTACGTGCTTGTAACACAGCGTGAAAACGTATCCTTATGACGATACTTCTTGACTGTACTCAAAGCAGCTTGGCTTCCGCTCCACTTGAAATGAAAACCTGAGAGATTCGAGCAAACGTGGAAGAACACGTGTAATGTTTACATCAGGTTTATTCTTAGGACGAAAACAGTATAGAGAAAGATGCTAGGATTGAAACGGTAGGTGAAGACACAGTTGGAATATCTCCAGCAAGTAGTTGACTTTGAATGCAAATGCTACTCTGAGAAGAGGAGGTTAACACAGGAAAGATATTCGCGACAGGCCGTGTCATACCATTCAGAAGATTGATGACTGTCTGTATAAGCTTTGAAAGATTACTTTTCTGCATTTTTATCAATATTTAGCACAAAAGAAGCATAAAGTCACGTTCAAATTCCGGTATCCTCGTACGGTATAGAACTCAAGAACGTTTCCCCTATGCCTTTGTGTAGACTACTCTCATCGCACGTAGTAAGATAATTTAAATTTAGTGTCACACTAATCTGCTACTGCAACGGCCTACTGAGAACTAGCAAGCACGATGATTTGCTCAGCGAAAGTGGCGACACATTGGAAGCCAGCAGTGCCAGACACCCGCCCGTGTACTGATGACATCAACAGATCAGTACAGTAGCTGACAAATGCCACTTAATTCAGATCACACTATAACGACCTCTTCATCGACTGCGCGTTAAACTTTTATCGTCTTTCCTTTTCGATTTTATCATATTCCTAGTTTGTCAAAGTCGTCACACGATTTTAACGCTCAATCAAGCGGTCTACGAGAAGTTATTTCCTGGCCTTGTTTCTGTTCTGGTGTCATGAAAACATGACTGCTCGCTACTACTAGTGATTTAATCTTCCGGTAAGCTTGACTGACATTAAATATCCTGTCAGCTGCAACAGTTACCTTACGAGGAAGAGTTACGAGATAAGATTATTCCCAGAAGAGCGAGTGTTAGTGACTGCAACTTGACGTCAATAGACGTGTGTGCTGGTGCCACGTTCATTTCTTTCGAAGAAACGCATTTGATCTGAAAGTGCCTGTAGTGCAATATTTCCGTAAGCTTACTACTATGATTTTTTTGACTGTTTTAAAGTACTAGGAAATCTTTGTTAGATTACGCTAGGCCCGAGAGCATCATTCCGCCTACATCTATTGCTGTCTGTTTGCGATTTAAAAATACACTATCAGTGTTTCAGGTCGAAAACCTGAGACCAGTTTTGAACTCACTGTTCAAAAGTCCCTGCACTTGGTACTATTCCTCCTGAAAGAGTCATAAACGGAAGCGAAGTACGAGATACAACTTTGTGGAGAGCTGAAATTCCCGAAATGTATTTAGTATAGTTTTGGTCTTCGTGCCACACGACTAAAGGAAACTGATGGAGGAGGTGAACGGCCGTAATACAGTCCTTTGACAGTGTGTCAATTTGAGGTAAGTCGAAGGTTTCTTAAAGTAAATTATAGTGACCAGTACCCTGGATTGTGGGATTAAAGCGCGAAAGTTGCATCGAAACTGAAGGAACCTTCACGGCTCTTTCATTGGTGTGGGAAGGAGGCTAAAAGTAAAATGGTTATACGTGCAGTGTCTCAGATGGTATCCCTACGTTTATATTAAGGCAGTATAGCCACAAGTGTATCGAATAAAAAAATAACAAAAATAAAAGCTGTACAGGAAGTCTGACAGCGCCTGTAACCTGTCAGATCGCTTCGTTCGCCTGCAGTGGGAGCTTAAATAGATAGCACTACCGGAAGTCTCCCATACGCTCACAGATATTTCAGGCTTCTGATTCAAGCCAAATAAACGTTGGGAATCTTCCAAGCGCTGTCAGCCATACATCTTAACGAATACTGTACTCCGGTCAGTCCTATGGAAACACGTAAGATTTGAAGGAAAGTTAGAGCATTACTTCAAATGTATTGTTCACCGGGATGTAGAGGATTTCGTGTTCGATAAGTTAAAACTATCAGGACGGGGATAGCATATGTGCGCGGATATGCTATGAAACAAGTAATTATATTTGCTTTCCCTTATTATCCCTGATTAGTAGATATCTATGGAATGTCAGAGGATTGTTTTCTTTAAAACGTTTCGATCCTTTTGAGTAATTCTGTCGTCAGGAAGAAAATTTTTTTTCTATTGGTATCAGTATGGAAATTTCTGATTAGAGTCGATATATTCAGCAAGCAGCAGTCTGCGTACTGAAGGCGCCGTTCAGTTGTTCATCCGAATGACAGTAATTAGCCACAATATTGATCATCATGGTCTGCTAGAAGCCGGCGTGAGGGAGTAAACTTTACCGCTTTGGGTTCCGAAGAAATGTAGGGACACGCGGATCAATAGTTGAACCTATGACTTAGCGTAGAAGGTAGTTTAAGAAAAGGTAGACCTATATTTATAGCATTTGTAGATTTAAGGTGGTTTTGTCAATGTTGAATGGAATATGTTCATTGAAATTCTGAAAATAGCAGCGGTAAAATCAGGAAGCGATATTCTGTTTGCAACGTGTACAGAAACCAGGCGACAGTTGTAAGAGTAGATGGGCATGAAAGGGAAGCCGTAACTGAGAAAAAGACAGTGTTGTATCCTATCTCCTATGTTGTTTGAATCAATACATTAGGCAAGCAGTAAATGGAACTAAAGAAAAATTTGGAAAATGTATTAAAGTTTACAGAGGAGAAATAAAAACTTCAAAGTATCCCGTTGATTTTGTGATTGTGTGTGTGTTTCAGGCGATGACAGACTGGCATAGCAAGAAAAGTGTTTCTCAATCAGAAATTTGATATCGAACATAAGTTGAAGTGTTGGGAAGTCGTCTTCTGAAGGTGCTTGTATCGAGTTTAGCCTCTTACGGAAGTGAAACGTGGACGATAAGCGGTTGAGACTAGAGGGGAATAGAAGCTATCGAAATGTGGTACTACAGAAGCGTGCTGAATAGTCGTCAGTTTGGTTGTGGGGGAAGCGTGGGTATAAAAATTTCAGAGGGATACCTATTCGCGAATATGGTACGAAAGTTCAAACGGTTGTATGTTGCATTAGTTACTCGGAGTTGAAGGGATAGACAGGCGTGGAAAGCTGCAGAAAACCAGTCTTCAAACTGAAGACCACAAAAACATGGTTTGGTTTGGATTCTGCTAACATGTTATCCAAATTGTTTTTCCTTTACGCAAATATATAGACACTAAAGTTTCAGGAGTATATTGCAACTAATAAACCATTTTACACTCCTGGAAATGGAAAAAACACATTGACACCGGTGTGTCAGACCCACCATACTTGCTCCGGACACTGCGACAGGGCTGCACAAGCAATGTTCACACGCACGGCACAGCGGACACACCAGGAACCGCGGTGTTGGCCGTCGAATGGCGCTAGCTGCGCAGCATTTGTGCACCGCCGCCGTCAGTGTCAGCCAGTTTGCCGTGGCATACGGAGCTCCATCGCAGTCTTTAACACTGGTAGCATGCCGCGACAGCGTGGACGTGAACCGTATGTGCAGTTGACGGACTTTGAGCGAGGGCGTATAGTGGGCATGCGGGAGGCCGGGTGGACGTACCGCCGAATTGCTCAATACGTGGGACGTGAGGTCTCCACAGTACATCGATGTTGTGGCCAGTGTTCGGCGGAAGGTGCACGTGCCCGTCGACCTGGGACCGGACCGCAGCGACGCACGGATGCACGCCAAGACCGTAGGATCCTACGCAGTGCCGTAGGGGACCGCACCGCCACTTCCCAGCAAATTAGGGACACTGTTGCTCCTGGGGTGTCGGCGAGAACCATTCGCAACCGTCTCCATGAAGCTGGGCTACGGTCCCGCACACCGTTAGGCCGTCTTCCGCTCACGCCCCAACATCGTGCAGCCCGCCTCCAGTGGTGTCGCGACAGGCGTGAATGGAGGGACGAATGGAGACGTGTCGTCTTCAGCGATGAGAGTCGCTTCTGCCTTGGTGCCAATGATGGTCGTATGCGTGTTTGGCGCCGTGCAGGTGAGCGCCACAATCAGGACTGCATACAACCGAGGCACACTGGGCCAACACCCGGCATCATGATGTGGGGAAAGATCTCCTACACTGGCCGTACACCTCTGGTGATCGTCGAGGGGACACTGAATAGTGCACGGTACATCCAAACCGTCATCGAACCCATCGTTTACCATTCCTAGACCGGCAAGGGAACTTGCTGTTCCAACAGGACAATGCACGTCCACATGTATCCCGTGCCACCCAACGTGCTCTAGAAGGTGTAAGTCAACTACCCTGGCCAGCAAGATCTCCGGATCTGTCCCCCATTGAGCATGTTTTGGACTGGATGAAGCGTCGTCTCACGCGGTCTGCACGTCCAGCACGAACGCTGGTCCAACTGAGGCGCCAGGTGGAAATGGCATGGAAAGCCTTTCCACAGGACTACATCCAGCATCTCTACGATCGTCTCCATGGGAGAATAGCAGCCTGCATTGCTGCGAAAGGTGGATATACACTGTACTAGTGCCGACATTGTGCATGCTCTGCTGCCTGTGTCTATGTGCCTGTGGTTCTGTCAGTGTGATCATGTGATGTATCTGACCCCAGGAATGTGTCAATAAAGTTTCCCCTTCCTGGGACAATGAATTCACGGTGTTCTTATTTCACTTTCCAGGAGTGTAGTATCGGATCTGTACGTGTTAGATATCTTAGTTTTCAGTTCTTCAGGGTGTCTCACAAGTTGTTTTCTATGAAGCTGACTAGTGTTCGTGAGAGCTTCTATAGGGCTTAATTTGATGTGACTTTTGCCCATCGTATGCGAACAATTTGTTGCCAATATTTGTTGAAGAGACACGTTTCTTCTGGTGTGGTTTGGTTACGTTCTGTGTCATTAGAAGTGTGGATTGAACAGCACTCTTATAGATCAAAGCTCATAATCTGCAGGTTAATTCTGCTGTACATGTCAAACACAAGAAAAATTTACGATGTTTTGACCCAAAGCCTAGGACGGACCCAAAGCCTAGGACGTGCGAACATTTACAATGTACATCAGACTGTTAACAAAAGGATCGCAAGCACTCTTACGTATTTCGGGTAACTGAACATTTTTCACTTCTGTTTCCTCATAAAAGTCATATATGAAGATGGTACAAGGAGAAGCGTAATAAGATATGATAGCCTCATAGACTTGAAGCGCATGTTTGTATATTTGTTATAAATGGAAAAATAATGGCCACACCAAAGGATTTGCACGTACTTACCAAAAATGTCTTGCTGAAGGCAAATCATTCGGGTTACTTGCAATATCTATTTATCCACCTATTTCCACCACATGGCCAAATTTAGAAAACATTAAAAGAATGTAGTGTCTTGATACCACTGCGTATAGCGATAACCGTGGTAGTACTGCTTCTTTGACTTGACTGCCTGGCGGCATCTCGGAGAGTTTTAGTTCCCCAATACTTTCTTTGCATAAGCAACAGACTCTACGGACGAAATGGTGTCCCACTGGAGATGTAAAGAAAGATGAAATTGGGCAACTTACAGCAGCGCTTGTGTGATGTAACAGTTGCTGTTCGTTAACGCGGGACCTCTGCCAGACACGATTAATGGCGTACATAACGCACACAAAGAACTAGTTCATTCCTTCCAAGTTTTTGTTATACAAGACTATACAATATATGCGCTGTCTTCAGTGGAAAATTTTTGTAACGACCTGTTTATTTTTTGTTCCCTGAAAGTATCAATTCAGAGAGAGAGAGAGAGAGAGAGAGAGAGAGCGCTTACTACTACTCATTTTGAGAAACGAGCATAAACACGTTACAGTGACGAAGTGATAGTCGAACGTCTTCATGCCGTTGTTTGATGTCAAACCTGCGTCCCTAGAAGAAGCAAAGTTTTACTGTATCTTAATGAATCCTCCCAGAACCGCGCGAAAATCTTCGAAGTCGCTCTCAAAGTTCAGTTCTAGCGGAATGCTCCTATAACGCCCACCCCCGTACCCTCCTTAAATCGCCAGCCCTACATTTAGTTGTCGGCTACATTATCTTCTTTGTTTGTTAACACGTGTTACTGTCTAGGGTTCCCGTATCTTGCTGTGACCTCGTCGGGACACAGTGAGATGGGGGTATAGAAGGGGGGGGGGGGGGGGTCCTTACGGGTGCTCAACATCGAGGTCATCAGCGCTGGGGTATAGAAATGAAAGTGATACTTTTGCACTCGTTGTTCGTATTACGTTTAGAAAGAATAGTCTTATCAGATCGCTGTTGAAATTCGAACTGCCAGATTCTTCCGCAAGGCTACAGCCCATATTACTGGAGAAAACTAGTACTACGTCGTATGATGGCGCTAGATGTAGAAGGTGCATGCATCGTCGATACAGGGTACGCAACATGTGACTTCACATGGGACGACCTTATTGACATAGATAAGACTGAGGCTGCATTTACATGTGGTTTTACTTCAGTACGTGAGCCGAGCTTGTAACAGTATTTCGCAAAATCGTGCCAAAACTGGATCTTGTCTGGAGAAAAAGTGTTCCATAACGGTGACGGGCCCGATATCTCGGGACGGATGGCAACCCTAGTTATTCTTAAGTTGTTGGTATCTCCTGGACCGCGCCTCGTGTACAACGTACCAGTTTTCCTCAGTATAGTACGCAACTGAATCTCAGAAATGTCAGCTTTAACGATACTAAGTTTGATGGAATTGTTAGTTCATGGTTAGAGGAAGTTGTTAGTCATGCAGATCAAGAAATGTACGAAAAAGACGATTTCACAATAGCAAGTAATCAGTTCTGCTAGCTGAGGATCATTAAGCAGACTGACTTCCGGACAATTGTGATAGACACCTTTCTGTTTCTCCAATAAAATGCATAAAGTGTTCGTGAAAATCGAACGTGTTCTGGCTGGTCGTGAAGAAAAATGTAGATTCCGGCACTGAATGTCAAATTTGCAGACTTCCCCTTTTTTGTGCCTATCGAGGGCAGCTTTTATGTGCGAGTTTAATATGGTCACACAATGAATTTAATCTCTAGAATTTTGACTTGGCACTTTACTTACTAGAGGAGTATTATAATTTTTCAGACTGTAAAATTCAGTTCCCTAAAAATTCGTTTGTGTACTATTTAAAAACCGCAAAAAGTGATAGTGTGGTAAAAATAGTATTGCAGGCTTTATTTAGTGCAATAAAATCAACAAGAAATGTTTACAGGCTTGAATATTCGTAAAAATAAATATTGTATAACATTGATTAAAAATTTCAAATGATTTGGCCTTGAGTCTCTGTTTAAACATAGGGTTTCCAGAGATTCCACTTCATAGCATACGTTACAGGAGTCACTTCGTGGCATTACAGCAGCAGAGAGAGCCTCCATACGGTTTAGTGGTAACTGCTAATTACCAAAGTCCATACGAAATGGGATGAAGATATAGCGAAATATCATGTGCCTAGAAGCTTCTGTATTAAATTTCTTTAGACTGCTTGGGACCACCTTGAGGTGGTCGGAGGCACAGCAGTCTCCGTAGACCAAAAATAGACTGCAAGAGAAAAATATGGGGTCTAGATCCGGAGGAGTCTGATTTAAGCTCTTTCCAATAAATGCTAATGGTTTCACCGCAAAAGCAGGAGCGGTTCGTTTAAACACGATCTCGTACAAGCCCGCCATTTCCAGTTAATACTTCCGAAAAGCTTAGGAAGACATACAGTACTCCATTCTGCATGTACTAAGCACCTTCAAAGTGTGCATGTGACCATCTTCCCACTTGCTTACTGTCGCCCACTGTCTTTCCTCTCATCTCTTGTTCACTGATTGCGGCAAAGGCAGGACTAGATTTATTAAACTACGGACTCTCTAACACTTTCTTTTATAACATCACAGCTAGGCTGTTGACGTACTCGCTACTAGTTTAAAGACTGTAGCCTTATTACCAAGTGTCGATCCGCGTTGAAGCTTACATTTTACTGCCTGGCGCAAAAACGACAAATCGTATTTAATGTGTGTCTCCTTACCATGCTATAGAAGCTAGTAGTGAGCATATAAATAAAACGCGCATGGAAGAATTATTTCCAGAAAAGGTAGGGCTATAGACTCGAAGTAAAATTCTTTGAAGAATGTAGATGCTTAAGTATTATTGGCGATGTGGCTCGACCATGTAACTAAACGAAAAGCTTTATTGTGCCATAGACGTTTCGCTTTTTATTTATGAAACCTTTTCAGTGACCTCTAATGTGTTTTATGTATACTACATGTGGTACATACCTAATGATCCCACGTAAGTTTTTATATTAGTTTTTTGTTATTGTTAATAAATAACTTTTTTACCAGAGGTTTCATAAGGTTGATGTGCTGCATCGTTTTACAGACAATTTTGTGATCTTACTAGTCAGTATGTGTCTTCCTGGGTTCTATGTATTGGATGCCCAAGGAAACAGAAGCAATTGAGCAACGAGGGAAAACATTTAAAAATTGTGAAGAATGTTTAAAGCTGCGAGACTGTGACACTCACTCTTGCAAGTGTAAGGCAACGCTGTTGGTCGGTGAGCGATCTAGGCAAACTTCTCAGTACCCACGTCACAGTTTTGCCTGCCAGTACTCTCCTTTTCGAGCTACATTTTCCTGCACCTCTTTCCGGATTAGCAACGCTGGGAGAAAGACTTTTGGATTTGCTTGTGTATAGCTTAGTCTGTAGAGCAAAAGTTGTCGGTTTGAGTCCCGATCCGGATCACAGTGAAACCTGACAGGAAGTTTCAAATCAGTATATACTCCTCTGCAGAGTGAAAATACATTCGGGATGGACTGATGACGAATTTGGTTTCCGTAGAATCAGGACGGAAGTAGGAAAATATCTTCAACATCGAAGTGAGAGCACACATCGCTGCAAGGCGGCACAGAAACAAAACTATAAACAAAGTATAGAAATGTTGCAGTTTTTGTATCCCTTAGTAAACTTTCTACAGCGAAGATAGCATAAATATTTATTTTCGCCAACCTGTTTCGACAGGCTTTGCGGTCATCTACTGGTCTTCAAAAATTGTTACAAAACGTGTTCATTGTGAGTTGGAACTTCATGCTAAGTTGTGATATTAGTGGATAAAATTTAGCAAATAATTCTATGTTTGTCAACATACCTTTGCTAAGGTTCAGCATTTTATCCAGTAATTTTGAGAACTTGGCACACAATGTAAACGTTTGCAGTAATGTTTGAAGGCGAGAAAATGACAGCAAAGCCCATCTAAATCGGTTGTCAAAAATAAATATTTCTGCGATCTATTGGAAATTTTTTACCAAGTATAACAGATCGCTCGTGCTCATTTCCCAGCATGAGAATGTTCAGTTTTCTACCTCTGCCTGTTCCCCAACTTCTAGGCGCATCTGCAACGTGGCTGAAATATTAGAAATAACACATCTTTTATCATCGTTCGGCGCGTGCGTACCGTAGTGAGTAGTTCGATAATCTGATAGTTACAGTGAATTAAGTCATCTTTGTATTTATCGGGACTTTGAGCAACTCTACAGTCGGGCGGCTAACAGTACTGGTGCAACGTAGATGTGACCACAGGAAATGTGGTGTACCTCCCAGCAAGATAGGAAACGTGTTTTATCTGCAGAGGATAGTCAGCTCAACTATGGATTACTGGGAGACGGCGCAACGCGCCTTGTTGACCACGTCATTGGCCAGACCTATAGACGCCCGTCTCCGGAGCTTTCGTCGCTGACTCACTGCACCGTGTCCGTGACTGGACTGGCTCGTCGCCAGTGCGGGCCTTGCCGCAGCAGCAGGAGAGGTGTCGCTCGAGGTCGGAAGCTTCCCGAAATACTGGAATAATGGTTGAAAGGCCATGCGATGCAGCAACCCTTGTTCTTGTGCGAGTCAAGAACAAGACGTTACCCTAAAGATGTACGTTGGGAACGCACTCGCTGTTTTATTAATGTAGCAGAGGCATCCAGGCAGTCTTTGATGGACTGAGTCAGCACTGAGTGCGACCAACGATACCGTTCACAAAAGCCTTTAGTGAGAGCGACACTGTTGGCCATAACAACTGCCACAACAAGAAGGATAGCAAACAACTGCCGGGTGTACAGGTATGAAATGAGTGTTAAGATACAAATGTGTCGATAGGGAACATTTGTTGTGAACGAGCCTTAATCTTATTTTGTTTGGTTGGTATGACATCTGTCAAAGATATTCGGTATACATCAAGTCATGGAACAAACAAAATCATGTTTTTTCATCGTGTTAACAATGTCGAATTTTGTACCAGAAAGTGATGTGCGGAAAGTACTAATTTTTTGTTTTCATTTGAAAAAAAGTGCTGCAGAGTAGCATCGAATGCTTGTGGAGGCATATGGTGATCATGCTCTATCAGAAGCAACATGCAAAAGATTGTTTCAACGGTTCAGAAATAATGATTTTGATGTAAGAAATGAACGTGGAAGACCCCCAAAAAGTTGGAAGACGCCGAACTGCAAGCAATATTGGATGAAGATGATACTTAGTCAGAAGCAAATGGCAGCAATGCTAAATGTTGCACAACAAACAATTTCTGACTGTTTTAAAGCTATGGGAAAGATCCAAAAGTGTGGAAAAGGGGTGACACATGAATTGAATGAAAGACACATGAAAAACGGAAAAACCGTTTGTCAAATTTTCCTTCAAAGACAAGAAAGAAAATCAGTTTTGCATCGAATTGTTACTGGTGATGAAAAATGGATTAATTTTAAGAATCCTAAACGGGAAAAAATCATGGGTTAATCCGGGACAACCATCAACATCGACTGCAAAACCAGATCGATTCGGCAAGAAGACAATGCTTTGTGTTTGGTGGGATCAGAAAGGTGTTGTGTATCTTGAGCTTCTAAAACCCGGTGAAACTGTGAATACTAATCGCTACAGACAACAAATGATCAATTTGAACTATGCATTGTTCGAAAAAAAGACCAGAATGGGCCAGAAGACATGGCAAAGTAATTTTTTTTACACAATGCACCTGAACACAAAGCAAAACTGGTTCAGTTACAATCGAAACACTTGGCTGGGAGCTGCTACCCCACCCGCCGTATTCACCAGACTTTGCCCCCCCCCCTTCCGACGACCATTTGTTTTCATCAATGGGACACACATTGGCTGAGGAACACTTCGATTTCTACGTAGAATGCGAAACTTGGGTGTGTGATTGGTTTGCTTCAAAAGGCGAACATTTCTATTGGCGTTGTGTCCACAAATTGGCAGAAAGGTGGTCAAAGTGTATAGAAAGCAATGGTCAGTACTTTGAATGAATAAATTTTTTAGTTTTCAATTCAAAATTAGTGTTTCATTTTCACAAAAAACGCCCATTTCATACCGGTACACCTGGTATTTCGTTTATGGTGCTTATACAGGAAATTAGGAATAATGCACAAGAATATTTGGTATATACATAAATATGTGGGGAATCTGCTGACCAGGGCAGCAGTCGAAAACCCTCTGTTCTTGATGACAGCACGAGCAACACGCGACGTTTCCAAAGATTGTGGTACAGATGCATCGAAGAAACAGCACAATCTCAGGACCGAAATTTAGTGGTTCCTGTCTTAATTACCAGGTATGGGAACCAGTGGTGGTCTTGCTGGGTCCGCATGACGTACGAATTCAATCTGGCAACGTCGGTTCGCCTCGGTGCCTCTAAACATGGATACTTTACGTTGTAATGCTGTAAGCAGAACCGGGACTACACTGAGAAAGAATGTGGTGCGTCTCCTGCCTGCAGTGTTGACCTTGGGTGCGCACATCTGTTGCCGCGTGGGCAGTATCCGTTAACATGGTTATCGTTGCGACAGTCTGTGGTGCTCCTGACGTTCTGCCGCCTGTTTGCTGTAAACGACTGCATTTGCTGAGTCAAGAGAAGAGGTCCCCAGCAGTGTGATCGACTTTCTGAAAACATCTACACCACGTTGTAGGTTGAGATCCCAGGTATCTCACCCTGCAGCCATTCAATATAGTTTGCGAGTAACTGACGGAAAAAAAATCGCAATTCTTGGCGATACTCAGTAGTACTAAAATGTAACTATAATATTGACTGGTTGCGTGGTGTAATGGATAGGACTAGCTATCGCATGCAGAAAGTCATGGGTTTGAATCTCGTCAGGTACAACAACTCAGTTACCATAACTTAATTTTTAAATTTTTATTGAAAGCCATAACTTCATTTTTAAATTTTTATTGAAATAAATTTCATTATTTTTATTCAGTTCAAAAATGGTTCAAATGGCTCTGAGCACTATGGGACTTAACTTCTGAGGTCGTCAGTCCCCTACAACTACTTATGCTTAAGTAACCTAAGGACATCACACACATCCATGCCCGAGGCATGATTCGAACCTGCGACCGTAGCGGTCGCGCGGTTCCAGACTGTACCCTCTAGAATCGCGCGGCCGCCCTGGTCAGCTTTATTCAGTTAATTGGCTTAAACGTAATTTTTCTTTCACATCATTTTACTCTCATTTCTCTTCCTATCATTCTTTAGGCGCTTTAAATTCTTGTTAAAGTGATTAATATTATATATTAATTGGGACTTTATTTCTTTCGGTTTATTTTGTATTTTTTTCGTTCATGTTGTTATTGTGTTCATCATTTCTGTTCCTCATTTTGCTTCAGTTTCGTTTTACTTATACTGCCTCTTTTTGTTTAAATCATCTGCGTTATTTTGTCAATAGTGCAATATGAATTTAGGCTATATTTTAAATGTAAGACGATTACCATTCCCCATTGACCCAAAAACATTGCGTGTCTAGTAACGAAAAAATACATTTCTCATAACATTGCAAAGTCGATATAGATTATTTCGTCTTTTGTTGTTTTTAAACCGATAGATCGGCACTGTCATATATTTAAATATTAGCAAACATAAATTCACATTTACAATAATTCCGAGTGGAGAAATTGATATAAATAAGAGAACAAGTGAAGAAAATCATACAGTTATTGAAATGTGAAAGAGGAATAGTTATAAAAAATACATGTAAACCAATTATTTAAATAAGAATGAGGCATTTCGAGAAAAATTTAAAAATAAAATGAAAGCGCACGACGTGATTCGAAACCACGACCTTCTGCACAGGAAGGCATTTATCTACATCTATTGCACGATGCAACTAGTTACTTTACTACTGTTTTAAGGCTAGTGAGCGTCACATAAAATCCGAATTTTTTCCGTTGATTACTTGTAAACGAGAGCCAGCCAGGGCGTGATACTTGCGATCTGTAACCTACATCACCGTATAAGTGGTTTCAAAAAGTAGATCCCACTGCTGAGTGCCTCTCCTTGCTACTTATGTGACGAGTCTAGAGCATATGTCGATTTTCGCGGGTGCTAGTCAGGTAACGCTGTCGTGGTCCTGCGAGATGTTGAGGTGCTGAAACTGATTCCATATTCGCAAGGCAGTCGGGGGATCACGATCAACGCGAGCAGCAATTTTCGAGTAACAATAAGTCTTGGTAGGCCACGATCTCCCCCCTCCCCCCCCCCCCCCCGCCCTCCTCAGGCGCGTGCAGAAAGAGTGGGGGAGGGGAGGGGGGGGGGCACATATGAGCACGTCCATTATCGTTGCGAAGTTGTTCATTTCTGCGCTCTAATCATCATTCGGAGGATGCGATTGTCATGTGGAGTCAACCTCAAGGATAAGGGCCGCACACTGTATGAGCGGTAGCTTGAAAGTAGCACTGATTGCTTTTTTATAGGTTCCAGGCAAACGGTACGGGCACTTCTTGCGCAGAAGAGTACGTTGTCGAGAAGAGCCCTGGTGGAGAAAGATTCATACCAATGCAGTGAATGGGTGACAAAAGCTGATCTCATCTAAAGGCACTACTGGGAAGTTGTATATCGGCCGCCGCAAGCAGAACTGTTCATGCTTTTTCTTGCTTTCTTCTCCGCCATACAACTTCTTTAAGAGTTTTGTCGGGTGCGTGTAATAAACTAATTTTATCTAAATTCACGTAACGGCGCCGTAACATTTTCATTACCCTTAGATGTTTCGTAACATGATTCTGATAGTCCGTATCAAGCTTCTTGATAGGGTATCAACAGAAGTGATACGCATTGCGCGCACAGATTCTCCGCAAGCAAAACTTCATTCAAGACATAATGTATCCGTGCATATGAGCTGTTCATCTCCCGAACAGCATCGAGAATCCTCCTCACATGTATTCTGTTTCTGTTTAATTTGATCGGCTGATTATTTAGGAGAATCATCAGTTGGACGTACAGAAAGAGCTAAATCTGCAGCGCTTGAAAGATTACATTTAGATTTGCTTGCCGAGTAATGAATGTACTTGAGTGTTGTTGCACGAGTCCCAAGCCCCGTAAATTATGAACTGTCCTCAGTTCAGTTTTTTCTACGTGACGTGGTCCACATTTTAAAATTCTTAACCTATCACTTACGACGCTCTTTTTATTCTTATCTATGGAAATATCTTACTGATCATTTAACATTGATTAGAAAGTGTCTGATATTGAAAGACAGAATGGTTTGAAAGCCACACTCACCACAAGGAGCCGCTGTTGCTCTTTCGCATACCAGAGGTGTTACCAGCAGCAGACAGTGCCATGAACTGCCAGACAGACCAAGCGGCTTTAGTGTGCTGATTCCTGCTTACGTAAAGGGATAATCTCGTCCGGCTTGCAGCCCGCTGAAGAGAGCGCGCTGCAAAAGGGGGCGAATTTGTTCTACTGGCTGGCGCCGTTCTTAGTGTGTTACAGAAAATGAGCGCTGTTTCTGCTGCTAATAGCTGTCGTGGCCTCGCTATTGAGGATGTAGAGACAAGTTTAGCTTGGAGCGGTGGGCCAGCAGCGTTCAGTATTGGGTGCGCGACAAGTCTGCCACGTAATGTTCGCAGACTTTAGGAATCACCTTTTATCTTGGTATAGTACGTCAAGATTGGCCTTCAGCTTATCAGTTTTCTTTTCTGGTAGTTAACACAATATCCTGAGAACACTTGTCACTGTGAGAGATACGTAATGTTGGGCTTTCTCACTACAAATATCTCTGACTTCAAGGACTACGCTTGATGGGCAGTGTAGTGTTTAACCGAACCTTCCAGTTAGCCAGCTGCGTTGCGTTTGGTTTGACAGTGTTTCTATAAGTAGTAGGAGGAACACAATCCGATCAGTGCAGCAAATGGGCCATTCCATAGGAATATATATGTTCCAGATGTCCACCACTTTCTTTGATCGCCTATGAAACAACGGAATCCAGTACGCTGCATGATGAACGGCCATCAGGATTGGGCAAAGCTCGTAAGCGTCTGGCATCAGTGGCGGCCAGGGTACGTTAGTGTAAACCTGTCGGAGCATTTAGTTGTTAACAGAGCAACTTAGTTTCTCCAAATTACCATATTGCGTTTCTCAAGGAATTTAAGACAGTGTTCGTGTTAAAGAACTAATTTTTTGCCTTATTGGTGTTGTGATTAATACGAGTAGGTTTAAATTCATTTTTGCGTTAATGATTTTAATCGTGTCTTAGAAGCACTGTAGAACACCAGAACTCTGATCGCCCAATAGAGATCACCGCACGGAGATAATTAAATAAATGCATGGTGTCGAAATGCAGGTCAAAAAAATGAAAGTGTGCGGGATACCTGGCTGAGACCATATTTACCTCAACCGAACGAGCACGTAATAGCGTCCACAAAAATCTGAAATTGATAGCGCTATGTACTCGTTGGTTGAATAAAATCTCACTCGGAAGAGTGCTACAATGCGGTGTTTGACCATGTATTAATTACGGCTCACAGGCCTATTTGCACTGATTCATGGCTGTGGATGAAACTTGGATTCATCATTACACGATAGTTAAAATAGTCAAAAGATTGGATAAAGACCCGCAAGAGTACCGAAGCAGCAAAAGACCATTTTGTTAGCTAGTGACGTGACGGCCGTCTAAATTATTTCCAGCGTATATTCGTGAGGGATGGTTTGGAAAAGTGCGTAACTATAACCAGACCCTATTTTTGATTTGTTTGAAACATGCGTAGACTGAAAAATGATAAAGATTGGCACGCGGAAAAGTTTCTTTTCCAGGCTAATGCATCGTCCTTCACTGCAGCGCTGACAAAGTGAATATGTAGGGCTTCGAAATGGCCCTTTATCCCCCAGCCCCCATTTTCTCTTTAGCTCGAAGTGACTACTTCTTGTTATTTCTAACTTCAAGATTTCCTTTGGCGGAAAAAAAATTGTATGAAATTTGTTAATGGTTGTTGGCAGAAGATCATTTCGTAAAGTTGAAAAAAATAATTTTCACAATAGAATGGAAAAAAGTAAACTAGTTGTTCCACATAAGTAGTCGTGGATGGATACCGTTATGAAATATTGTTTTGTTATCAAATGTTTGCTGCTTTACCACGTTAGTTTTTAAGATTTCGGCATTCTCACAAGAGCTGGCGCGCGATTAAACATTTACAACATGGGCATTTTTAAGTAAAAGCAAGGATTTACCAGTAGCTGAAAGTTGGGGCATCGGTCGATAAGGCATAAAAGAATTAACCGGAGCTACTAAAAGGAAAGAATAAAGTAGCTGCGAGTTTCCTTGCTAAGAAGAAGAATAGTCGGTATTTTGGAGAAATTTGAAGCTAACTATATTGTCCATAATGTTTGTGAGCAACGATCTCGAGCACCACCAACTGAAAAAAATCCATCAGCAGGTGTTGCGGTTTTGCAACACTTACGCATTCACCGGAAACATCTGTCGGTGTGCACACATCAGGGCAGACTAATCACGTGTATGGTGAATTAGGAAACCTTGTACTTCAGGAGTGTCACGTTGCAGTGACGTCGACCCGTATCGAAGGCATCAGTGCCGAGTGGTTTGATAGCACGGTTCTCAAGGTTGAATTTGCTTTAAGATTGACACTTTCGCAGGCGCACGGTTGGCAGAGAGTGGAATCGCCACATGTCGCACAGAACAGTTGCAAAGGTTAATTCCAGTCAGTTCACAAACTAGTTGATGTTAAAAATGGAACTGGCGTCATTATCTGCTGAAAGAGCTGCTCTAGGTATTCATTATAGTTAAATATGCAACAGCCATTTTTAAGCTATTAAAGTGCAAACAACGACGGGTTTATTTTGCGCTACTAATACTTAGTTCCCGAGATGAATTTCAGACTCTGCTGTTGACACCGGCTGTTACTTAAACATCACACACCGAACATTCAGTTCAATCCACCTGTTCGTGACAATGGATAAACTTTGACATTACACTCGTCGTAAGAACACGTACTTGAAGTGACGCTGCCACTGCCGTTATTTTATGACACGTAATTTCCCATAACGACTTTTTTAAATATTTTCATTCTGCTATGTTTTTTTCACTATACGCTGCGTAAGATTGGCGGCTTCCTTCAGAGATGGCTCCACTCACAGCTTCGTTGCCGAGTGCCCCAACTGCAGACAGCGTAATTTTGCAGATAGCGTAATTTTTGTTGCTGACAACGCAAACTTTTGAGTCCATACCATTTTTACTGGATTGAAATGGCAGTAACAGGGAGGCAGCCTAATAACGGTATTTCAGTATATCTTTGCGAGCTCGTCCACTTGTATATATCGGGAACAGTGGTTTATGAAGAGATTTGATTCAGAAGATCCACCTTTTTAAATTTATTATAGTTACGACGCACAGACCAAACACCACCTGTCATTTTACAATTGTTGGAGCCTTGTCGACAACAAGAGAATGGATGGGAACATTATCAAGAGCATTGTTGACGATGTAGCCACATAAAGTGCATATTATTTTTCTTGACTGGCCTCTTTCGACAGTCCACTGTTGGAGACCGACGTCCGACATTTTGACTGAACAACTTTTAACTAACTTGATTCTAACGTTGTTCAGTGTCGCACTACACGCAACTGTAATTGCAGATAAAATATTAACCCGGCGATTGTAAAAAATGAAAACATAAGGAATCGCGGAGCGCAATGGACGGTCCCATACGACATCAAGCCGGCCGAAACTGCAGCACAGTGAAAGCAGGAAGTGTGGTTGTGGTTGAGATTGAGGTGGTGTGGTAAAAGCATTTGGTTGCTGCAGCTACAGGCCTAAATGCATGTCGTGCCTTCGTCGTGAGCTTCCCTCCACTGTTCTGTCGCAGGTGTAATCTCGACTATAGATCTACTTGAGTTCTGCGTGTGGGGAACATTGAAGGATTCAAATCGTCTCCATTTAAGACGCGGCGGCTACGTAGCGGAGGGTCTTGCGCTGCCATCTTGCCGTACACTGTGACAGCCGTATTTCGCTCTCCGCTTACAGGCATCGAAAGTGTTAATCATCCGATAGCAGCCCCTTAAGCTTTGAACACCCAGTAACTCTACAATGACGAATAAGTTACTACATTTTCTTTCAAGGATATTATCAGGATTTCGTACATCTTTTGTCACCGCTGTATTCTCTCACTCCTGACGTAGTCTTGTTGAACTGAATTTCATTGCTTGCCTGGTTTCCAGGTTCGGAAACTTAATCAGGTGACGTATAGTATCAGTATCAGGCACACGACAGTATGCTGCGCGCAAGGCAACACATTACTCAGGGAATCCAGCAGATGTGCCTGGGATTCCGCCGGATCCACGCTACACTGAACCGCCTCGCAGCTTGGCCTCCCGCCATCTTGGAGCACTTCCCGCCCAGCCGGATAAGGGAAGACCTGTAAGCCGGATCTGCCATCTGACCACGTTCCTGCTTTTCTGGTCTGGATTTACATCGCGAGCCAGTATTTGTGCTAAGGAATTACCGACTCAGCACATTTCTATTTACGGTTAAGCTACGATGTAATGTGACTTTAATTTTCACTATCTCGATAATTAGAACCTGAAGAAATCGACTTTCTTGATAAATCAAAATACTTGTCCCTTGAGAAGGAAACTTGATAATTAGGTATGTTTTGGTGTGTGTGTGTGTGTGTGTGTGTGTGTGTGTGTGTGTGTGTGTTACAAAAAAATGTGCCCCACATCTCCTCCTAAACCAGTGGATAGATTTCAACTAAACTTGGTGGGCATGTCATTTACTGTCTCTAAAGAGACAGTGTGTGAGTAAGAGCTATCTATTTTCCATAGGGGGAGATGGAAAACAGCGTGACAAAGAAGCGTAATTCAGGAACGTCTGGAGCGCATTCGACCAAATGTTGGGTATACATGACTATTTTTTTTTTATTAAAGTGCTGTGGGAGTAAGGTACCCATACTATACATTGGGATGGTGATGAGACGGACTGATAAGAAAATCGTTCCAAAACGTGCTGTTGCTATTTCTTGCCTGTGTTGACTTACATTTCTTTAAAAGTGTGTATTATTGTTTCTCTTCTTTGTGCTGCACAGTGTGTCAGTGGGATCTCCTCATCAGCACGAAAGCCAGCTACTTCAGTCGTATTTTGCGACCGAACATCATGCCAGTGATGACTGGGTGTTGTGTGCTGTCCTTAGGTTAGGTAGGTTTAAGTAGATCTAAGTTCTAGGGGGCTGATGACCGTAGATGTTAAGTTCCATAGTGCTCAGAGCCATTTGAACCATAACATCATGCCACACAGCTGAATACCACAGATAAATTTAACTCCCGTCTCAGGATTCCTACGGTGTAGAACAGGGAATCGGACACATTCAGGGATACGACAAAAATATAGAAAATTTTAAAAACGAAACGCAATCTGCAAAGTACGTTTCAAAAATAATTGTGCGATTCCATTGGGGGTTGAGGTGGGGGGGGGGGGGGGGGGGAGCGAGGGGAGAGATTGTGGAGGAGGAAATCCAACAGTTAGAATCGCATTTCCAGCAACAAAATTGGATTGTTTACATGACCAACCAGAAGCGGTATTGGGAAATTGCTGGGCGTATTACTTCTGAAATTAAATGCTGTACACAGAGAATGTATTAAAGATACCAATTAGGTACTAATCTCCCTATTTACTATTGCCAGTGAGGATGAATTAGGACAATCACTTACGTGCATCGGGACCGTGTTTAAATATTTCTGCTTCTTTTGTCATGTACTTGTCATATTTGTTAAAGAGGTATACTGGGCGTCTCAGGACAACGTCTGTACTTCGGATTATATCTTTTAAGAACATATCTACTACAAAACATTACTTTTTTCCATAAACCTCTGCACTTTGATGATACTTTCCCTTACCTTGGCAATTAATCCAGTTTCGATGATATGGGAACACCGTATTTTACGCAACAAAATGCACACATTGTGTCTTCTGTGATTCTGACGATTATTTTGGAAGCAGCCTTCCCTCCCTCTTCTTTCTCTACGCTCCCTTTTCGTTCTTCACTTTCCCCTCTCTGCGCCAACACTTTCGGGAGATGTTAAAAGAACTGCCTGTTTCTTTAGCGGTGAAAGGAGGTCATTGAAAGATTCCGAAGGTGACACAGATTCTGTCTGGTTTTGGGTACCGGTTTCTGGAACTGTTGGCACCGTAACATGTTCAGCAGCTATCTTTGTTTTGCAGCCAGGAAGAAAATCATGTTCAGAGAGAACATTTGCATTTAATAGTTAATCCCTGTTGATGTGAATCCACTCGCTGCTTTCAACCAGGCTGCTTTGAATATCTTTTCAAAAGAGAACTTGTTAATTTTCCTTCCCCTGGTTGTTTCTCACGAAAGTATTATAATCATGACTTCAGCGGCTTCAAAAATGACCTTTCTAATGGCTGAAGTGGAGTCTTATGGCTATGCAAACAAATGGTCTGACAGTCATTTTCCTCGAAAAACTCCAGTGCCTGTAAACTTTAATGGGAACTGTACCCATTCAGAAGTAACAGACATCTCCCAGGAAACCGATGACTTTGAAAATGAGGCAACCATTTCGAAAATACGTTTTCATTTATCCAGCCTGAGTCTACCATTGTTACCAAGAACCATTAAGCCTTAGTTCCAACGGACGTGTTGTTAATTACAAAACCATTCTAAAATATGTTTTAATGCACTTACTTAAACTGAACACACCAAACATTAAGCTGAATCAGAAAATTCAGTATGAAACCTTTTGCCTGTAAATTTGCCATTGGTACAACGAAATTTCCTACAGTATTTGTCGAAGCAAGGATGCTAAGTGCACCCGTCTCTCCACGTGTCTGCGAATAGTCAGCTTTGTAATCTTTCGCTGCAAATATTTTGTTTGGTGTATTACTCATTTGACAGTCTCATTAATGCGTAAGGAGGTCCTGGAAAGCGACATGAAGAGACCTTCAGCCTTCCTGTGTATTGTTTCAGGATTGCACTGACGGAAACCAATAAGCCAACAAAATTTCTGCCATTTGATGTTGTAGAAATAACTTCGATTCTATTTTGCTCTGCGAAGAAAAAAACAATTTTCTTAAAATGTCAGAATGCAATCCCAAACCGAATGCCGAGAACCTAGCATCTGTTGCACTAATGGCTTTTCTTGTTAGACGTAAAAGTAGTTCCATCTCCCTTGGTTACACTGACACTATTTTCCATGAACAGGGCAAGAACTATAACCTCACTTCAGACCTCGGATTTAAAATCCACCACGAGCGAATACATAACCAGAGTAAATGTTACATAATTACACGATATTTAAAGAAAATGTTAGAAATATGAAGAGTTTTGTTCCTTTAACAACTGGTATTTGTTTGAAGAAATTCAGAGCCCAACTGGCACTCGTATTTGGCGGTTTTCTGATACATGAGGTACAGACTATTATCTGGAGATATTAGCACCTTCTTATTTGAAGTGGATTTCTTCTAGGGAACCAGTGTTCCTATTCAGCCACTGTCACGAGCTTACCCTGTCGTGTAGTTGAGTCCTTGGAAGTCGGTTTTCGTACACTACAATTACTTTTAGACGCCTAGAATTTTTATGTTGTGCTATTTTCTTTACATCTGGGTCGTAAGATACTAATTATCGGACCTAAGACGATAAGAATTTAGTAAATGAGTACACACCGCCTGCAGCTATCGGTTCATGGAAAATTTTCGAAAACGATATTAGTGTGGAGTCCTTAGTTTTTTGTGCATTGACAACTTTTAATGCTAAAGGGTGAGGTTGTCTGTAAGATATCCTTCCATGTTAAGTGTAACCTTCGACGGCTGAACTAATTTCACCCAAAGTGAATCTAACGAACCATATGGAAAAAGATGCTGTGGGACTAAGACACCACTAGCACTCCTAGGGAAGGAGTAGAGGAGAAATAAGTAACTGGGCAACGTAAGGTATAATAAAGTAATTTTTATTAGTGCTGACTGCCAGTGATTGGGCGGCGAGCACAGTTTCTGGCCCCAGGCTTTTTCGGTTCAGGTGTACGTGCGCAGAGGCGCTGGGGTTTGCGGTACCGGTTAGAACTGCCGCGCGGAGGACGGGCGCCGGGTAAACAACCTGGCCTGTCCCTGAGAAACGCTGCTTCCCAGCACTGCTAAAAAGAGGACGCCTCTCTGTTCACTCTTCTCTACACGTTCTTATTGCTAATTCGCTGCTTTAAACCAGGCTGCTTTGAATATCTTTGTTAATTTTCCTTCCGCAGCTTGTTTCTCACGAAAGTATTACACTCGTTATCATAATGACAACAGCGGCTTGAAAAATTACCTTTCTAATTGCTGAAGTGAAGGAGTTGTATGGCTATGTAAACAAACCGTGTGACAGTCATTTTCCTCGCAAAACTCCATTGCCTGTAAACTTAAATGGAAAGTGTGTCCATTCAGAAGTAACAGACATCTCCCAGGAATACTAAGACTTTGAAAATGATGCAACCATTTCGAAAATACACTTTCATTTACCCAGCCTGAGTCTGTCATTGTTACCAATGAACCACTAAGCCGTAGTTCCAACGGACGTGTTGTTAATTACGAAACCATACGAAAATATAATTTTTTAATGTAGTTACTTAAACGGCACACACCAAACATTCAGCTGAACAGAAAATTCAGTATGAAACGTGTTGCCCGTAAATTTGCCATTGGTACAACAAAATTTCCTACAGGATTTGTCGAAGTAAGGATGATAAGTTCACCCGTCTCTCCACGAGTCTGCATATTACAGTTTTAGTAGTTTTTACTTGCAGCACTTGTCGAAAGTTCACCTTAGATTAAACTCCCAGTACAGTGTCACCAACTTTCTGATTCGTATGTAAAGCTTAAAACACGCACACGCGCGAGCGCGCGCAACTGTAGAAGGATTCAATGAATGAATGCCGGAATATATGTCACAGCTTACAGAACTTAAAGATGAAGCACACGTAATCGTAGCTAAAACAGATAGTAGACTTGGGTTCTTTGGCAGAATACTGTGAAAATGCAGGAAGTCTACAAAGGATACTGGTTTGAAGACACTCGTGCGACTCGTCTTCGAATATTGCTCAACCCAGACCAAATAGTACTATCGGGGGATACACACTGAAGACACAAAGAAATGTGCAACTGCTTAATATCGTGCAGGGCCCCCGCGAGGGCGCAGAAGTGCCGCAACACGACTTGGCATGGACTCCACTAATGTCTGAAGTAATGCTGGAGGGAATTGACACTATGAATCCAGCAGGGTCGTCCATAAATTCGTAGAAGTACGTGGGGTTGGAGATACCTTCTGAACATCGCGCTGCAAAGTATCCTAGATATGCTCAATAATGTTAATGTCTATGGAGTTCGGTGGTCAGCTGGTCAGCGGAAGTGTTTAAACTCAGCGTGTTCCTGGAACCACTCTGTAGCAGTTTTGAACGTGTGGGGTGTCGCATTGTCCTGCTGGAATTGCCCAAGTCCGTCGGAATGCGCAGTGGACGTGAATGGATCCAGGTGATCAGACAGGGTATTAAAGAACGTCACCTATCAGAGTCGTAGTTAAAAATCACTCCAACTGCACGCGCCCCACACCATTACAGAGCCCCCACCAGCTTGAACGGTCCCCTACAGACATGCAGGATCCATGGATTCTTCAGGTTGTCTCCATACCCGCACTCGTCTAACCGCTCGATACAATTTGAAACGAGACTCGTCCGACCAGCCAACGTGTTTCCAATCATCATCGGTCCAATGTCGATGTTCACGATCCCCGGCGAAGCGTAAAGCTGTGTGTAGTGCAATCATCAAGGTTACACGAGTGGGCCTTCCCCTCCGAAAGCCCATATTGATATTTCGTTGGATGGTTCGCACGCTGACTCTTGTTTATGGCCCAGCATTGAAATCTATAGCAATTTGCGGAAGGGTTTCTCTTCTGTCATGTTGCCCGGGTTCGATTCCCGGCGGTGTCAGGGATTTTCTCTGCCTCGTGATGGCTGGGTGTTGTGATGATGTCCTTAGGTTAGGTTTAAGTAGTTCTAAGTTCTAGGGGACTGATGACCATAGCTGTTACGTCCCACAGTGCTCAGAGCCATTTGAACCATTTGAACCATTCTGTCATGTTGAACGATTCTATTCAGTCGTCGTTGGTCTCGTTCTTCCAGGATCTTTTTCCGGCTGCAGCGCTGTCGATTTGATGTTTTACCGGATTCCCGATACTCACGGTACTATCGTGAAATGGTCGTAAGGGAAAATACCCACTTCATCGCTACCTCAAAGATGCCATTATAGCAGCAGTACACGACCTAACAGCTACGCCACATAGTTGTCTTATGTTCTGCCTGTTAACATCTGTGTATTTGAATACACATGTCTATACCAGTTACTGTGCCGCTTCAGTGTAGAACGCAGATAATCGAGGGTAGCACGAATGGGCACGGGTTTGAACATGGCAGAGCGTCACGGACGTGGTGGAAAACCTGAGCTCGTAGACACCTGAATATACACGGATAACCAAACCATTTGACAACTGCTCACCGCGACGTTGGATGCCGCCTTGTGGCGTTACGAGCATGTGATGTTGTAACAAATTATCTAAGCGGAGCGCACACGGACGGGGAATCACTCTAGCGAGGATACGGGCTGCAAATAGTGAAATCCATTGAAACAAGCGTCTTTGACAAAGAACAGATTATTATTACGCAGAGCCTGTGAATGAGTATCTCGAAAACGGCGAAGCTGGTCGAATGTTTACTTGTTACTGTCGTGAGCATCTACGGAAAGTGGTAGGAAAGTGAAAATATCACTAGGCGCTAAATGGTCGGTCGTCCACGACTCTTCATAGACCGTTGGCTCTACAAAGCAGGATAGATGGTGATCTGTGGCATCTGCCGAGAGCGCAATGCTGGTGCACGCAAAAGTTTGTCGGATCACACCGTTCATTGTACAAAGTTTAACATGGAGCTCCGCAGCAGACTACCTCTACGTGTTCACATGTAAAGCAATGACATCATCAATTACGATGGCAGTGGACACGGGACTATCAGGATAGACCGTCGATCAATGGAAACGTGTCGGCTCTTCGGATGAGTGACACTATAGCTACACTAGGTCGATGGTCGTCTCGACAAACGCAGTCATTGAAGTGAACAGCGGTTCGAAACGTGCAGCGCGCCACGTACGCCGGCTGGTGGCAGACATTGCCCTGCGCTTGCATGGTACCTTTGGTAGTAATCGAAGACACGCCGACAGCTGCGAGCCACCTGCATTCCTTCATGTTTGATGCTTTCCCCAAGGCGACGTCATCTTTCTAGCAGTATGATTGTCCGTTTCCCGGAGGCAGAACCATGCTACAGTGTTTTGAGGAGCATTGCAGTGAACTCAGGTTGACATCTTGTCGATCATATTCGCCTGACTCCTATGCGACCCACGTGGGTAGCTGTTGGTGGCCATCGCCGCATACGCATATCAGCGTCCCGTCGTTTACGCGAATTACATGACCTGTGCCTAGGCATCTAATGCCACGTAACTCCATATACCTACCTACAAACTGTCGGATCCCTGATGCGTAGTGACGCAAAGGGTGTCCGAAAAGTCTTTCCCTGATTGCCTAAATTAATAACTCAGGCTAGAAGTAAGATAGAAATATGAAAATTGTGTCTAACTGGTGTTTACAAACTATGTTTTTTTTTTCACACATCAATAAACTTCCAACATGAGCACCCTTGGTAGCACGTAGCACATCTAGGCGATATTCAATTTCCGTCCACACATTAGCCAACATCACTGGAGGGATCGATTCAACGACTGTGGTTATTCGTTGCCGCAGGGTTTCAAGATCTGGTACACGTGTTCGTTAGACTTCGTCCTTAACATAGCACCATAAAAAGTCTAATGGGGTTATGTCAGGAGAGCTTGGAGGCCAAACCGTTGGCACATCACGACCAATCCATCGCCCAGGAAAGGTCATATCGAGATAGGCACGGACGTCCAAACCCCAATGAGGCGGTGCACCGTCTTGCTGAAACCAGACATCGGGGTGATATTGAAGCAGCTGAGGAACAGCATACAGTTGCAACATGTCCAGATACACTCCAAATGTGATGGTAGCCTCACCGAAGAAGAATGGCCCGATCATTCGATCGTGTAATAGCGCGCACCAAACATTCACCTTTGGACTACCTCTGGTGCACTTCATGACCTCGCCAGGGGGTTGTGAACCACAAATTAGCACATTATTGGCGATTCACTACTCCACTGACAAAAAAGGTCGCTTCGTCGGAAAAGGCAATTCGTCTGAGATAACCATCAGCGTCCTCAATATGTGATAGCATTTCGACCGCAAAGTCATATCGACGTATACTGTCATTGGGCAACAATGGAAGTGGAAGTTTACTGATGTGTGAAAAAAAACTTCGATAGTTTGTAAAAAATTAGACAAGTTTCATTTTTGTATCTTACTTCTAGCCTTAGTTATCAATTTATGTAATCAGGGAAAGACTTTGCGGACACCCTTATTTCGTTCCAAAGGCGGACTAACAAGCTATTAAACAAGTAGTCACAATGGTTCTGCTCATCAATGTACACTGACGTGGCCGGGACAGCGATGTGCACTTAAACAGATGGCCGTTGCATCGCGCACACAAGATATAAAAGGGCAATGCTTTGGCGGTGCCGTCATTTGTACTGAGGTGATTCATGTGGAAAGTTTTCAGACCCGATTATGGCCACATGATGAGAATTAAGACTTTGAACGCGGAATGGTAGTTGGAGATAGATGCATAGGGCATTCCATTTCGGAAATAGTTAGGGAATTCAATATTTTGCGACGCACAGTGTCAAGAGTGTGCCGAGAATACCAAATTTCAGGTGTTACCTCTCACCACGAACAACGCAGTGCCCAACGGCCTTCACTTAATGACAGAGAGCAGCGGCGTTTGCGTAGGGTGGTCTGTGATACAACACTGCGTGAAATAGCCACAGAAATCATTGTGGGACTCAAAGATTTATGGGAGTCAAAGAGTTAAAACAAAATTTCAGTACGCGTCAGACTTTTTGTGCGCTTTACCCTGCTTTTATCCACATTTCGAGAAGTTTGTGTCGGTACACAAAATGAAAATACAGCTTAGGTCACCTAGTATTTCCTTCCGATCTTCCAGAGGACATTTTCACGTGGACAATATCTTGATCAGCAAACAAGATTAATTTATTCTCTTACAATTTGTTTAAGCTCACTCGTGCATATCTGATGTTAACATTAGTTTCGTTGATCGTCCGCTATCCTGTGTAACGCACTGTAAATATTTCCGTTATAAGATGCACATTTATTTCAGACTCGTAGTGTAGGTTAGTATTGTAAATTTCTGAAAGGACAGGAAATCCAGTCGAGTAAGAGGAGTGATCCCTACGCCCAATCGGCGAACGGCTGATGTAACTGACTGAAGAGGAAGGCAGACACTTACGAAGACAAATTAATCTCCAGATGAGGCACTTGTTATAACTGGCTGCGAAAGTGACCTTCAAGCGATCACTATCGTTTGGAGAGGACTATTTCGTCTGGTTTTCCTATGCAATCTTTAAAATCTCCGCCGTATTCTCATTATCTTAAAACGGTTGCTTCAATGACAGAATTCATTTAAAGAAATAAAAGATCAAGGTCATATCAGCAAAGCGATCGCGCATGTGGAGATAACATAGCTCGCTGTTATCTGTGATTGTTCCTTCAGGTAATATGGCACAGTGTTCGCAGTATTCTTGATGAAGAGAGTTCGTATCCACGAAAAGCCAGCATTATACTTTCTCCCTCATTGAGGGTGGCTGCCAGGTTGAACTTGATCACTACAGATTGCTTTCGCCGCTTGCGGTTTCAGCGGTCAACTTACACTTACGGCACTGGTCCGTAGAGTGCGCTTATTAGTCGTGCTTGGCAGCACTTCTTAGTTTCTCCCATGCGATAGAGGATACAAATTTAGTGTTTCCAACCAGATTTTCGTTATTAGAAAGAAAAAAAAACAATTTCTTGTGCGCGACATTCTATTTGTAACACAATCAGGGGATGTGCCCGCCGCATAATTTTTGTAACATTTTCTGCTTCACTAACGCCTCTGCCGGCCGCGGTGTTTAAAGGACGTTCCTAGCACTACGCAAAAGAGTAGCTCCAATTAATAGTGTGTGTCGAACACAATTGGTAGGCAAATACGAATTTACGGCCTGACGGTTTATCTGCGAAGCCATCACACGTATTTCCTTTGAGGTATATACTTAATGGGGACGCTATAGGGCGGCATTTATTCCACCACCTTTTATATAGCTTCCTGTCCGGAAGCGCGATACCACGTGGACCGCTGCGTGCTAACGTGCCTTTCCGCTTGGCGTCGCATGCAACAGTGCTGCCACATTTGCCCGACTCCATGTCAGTATCTACGGCCGTATTAAGATAATCTCAAGTTCTCAACAGACTGACAGCTGTGTACCCTCCGGCATTCCAAGTGGATCACTGCCACACAATTTAACGTTAACCGTCACTCGCTAGAGAATTACGTGGAAACTGTAACTTTAACACCGAATACAATATGTTGTATGCGAGTATTCTTCTCAACCAAACAAAACCTGAATCCAGGGGATCCATTTCTCTAAGAAATCTTTTATTTCTGTTACTACATATTTTTGCTATTACTTATTTTTGCCATTCACATATAATCACTGGTTTATTTTGTCAGCCTTTGAATCTGAATTGCTTTGACATAATAATTAATCTTTTAGGTGTTTCGCTAACCAGTAAGGCTAGTTAGGTGCAGCAAATTTTGTGAAGTTTACACATGGCGTCTACTTGACGCAAAAGAAATATTTTCAGATTGTAGACGGCACGGGATAATAGACTGTGATGCAGCGGAAACTAGTAGAATGGAGCACTTGTTGATGGTCGTGTCTGAGGACGGCCGCTTCCAGGATAATCGCTGTTGGTCTCGTGTGCAACGAGACAATAGGTTTGTATAGGTGATGTTGCGTTGTGTTGAACATCACACACATACACGAGATTGTAACAGTAGACACCATCAAAGGTGAGAACAAGATAGATATTATCCCTGACCAGCCTCACCTGTGATGGATTTCAGTTTTCAAGAAGAGTTGTCAGGACAGAGGAACATAGTTACAGGTTTCTATCAGTGACGTCAGTTTGTCGTAGAGTTATGGTCATTGTGAAATTTCTCGAGATACAAAATCTTCTCAGCAAAAACCAACATAGATTTTTACAAACAGCGATTTTGGCGAAAGTCAACTCATTGTTACTGTCGGCCATATCCAGAGTGCCGTAGACAAGGCGATCGATCAACTCGACACCGTGTTCCTTGTCTTCCGGAAGGCATTCGGTGTAAGAGTTGTTTTGTACTGTCGTGTAGTGGACAAACTACGAGGTTACCTTGTATCTGATGAGATTATGATTGACTTCAGACTTTCATTCCTGACAGAAGTCGACACGCCATTCTTACCAGAACGAAACCTACGAACGTGAAGGTAATTACGGGAGTACCCTAGGAAAGTGTTGTAGTGTCGTTACTGTCTATGAGGTGTATTACAAATCTAGTGCGTAGCGCTGGCAGTCGTGTACTAGTATATACAGACGATGCCTTTGTGGGTCTGCGGGTTGAGACGTCAGGAAACTAGCAAAATGCGGGAAGACCTGCAAATGATCGAAGAGCGATGCAGGGACTGGAAGTTGACCACGGGCGTAAATAAAAGTGACGTATTTCGCATAAATAGTCGAAGAAATCTACCACGGTTAGACTATTCTAGTAGGCAGCATACCAGTGCAAACAGGAACTGCCGTGAAACACACAGAAGTAAGCACGAGTCCGCACTGGATACGATGGCCGTCCAAAGCAGGCGGCGAGATAACAGGTTTGTTCGGAAGAAGAGGCAGACATTGCGACATTTTAGCCTGTCAGCGATAACAGAACTGAAAAAAGATATTGCAGAAACTATTCGTTAAAAAAATTCAGTTTTGCTTTACTTGCATCCTCATATGTCAGGTTCACGATGATAAGCCATCATTTCCGTAATGGTCATAGTTACTGAGGTATTTGCTTGTCAGACATGCCGCGAAATTTGAAAAAGTTTGTAATAGAAGGTAGGGATCGCTATGACTTTACGTTTGGTGCATATTACGTAATACGTTGCTGCATATGAAATTCAGCTGATATATCGAATTTTTCTTCAGACTTGTGTGGAGGTTTCCGTCACCAATCTCGAGGAAAACTTATCTGAAAGTAGCGGACTAATTTACGTAATGAAGCCAGCGTTAAATATCCACAACATTCCTCATTCCATAAACGGCGTGATTTATCGAAATGGAATTTTGGCAAATGATAGCACGCAAAGAGGAGAGTATTTTTCCATATAGTTGTTATGCGAAACTTCATTACCTAACGTCTTAAGGACCATCGGTAGCTGGTGAAATAAGATATGCTATGGGCTTTGGAACAACACTAGTGAAGACATTATAAGTTCATTTTTGTACAGAGGATGTCTATTTTTGTAAGCTATCGACCTTACTTTTCTTCTGTTCCTTACTTTGTAAACTTAATAAATCACTGTTTCAGAATTCTCTCGCAGTTGCGTCTCCACAGTGCACAAGCTGTCAGTGAGGCGACACTGTGTAAACTCTCGTGTTTTGACAAAAGAAGCTAATTCTAACATGCAACGAGAGAAACGTGTGGTTTTACTTAAAATTTCCACTCTTGACGCTTCTCTGTAAGTTACAAATGGTTCACAAGCCAGGAGAAAATAAATCACTGCTTTTGTTGTATTTTCAGAGGAATTCATTTTTTGGTACTAACCAAAGCAGAGGTGACAGATATTTTTGAATGGTCACCATACCAATGTGGGCGATGATGGGCTCCATTTCATATTTACAAAAAATGTAAGTGTAGGCTTCAGTGTAGAACAGCATTTCCCCGCCAGCTCTCAGCATTTCTCCTACAGCACCTGTCCGTAACCCCCCACTACTACCGGTCTCCTCAGTCGTGCCCTGCCGACTGCACGTGTACTGGCCACTTACTTTGCGCGCCCTCTACCAAAAGTGCCATGACTACATCAAATTCTTCGAAAAGCTGATGGCAGGTATGAATCTTACGGAATTGCTATTAAACACCGACAACAGGTGGTTTACAAAACAATGTTAGACTCATACTAGAGTAATGCTTATAGTCTCTGGTCCTTATTTGGTTGGAGTAATAAAAAGACAAGAGATCCAAGAAAGAGCGACCCATTTCGTAACAAAACTGTTTAATTGGCGTTAGAGCGTTACAGAAATGGCCAACAGATTGCAGTGGTAGAAGCTCCAATAGCGGTGTTGCCCATCACGAAGAGGTTTACTTTCGACATTTTGAGAGTGCACATCCCAAGACGAGTTTCTCAATATTCTCTCTCTCTCTCTCTCTCTCTCTCTCTCTCTCTCTCTCTCTCTCTCTCTCTCTCTCTCTCTCTCTCTCTGTGTGTGTGTGTGTGTGTGTGTGTGTGTGTGTGTGTGTGTGTGTGTGTGTGTGTGTGTGTGTGTTCCTGTATTCATTCTCCGTAAGCAGGAAACATACAAGTAAATTGTTACACTAAAACGCTGCAAAAACAGAAATGGAAAACAGTGTTCGCAGCTTGGTCCCCCATAAAAATTCTCATGATAGTTAATTTAAATAGTTTTTTCCCTTATAACCTTGCCAAAACGTTGTGTTGTAAATCACTTGAAAGCTATAAATTAACACTGTTTTCAGTTTCTTTCCAGCCTTCTAAACATTGTCATACATGACTCCGTGTGTCTGGGTAGATGAAGAGCTTGTTACGTGATAACAAACCAAGCATTTTGTGCAACGAATCCATTTTTCCCCGCTTCCCTTTTTCAGTTAGAAAAATAAAATAATACCTGTAAATGGCAAATAAAATTAATTTTTAATATGTTCCAAATTTCGTCCTCGGGACAAAAATTGGAACTGCAAAGGGGATGAAATTACGAACATAACCAAATTTCTTACAATGGACGCTAAAGCAACAGAGGCCAGACCGTTGATAATAGGGATTAAACGCCATAAATTACAACACACGGCTGAAATAAAGCCCAATATTTGAATACAAACTAGTGTTCACACGATGAAAAACAGGCTGTTAATTTGACTGCTCCACTAGCTCACCTCATTGCTCATCCCTATTAGACTCAATTAAACTGTGGACTGAGGTCACGTATGAACGCACTATTAAACATTTCTTGCCAACTGTGGAAACGGGAAATTCCTAGGGGGACGTTATTAGCACCCGTTACCTTACGTCTTGCAGAATGTTCACGACGAGAAAAGCAGAGAAACTGGAGATCGTAGGGAGGTTGTACACAGTCGTTCTTCGCAAGTCCCATTAGCAAATGTATTTAGAAAAAAAAAATTGGTCGGCGTGGATGGTTAGAAGTGTGTGGAGGGGAGGTGTAACAGTAGTATCAGAAGCACCATCTGTCATTGTCAGCAAGGTGGCATCCAGAGCATAGATGCAGACAAAAAAATGGCATTTCGAATAGGACTGGTATTCATGCAAAAAGTCAGAATATTCTTTTCGTGCTTCGAAGAGTGTAAAGATTAGTTAGGGATGCCCACGAATCATAAATAAATCTTAGCGACTGCTCCATCTTCCACTTTCCCAACACGCCACAACGGTTTCACCTTTTCCTTTAAAAACGTGGCTATTAGGTGATGGTCATAATGTTATGACCGGTAACGATGTGGAGACCTAACGACCGCGAAGCTTTATAAGATACAGACGACTTTTAATGGCCCTCTAACTTGGTCATCAAGCACGTAACTATTTCCTTATTTGTGACACAGATTTCTTATGCATTACTATTATTACACTACTGGCCATTAAAATTGCTACATCAAGAAGAAATGCAGATAATAAAAGGGTATTCATTGGACAAATATATTATACTAGAACTGACATGTGATTACATTTTTACGCAGTTTGGGTGCATAATTCCTGAGAAATACGTACCCAGAACAACCACCTATGACCGTAATAACGGCCTTGATACGCCTGGGAGTTGAGTCAGAGCTTGGCTGCTGTGTACAGGTACAGCTGCCCATGCAGCTTCAACACGATACCACGGTTCTTCAAGAGTAGTGACTGGCGTATTGTGGCGAGCTAGTTGCTCGGCCACCATTGACCAGACGTTTTCAATTGGTGAGAGATCTGGAGAATGTGCTGGCCAGGGCAGCAGTCGAACATTTTCTGTATCCATAAAGGCCCTACAGGATCTGCAACATGCGGTCGTGCATTATCCTGCTGAAATGTAGGGTTTCCAGGGATCTAATGAAAGGTAGAGCCACGGGTCATAACACATCTGAAATGTAGCGTCCACTGTTCAAAGTGCCGTCAGTGCGACAACAGGTGACAGACGTGTAACCAGTGGCACCCCATACCATCAAGCCGGGTGATAGGCCAGTGTGGCGATGACGAATACACGCTTCCAATGTTCGCTCATCGCGATGTCGCCAAACACGGATGCGACTATCACGATGCTGGAAACAGAACCTGGATTCGTCCAAAAAATGACGTTTTGCCATTCGTGCACCTAGGTTCGTCGTTGAGTACACCATAGCAGGCGCTCCTGTCTGTGATACAGCGTCAAGGGTAGCCGCGGCCATGGTCGCCGAGCTGATAGTCCATGCTGCGGCAAACGTCGTCCAACTGTTTGTGCAGATGTTTGTTGTCTTGCAAACGTCCCCATCTGTTGTCTCAGGGATCGAGAGGTGGCTGCACGATCCGTTACAGCCATGCGGATAAGATGCCTGTCATCTCGACTGATAGTTACACGAGGCCGTTTGCAATGTCGCGATACGATAAAGCGCAATAGCGATAGGCTACAATCCGACCTTTATGAAAGTCGGAAACGTGATGGTACGCATTTCTCGTCCTTACACGAGGCATCACAACAACGTTTCACCAGTCAACGCTGGTCAACTGCTGTTTGTGTGTGAGAAATAGGTTGGAAACTTTCCTCATGTCAGCATCTTCTTCCTGTCGGTTAAATTTCGCGTCTGTAGCACGTCTTCTTCGTGGTGTGGAAATTTTAATGACCAGTAGTGTAGTTTGGTGGTTACGCCGGTCCCAAAGTCATTTACAGGGCCTTTATTTTCTGAAACAAATAGTCGTCAAAAGGTTCGTCAAATAACGGCGCAGCCATCTAAGATACACAAAAACGTCATCAAATGAGATAGTGTACCAAATTTAAAACTGTAGGCATTATCTCGCAAATCTTGTCCGTAGCTATCCTTCGCAGTCGGCTGAAAGACGTAAATTCACACACTTGGCACCGTTAATTTGTGGACTACAAGGTCCCAGACTAAACTAGTAACGCTCAGTTAGGAGGAGGAGGAGGAGGAGGAGGAGGAGGAGGAGGTTGTGGTACAGACTCACCAGATCGTGGTTACTGTACGTCATCCAAAATCTTTCGGCAGTGCTTTACTGTTCTTAAATGTGGCTCTTTCGTTAAACGATTTGTGATCAGTACCTTGATGCGTCATTGGACCAAGTCTTTACTATCTAGTGGATAAATGTTGTCTTTAATGAAAGGCGTGCCGAGGACTCGGCTCACTTCCCGGCCGTTCCAAGGCCGTTTACTTCACGCCGCAGTCAGGAAACCGTACAAGGTACAATGGCCCTGGCAGCGATGCCTAATCTGCTTAGGAGATGCAATGAAACAGGTGTGTCTATCAGTCTTCTAAGCCGAAGATACAGCGCAGGCCTGAACTGGCGCGTTGTAACACTGCCGGCAGTTTACTGTTGCGGTCTGGAAGTGACAAAATAGTGCGTAACGGAGGAATTACATCGTAGTTAGCGAAAGAAGAGCAACTCATTTCCACATTGACTTAGCACTGCACCACAGACGAAATTTAATCCCCACTTAGCCGAATGCAACGCACACTTCCAAAGGAACTGTCTCAAGGACGACAGAGAACCCGACTGCGACTTGGATCTACCGTTAAAGGAAAGATCAGGCAAAAGGAGGGTAATCTGAGTCGCTAAATGCGAAGTATCTTACGCTGCTGAAAAACTTCGTTGAAGTGTCTCGGTGACGTAAAACATTTCGAAAGCTCCTAGAATAATCACGGTACAAACGCAATGGGAAGTCCCGCTAAGGGTACAAGGAAATCTTCGAAGATTGAGACGTCAGCGAGCGAACGTTTGTGTTTGTTAATCATGCGCCACAAGACTCGGAACAGTTTTGTGGTTGCTTTAGTTAACCACGTCGGTGCAGTAAGCGCCTTACCGTAACACACTGGGACACACGGTGCCTTCTATCTTCCCGGAAATTGAAAACTATGCAGCACAAACGGGATTTATAATACAAGAAACAGAGAAGCCGGTGGCGGACTGTACGAGATTGCCATAAAGTTTTAATTATCACGTCGCAAACATAAATCCACTTAATTTTTTTGTTTGGAGGTGCATACCTGTAGTCCTCGTACAAAGTGAAATCCCTTCTCCATAGTATAGCAGCACATCGCGAGAGGAAGCCAAACAAAATAGTGCGGTCTACTGATAAAGTACAGATGGGAGGTAGCGGCGCGACGGTTTCACTAAGTACCTGGCTACGGATAAGTACATGACAACAAAGAGAAAAAGTAATTAGATAACTTTTTAGGCTACAATTTAAACTTTGACTACCTCTCGTGGAGTAGCCACTCCAGGTGTGAGATTTTTTTTCCCCGCAGTTACCCGAGCGTATAGCAGTGTCAGCTGGATACAGGCGCTTCGCTGACACAGGCAGTGTTATCGCCTGCTACCCGTGCGGGTCTTCTCCTGTATCCTGTCGCGTCGCTAATATGGTATGCCAGCGCCCTTGCCTCACTTCTTTTCTCTTTGGGCTGCAAGCGTATTCACCGTTTTCGTGTCGTCAGCTTCAAGCACAGTGTACAGTAATGCTGATCATTATTTTACACGGCGCGTTATTAGTAGAATGAACTGCAGCATCTACATCCTAATGGTAAAAATGGCGAGGGACCGGGGATGCTTTGCCTTTAGTGCCTGACGACGAAGTTCGGAGGTAACGTGCTCCAACCATCTAGCAGAGTTACGTAACTTGCACAAGATGGTTAAAAAGGGAATAAAATTAATCTTATCACACCGTAAGATACCAGACTTTTTCGTCTTACTTGGTAACGACAGTTATTCACTTTGAGCGCCAACTCCTTTATGAGAGCATGCTTCCTCGGTTTCAGCTCGTTGCGTAGGTGGAGCGGCGTTTGGTACCACGATACTAAGTAGGCCGTAGTACTCCGTTTCTAACATCCGGCAGCAGTATGCACATTACTTTCTCCGTTCTTCGTCAGCAGGTAACTGAACCATACACACCTTACACTATGGCTGAAGGACCAAAATGCAGTGCATCAGCCACCTCATGGCCGGTAAAAATTGATAGACTTCTTTGTTTTTTTTTTTTTTTTTTCTCCGCAATGCGTATTACTTAGCTGTCTCTCCGGGAACTAAATTGTGAGTGAAGACATGAAGTTGTAACTCAAAATCTCCTGAAGCAGAAAGGAAGAAAGGTGGACCGAAGAGCCTGCTTCGCTCAACAAAATCCTCCTCAGGCTCCCCAACCAAGACCACATTTTTATAACCGATTCTTCGTGAAAGTGCACCAGATTCACTGACAGTGTGGAATGTTGGTAAGAAGAGACTGCGACTCACTCCTTCCTCGCTGGTGGATTCATTTAACCCAACATGGTAAAATAAAAATGAAAGTTAGTTACTGTGCCGTCGATAACCAGGTCATTAGAGACGGAACACAAGCTCTGATTTCGGAAGGAAATCGGTCGCGCCGCTTCAGCGAAATTTCCTGATTGCGTTGGACGTCCATGTGAACGTGACTAACAATACGATGATACATTCCATCATATATCGGGCGTGCATCGTAGATAGTGTTTTCTTATTACGATATATCGGCTGATAACCTAACGCCATCTCCAAGGTGAGTCGCTGGTAAAACTTAAGACTATACATAGCACTGTAGAGTACATGCATGTGCGCCAGAGATAACTGTTAACAAGAGCGTCGGTCATAGATAAAAAATTATGCGTCTAAGAGTAAAAGACACTTCGTCTTCTAAGAATAAAACAAAGCAAGCGGAGAGTTGTGAAGTCGACAGTGCCAATGAATTATGTGGTTGATTACTTAAATGGGTGGCATATGTTAGAATCCCAGGCGGTGAGAACTCGCTTAATAATTCCTCTAAGAAGTGCAGAGATGAAATGACGGGTTTTCCATGATCTGTTGAGCTGGTTCAGCAGGTTGCTGCGAATTGTATTTTCAATGCTTCCTCGATCCCAGCACGATGAGGCTGTGGCCAATATCTTCAAATCGGCAAGTCATGGAATGGCGAGTGGAAATAAAATGTTCAGCCACTGCAGAATTGTTGGGTTGTAGAAAGCGGGTGTACTGTTATTGTTTGATGCACCCTTCTTGTACAGTGCGTCTTGTTGGTCCTATATGCCTTTTACCACACTCGCGAGGAATTTCATACTTCCTAAAAACAGGTCACTTTCCTGTCACGTAGAATCGGGTGTACTGCGGTGGTCCGCGTCTTCCCAAGACGATATTTCGATGTCGTAAGGCAGTTTCATCGTCAGGTGTTTCCGAGAAACTCCCGATGAAGACGCAGAGTTAAGACGTCTAAATATCGTGTTGAGAAGGCGTGGACCACCGCAGTACACGCGATTCTATGAGATAACTACGAATCACCGGGGAAGTATAAGAAATCACATCTTTCTTCTTGCTTTTCCTTTGGTTAGTCTGGCGCTCTCGCATGCAGAACTCTTTTAATTTCATGTTTCGTGTATTTATTTTTACTGGACGTCTCTTTCAGGTGTTAAAAAGAATGGTTTACATGGCTCTGAGCACTATGGGACATAATTTCTGAGGTCATCAGCCCCCTAGAAGTTAGAAATACTTAAACCTAGCTAACCGTAGGACATCACACACATCCATGCCCGAGGCAGGATTCGAACCTGCGACCTTAGCGATAGCGCGGTTCCAGACCAAGCGCCTAGAACCGCTCGGCCACCCCGGCTGGCGCTTTCAGGTGTATCAGTGATTAGGGAAGCTGTGTAAGTGCAATAAGCATATATTCTGCTCGATCGAGATGGGGGATTCGAGCTCGACGAATTGTGGAAAACCACTAATTTCACGTGTGCGGCCTCTGAGCAATTATTGTTGTGAGCCTTCACTGCCTGGCATTCAAGCACACGCCATCTATTTTAATAATCAAGCACGTAATTCGTAAACACTGTGGAAGTGCTGACTGCGCTTAATTTGTTTTACTTAGTCACACAGTTCTATGACAGACGCTCTGGTTTCAGATAGTGTTGACTCTGATGCATGCGCGTTTTACTCGACACTATTGTCATGTGGTTTACAATTTGCCAGCGACTCTACATTTACATCATTACTCTGTAATTCACATTTAAGTGCTTAGCAGAGGGTTCATCGAACCACACTCATACTATCTCTATACCATTCCACTCCCGAACAGCGCGCTCTTATTTTATTTTGATGATCATTCCTACCTATGTAGGTTGGGCTCAACAAAATATTTTCGCATTCGGGAGAGAAAGTTGGTGACTGAAAATTCATAAATAGATCTCGCCGCGACGAAAAACTTCTTTGCTTAATGAATTCCATCCCAACTCGCATATCATATCTGCCACACTCTCTCCCCTATTACGTGATAATACAAAACGAGCTGCCTTTTTTAAACCCTTTCGATGTCCTCCGTCATTCCCACCTGGTAAGGATCCCACACCACGCAGCAATATTCTAACAGAGGCCGAACGAGTGTAGTGTAAGCTTTAGTGGACTTACTGCATCTTCTAAGTGTCCTGCCAATGAAACGCAACCTTTGGCTCGCCTTCACCACAATATCATCTATGTGGTCTTTCCAGCTGAAGTTTTTCGTAATTTTTACACCCAGGTACTTAGTTGAATTGACAGCCTTGAGAATTGTACTATTTATCGAGTAATCGAATTCCAACGGATTTCGTTTGGAACTCATGTGGATCACCTCGCACTTTTCGTTATTTAGCGTCAACTGCCACCTGCCACAGCAATCTTTTCTAAATCGCTTTGCAACTGATACTGGTGTTCGGATGACCTTACTAGACAGTAAATTACAGTATCATCTACGAACAACCTACGAGAACTGCTCAGATTGTCACCCAGGTCATTTATATAGATCAGGAACAGCAGAAGTCCCCTGGGGAACACCTGATACCACTTCAGTTTTACTCGATGATTTGCCGTCTATTACTACGAACTGCGACCTTCCTGACGGGAAATCACGAATCCAGTCGCACAACTGAGACGGTACCCCATAGGCCCGCAGCTTGATTAGAAATCGCTTGTGAGGAACGGTGTCAAAAGCTTTCCGGAAATCTAGAAGTACGGAATCAACTTGAGATCCCCTCAAGTCACGTTGAGGATGGCTGTATGGTTATCAACCGAAATATCGGGATAAGAAATATTATCTCGGAAGCAAGTCCGAAAGGTGGCGTACTCTATCTGCCGAGATAATTTGAAGAAAAACAGTACTGTGACGGTGAGTTGAAAGCTCTAGAGTGAGAACGGGTGTTGTTCGGAGGGCACGGTTGCAGCAGCCTCGTAGCTAGGGCGTCGCCCGCCCCTGGTGAGAGGGAGAAGAGTGTTGGGGGTTGTCTCTGAGTGTACTCACGTGGTGTGGAGGCGCGTCGCGCGGCGTATCCTGCGGGCAGACAGTGGGGGCTGACCGACGCTGGCGCGTGCGGCGACGCGACTGCCGGCCGGTCACGCCACGCCGGCCGTGCTACGTCGCGCCGCAGCACGCGGTCCAGCGCCGCCCACCAGCTTCCTCTGTCGCCGCGCTGCGCCGCGGCCTCATCGCACAGTCCCAGCCCGTCCCGGGCAAATAAGTGTCCCAGAGAACAGAGTTCCAGGGCACAAAGAAACACAGCAGAGGGAAGAAAACACGGCACCGATCTGATTATAGCAGAAGTGACCACCGTTCATCTCTTGGCACTTCAGGGCCGTGATCAGTAAGTTGCTGAAGGCAGATCGTAGGTGGACTGCTGGAATTTCTGCAGTCTCAACCGAAATGTTCTTAAAGGCTGAGGGTTGTTGCGATACACCTTAGACTTGAGGGATCCCCACACATACCCTGACAGACCAGGTGACCTAGGTGGTGGGAACAGACTGACCTCTGCTAGCAACTGTCGGGCATGGTCTAACATTCTGCGTGGTGTCTGTCTGTTCTATATCGTGTCTCCCTACCACTTTCACGCAACGACGCTCTGAGCGTGTTTTTTAGTAAATTGACTAGTTTGAACCTGGGACTTGTTGCTGGTAAGGAGATGCCAGACCACACATGGCATGTAGAGTTCAGAAGAGTTCAGTGAGACTAGCGATGATATAATCAAATACTTAATGATTTCAGCGTCAGCTCCACTGCACTCCCTGTAGAAGAATCTTAATACTAACTAAATTTAGTGGAAGGGGTTCAAGGCTTCCTTATTTTTAGTTAGCTGGTAGAATAACGTCGAGAAAGTAGTTAAGTTTACCACTGGAATTTTTATTCTACTCACAAAACATAGTTTATAAATTGCACTATTGATAAAAGGAAATATTTCAATACAGGATGATAAAAACCAGCTGCGTTCAACAAAAATGTGAACGAATATTCCCTGAATGGGTTTCCAAGTTCTACAATCGATCGAAGGATGACGTATGCCATATCACATATATAATCTAGATTGAAGTTTCATAAAAGAGAGAACAATCAAAATGGTCTGCAGTGACCCTCAATTATCTTTAATTACTTATCTAACTTGTCGTAAATTATAGTGGCTGACGTGGCTTCTCAATTACTACATAACAGAAAAATCATCGCGTTTCAGATTTTAACTTCTAGTAGCAAATGTGAATAGCAGGAAGTTTAATTGATGATCGACACTAGTATTACGCAAAAAAGGGGTGTAGCAGATGAGACTTCTGCAGTTCTGAGTGAAGCCTTATCCGCTTTTACGCGGCATCGCGTGCGTTCATTACCTTGTCTGTGGTTAGGCAACGTCAGGGAGCGGTGGGCGGCGCAGCTCCACAAACCTCGCCGTCTCGGAAGCAACTCTAACTACTTCTTACTACAATTTACCGAAGTTGGTTTAAGAATAGCTATCTGGCTGTGTTTTCAACTGATCAGTCAGGGTCTCAATGTTAACCTTAAGCTCTGCCTACAAAAATGGTCTATCCAATGAGAAGCGCTATACTTCTCGTGGTGGGGCAAAGTTTTTTTATGTTTGCTACGTAACAGATGCCTATAGCATCACGCTAAAATTGCAGCTGGTGTGGCACTTTCAGTGTTATAATAAGATCCATATAGTAAGGTTCGCCCGGCTGTATGGGCAGTTGCTCCATCATGCTGGAAGTGACGTTAAGTCTTTCCCTCCGTTAATGGTGCTACAGATGGTTTCAAAATGTCTGGACCACTTTTATTTGCCCCCACCTGTAACAGCAAGTCTAGTCACAGCTCGGCCACCCCCTAAGTCACATCAGGCAGAAGTCAGTTGCTTGGTTCCCATTGAAAAGGACACGTCAGACTTCTTTCCTCGTCACAACTCAGTGCGAGCTTAGAATACCAGAAAGAGGCAACACCGCGACCAGAGTGAAGAAAATCGAGCAACTCTCAGCGATGTTTTCGGAATTCAAAACAAACGGGCATGGTACAGGATAGTGCGTAAGGAAATAAACCTTTCTTGTGTTAGCAGAAGAGCCAACATTGTTACGAATGGAGGCCGAAATGCACGCGTTTTAACTCACGCAGGCTGGCGTGTGGAGGGAAGAACTATACTGACGTGAGGTCTGGAACATGACGAGGAATGAGAATTCAGAAAGCGGACGTAATTAGTTTGATACTTAACTTTAATCCAATAATGATGAACGTCGCTCTTGACGGTACATGATTCACAATATTTGTTCCGAATACATTCATAGTAACTGAATGTGGCACCTTGCTAGGTCGTAGCAAATGACGTATCTGAAGGCTATGATAAACTGTCGTCTCCGCAAAGGAGAGCGTATGTAGACAGTGAACCACCGCTAGCAAAGTCGGCTGTACAACTGGGGCGAGTGCTAGGGAGTCTCTCTAGACGTGCCGTGTGGCGGCGCTCGGTCTGCAATGACTGATAGTGGCGACACGCGGGTCCGACGTATACTAACGGACCGCGTCCGATTTAAAGGCTACCACCTAACAAGTGTGGTGTCTGGCGGTGACACCATACCTTTCGTAAAATAATTCACACATTCATTTAAACACGTGTAAGTTCTTTTTGTGCTTGTTTATAACACAAAACCTAGTAAGATAATATTTTTAACAGCACTGAGTTGAAATAAGATACACTGAGGTGACAGAAGTCGTGGTAGAGAGATATGCACTTACACAGATGGCGGCAGTATCACGTGCACAAGGTATGGAAGGGCAGTAAATTGGCGGAGCTGTTATTTGTACTCAAGTGATTTATTCGAAAAGCATACGGACGTGACTATGAGCGCACGACGGAAATTAACAAACTTTGAACGGGGAATGGTAGTAGGAGCTAGATGCATGGGACATTCCATTTGCAAAATTGTTAGGGTATTCAGTATTGCGAGAATACCAAATTTCATGCATTCTCGCCACGGACAATGTTCAGTTAACGACCGAGAGCAAAGGCGCTCGCATAGAGTTGCAGTGTTAACAGACACGAAACACTGCCTAAAATAACCGCAGAAATCAATGTGGTACGACGAACGTATCCATTTGGATAGTTCAGCGAAATTTGGCATTAATGAATTAGGACAGCAGATGACCGATGCGAGTGCCTTCGCTAACAGCACATCGGCTGCAACGCCTTTCCCGGGCTCATGGCCATATCGGTTGGATTGTAAAACTGTGGCCTCGTTAGATAGGTCCAAATATCAGTTGGTAAGAACTGATAGCAGGATTAGTGTGTGGTGCGGACCCCATGAAGCCCTGAGCCGAAGTTGTCAACAAGGCTCGGTGCAAGCTGGTGGTGGCTCCATAATGGTGTGGGCTGTGTTTACATGGAACGTACTCGGTTCTCGGGTACAATTGAACCGATCATTGACTGGAAATGGTTTTTTTCGTCTACTTGGAGACCATTTGCAGCCATTTATGGACGACATGTTCCCAAGCAAAAAAATTTTTTTTTGAGTGACCATGTGCCATGTCACTGGGCTACACAATTGCTGTCAGTTGATTCGAAGAACATTCTGGACAATTAGAGCCTAACATGAAATCTATCGAGCATTTTTAGAGGTGAGTCCGTGCACAAAATCCTGCACCGGCAATACTTTCCCAGTTACGGATGGTTATAGAATCAGCATGGCTCAGTATTTCTGCTGGGGACTTCCAGCGACTTGTTGAGTCCATGCCACGTAGAGTTGCCGCACAAAGGCGGGCAGGAGGAGGTCGGACACGATATTACGAGGTAACCATGACTTTTGTCCCCTCAGTGCACAATCATAGTTTTATTGCTTTTGTGCCTGCAGTTAGACGTTGCGCCAACGTTATGCGTAATATCGAAAAAATTCGGCAATAGATTATCGTAAAAGTCTGTATGCATGCCATTTCGTTTTCAAAACAAGCAGGGAAAGACATTGGAAAATATGGCGCATAGTAAACCTGCGTGGCTTCGCAAGGAGTGCTGCATGTCACAGCGTCTCTAATTATACTCCGTACCTTTGTTACGTCCCTCGTAGCCACAATGTCTGTTCTTTGTGTGTGTGTGTGTGTGTGTGTGTGTGTGTGTGTGTGTGTGTGAAAATTGTAGCAAGATACAGGAAGAACCTGCAGAGGACCATCGACCGTTGATGCGGGGACACGGTGGTTATTTATGTACATTGTCACATTTCTTTATGTCGAGGGTCAACTGCAAGACCCGTTGAAGAATTGTATAACTGTCACTGGAGGCAGGCAGTCAGTCACAGTCACTAAATATTTGGAGCGATTTAAACTGAAACGACCACTTAAAGGTAATGGCAGTTACGGCAGTTGCGAAACTGAGATTCAGTGGAAGAAACAGGAAGTGTAGTCTACCCACAAAGGAGGTAGCTTACAAAACTCTCGTTCAACCAATACTTGAATATTGTACACCAGTCTGGAATCTTTCGCGGACATCATTGATAGAGGATTTAGAGAGGATCCAAAGGATCTGTCATCCGCATGATTGTTAGTATACATTACTATTACACTCTGCAGGCGATATGAAGTCTGAGGCAATCTGCGGTTTTCTGTATTTGTGGTGCAAGGTGACGTGGAATAAGTGCATTTCATTTATTATACTCTTAGAAGCCTGCTTGCACACATCATGTAGTACTAGTGAACTTGACTCTACAGACGAGCCACGATGAGACGAGCTTTTCAAGATTTCGTGGTGCTTTGATGTGCCTCCGGTTCGATCATAAACTAACAAGGGAAGAAAGAAAAGCAGTTTATGGATCAAAAGCTGAACCTATAGGGCTATGTTCGAAATGTTCATTGATGCATGCATTTCGTCATACATCCCTGGGCGTTATATCACAGTTCATGAGCAACTGTGTACTTCCAGGGGACTGTGTCCGAGGTGTACATTCCTTCAAAACTTGGACAGTGCAGGATAAAAGTGTGCGGAGCTGTAGATTGTGAGACCACTAGTCTCATAAACGCACAACTGCATACAGGGAAATCTGCTGAATGAAACGAAATAAATCAAGGGAAACGACTTGGGGTACATGTTGTAGTTGATCACCTGAGGAGAAGTGGTAGGAACATTTCCATTGATCCTTTTTTTCCAACTTACAGTATGCAACAATGGAGTTGTAATGCCTACAACGTGCATTTATCTCGCAATAAGTCATCATTTTGTGGAAATATTTTACATTTTATCGCCATTTAGTTGCTAGAATCACTTTGGGGACGAAAAAGACCCTCTACATTTTAAATGTTTCTCCAGAGCTGATACCATGCGCGGTTAATGATAGTTACACGAGCCGATACGTATAGTAAGTCGAACTCTAGAGGCCAAGGCCCGTGCTTGTAATCTGGCCTTCCCAATTCTGTTTATAGTTGGTTGTCGGAGAGGGATACAAACGACAAGTGTGATAGGGCCACACTGATAGTCTCCTCCAGGCTTCGTGCAAAAAGTCTGGCGTAATACCGTGACGAGACCATACAGCTAGAGTGCAGCCTTTCTATTCGCCCCCGCATCAAGGGGCGAGGGGTAGCAGGCTTCTCGCCCCAGTCGCCTTTTATCCGCGGAAAATATTCCCGGAATCATTTTGACAGCAGACTGTGTTGACCTGGGGCCGTCCTAGAGGGACTGCGACGAGGAAATATCGCCGCCCATACACGGAATGGAACCCAGGTCAGTCGCATTGGTGAACAGTAATCCACTTTTGATTGATGACTTTGATGCACTTCAGACGAGATTTAAATAAATAACTTCATTACATCCAGTTGGTCCCTCTCGGTGTTCGATCATTGATTGAACCTTCGAAATCCGTATTTGGATGACCGAAGCTAATAAGCACAGTCAGTGTCTGCTACGTCTTCAGCCGTCGCAGGCGTGGCAGCCGCGCGTATGTAGTAGAATTACCAGCTGCAGCATCTACTAGCAGACTTCTTTCGTAGAGCGGACACTGGGGTAACAAGACAGGAAATTCTCTAGCATAGGGACTGATCCAGCTGTCCCTATCTCTCTTTTTAAGTATCCCGCTGTATTATAGTTGGCCATAAACGACACGGGAGATTTTCATATTCTCACGCTCGCTACGCAGAAAGTCTTAGTCGTATGGAAGGAAATTAGCAGGACCTTTTTGTAGGAAATGTAATGCTGCTTAATTTTCTGTGGTACACGTTTTCGCTGGAGGCCATGGTTGTAGAGCTATTCAAGAAAAACAAGTGTTGTTCAGGCGCACCTCCGTCCCCACAGTCATCCCTCACCAGTCAGGATTTCTTGTGTGCTGTTCATGGAAACCCCTCCCCCTACCACCGCATAAAAAATTTAGACTACACCAATCATCCCAGATATCCCACCTTTCTTGATCTCTCTTGATTGGGCTATTACGCCACCGGCGTAGTCGGCTATTCATGTAACATTATCAATTTAAACGTGCCCGTGATGGTTATGAAAGAAAAGACTTTTGTAAACGTTACATTAAAACAAATTATGTTGACAGTTCGAGCCAAACTCTCTCAAACTTAAGTTCTAAAATTTCTAAGCGCTCGACGAAGTCTGTGGGCATAATAACGCCAGTCAATGAAGACCAAAACATGTCGAATATGGGAAATAATTCGTGCAGGTGTAAATTTTTGTGCAGTGGTAGGACGGTGTGCCATGAACAACATACTAGAAATCCTGATGGGGGGGGGGGGGGACCAATGCGGGAATTGGGGGTTCGTTTGAAGGTAGGTTTTGTTACGTTTTTCTTGAATAACTCGAAAACTACGGACTCCAGCGAAAACGCATATCAGTACAAAATTTACATACAGTACAAAATTTAACTCCGTTAAGTTACCTACAAAAGATCCTGTCCGTTATATAGCAGGAGCGCTTCGCCAGCAAGAAAACATGAAAATGACAAGCGTGCTGGATCACCCTGCATATCTACAGTGCCGCCTTCTAGTACTACCAAATGATACATATGAAACCTGAAGGAAAGCAGTGATTTGCGTAATGTGTAATGAACTCACTATCAACAGCAAAAACAAAATCCGCCGTAACATCTTGGTTCGTGTATATAATTTTGGAGGTGTAGCGGTAAAGTGCCTCTTGCGTTTTTTCACTTCTGAATATTATTGCATTCCTCGTTGAAAAACCAATTAATCGAAACAGGCTTAGTTTGTAACATCTAAAAATCAATCGAATGGTATTGTTCGCAACATATCACCTAAGCCACGTTCATTTACCAAAAAACCTGTAGGTAATCCACTCCTAAGTATGTCTCCTAATTAGCAGCGTTCCTTCGCTAGTGCGTGTGGGGTGTAGTGCACTGTTCTCTGTTGCTATGGGTGGGGGAACCTGAGGTGTGCATCGCCGGTGGGAGTAAAATCTTTATACGAGCGGATGGTTCATTGTAGACAGTATCTTGGAAACGGAGTTAAAGTTGGAATTTTAACAATATTGCTGTACGAAAATTTGTCGTCGCCTGGTTTTCTGATCACAGCGTCGTTGCATCGTAGTATTTGGGCAACTTGTCGGCACGGGCGTATAATTCTTTGTCGGCGACTTTGGACAGTGTACGCAGGTGCTCAGTTACACTATGCGAGAAACAGGTGACTCGTCTTCCTTTCCCAGAAAGGCTGCAGGTCAGATTTAGTTTAATCCTTTTGCTTCATCCACCATACTTCGTACAAGGAGATGATAAAAAGACAGTATGAGTTTTACCGACAAGTATGTAAAAGTCAATGTTCATTCAACAGGAAATCAAAATGATAATACTGCAAATTGAGAGAGAGAGAGAGAGAGAGAGAGAGAGAGAGAGAGAGAGAGAGAGAGAGAGAGAGGGGGGGGGGGTTGAGGGTGGTTCGCTTTCGCTCTAGAGCACAGCAGATGTTCAACATGGTAAACGGACTGCAAAAAATGATCAGATATTTCGGATTTTGTCATTGTTGAATGATGAAACTGATACAATGGAAGTTTTCGTAGTTCGTCACATTGAAAACAACTATACCGTTTCAACTCGTGTACGATGTTACTGTAACCGTAATTTCCAACAGATAGTCTTTGCTAGACACGACCACTATATGGAGCTTAACGTTCGTAAAACTTAGGATGTCAAGACTCTGGAACATTCCAGGAACGAATTGTTGGTCACTTACCAAATCTTTGACTTTCACTCAAACGCTGTTAGAAACTGGGTAGCGTGAAAAATATTTTGGACTTAGTTTGCTCAGAGTTCAGCTCGTTGACTGTATGATCTATGAGCCTATGGATACTGCTGACGACTCTGTTGTACAAGAGGACGGAGACAGTAGAATTCGAACTGAATGCAATGAGCAGTGTTTAATTACTGCAAAGATAGCCACAAAACTGTCTGCTTGTCACCATGGAAAAAGGAAAAAACGCGTTCCCTGATTTTTATTCTGCAGAATGTTTTCTCTCGGAAACCACATCTCACTGAAAATAACTTTACATTTGGTGAACTAAAATTCTTTAGTGTTTTAATCACATCTCGGGGAGTAATTATTCCAAAATCTCACTGTCAAAGGAACGTGTAACTCTAAAAATAAAAATAAAAACTTCTAAGCTCTACCTGTGAGACCTTTGCAGGAGAAGCTGTCATTTATATGGAAATTAGGTCTGAGCCCATTGTAGTACGCAGTATTGCATTTGTACACTTACATTATGTACAGCACAAGAGGAAGACCACGAAGCAGATCTCCGCTGAAGGCTGGGCATGCAGCGTCTGGAAGACGAGGCCACAGAGCTCTTCATTTTGTTCTACCTTATCGGAGATAAGGAAAATTTCACCATGTAATTAACGTCTGCTCTTGTCTCTCAAGTGGTTACCAAGTGGAGCATTGTGTGTGTGTGTGTGTGTGTGTGTGTGTGTGTGTGTGTGTGTGTGTGTGTGTGTGGCCGCCCAGATTCATGCGGGCACTATGATATCTTCTGTATGTACCCTTATATCGCGTTGGACAGATCGTATGTGCTCAGCGTTGGCTTCAACTTGGAGACCGAGAACTATTGACAAGGAACAAAGTGTCAGAGCTTGCATTTGTTTGAAACCGCCAGCAAGTGTGAGGCAACGCTTCATATTGGCGGTAGGCAGATGTCGACGAGACCAGTTCGGTGTATCCTCAAACCCATTGATGTCCAGTTGAGGTATCTTCGAGGTATGGCTTTGACAAAATATGACGCGCAGGAATGCGATGGACTAAACCGCGGAACAACACTGAAAGATGCAAGTCGTCTAAGGGGATAAAGCATTTTACACTGCAGAGTATAGGTAAAATTCCTGTTCCGCTTTCGTCCAGAGAGATGTTCCTTTTACGAGATTTTGCAACGTCTGTTGCGTCCTCTCTCTCTCTCTCTCTCTCTCTCTCTCTCTCTCTCTCTCTCTCTCTCTAGCTTTAGGAAGACCTCTGTCGCTCGTCCTTTGAATTTCTTCTCAGTTTTTCTATTTTTGGTAAATTTAATTTTAATATCTTTTTTAGACCAGCCGCACAGTCCATGAGTGCAGCGCCTTAGACCGATCGTCTAATCCCGCACGCCGAAATTTTATAAATACTGAAGTTTACACAGCTGCACTCTCGTTATTTAGTAAATCGTTTAATTCCTGTTAGGTCACGTGCACCTAAGTAACTTCTAAGCATTAAAACAAACTGATAAATATTCGGTCAAACGTAATTTTATGTGAGAATTTTGTCATGTGGAGAACCAGAGTATCAAGTATGTAATATTGGTCTTCTTAGCGATACTTGACAATATAATTAAACATTTACGAGCAGTTCGAAAGGTGTCTTAGTGTATTAGTGGGACGTGATATGAAAGGCGAGAAGGCTGGGAGAGAAGTACTAAACGATTAAAAATTAAAAGGAAGGTCAGTGATGGCCGTAATATTTGTGTATTTGTGATTGTTTTTATTCACTGGTCGCTGTGTGAAACTTTTAACTTCCAGCACTGAAGATGATCACTATGTGATTGAAAATAGATTTTGCTATCAATAAACCATGAATATTACGGCCAACGCTGACCTTCCTTTTAATTTAACATATACGGTCGTTGTGCTCACAGCACTCCATGGAGTCGCCAATCAATACTAGAAGATTAATAGCAGCGGATGAGGCAGCAGTTGCATTGTCACCTTGCTGTTGCTTTCGAGCAGATGCTTGCGAGGATTAGATATCGCCAATTCATAGGTCTTAAGAGTACAATATGAAAATAAAATTTGTAAATCTCTATTCATGGCAGTCTTCTTTAATGTAGGATTATCTTTTCCTCGGGATATCTGTTTATATGGCATGTTGATTATAACCTATGAAGAGTAAGGTGTATATGCTGCATAGGATGACACGAACAGAAGTGCGTAAGGAAATATTTCGGTAACCAGTGGCAGTTCCCTTAATTTTCACCTTACTGCAGACATTGTTCGCATGAATGTCGCGACTATTTGAAGGCAAGATAAGTTAATGTCTCAAGTTCCACTTGAGAAAATGAGTTCACTGTTTAAAAAGTTGGTAAGCATTGATTCTTTAGGCAGGCGTTGGGCGCCTGTATGGCGTGCTGTGCCGGCTCTGCTAATTTCGTGCACATTGTATTGCAATTTGGTGTCGAGTATTAATACGACACTTGGCGGGTATCAGAGATAAGTAATCTGTCTGTACGTATACCGTGTTCAGCGTTCCTTGACCTCTGAAATAAAATACACGGCAGTGTTCAACAGCGATCTTCTGTTTAATCTGATGCGGTTTCCTTACGGAACGTACCCGTTGTTGGTAAGCAGAAAATACACATTGTACTATCTTATTCGGCACTATCGAAGAAGAAAAGAGGACAAAGTTGAATAAAACACAGGCGTTTCCGCTCCTCTTACATTGCAGCGAAAGGTGGTTAAAAATGTCGAATACAAAGTGCCGAAATGATGCTTCTACGAAGCAAAAAGTTGTTCTCCAAGAAGTGAAAATACTACGCAAAGAGCTATAGTGTGGAGCCAGTTAAAGATAAAATAAACTATCGCAGCAATTAGTGTGAACGAATCTTCAAAAACAACTTCACAAATTAGCCTCAGATTATAATTCGTATTACAGGAAAAACATCGAAAGACCTAATAAATGAGAAAATAAATTTAAAAGGTCATGAAGTAAGGAAAAAGAATGACGTAGATGTACTACCTGCTGTTTGTTTGTGAGAGGAGTGGCTCTATAGATTTGTCTGTTCTCGAATTCAAAGCCGTACGATGTTTAAAATTGATATGTTTTAATAGTAGCAGCAGACAGGGTGAATGGAAGCTATCTCACTGACGTGGTGGTGTCGCCCAGAAGAAATGAAGAATTGTTTGCGTGTAGCTGCGTCGCTCTGTCTCGGTATGTGCGCATGAGTCATCCCAGTCACACCTTGCTGGCATTAACAGTCGCGGCAGTTGGCACTGTCTTTCAAGAAGGAAAGAGTCTGGGGAAAAAGCTGGCATTTGGCGCCATAATAGATTTCTGAGTGGAAGTGACGAGGAAAATGGCCCAAAGTGTGCTCTTTAAAAACTTCACTCATATCTTGACGAGTAATTTCTAAAGATTTGATTGAGCAGTATAAAGCGAATGAAAATATGAAATTCATACAGTAAGTTACAGCTTTGGCACTTCTGAATCCCTGATCTACTTCCCATCTTAAAATGGAAAGGCCTTGGATACGGCCAACCGATTGAGCTGTTTTGTAGGTCGTTTGTGAACATCAAAGATATTTTAGCTCGCTAAACCCGCGGCGCCACCCAGTTTTGTAAGACAATCAACCCTGAAATTAATAACGCGCAATCTGATAAAAAACTAACGTACTCTATTGGAAAGAGAGCAGTTTCCGGGATCACGTATGGGGTTTTGCTAGAAATCGAGAAATGAAACTTGTAAAACTGCTGCGTATTTTCCGGTACTGAAAAGGATAACGCCGTGCTGGAAAGCTGTGCTGGACGAGCCGTCAAGACAGCTGTCTGGGGAGCGGCGGAGGAGCCTTTGCGTTCTGAAGTTCTTTCTCGTGTGTCTTCTCCGTATAGAAGTTGGTGTAGATAGAACGGTAAATAAAGTAATTAAATCAATAACGAATAACAGTAAGTAATTCCTCACTTACCAAAGCTGCTTGAGAGAAACACAAAATTTAAATACTGTTCGTTTTACAGTCACTCTTCTAAACTGTTACACATCTGACATTTCCTCGAATAGATTGATAGTGGAACGACATAGTTTCCTCGTAAGATATAGAGGAAAGTTGACTTGTTTTAGGTTTAAAAACATTTCTTTGTTCCGCAGCACATGTACGATAACATTGCCTCATGATAGCGACCTTGACATTTAATAACGACTAAAGTTACGCATCATTATTACATCCGCCCTGTTGTATCATTCTCTCTCGGTTTCTAGAAGCGAATTGCAAGTTTGAAGCCACGAGGTAAAGCTTTCCGTTATCCTATGATCGCATTCGGAGTAGTTCTTCTCGGGATTATCATATGAGGATAAAAATTTTAGTTCACTAATCAAGGTTATTTCAGAAATTTACTTACCTTGTTCTTATTCCTCATTTATTTATGTTACTAACCCTCCTATTATCACCAATTCCGACAGGAGAAAAATACGTATGAAAAAATACTGCAGAGAACGCATGTAGGAATCGAACACAGATCCTCCTCTCCAGTACCCTAGGTCGCTCGGCCAATGACGCTTAACCTCTAGTGGACGTAGCAGTATGCGTACGTAACCGGGAGTCTTAAACCTTTTTTTCTCTTAGCTTCTCTGAGAATACACGTATTTTTTTCGGGCCCTATGTTTGATCAGAAATACTCAATCTTCAGTCATCTATCGATCGCACCGGTTTAAAATAGATTTTAATGTAGGAGTGGTTTTCTCAAAAACAGAATTGATAATTTAGCTCACTATCGTAGTCCTTCATGTTAGGTGATACACAAGTTACCTGCCAGATGTGGTATAGTCAGTTGACCATATCTGACGTCTGGTCTCTCTCTCTCTCTCTCTCTCTCTCTCTCTCTCTCTCTCTCTCTCTCTCTCTCTCTCTCTAGTTAAATAATTTGTTTCAGATATACGATTAGGCGCGGAATAAGTGTTCCCGAACTTACACGGGCAGAGTGCCAACAGGGATGTGGGAGATCTGCATGCGTGGGAGGCGCTCTTTACGTAAGAGACACTGCGAACAGGTTCTGGAATAATCACGGTGTATTACTCCGCTGCACATCACACGCTGCAATCTAGCATATTCACAGTCCATCATGATTACATGCCGCTGGCCAAAGCGACAATGTCGATAAAAACGTTAACTAGGCAGTCAGAGAAATGAGCGTAATTTGTGTCTGGCTGTTATTGGCAACACAACTCGTTCGCATCGAAATTTTCAGACGTTTTTCGGCCGTGTTCTTTGGCTATTACTCCCTATCACGAGACATTGTTTTGATATGTATTTTGGTTAATGAAGTTACTGGTTTCATCTTGGCGACACTGGCTAGAGTTTCGTCGTATTTCATTGACACTTGAATATTTGGCTATCGTGTATCTGACAAAGCCCGCTAACTGAGCCATTGACACGCTTGACTAGTACTCTATACCGATTGTTTGCGGAGTGTGTTACTGTATTGTAAATGACAAAGATCCTGTAAGGGGAGATCACTTGGGAATTGTCCTTGATAACAGCGCAAGTACGGCACACTATACAGTTAAGAGTTGGAAAATACACATTCTTACAGCGTGAAGCTGGTTGAAGATAAGTTACATCAGAATTCAGAAATACTTGTACTTCTCAGACAGCTAGACAGAGACCCAGTGTTATCAGTTTTCTTTCCTAGTCCATTTGCGTAATGGGCGAAGGAAAAATGACTAAATACGTCAGTACGGACACTAATTAATTCATATTTTCCTCATGATCCGTACGTGAGATAAAGTTGGTGGCAGCGTAATGGGCGAACAGTCATCCTCGAATACATGTTCTCCAAATTTTTCCACCGGGGTTTGCGAGAACTGAGTCTTTCTTCCAGTGATTCCCTTATTCCCTTGTAAGTTCGTCGAAAATCCCCATCACACTTCTATATGGGCAATAGGGATCTGTTAAGAGCCTAGCAGCTCATCTCTAAACACATCCTACGTTTGTTATCTTCCTATGTTGGTTGTCACGCCTACTTTATATGGACTTCAAACGCGGGAACAGTACTCTAGAATCGGTCGCACAAGCACCTTCTATGTGATTTACTTTACAGATGCAACACACTTTACCAAAACCCCTACAACAAATCTTTCATTCGCCACTACTGATCTGATTTTAGGTAATCAATCCGCTTCGTATTGCTCCTTGGCACCACACGTAAATGGTTTCACTATATGACGTTCTCACGATGTTCACCACTAATCTCATGATCAGTACTGGGTTCTTTAACTTTCTTGTAGACGGTGTGTTACACAGGTCCACATTTAAGAGGAGCTGCCATTATTTACACAGTTCTTTACAATCGTGCAACGACGATTTGTATTACCCTTCCATGAAACAGTCCAGGTGTTGCTTCTTTTGTGGAAAATTCACTGCCTTGTATAAAATGCGGAGCTCTGTTAGTCTAATATTCATTCAGCCAGTCATATATTTGCGAAAATATTCAGTATGAAGCCCATGTAGGTATTGGAGAGCACATATCTCCTGTCAAAAGCCGTAATTTTGCGCTTCTGTAGAGTTTTACAGCGTCCGGGTTGGTGATTGATGTCCGAATGCATGTTGGCATTCGCATCATCTTCTCAAACACCTCCAACCTGGTTTTGGAACAAATATTTTAATAAATGTAAAATGAATGGTAAGACGTGTAACTCCCATCGAAGACACAAGAGGTTTTGGGATGGTCTCTTATAAAAGACCGATAGCCTAAGTTCGTGTAGAAACTGAGCTGTTACGACGCGTCTGGCAATCTTGATATCATCTAGACGGAAAGTCCTGTAAATGAGGAAAAATTGTTCATATGTAGAGGCTGCAGTTAAGACATCACTGGAGCCTTCGCATGTCCGCGGTAAAGTGAGCTGAAACAAATCCTCGAACGACCTTCAACTACAAAGCAAGTTAACTTTTCGGTTTCTAGAAGCTAAACCCTTGCCCCATCCAGTGTTCGACCATATATTTTCAGTAGTTTCCGTAAATCATTTAAGAAGAATGCCCGGGTAGTGACGTGTCCAATAGTTTCCATCCGTGTGCTCGGACCTAGTTCTCCGTCTGTAGTGCCCTTCCTCTGACATCAGTGAGCCGTACTCTAATATTTTTTTCTTTTTTTTTTTTAACCACAAGAATTAGTGGATGACGTACTTATTAATTTACGAAACGTCGCATCCTTTTTGGGCGAAATCTTTCATAGTCAGCTTGTGACATGAGGAATGCTACTGCGCCAGAATTAAAAACGTGCGTTTAGTTTGGAACACATTGCAGAAGCGTGGTATATTAGTTTCACCGCAATGAGCTGCATTTCTCCAAATAAATATGGACACTTTATCTGGAGTGACAGTACTTTCTTTCTGCGTCATTCCAGGCCTCTTCCAGTTCGCCACTTCCGCACAAGTTTTTCGTATTTTTGTTTGAAATACACAACGTATGCGAAAAACAGAACGCTTTGCACAAGAAATAATCTTCCTTTTGCTGCTGCCTGTGTCCCGCATCGTGTACAAGGTCGGAAGGGCTAAGTACGGATTTGGCTTGGTTAATTTGAAGGGGTGGTCGGATGCCCTTTCTGCCGCCACCCCATACCCCCGGCACATAATGAGTGCACCCCAGCTGTATGCGTCTAATGTAAAACATGGAATAGTGCGAGAGAGTGCGAACATGTTCAAATGTCTGCGAGTTGAGTAACTGAGGCGGAACGTGGGGACCAGCCCGGTGTTCTCGTAGTGGGATGTGGAAAACTGCCGAAAAACCATATCCAGGCTGGCTGGCACACCGGCCCTCGTCGTTAATCCGCCGGACGGATTCGATCCGGGGCTGGCACGTCTACCAGAGTCCAGAAAGCAGCGCATTAGCGCTCTCTGCTAACTTGGCGGGTTTTGCCCAGAAATAATATCCGATTATAAAAACGCTGTTTTCACAGACCGCGGAAACTGAAGTATTTGCTGGAAAGGACTGCTCTCATTTGAGGACGACGTGGAACCTACTTATCTGTACAAACATCAGAAGCCTTCCAGTTCATAAATCCGTCAGATTTACGCTTGAAGTTAACGCACACATTTGAAAACCACTTCCTCCTCCAGTGTCTCGTATAAACTGCGTGACATAAGCCTTATCTTATTCGCGTATTTCCTCCAAAGCAACATCCGGCGTTAGCTAACTACATCCGGAATAGCTTCAGCAATACAGTGTAAAGTGTGTGTGTGTGTGTGGGGGGGGGGGGGGGGGGGGGGGGGTTAGTGGGTTAGTAGTAGTAGTAGTAGTAGTAGTAGTAGTAGAAGAGGCAGCATCATCATCATCAACTCGCGCTGTTTCTTAAATATGCGCCCAACTTTCTTCTTCATCTGGCTTCACATTCACGATAGCTTGCAAAAAACAGGTTAAATATTATTGGAGCAAGAATTCCGTGGACGGTACAGTGCAGTTTATCGACTTGGGTGCAAAGCTATTATCAGAAGTGACAGAAGCGGGGATGTTTTCCATGGAGGAGTTGGTCACCTCTTTCTAATAACATAAAACAGTTTGACGACCGGCCTTTTAAAGTGCTTTCGTGAAAGTCGTTGTAGAGAGAATTAGTACAAATTAATTGCAGTGGCTGGGCGCTGAATGGAAACGTAACAGTCGGAGATGCGATGATCTTCCAGAGGTCCAAACATTAATTCACTTTGTCGCAACTTCGTTTTTATTGCGTAGATGCCAGCTCTTTCTCTGACAAACAGGTAAAGAGACATGGCTCCAAACACTACCAGGAATGCGTTGGTTGTCGGTGTACCGATTCATACCTAGCAAAGCAGTATAACAGCACGCTGCATACGTATCATAGACACTATGTTGAGAAACATCAGGTAGTGTTTGGTGTCGATGAGGAATTTTTGGATTAAATTTGCCAACAAATGTACATATATACTCAATCTAATACTTAGTGCGTAGCGGAGTGTACTTCGTACCAGTATCCATTGTGTGTCCTATTCCGTGGGCGTATTGAGAGCACGAAATGAATGTGTAATTAGATATGTTTCTCTTCGTGCCCTGATGTCCCTCACCTTACTCTCATGATCTGCATGAGAGATAAAATATGGGGGCAGCATAATGGTCACCCAATCTTTCTGGGATAGTGGTTCTCCAGAGTTAATAGAAAAGGTTTCTCGAGAATAATTTCGCCTTTCTTGAGGGATTCTAGTTTAAGATGACAAAGCATCTCTTACTCTCCTGCATGAGCCATACCAACCTGTTACGATCGTAATAGCGCTTTTCTGATTCCATTAGATCTCTGCTGGTATGCTTGCAGGATCATGACTTTAATAAAGAATTTCACTTCCCCAGAGAGATTTAAACGAAACAAATCTTCATTCGCTTTCATGAATTCTGCTTTTATCTAATTGTCCCATTTCATATTACTTCGTGGTACTAACCCCAAATACTTAAACATTGTGATGTACTGCAGATGTTTGCCACTAGTCCTATTTGATTTTACTAGATTTTTCTCTTTCTAGAATATTTTATTAAAGTTAGTTTCTCTTTTACAGCTCTTCTACACATTTTTTCCGCTTTCTAACTTCCACTTCTTTGCTTAGAACTGGCTTGCTATCTGAGTTACTGATTTTCATTCGTACAGCTGCTTCTTTTTCCTCCAAAGATCTCTTTAATTTCCCTATTGGATGACATTGGACAAATGATACTGCGAGAATAATTTACTAGAAAACAAAGTTCGATGTAGAAAGAAGGCCCATGGATTGCAGCACATTTCCTCAGAATGATTGAGATCAATAGGACAACATATTAAACAAACGTATTCCACCTGGTATGCAAGATATGAGACTTAAAGAAGAATGTAATAATTTCAGTTCCGAAGGATCCAGATGATGACAGGTGTGAATGCCATAAAACTATTGAATGTATAAGTCGCGCTTGTAAATTACTGACACGAATTATTTGTTGAAAAATATGTGTGCTACATGACATTCGTGTTGAAATGTAGGAACACGCGACACAATATGACATTAAGAGTAATCTTAAAAGAGAGGCAAACTTGGACTCATAGCATACGTAGTTCAAGAAGAAGCGTTTAAGAATGTTGACTGGAGTACACTTAGTGAGAGTCGAAGGACGTGAAAAGTATGCAGTAATGGAGAAGGGAGTGAGACAGATTTGTGGCCTATCCCCGATATCGTTCAGTATGAGTATTGACTAAGCTGTGAAAGCAACCAAAAAAATTGAAGTAATTTATATTCATGGAAAGGACTTAAAAACTTCTAGATTTGCTGATGATACTGTAACTCCATTAGAGACGGCAGAGGATTGGAAGAGCAGTTGAGCGAAACTGATAGTGTGTTGAAAAGAGATGATAAAATGTCAACGAAGTAAAACAAAAGTAATGGGCTGTAGTAGAATTAAATTCGGCTAGCGGAGGGGAAATGAACTACCAAAAATTAGATTACTTGTGCCATTTTTGCAGAAAAAATAGCCGACGACGGCGTAAACCGAGGAGACATAAAAGGCATACTGTCTGTAGCACGAAAAGCATATCTGAAAATGAGAAATTCAGTAACATCTAATATAAATGTGTAAGTGTCAGGAAACCCTTTATGCCGTCCTGAGTGACAGAGCGGTTCTAGGCGCTACAGTCGGGAATCGCGCGACCGCTACGGTCGCAGGTTCGAATCCTGCTCGGGCATGGATGTGTTTGATGTCCTTAGGTTAGTTAGATTTAAGTAGTTCCAAGTTCTAGGGGACTGATGACCTCAGATGTTTAGTCCCATAGTGCTCAGAGCCATTTGAACCTTTTTTGAAACACTCTCTGAAGGTATTTATGTGGAGTGTAGGCTTCTGCAGAAATGAAACTAGGACTATGAAGAGTTAAGACAAGAGTAGAAGCTTTTGAAATGTAGTGCTACGGAAAAAGTCCTAAGATCAGGTGGCTACGTTCGATGACTATTGAAGAGGTACTGAATCAAAGGAGAAGCTAAGTGTATGCCACAACTTGACTAAAAGGGTGTGTACTATTAACTGATCACTACGGAGGCATGAAGTAATTGTCAGTTTGGTTATGGAAGCAAATACGGTGGAGGGTCAAAAATTGTAGTGGGAGACTCACTACTGATTACAGTTACCAGACAGAAAACTGTATCGATTGCAGTAAGCATGGAGATATGGGGGATGATTGTACGTAATAATTAACGTAAAGAAAAACTGCATCAAACGAATGTTTGGACTGAAGATCACAATAGGAGTGCACAGTTGACGCAATTATTATAATGCTTGTTCGTTTTGGCTTCTCAGAAGAGAAGTAATGACGAAGTAAGTGAAGGCGCGAGAGCTAACACCCCGCGTGTACAACGGGGCGGGCGCATGATTGCGCCTTTGGCCCGTGGCACGGCCCCTAACTGCGACGTGTCGTGAGCAAGCGGGCCTTTGTGGCGTCGCCTTATCGACCAGCCGCGGCGCCCGAGGGGCGAGAGCCAGACCCAGTCGAGCCCACCGCCCAGCCAGTTCCTGTGGCACAACAAACGCACGCCGCCGATTAACAGTCCCCGTCTAAACGCGCCTCCAGCTTCGTTAGCGGTGCCCCGACCTGGCGGAAAAACACCTCCCTCTCCACACTTAATGGACTTGGTCGTTGCTGGTGATGAACTGCTGTGATATCGCTACTCTGGACCAACTTCTGGGCTACTGACAAATACCGTCAACGTCGGACTTCGCTTCTACTCACTCCACGACGAGCTCCAGTTGCAGCGGTGAACTCCGCTCGTGCTCACAGACGTTTAATCGGATTACTCTGGCTTCGGCTCTTTAAAACTCCACAGTACATAATCATGTTCAGGCATTTCTTTAGTCTTCTGACACGCGATAGGAATTACTTGTGGCCCACATCAGACCAATTTCTTCTTACGACTGCTACATATGCTACTGGCCATTAAAATTGCTACACCACGAAGAAGACGTGCTACAGACGCGAAATGTAACCAACAGGAAGAAGATGCTGTGATATGCGAATGATTGGCTTTTCAGAGCATTCACACAAGGTTGGCGCCGGTGGCGACACCTACAACATGCTGATATGAGGAAAGTTTCCAACCGATTTCTCATACACAAACAGCAGTTGACCGGCGTTGCCTGGTGAAACGTTGTTGTGATGCCTCGTGTAAGGAGGAGAAATGCGTACCATCACGTTTCCGTTTTGATAAAGGTCGGATTGTAGCCTATCGCGATTGCGCTTTATCATATCGCGACATTGCTGCTCGCGTTGGTCGAGATCCAATGACTTAGCAGAATATGGAATCGGTGGGTTCAGGAGGGTAACACGGAACGCAGTGTTGGATCCCAATGACCTCGTATCACTAACAGTCTAGATGACAGGCATCTTACCCGCATGGTTATAACGGATCGTGCAGCCACGTCTCGATCCCTGAGTCAACAGATGGGGACGTTTGCAAGACGACAACCATCTGCACGAAAAGTTGGACGACGTTTGCAGCAGCCTGGACTATCAACTCGGAGACCATGGCTGTGGTTACCCTTGACGCTGCATCACAGACAGGAGCGCCTGCGATGATGTACTCAACGACGAACATGTGTGCACGAATGGCAAAACGTCATTTTTTCGGATGAATCCAGGTTCTGTTTACAGCAAAATGATGGTCGCATTCGTGTTTGGCGACATCGCGATGAACGAACATTGGAAGCTTGCATTCGTCATCGCCATACTGGCGTATCACCCGGCGTGATGGTATGGGGTGCCATTGGTTACACGTCTCGGTCACCTCTTGTTCGCATTGACGGCATTTTGAACAGTGGACGTTACATTTCTGATGTGTTACGAACCGTGGCTCTACCCTTCATTCGACCCCTGCGAAACCTTACATTTCAGCAGGATAATGCACGAACGCATGTTGTACGTCCTGTACGGGCCTTTCTGGATACAGAGAATGTACGGCTGCTGCCCTGGCCAGCCCATTCTCCAGACCTCTCACCAGCTGAAAACGTCTGGTCAATGATGCGACCATCATTGACCAGAGCAACTGGCTCGTCGCAATACGCTAGTCATTACTTTTGATAAACTGTGGCATCGTGTTGAAGCTGCATGGGCAGCTGTACCTGTACTCGCCATGCAAGCTCTGTTTGACTCAATGCCCAGGCGTATCAAGGCCGTTATTACGGCCAGAGGTGGTGGTTCTGCGTACTGATTTCTCAGGACCTATGCACCCAAAGTGCGTGAAAATCTAATCAGATGTCAGTTCTAGTATAATATATTTGTCCAATGAATACCCGTTTATCATCTGTATGTCTTCTTGGTTCAAAAATGGCTCTGAGCACTATGGGACTTAACATCTGAGGTCATCAGTCGTCTAGAACTTAGAACAACTAAATCCTGACTAACCTAAGGACATCACACACATCCATGCCCGAGGCAGGACTCGAACCTGCGACCGTAGCTGTCTTCTTGGTGTAGCAATTTTAATGGCCACATTAGTGTATTACCAACGACCTCGGCCATTTGTTGTATTCAGAGCCTTTCATTAATAATAATTTCGTGTGACTCAGTGGACGGCTCGGGTGTCCCTAATCTATTACAGTTGTCCAACTGCAAAAACGGAACTTAACAATTTAACGTGGAAAAAGAACCACGTGTCGTCCTGGCGACTGATCACATTGAGAGGTGAAGGCTATATTGAAGGTCAACTATAAATTTAAGTATTCCGACCAGGATTAGGTCCTACTACTTCTGTTTTCAGGCACACGCCTCACCACTAGATCACCCTTATAGCAAAAAGTAACACAGGGATATAGCTTCACAAGAGTTATTAGCGAGATAATTAAGAATATCACTGATTTTAATATTAAATATTCTCCTGGTTACCACAAATGTTCTTGAAAAGTGAACTTCACTATAAAACATCTCATCTAATTGGGTACATACATATTTCAGATAATAGTCGCACAGTGTGTCTTGAAAATGGGGTCTCTAAATTTACCGAACATGGTTTCACGAGAACGTAATCTTCCTGCAGGGATTCTCAATTCAGTTCCCTGACCGTCTCTGTTATACCTTCCAAGGACGAGACTGCCACTTCAAAATGGTAACTGGTGACTTAAATGCCAAGGTCGGTAAAAAAAAAAAAGGGTGATGTCTCAGTAGGCAGCCATGGGATCGATGAGAGGTGAAAGGCTAGTTCAATTTGCGGAAGAAAATAAATTATTCCTTATTAACATTTTTTTTAGGAAGCACCATAATAGGAAATGCAGAGGCCTGAATCAAGGGACCCACAAAGAAATTGCTTTTATCACCTCAAATCACAAAAAATAATCAGATATTTTAGTTTTAAATCAATTTAATACTGGTAGTGACCATAGACTGGTAAGAGCGAAAATGAACATTAATACTCAACAAGGACGAAGAAAACTAATATCACAGAGAAAAGAAATTATAGGTATTCATAAATTAAACGAAAGGAAAAAGATTTTCAGTATGCCCTTCGAGTGAGATTAGAAGAGTCAACAGAAGAAAATATAGCTGAAATAATGGAAAATGCAAAACGAATAGATGGACTGGAAACAATTACTAAATAACCAGGGAAGGGCGGGAACCAAAGATTTACTCGTAAAAAGACGAAAGATGAAAATTAAAACTTCTTGGGCAGGATAGAATATTCAGAACTGTGTAAGTGTATAAGGAAGAACATGAATGCCGACATACAAAAATTAGCATTAGAGAATAAAACGAGCTGCAAGAAAGCTAAACAAGCGATATAGATCTCCGTGGTGTTCCTAAGTATATAAAAAACTCACATCTGAATTTACGCTGCACTTAGCAACAAATCAGTAAAGTTACTTACCGCATTGTTGGTTGTATAGAGGCGTGGAAAAAAGGCGTGTTTTTTTTAAGTCTCCCTATTGGCTCGATGCGACCAGCCACAAATTCCTCTCCTTTGCCATCCTCTTCATCTCAGAATAGCACCTACGCCCTAAATTGTCCTAGATGTATTCCAATCTCTGTTTTTCTGTACACTTTCTACCCTCTACAGCTTGATCTAGTATCATACAGGTTATTCCGTGATGTCTGCACTGATATTCTGCCACCCTGTCCCTTCTTTTTGCAAGTGTTTTCCATATATTCCTTTTCTCGTCGATTCTACAGAGAACCCCATCTCATTTCTTACCTTATCAGTCCACCTAATTTTCAATGTTCTTCTGTAGCATCACATTTCAAATGCTTAGATTTTCTTCCAGTTCTCCCACACTCCATGTTTCACTATCAAACAATACTGCTCTCCAAACACACCTTCTCAGAAATTTCTCTTCCCCCTCTCCCCAGGGGACTCAAAACTTTCGCGAGTAAATGCTTAGCATAGATGGGGCCCCTGCCCTGGCAGTACTCCTTCCTTTTGCCGATCCTCCTCGTATTGTTTCTCCCCTCCGTAGGGGAAACTGTCTCCTGGAATCGGGAAACCAGAACTTATGAAAGTGTCGAAAGACTGAAGTGGGTTTCATTTTTGCCAGTCTCCTTTTTGTTCTGACTTTTCCTGTCTTTAATCCGCTTCGGCATTTGAGGTCTCCCTTTTCTTTCTTCCTCCTTGTGTCTGCCTGAAGGTCAGCTCACACATTTCACACTTAAAGGGCGAGTGGGCAATGCGTAACTGGCAGCACCTGGGTCGACAGATAAGACTTGGGCGTACCCCCTGGTAAACGTCAGGCCCAGGGACGGGTGATTGCCTGAGATGTTAATCTTCCCAACTGCCGGTTGCTCCCTCTGTCTGGAGTTCAGGTGGTGTGCCTTGAGGTGTGAACAATCACCTCAGGTGAGTGTGCTGTTAGGGTTGGAGGCAGCAGAAAGAAGGGGCGCACCATCACAGATGTAGGCAATCGTGGGGATCTAGCCGCGACGAGCACGTAAACTCCATCGGCGCAACCTCCTTTTAATAAACGGAATTAGACTGAGTCCAAAGACACAATGAATCTTACAGTTGCATGCTACCACCTCACGGTGTCACGCACAGAAGCAGGTCATAACTTTGTTCTTGGAACCAGTTCGTCCCGTGGATAAAATTGTAGGCCCACTAAAGTCTTGCGCTCGCGTACCCAATGAAACTTTTCTTCTAGAGAGCACCTCGTCAGAGTGGGTGGCATCGGGGCAGATGACACGCAATGAAGCGTAGGCCATCATCTCTTTCTGGTGGTGAAGCACCAGCAGTCTCTAAGCATTCACGAGCTCAATTGAACGCACAGACTTACGACCCCAAATCGTTCCCCTCCCTGGCCACACCATGGGAGGAACGTCAGGCTAAGGATGGCAACGGATCTTATTTGTTCCAGTACCTTGTATGTTAGAGCGCTGATGGGGAATGTTTCATGACTACAAAGCCTCTGCTTTTTGTTGACTGTTTAGAAGACAAGTTTAGGGAGGTGGAGGGATTGTCCAAAATGAGATCTGGGTCAGTCTTGATCAAAACAGCATCCTCTGCCCAGTCACGGACGTTACTCGTCCCACAAGTGCTTAAATATTGTCCAGGGTATCATATTTCACAGGGACCTTCTGTTGCAGTCTGACGATGAGCTGCGCGCCAATTTAAAGCGGCGAGGTGTACATTCTGTCGGCGTGTCCACCGGGGTCCGAGGAATAATTAGGTTGCCAATGGTGCCTTCATCTTGGCCTTCGAAGGTGATACATTGCCCGAGGTCAAGATGACGGTTTAACGCTGTCGTATAAAGCCCTATATCCCTCCCCGATGTGGTGCTTTAAGTGCTGGAATTTCGGCCGTCTCTTTTCCCACTGTACTTCCCGTGCCACATGTCGAGATTGCGGACGCCCGTTACATTCCAATAATCTGTGCCCCGCCTCCCATCTGTGTTAACTGCAGAGAGCACCATTCGCTTTGCTCGCCAGACCGCAGGATTCTCAAGACAAAGGAAAATCATTCAGTACAACACCCTGGACCGGCTGACCTACGAAGACTACACCTGCCCCCTTGATGGTGGGGGGAATTACTCACCCTGTTGCTCCCACGAAACCTACTTTGGGGACGTCCGTCCTCACTTCTAAGCTGGAGAGCCGGAGAAGCGTAAGCCTTCTCCGGCTTTCTTCGCTAGGAAGAGGTCCCTTCGGTCACTCCCTTCCCAGGTTTCTGCTAGTGGGAAAGATGACACCCGCCAGTGGCTGAAGAGCTCAAAAGCAGCTGGTCGTAGGGCTTCACACTCATCCTCAGTCCCGGAGATGGAGCCAGTTAAGTCCTCCCAGCCAGGGAAACCCAACGACCAGCGAGAGAAATCCAAAAACAAGACCCCTAAGACCAAGGAAATTGCTGTGGCACCCACACCACCACTACCTACAAGCTCTGTGTCTGAGGATGGGGTGGAGATTGTGGCGTCCGCTGAGGACCTAGATCTTGCCAGACCATCAGACACAATGGATATAGATTGCTCAGACAATAAGTCAATGGCAGCAGGTGACTGCGGCATAAACTGCCTCATTGAACGTTCCATGCCTTCCCAGTCTCATGATGGTGTCATTCTCCAGTGAAATTGCGGCGGTTTTTTCCACCGCCTTGCTAAGCTACGCAAACTGTTAAGCTTTACACCTGCTATCTTCATTGCCCTCCAGGAAACCTGGTCCCTAACAATGGAGACCCTTGCCCTCCGCGGCTATAAGGGATAGTATAGGAAACATAGCGACTGTGATCGATTGTCAAGTGGAGTTTTCGTTTATGTCCCAAACTCTGTCTGTAATGACACTGTGCCCCCTTCAAACCCGTCTCGAAGCTATGGCTGTCAGAGAAGGACGACGCAGGAAATAACTGTCAGTAACGCATATCTTCCTTCAGATGGTGCAGTACCCCTGGATGTATTAGCTGCACTGACCGATCAACTCCCTATACCTTTCCTACTTTTTGGAAATTTTAACGCTCATAACCCCTTGTGGGGTGGCACTGTGCTTACTCGCAAAGGCAGGGATGTGGAAACTTCATTGTCTCAGTTCGACCTCTGCCTCCAAATACTGGGGCTCATGGTAGTTACTCTGCCATTGATCTATCAATTTGCAGCCCAGAACTTCTCCCATCTATCCATAGGAGAGCACATGACTACCTGTGCGGTAGTGACCACATTCCCATCTTTCTGTCACCGCCCCAGTGTAAGGCCCATTGACGCCTGCCCAGATCGACTTTAAACAAGGCGGACTGGGGAACTTTCACCTCTGCTGTCCCCATTGAATCTCCCCCACACGGTAACATCGATACGATGGTTTAGCAGGTGACAACAACAATTGTTTCTGCGATCTCACGCTCGTTAGGGTGTCCGAGGTGTAAGGCAGACCCGTGGTGGTCGCCGGAAGTCGCTGAAGCAGTTAAGGAGCTTCGGCGAGCTCTACAGCGCCATAAGCGGCACTCTTCCCCGGAGTACTTCATATCCTTTAAACGGCTCGGTGCCCGCGTTTGCAAACTTATCAAACGAAGGAAGTCTAGGAAAAGATCAAACGTGTTTTCGGGTACCAGACCCCAACAGGTGTTCTCGTTGTTATCATAAATGGATTGTTATCTACCGACGCAAACGCGATTGCCGAGCACTTTGCTCGAGCCTCTGCATCGGAGAATTCTCCCCCCCCCCCCCCCAGCCTTACACACTCTCAAACGGCGGCTGGAAGGGAAAGTCTTCTCATTCAGTACACTCCACAGTGAATCCTATAACGCCCCATTTACAGAGTGGGGGCTTCTCAGTGCCCTTGAACATTGCCCCAACACAGCTCCTGGGCCTGATCGGATCCACAGCCAGATGATTAAAAATCTCTCATCTGACTACAAGCGACATATCCTCGTCATCTTCAACCGGGTCTGGTGCGATGGCGTCTTTCCAACGCAATGGCGGGAGAGCACCACCATAGCGGTGCTCAAACCCGGTAAAAACCCGCTTGATGTGGATAGCTATCGGCCCATCAGCCTCACCAACGTTATTTGTAAGTGGCTGGAATGTATGGTGTGTCAGCGGTTGGATTGGGTCCTGGAGTCACATGGCCTACTGGCTCTGTGCCAGGGCTGTTTACGCTTGGGTCGCTCTACCACTGATAATCTCCTTTCTCTCAACGCTGCATCCGAAGAAATTTCTCCAGACGCCAACACCTGGTTTGTTTTCTTTTTTGACTTAAGTAAAACATATGACACGACCTGGCGACATCATATCCTTGCCACATTGTATGAGTGGGGTCTCCAGGGCCCGCTCCCGATTTTTATCCAGAACTTCCAGTCGTTCCGTACTTTCCACGCCCAAGTTAGTGCCTCCCATATTTCCATCTATATCCAGGAGAATGGAGTCCCGCAGGGCTCTGAATTTAGTGTGTGTCTATTTTTAGTGGCCATGAACGGTCTAGCAGCAGTTGTAGAGCCCTCCGTGTCACCTTCTCTGTATGCAGAGGACTTCTGCATTTCGTACTGCTGCTCCAGTAGTGGTGTTGCTGAGCGTCGCCTACAGGGAGCCATCCAAAAGTCGCAGTCATGGGCTCTAGCCGATGGCTTCCAGTTTTCCGCCATGAAGACGTGTGTCATGCATTTCTGTCGCCGTCGTACCGTTCATCCGGAACCACTACTTTACCTTAATGACGATCCACTCACTGTAGTGGAGACATAACGATGCCTAGGTCTGGTTTTCGACGCTTATTTGACTTAGCTTCCTCATCTTCGTCAGATTAAACGGAAGTGTTGGCAGCACCTCAATGCCCTCCGCTGCCTGAGCAACACCAACTGGGGTGCAGATCGCTCGTCGCTGCTACAGCTCTACAGAGCCCTTACTCAATCGCACCTTGACCATAGGAGCGTGATTTATGGTTCAGCGGAGCCCTCAGCATTGCGTTTGCTTGACCCATTGACCCATTGCGGAGCTAGACTTGCGACAGGAGCTTTTGGAACGAGTCCGGTGAAAAGCGTACTAGGGGAGGCTGGAGTCCCTCCACTGCAGATAGACGTGCACGACTGCTCGCTAGTTTCATTGCACACATTCATAACTCTCCTGAACATCCGAATTACCATCTCCTTTTTCCCGCCCGCGGCAGTCATCTCCCGCATCGGCGGCCCAGGTCAGGGCTAACAATCGCGGTTTGCGTGCGGTCCTTTCTCTCCGAACTGGAGTCCTTCACTACCTCTACTTGCGGTCCGTTCGCGCATACGCCACCACAGGGTACGCCTATGCTGTAGTTTCGTTTGGACCTTTTGCATGGCCCCAAGAACTCCGCTAACCCCGCCACACTCTGCTGTCACTTCCTGTCGATTCTTGACGTATTCCGTGGCTCTGACGTGGGTTACACCGACGGCTCGAGGGCTGATCGTCACTTCTACTTGGCGTATGCTCATGGAGGACATATTGAACAGCACTCCTTGCCACTTCGCTGCAGTGTTTTCACTGCAGAGCTGACGGCCATATCTCGTGCTCTTGAGTACATCCTCTCATGCCCTGGAGAGTCGTTTCTCCTGTGTACTCACTCATTGAGCAGCCTACAGGCCATCGACCAATGATACCCTCGCCATCCTCTGGTAGCGCCCATCCAAGCGTCCATCTATGCCCTTCAACGGTCCCGCCATTCAGTGGTGTTAATGTGTGGACCGCAGGACGCTTCGAAATCCCCGACAACGAACTTGCCGACAGGCTGACCAAACAACCGACGCGGAAATCGCTTCTGCAGATGGACGTCTCCGAAGCTGACCTGTGCGTTATGTCTTACGCCGCAGGGTTTTCCGGGTTTGGGAGACGGAATGGCATAACAGTATGCACAACAAAATTGCATGTCATTAAGGGGACTACGAATGTGTGGAAGTCTTCCATGCCGTACTCTCGTGGGGAATCAGTTGTCCTCTGCCGGCTCCGCATTGGCCATACATGGCTGACGCATGGGTACGTACTCCGTCGCGAGGACCCACCTCTGTGTCGCTGTGGCTCCCAAACGACAGTTGTCCACCTCTTGCTGGATTGCCCACTTTTAGCCGCCCTGCGGCGAACTTTTAACTTTACCAGCACCCTGCCTTCGGTGTTGGGCGACAATGGGTCAACGGCAGCATTAGTATTACGTTTTATCCGTGATAGTGGGTTTTATGCTTCTATGTAGCTTTTAGCACACATCCTTTGTCCCTCTGTGTCCTTCACCCTGATGCTTTTAGGGTGGAGGTTTTAATGTGTTGCTGGGTGGCTGGCTTTTTCCTTTTTATTCTCTTGGTAGACCAGCCAAGCCACTGTAATCTGCTTTCTTGTTTTACTCTCTCCTGTTTCTAGAGTCTCTGTCGTTTTCTTGTCCTCTTTTGTTCCTTTCAGTGTTGGATGGTTGTTGGTTGTTTGGAGGAAGAGACAAACAGCGAGGTCATCGATCTCATAGGATTAGGGAAGGATGGCGAAGGAAGTCGGCCCGTGCCCTTTCAAAAGAACCATCCCAGCATTTGCCTGGAGTGATTTAGGGAAATCACGGAAAACCTAAATCAGGATGGCCGGACGCGGGATTGAACCGTCGTCCTCCCGAATGCGAGTCCAGTGTGCTAACCACTGCGCCATCTCGCTCGATCATTTTAGTGTTGGTTGCCTTTCCTTCTTTCTTGTGGTTTTTACTTTCTTTCCGTTTTGTGTTATATGTCTCGTCCGTTGTATTCTCACACTTTCGTAGCATTGTTTTATTCAGAACAAGGGACCGATGACCTCGTAGTTTGATCTCCTCCGCCCTGTTTTTACACCAAACACCGACCGCCGTCTTATCGGCGTGATATTCTCTTCAGCACATAAACCTGCCATCTGTGCTCTGTACCAAACCATCCATCGTATGCGTCCATTTTTGATGATTCCCTTCACCGCCAATAAGGTGTAAACGCAGGTTTGTTCGCTTTCGTATACCTCGCACTACCTGCCACGTTCGCGATGGCTGCGAGCCCTCCATCACTTTGGGTTCGTGCAGAGGTCTGCGTTCATCATGGACTTCGTTCACTTGACACTACTGTGGATTCGACCTATCGCTGTAAGTTTCTTGAACTTTGCACACAACTGGGAGGTAGCACTTTTGTCTATACTGATGGCTCTAAGAACGACAGAGGTGTCGGATGCGCCTTTGTCACTGGCAACGAACATTTTAGATACCGTCTTCTTGACCAGTGCTCGAATTTTACTGCAGAGCTTTCTGCCTTCTATCTGGCCACTCAGAACACCCGACGAAACAGGCTTCTCAGTTGCGAATTATGTCCCCATTCAGTTAGTGCCCTCCATAGCCTCTGTGCACTGCACACATACCTCGAATCCACGGAATCCACTCGCTCACTGATGAAAGTCAACGTGATGTTCATGTGGGTCCCTGGTCACTCGGAGTGCCGATGCTGTTACCATGGATGCTGTCTATCTAGGCGTTTTAGCTACTTTGTCCCTTCAGATGATCTCCGATGCTGCACGCACGAACCTTTTGTCCCTCTGGGCCGAACACTAGTCTTCTCAGGTGTGGGAACAAACTCCCGGAAATTAAACACCTCCCAACAGCTTGGACGACTTTCTCTCGCCCCCTCTCGTCTCGAGAAAATACGAGGGTAAGTCAGCTATTATCCGCAATTTAGTTGAAATCTAGTTTTGCAGGACAGAGTCGATCAGGTTGTGGAAAGGGGCCCAAATCAGTTGCTGTTAGTTGCACAAACATACAAACTTTATTTTGCTAAAACACCTAATCACACATGCCCTTAAAAGAATTCAGAAACAATACGGCTGAAGGCCAGAACACAAGTTATTAAAATTGCCTAAGGAAAACACACGACGAAGGCCTTAGGTACATAATAGAAAAACCGAGGGCTTAAGGCCTGGATAACAATTTTAGTAAGAAAATTTTAAAAGGTTTTTAACAAATGACCTTTCAAATTTTAATTTAAGACGGCTGAAGGCCTTACCTTAAAATATTTCACATAAAGTTCGGCTGAAGGCCATATACTGAACATTAAAACAAACTAAATTAATACACGGCTGAACGCCTCACACAGTACTTGAGACTAAAAGAAAATCACAATCCAAAACAGAACAGTGGTGCTCAGAAGTCTTCCAAAGCCCGGCCTGGGGAGGAAACTAACATAAGTTTAAGTGAGACAGACAGCCAAACGTGATACTAAATAATAGGATGGCAACACGACCTAGGGATGGCTGAAGAACCTATCAACTCCCTTTCACCCGACCTACGGCACGACAACCGAAAATATCAACGAGGACGAAGATGCGTATTGACAATTGGCATCTAAATACAATCAAGGTACAATAACCACTCAAAAGAAATTGAACATAAAGGCTGTCGAACTACGCGCCGTGCTGGACAGCATCAACATGGCGAGGAAAATACACTGACGGAAAACTATGCTAATGACCAGGGCAGGTAACCGGAACGTTAACCGCCACAAGGTTCGTGAATTTCACTAATAAGTTACGATCAATTCATTAGTTAAACACCATACAGGAAGAGGGCTGCAAAATTTTGTCGACTCCAGCACACCAGCTACTTGCGGCAACCGCACGGGAAGCAACAACCGGCAATGAACGAAGAGATGTCACAGCAGTTGAGCTTGCATAACAGGTTAACTGATAACTCAACCTCAGTATCCAGGTTCGGTGGGCGACGAACTTCGCAGCTAGTGACTCACAAATCCGACCGCGCGTGCACGCCGCCAGGGGCCGCGACCTGACCTCGCGCCGTGGAGATTGCCTCGCTGCTCTGTCGCAACCGGCCTCCTACCTCACACGTACCACCACACGGAAATATAGCGGTCACACCAAAGATGGTACAGCAGTACTAGTATCGATAAGCACTGCTGCTGCCGCCACTGACGGAGGCAGGTCAGCAACTCGTTATGGTAGTAACTCTGGGAGCAATAAGATGCCACTCGATTGTGAGAAAATGCCAAAGAAACGGCATCAACACGAGCCGGCAACGGCTCGTTAGTTACTGTTCTTCATTTTGGTAGTACTATCGTTTTCCATTGATGAAGGATACTTTATTTCTTGTTATATCTTTGCAATTTTCAAGCTGTTAGGTTAGTTCCATTATCGATGCCGTGCTTGTTAATCATGGCTGCTCCGCTATCTATTTGCATCAAAGAAGAGCAACGTTCATTGATACATTTTTGCGGTCGGAAGGCGTATCAGGGTCCAGAATTCATCGAACACTTTCGGTACAGCCGGGAACAGTGTTTTGCCACAACGGAGTGTCTACGAATGGATTGAAAAATTCTGAAATGGTCGCACAAGTGTTACGCGCGATGGAGGAGCCGTACGACCGTTTACCCACAAATGAGGAAACCATTGAGTGTTCAGGTGAAATGATTCTCTTAGACGATTAACTGTTGACGAAGTGGCACATCGTCTGCAAGTTCGTCACGGTTCTGCCTACGAAACAATCCACAACAGACTCGGATGTCATAAAGTTTGTGCAGGGTGGGTCCCAAAACAACTCAGTTGCATAAACAAACGCGCTTGGACATCTGCAAGAAACATTTGAATCGCTATGGTAACGAAGAGAACAACTTCTTAGACAGGATCATTACTGGTGACGAAAAATGGTTCCATCATTACGAATGGAATGAAAACGTCCAAATTCGCCGTGCCAGGAAAAGTTAAAGACCCAACCGTCCGCAGGAAAACTGATGCTTAGGGTTTTCTGGGACGCACACGGTCCAGTACTGGGACATATGGCGAAAGGGGCACAACAATAAACAGTGTACGTTACGGTGAGATGCTTACTGCCAGGCTAAAGCCTGCAATTCGAAGCTAACGCCGAGGATTGCTGTCAAAAGGTGCTACATCTACATCTACATGACTACTCTGCAATTCACATTTAAGTGCTTGGCAGAGGGTTCATCGAACCACAATCATACTATCTCTCTACTATTCCACTCCCGAACAGCGAGCGGGAAAAACGAACACCTAAACCTTGCTGTGTTGTTGCACGACAATGCCCGTCTGCATATTGCTGCAACACTGCTGAAACGTTCCAGAAACCCAAATTAGAAATACTGGCTCATCTCCTTTTGAATCTTGCCCCTTCTGTCACTTGTTTGGTCCACTCAGACAGTGGACCATTTTCAAACGCAATGCCGATTTTGAATAACAGTTTACGTTTTAAAGTATGTTTGCCATCTGAATTATCACATAATTTAGCAAATAAAGCGTAGTAGATCTGCGCCCTAAAGCAACAACCATCGATCACAAATTTCTTCCTCGAATCAGGGCCTAAGTTTGACAGTAGTAAATTTTTCTCGGCCACGAATGCCCTTTTTGCCAGTGATAGTCCGCTGTTTATGTCCTCTTCGCATCGATCGTCACGGGTTATTTAACTGCGTAGATAGCATAATTCCTTAACTTCGTCTACTCCGTGATCTCCAATTCCGATAAGTTTCCCGCTATTCTAATTTTTGCACTTCTCATTAATTTAGCCCTTTTCGAGTTACTCTCAAATCATGTCCTGTACGGTTCATTCCATTCATCAGATCCAGTAATTCATCTTCACTTTCCCTGAAGACAGCAATGTCTTCAGCGAATATTAACTATTATTATTATTATTATTATTATTATTATTTCTTTACTTTCTCAGACTTTAGGTCTGGTTAAAAATGGGAAGTGACGCGTACCTTGATAAAGCGCGACTTTCTTTTAACTGTACGGTATATGTTACATTGCATTTAGGAACTTTCGGGTAATTGAACATGTATCAATAATTACAGATTTCCGTAGTTGTATACATACGTTTGGATGTAGCTGTATTGCGTTGATGTACTGGTGGATATTGTGTGGTATGACTCCTGTAGTTGATAGTATAATTGGTATAATGTCAACTTCATCCTGATGCCACATGACCTCCTCAGCCAGTTGGAGGTATTTTTCCATTTTTTTCTCCTGTTTTCTTCTGTATATTTGTTGTATTGGGTATGGATATTTCGATTAGTTGTGTTAATTTCTTCTCTTTATTGGTGAGTATGATGTCATGTTTGTTATGTGGTGTTGTTTTATCTGTTATAATGGTTCTGTTCCAGTATAATTTGTATTCATCATTCTCCAGTACATTTTGTGGTGCATACTTGTATGTGGGAATGTGTTGTTTTATTAGTTTATGTTGTATGGCAAGTTGTTGATGTATTATTTTTGCTACATTGCCATGTCTTCCGGTGTATTCTGTATTTGCTAGTATTGTACATCCACTTGTGATGTGATCTACTGTTTCTATTTGTTGTTTGCAAAGTCTGCATTTATCTGTTGTGGTATTGGGATCTTTAATAATACGCTTGCTGTAATACCTGGTGTTTATTGTTTGATCTCTTATTGCAATCGTGAATCATTCTGTCTCACTGTATATACTGCCTTTTCTTAGCTATGTGTTGGATGCGTCTTGATCGATGTGTGGCTGTGTTAGATGATACGGGTGCTTGCCATGTAGTGTTTTCTTTTTCCAATTTACTTTCTTTGTATCTGTTGATGTTATGTGATCTAAAGGTTTAAAGAAGTGGTTATGAAATTGCAATGGTGTAACTGATGTATTTATATGAGCGATTGCTTTGTGTATTTTGCTAGTTTGTGCTTGTTCTATAAAGAGTTTTCTTAAATTGTCTACCTGTCCATAATGTAGGTTTTTTATGTCGACAAATCCCCTTCCTCCTTCCTTTCTGCTTAGTGTGAATCTTTTTGTTGCTGAATGTATGTGATTTATTCTATATCTGTGGCACTGTGATCGTGTAAGTGTATTGAGTGCTTCTAGTTGTGTTTAATTCATTTCACTACTCCAAATGAATAGGTCAATATTGCTATAGCATAAGTATTTATAGCTTTTGTCTTGTTTCTTGCTGTCAATTCCGTTTTCAGTATTTTTGTTACTATTTGTCTATATTTTTCTTTTAGTTCTTCTTTAATATTTGTATTATCTATTCCTATTTTTTGTCTGTATCCTAGATATTTATAGGCAGCTGTTTTTTCCATCGCTTATATGCAGTCACTGTGGTTATCCAATATGTAATCACCTTGTTTAGTGTGTTTTCCCTTGACTGTGCTATTTGTCTTACATTTGTCTTACATTTGTCTGTTCCAAAAGCCATATTTATATCATTGCTGAATACTTCTGTTATCTTTAGTAATTGGTTGAGTTGTTGCTGCCAGTAGTTTTAGATCGTCAGTGTCTAGCAAATGTGTGATGTTGGGTTGGTATGTTCCAGTAATATTATATCCATAATTATAAGTGTGGTTTTCCAATTTTTCATTACTACGTTTTGGAACTGTATCAGTTCAGGATCTACTTCGTATATTTTCAATATTTGTAGTAACTATGAGTGGGGTACACTATCAAAAGCTTCTTGGTAATCAATGTATGCGTAGTGTAGTGACCTTTTAGTTTTAGCTTGATATGTAACCTCTGCATCTATTATCAGTTGCTCTTCACATCCTCTTGCTCCTTTGCAGCAGTTTTTTTTGTTCTTCATTTATAATTTTGTTTTGTGTTGTATGTGTCATTAATTTCTGTGTAATGACTGAAGTTAATATTTTGTATATTGTTGGTAGGCATGTTATGGGGCGATATTTAGCTGGGTTTTCTGTGTCTGCTTGATCTTTAGGTTTCAGATAAGTTACTCCATGTGTGAGTGTGTCTCACATCCTTTTTAATGCGAGTACTTTGCTCTTGGTCGTCCACTCTTATTATTCACTCTTCGCTCTTCTACATATTGCATATTACCCATATTTCGCTGTAGCCTACGCTAATTTTTCTCAGAATCTCGAACATCTCCGACCATTTCATATTGTCGAACGCTATTTCCAGATCGACAAATCCTATGAACGTGTTTTTTCTTAAGTCTCGCTTCTATTATCAACCGCAACGTCAGAACTGCTTCTTCGATGTCTTTAAGAAATGTAAAGCCAAACTGATCGTCACGTAACAAACCCTCAGTTTTCTTTTCTATTCTTATGTATATTATTCTTGTCAGCGGCTTGGATGTGTGTACAGCTAATTGTGCTAAAATTCTCGCACTTGTCAGCTGTTGATATCTTCGGATATGTGTGGATGATGTTTTTCGGAAAGTCAGGTGGTAAATAGCCAGACTCACACATCCTACGTACCAACGTTAATAGTCCTGTTGTCACCAGTTCCTTCAGTGAACCACATACCGTGCCCAAAGAGCAAAAAATTTGTACGGGGTGGGATAATAAAGTAATTGGACTGATGTGGAAAAAAATGCTGCTTGCCGTTTTAGTCAAGTTTAGTGTTGTCTCCTTCAAAGTAATTCCCTTCTGATTGCATACACTGTTTCCAGCGCTTCTGACATTGATGGTAACCTTTCTGGAACACATCTTTTGTAATATCCTCAAAGACCCACGTTACAGCTTTTTGGACATCTTATGTTTGAAAATGGAGTCTCTTGACCGCAGTTTTGACTCTTGGAAATAGAAAAATGTCTCACGGAGCGATATCTGGTGAATAAGGTGGCTGTGGTAGTACGGAAATTTGTTTTGAGGTAAAAAATTGTTGTGGTGATAGCAGTATGGGATGGTGCATTATCGTGAGGCAGAATGCAATTACCAGCATGGACATGAACTCTTTTACGAAGTCTTTATAAAATTTCTTTGTAGTAATATTGGTTAACTGTTTGTCCAGGAGGCACCCACTCTTTCTGAACAATTCCCTTGGAATCAAAGAAGCACACAAGCATGCATTTCACTTTTGACTTTGACATGCGAGCTTTTTTCGGTCTGGGTGATACCTTTGAGCACCATTGCGAACTTCGGCGTTTAGTCTGTGGATCGTTCTGAAAAAACCGAATTTCACGGCTCAACAATTCTGGACTGATTTCCGTTTGCTCTGGCAGATCGGCTGCCACATTTTTCCGTATTTCTCGCTGTTGTGGTGTGAGATTTTTGGGGACAATTTCCGCACAAATCTTTCTCATACCAAGATCTTCAGTTATTATTAGGTGCACCGTTTCTCGATTCATGTTCAGTTCTGCAAATATTTTCACGGATAATCTTCGTTCAGATCGTAAGAGTTCACGCTCCCTGTCCAAGTTGACAAGTTTATAAGTAGTTTCAAAATTTTCGGAGTGGCCATATTTACACAAGTGATGCTGAACGTTCTGGACGCCCTGTGGAGGTTACGACTCAATAAATAATTGATAAAATCCATGATATGGTGATGGAGAACAGAATAATTAAGGTGCTTGAGATTGCTAGTGCTGTGGGTATCTCGAATGAGTGGCTACATAATATTTTGCATAAACATTTAGACATGAGAAAGCTATCCGCAAGATGGGTTCCCCGATTTCTCACGCTTCACCAAAAACGGAACCATGTGAATTGTTGCAAGGATGGTTTACAGCTGTTCAGGAAGAATCTGCAGGACTTCAAGCGTCGTTTCGTCACTGTGGATGAAACATGGATACATTACTATACTCCTGAAGTCAAACAGTCTAAACAATGGGTTACCAAGGGAGAATCTGCACCAGAAAAAGGCGAAGCCATTCCTTCGGCCGAAAAGGTTATGGCTAGTGTCTTTTGGGATTCGCAAGGGATAATCCTCATAGACTATCTGGAAAGGGTAAAACTATTACACGTGCATATTATTGATCGTTGTTGGACCATTTGACAACCGAGTTGCAATGAAAACGACCGCACAACAGTTCTTTTCCATCACGACAATGCACCAGCACACACCCGAGCAGTTGTGGTCGCAAAATTAATGGAAATAGGATTGCAACTCGTTTCACATCCCACCTATTCTCCAAACTTGGCTCCCTCGGACTACTATTCGTTCCTCAATTTGAAGAAATGACTGGCAGGACAAAGATTTTATTCAAACGAGGAGGTGATTGCAGCAACTAATAGCTATTTTGCAGATTTGGACAATTCCTGTTATTCGGAAAGGATCAACAAATTAGATCGGCGTTGGACGAAGTGTATAAGTCTAAAAGAAGACTGTCGAAAAATAAAAAAAAAGGTTTTCCCCAAACTCGTAAGTAGTTTTTAATTTTCACGGACTTTTCAAGCGCCCCTCGTACGTGTTGGCGACACTGCATCTCTTGCAGTGGCCGTTGACCCTGTAGCGTACGTACTTCCATCAGTTGGTGGAAATAACCAATATAACAACATTATACGATTGCCGATAATGGACTAGTAAGGCAACAACGGAAAGGAAATGTGTGAAGTTGTTACGTAAAAGCTATTGTGGGAAAAACAGATACTACAATAGATTGACTTTAATTGCAAAAATTCTATAAGTAGTGGAAGCTTCCAAAATTTATTTTCGCCTATTGAGGATTAATCTGTAGTCCTGCGTCTTTACCAGGTTATTAGAAGGCAGAGAGATAATACAAAGTAAGCGGCGCGTTTCGTCAAGAGTTTGTTTTGTAAAAGCTAGGCGTCATCAAACTCCACTGTCAGATACAGCATAGACACATGTGTACCACAGAGGTGTATGATAAAATACAGTTGTGTACATGTTACTGCCTACCACGTACATAAAGGACACAGTTACCAAACTGGAACTTACAGTGTGTCTTGCGAATAGATCTTCACACGCACAATTAGGACTTTGGACAGAAAAGGGACTGAAGAATATTTGTATCCGGAGTACCCTTGTGTTACCAGTAAAATTACATGCAGGCTGTAAATGTAGAAATGAAGCGACTAATATCGTGGTTTTCTTCCAATATTCGTAATCGATGAGGATTGTTCTTCTGCGCTCGCTCTGGCTGTTGAACGTGTGGATTGGATTGTTTTGGGGGAGGAGACCAGACAGCGAGGTCATCGGTCTCATCGGATTAGGGAAGGAAGCCGGCCGTGCCCTTTCAAAGGAACTATCGCGGCATTTGCTTGGAGCGATTTAGGGAAATCACGGAAAACCTAAAACAGGATGGCCGGACGCGGGATTGAACCGTCGTCCTCCCGAATGCGAGTCGAGTGTGCTAACCACTGCGCCACTTCGCTCGATGTGTTGAACGTGTGAGTGGAAACGCTTCCATTTCGCGAGGAAGAGAAGTAAGAACTTAAAGGAAGCTGGTTAGACGTATCTTCAGTCTGCCAATCTTAAATCTCAGCCCGGTTTGTTCGCTAAATGATGTCCAAATGGCATTCGACAAAAGTTTATCGTGCTTACAAGGAGACGTTCCCAACGGTGGGATTGACTTCTTGAAACCATCTGTACGGTGTTTCAGGGTAAGGTCCCAGGTACAACACCCGACACCCATTCACTCTGGTGGGCCCTCGTTTGCGAGTGATCGACGAAAAAAAAATCGGAGTTTCGCGTGATGCTCCACGGTTTTAAAAACGAAATAATATACAGACAGATTGCGTAGTGAAATTCTTATAGTGCACACCTCATTGGCTGGAGGTCGTGAGTTTAAATCTAATCAGCTGCTTCGATATTTATTTTAAAATGTTTTACAAAATGACTTCTATCATTTTGTTCAATTAACTGGTTTGAAAGTTGCTCCTTTCACATTTTCATCACCGTTTTAACTTTAAGTTGCTCTCATTTAGTGTTTCGATAACGCTTGTTCTTCTTGGAACCTCTGAGCGTGTGATGTTGAAATGTTTGTACATCATGATATGGATTTAATTTCTTCTGTTTCATCATCCTATTAGGCCATGTTATATTACATTCATTATTTCTCGCCAGCCTCAGTAGCTGCGGCATCAGAGCGACGGATTGCTAAGCGAATGAGCCAGGGTCCGATTGGGTGTTGTCGCCCTTACTTTCGTATCATCATACTCGACATTACAATTGAGATTGGTAAATTATCACAGCTCGAAAGCCAGTAAATTGAAACAAAAGTAATTCATTATTTCTAGTCCCAATTTTGCGTGAATTTAGTTTCACTTACAATCACTTGTTTCGTTTACAAATTCATCTGAGTTACTTTGTCCGTAATGAAATAAAATTTTATGTCCAGAATGAGATTTTCACTCTGCAGCGGAGTGTGCGCTGTTATGTAACTTCCTGACAGATTAAAAACTGTGTGCCGGACCGAGACTCAAACTCGGAACCTTTGCCTTTCGCGGACAAGTGTTCTACCATCTGAGCTACCCAAGCACGACTTCGCTTTTGTCAGGGTTCGCAGGAGAGCGTCAATAAAGTTAGGAAGGTAGGAGTTGCGGTACTGGGAGAAGTAAAGCTGTGAAGACGAGGCGTGTGTCGTGCTTGGTTAGTTCAGTTGGTAGCGCACTTGCCCGCGAAAGGCAAAGGACCCGAGTTCGAGTCTCGGTCCGGCACACAGTTTTCATCTGCCAGGAAGCTTTAAAATTTTATGTTTTAAATGTTTGTGTGAGGATCACCACTCGAGAAAATGAAAATTCAATTCTAGTTACAAGATTTACGACAGCAAAGCACAGCCAAAACGGAATGTTTCGTCTCCTGTTTTTTAAACGATGGGTGGGCATTTTAAAAGATGTAAATACTGTGATAGATAAAGAAAAGTAATTAAATTCAGAAGTTCAGAGATTCCAGCTGCAAAAAGAAAGATGCGAGGAAAAATAAGAGCAATTGAATAAGTTAATACGGACATTAAAATGCACTGACAAAGAAATACAAATAAAAAATTACGTTTAAACTAATGAATAAAAAATGATCAGTCAGTTCGATAAAAAATATTCAAGGCATCTTATGAGATTTTAACTCTCAACTTCCTGCATTGGGGCTTGAACTATAATCATTAGACTACGCAATCGGTCTGTACACACCTTTCTACACTCCTGGAAATTGAAATAAGAACACCGTGAATTCATTGTCCCAGGAAGGGGAAACTTTATTGACACATTCCTGGGGTCAGATACATCACATGATGACACTGACAGAACCACAGGCACATAGACACAGGCAACAGAGCATGCACAATGTCGGCACTAGTACAGTGTATATCCACCTTTCGCAGCAATGCAGGCTGCTATTCTCCCACGGAGACGATCTTAGAGATGCTGGATGTAGTCCTGTGGAACGGCTTGCCATGCCATTTCCACCTGGCGCCTCAGTTGGACCAGCGTTCGTGCTGGACGTGCAGACCGCGTGAGACGACGCTTCATCCAGTCCCAAACATGCTCAATGGGGGACAGATCCGGAGATCTTGCTGGCCAGGACGACTTACACCTTCTAGAGCACGTTGGGTGGCACGGGATACATGCGGACGTGCATTGTCCTGTTGGAACAGCAAGTTCCCTTGCCGGTCTAGGAATGGTAGAACGATGGGTTCGATGACGGTTTGGATGTACCGTGCACTATTCAGTGTCCCCTCGACGATCACCAGAGGTGTACGGCCAGTGTAGGAGATCTCTCCCCACATCATGATGCCGGGTGTTGGCCCAGTGTGCCTCGGTTGTATGCAGTCCTGATTGTGGCGCTCACCTGCACGGCGCCAAACACGCATACGACCATCATTGGCACCAAGGCAGAAGCGACTCTCATCGTTGAAGACGACACGTCTCCATTCGTCCCTCTATTCACGTCTGTCGCGACACCACTGGAGGCGGGCTGCACGATGTTGCGGCGTGAGCGGAAGACGGCCTAACGGTGTGCGGGACCGTAGCCCAGCTTCATGGAGACGGTTGCGAATGGTTCTCGCCGATACCCCAGGAGCAACAGTGTCCCTAATTTGCTGGGAAGTGGCGGTGCTGTCCCCTACGGCACTGCGTAGGATCCTACGGTCTTGGCGTGCATCCGTGTGTCGCTGCGGTCCGGTCCCAGGTCGACGGGCACGTGCACCTTCCGCCGACCACTGGCGACAACATCGATGTACTGTGGAGACCTCACGCCCCACGTGTTGAGCAATTCGGCGGTACGTCCACCCGGCCTCCCGCATGCCCACTATACGCCCTCGCTCAAAGTCCGTCAACTGCACATACGGTTCACGTCCACGCTGTCGCGGCATGCTACCAGTGTTAAAGACTGCGATGGAGCTCCGTGTGCCACGGCAAACTGGCTGACACTGACGGCGGCGCCGCACAAATGCTGCGCAGCTAGCGCCATTCGACGACCAACACCGAGGTTCCTGGTGTGTCCGCTGTGCCGTGCGTGTGATCATTGCTTGTACAGCCCTCTCGCAGTGTCCGGAGCAAGTATGGTGGGTCTGACACACCGATGTCAATGTGTTCTTTTTTCCATTTCCAGGAGTGTATTTAATACTTAATTGCAAACTAGGGTCCACCAGAGTGAATGGCTGCAGGGTGTTATATCGGGTACGTTATCGTAGAACACCAGACAGATGGTTTCGAAAAGCCGATCCCTCTGCGTCGCCGTCTGTCACGGTAAGACGTTAAGTACTGGGTGGTAGCCACAGTAGCGCACGTGGTACAGCAGGAGGAGCGCGCGGCCCGGGCGGCGCTGGCGCGTGCCCGCAGCTGCCCCGCATACCAGCGGCGCGGCGAGCCTGCAGCACGCCCTATTGAGGCCAGCAGGCGGCGCGGCACACAGCGGAGCGGCGACACCCACTGCGCGGCACCTCGTGTGGCCCGAGTGGCGGCTCGTGTCCCAGAGCGTTAAAAAAAACTTTTGGCGGCAAAGTGTCTCTATAGGGTGCAGCCTTCTGTTGTAGTAATGGAGATGTCTCCCATAATACGCTACTGGCCATTAAAGTTGCTACACCAAGAAAAAACGCTGATGATAAACGTGTATTCATCGGACAAATACGTTATACTAGAATTGACATTTGATTACATTTTCACGCAATTTTGGTACATAGATCCTGAGAAATCACTACCCAGAACAACCGCCTCTGGCCGTAATGACGGCCTTGATACCCTTTATAGGCCTGGGCACAGAGTCAGAGCTTGGATGGCGTGTACAGGTACAGCTGCCTATGCAGCTTGAACACGATAAAACAGTTCATCAAGAGTAGTGACTGGCGTATTGAGGAGCCAGTTGCTCGGCCACCATTGACCAGGCGTTTTCAGTTGGTGAGAGATCTGGAGAATGAGCTCGCCAGGGCAACAGTCGAACATTTTCTGTATCCAGAAAGGCCCGTACAGGTCCTGCAACATGCGGTCGTGCATTATCCTGCTGAAATGTAGGGTTTCGCAGTGATCGAATGAAGGGTAGAGCCATGGGTAGTAACACATATGAATTGTAGCGTCCACTGTTCAAAGTGCAGTCAGTGCCAACATCAGGTGACAGACGTGTAACCAGTGGCACTCCATACTATCACGCCGGCTGATACCCCAGTATGGCGATGACGAATATACGCTTCCAACGTGCGTTCACCGCGTCGTCGCCAAACACGGATGCGACAGTCATGATGGTGTAAACAGAACCTGGATTCATCCGAAGAAATGACGTTTTGCCATTCGTGCACCCAGGTTCGTCGTTGAGTACACCATCGCAGGCGCTCCTGTCTGTCATGCAGCGTCAAGGGTAACCGCAGACACGGTCTCCGATCTGATAGTCCATGCTGCTGCAAACGTCGTCGAGCTGTTCGTGCAGATGGTTGTCGTCTTGCAAACGTCCCCATGTGTTGATTCAGGGATCGAGACGTGGCTGCACGATCCATTTACAGCCATGCGGATAAGATGCCTGTCATCTCGACTGCTAGTGATATGAGGCCACTGGGATCCAGCACGGAGTTCCGTATGATCCTCCTGAACCCACCATATTCTGCTAACAGTCATTGGATCTCGACCAACGCGAGCAACAATGTCGGAAACGGGATGGTACCCATTTCTCCTCCTTACACGACGCATCACAACAACGTTTCACCAAGCAACGCCGGTCAACTGCTGTTTGTATATGAGAAATCGGTTTGAAACTTCCCTCATGTCTGCACGTTGTAGGTGTTGCCAACGGCGCCAGCCTTGTGTGAATGCTCTGAAAAGTAATCATTTGCATATCACAGCATCATCTTCCTGTCGGTTAAATTTCACGTCTGTAGCACGTCATCTTCGTCGTGTAGCAATTTTAATGGCCAGTAGTGTATAAGCACTACTATCCCCTATATGCGTCGTTTACAGTGATTACACACTGACCGAAAAACAATCGCAGCACCAATAACTAATTGATGTACAACAATGAAATTTGGGGAATACATTTGCATACTTCACATTTGTGATTAACATTGCACGATCACAGTTTAATGAGAGTGAGATAAGCCACTGCATATGCGAAATGCTGGTACATTAAAAACACGGTCTAACAGCCAGAATGTTGAATGTAAGCATGCAGATGAGCTTGCATTGTGCTGTACAGTTGACGGGATGTCAGTTTGTGTCATGGAGTTCTGTGCCTGTTGTACTTGATCTGTCAGTACAGGGAGGGTTAATGCTGTTTGTCGGTGACGCTGGAGTTGTCGTCCAATGATATCCGATATATGCTCTATTAGAGACAGATCAGGTGCAACACAACAGATCGGATCACCAGATTGACGTTTAGATTTGCACTCATGGTGCGTGGGTAAGTCACGAGAGTGCTCCTGCTATCATACGAAATCGCGCACCAGTAACTCGAAGTCTAGGTCCAGTGTGTCTATCATGCAGGCAGGTTTCTTGGAGGCCCACTACTGGCCGCCTCCTAACCAACACGCGTTGTTCACTGGCATCGAGGCAGAACCAACTTTCAACACACAAATACAACACACATCCACCCTGCCCTAATCATACAAAGAGCTCCCGCTTGACACCGCTGAAGTCGCGAACGGCCGTGGTTTCAGGTCTGTGGAATGCACGCTACAGGACGTCTGACTCGGACCTGCCTTGAAGTAACAATTTGTAACAGCTCTGTGTGTCACTGTGGTGCCTAAAGCTGCTCAAACTGCTGCAGATGCAGTAAGAAGCGCCAGAGCCGTACGCCGAACACTATCGTCTTCCCTCTCTGTAGTGCCACGTAGCCGTCTGGAGCCCGGTCTTCTTACGAGCCTACCTTCTCGTGACCACCGCTGCCAGCAGTCTTGCACAGTGGATACATTCCTACCAAGCAGTACCACAGAAGAAACATCCACATCGTCATAGTCCTGTTACACGACCTCGTTCAAACATATTGCGATCTTGATAACGGCGTCTTTGCCGCTGTAAAGGCATTTTTACTGAGACCAACTCACTACGTCCAGTCCCAAAGAACGCTCACGACCGGTAGGCATGTATTTAAAGCAAACCTGGTTTGCATCCTCAGTGGCGCTAGCCGCGCCAATCTTATTGGCTCGCTCGAAATCATCTTTCAGATATAGAAACACGCCTACCAACTTTCGTTTATGTCGCACAACTCGAAACTTTTTTTCCGTCAGTGTACTCTCTTCACTCCTTCCTCTTCAGAGATTGACCTCTAACTCAAGTTGTGATGTCAGGCGGTGACGGGAGTCCTGATTTGCCAGCACAGGTTGCATTCAAGAAATCGAACAGGAAAAATAACACCGGGGTTATCGTACTAAAACCTACACAGCTCCCCGCAGACAAACATCCTAGCAGTCAACGGCAGTCGTCATGCGAGCCATCTGTCAGTCCGAGTTTTATTTGCAGGGATTTCACCAAAGTGTTACTGCTTGGGATTTGCAGCTGGTTGCTTATAAAAATCGATCGAGGGAACCTAGAGTCTTGTTGCTAAATTTGTAACCAGCACGTCGCAATCTTCCGAAGAAATATTTCCTTAAGCGACGCTTTTTAAGCTCGACTGTTTTGAGAGGCAGAGTGGAAAACATTTTTATTGGTGGTAAAATGCGAAATTTCGCTATCGGGCCCCCAAAAATTTTAAAATTCGTATAGGCCTTTGTAGTATCATTGCACCAGATACTTCAACGCCGCGCCAACACAACGTTAGCAGCCCGTCGTGTGCCGAGCACAGCGCACTCTATCGGGCTGTACAGCTCCACGGAACTGGAGTGTGCCTCGTTCACTTCTTAGATGGATTTCAATCTAGGCAGACGCAGTTTCATAATCGGCCCCCAGCCAATTCTGTAATGTTTGCATTGATTCTCTGAGCAGAGCCCAACAGGCTTAGCCCCTGAGAATATGTTGTATTAGTTCATAGCCGCAGCTGCAGTCCTACAAACTACTGGAGATAAGTATGTACTATGTGTTTCTTGAGTAATAATCCTTCTCTCTAACACTGTGCCGTACTGCATATTATTGCAACCTGCACTTCTTCAGCTCCTATCAACTCGGCCTCCTACTTATTTGTATTTAGTAACGAGCTGAAAACACCCACGCGTTTTGTGCCTCTAAACAGTGAGATACAATAGCATTTACGGTTGATCCCTTCGATTCTTATCACGTTTCGTTCTTGTCTGCGGAGATCATAATCTTTGGTTGGGAGGGAGGATTGTAATTTCGATGTTCAGTGTAGCCACTGTCGAAATGTTGCTTACCCCACAACAGAAAAGTGAACCAACGCTCAGTCTGCGATGACATGATTTTGGAGATTAACGATCGCAGTCTCCCATCACATCAGTGAAATTCCGGGAATTCTCAGGAAAGAAATCGTGTTAGGTATTATTGGCCTTGCCTTCTCGACGAGTCAGCAACAGGTATTGGAATATTAGTTAATCTTTCCTTATACGTAGAACAAAAGCGAGAAAATTGAAGCTGACAAAACGTACATACCTCCATCGGCCCTACTAAACCATGCCGTACAGGTGTGCACGTAACTTGGGCCGCAACAAAGAAGCGCTAAGGAGCAGATCATAGTAATCTTGTACCGAATAATATTTGTGATTTCTTTGATGCTACATAAATCATCTTCATTTTAACCTGCGTAGGTAATCACTCTATTTCTTGGTGTATATGTATACGGTGTACACGTAACGACTTTGCCAGAGACAGACTAAAGGCATCAACCGTAGAAATACTAATGTATCTGGGTGTGGTCATTACGTGCGGCGCATTGAAACAAAAAATTATTGTAGAAAGCGCACGCAGTGCGTCCAAAATGAAAAATATCGGGGTACCTTCTTGAGGCCTATGGTGCACTACAAAGCACTTTTTGTGGAAATACATGGTCTGTGGAAGTAAAACTGACTTCGTCGATAAAAAAATGGAACGATGAAGCTGACATGTAACTAAAGGAAAAGCGAAAGGCTAAAATTCATTGGTGGGATTTCTGGGTCTAAAAGAGTGATGGCGTACGAAACATTTGTATCGCCCGTTATTGAATAGTGCCGAAGTGTATGGGATCCGTACGGCAGACTAAAAGGGGACGTAGTATGTGTGAAGGGGAATGCAATTGTTGGCTCGAATCCCTGGCGAGAGATTGTAGCGAATGTTCAAAACTCATAACCCGCAGGTACTCGAAGAAATACCCCGCACATATCGCGAGCTTTTGCTTGAAAAATTTAATCTTCTTTTTCAGGTCAGATACGCCCGAAAATTCTTTGCCCCTGCGTATCTTTCCCGTAGAGCTCCGACATACACGATTAGCCAAATAACAGCTCGCACAGAAACGTGTATCCAGACATTCTGCCCACGCTCCCAGCGGGAAAAAAGCTTAGTATATCATAGTACAGAAAGTGTACTCTGCCCCCCAATTCACCGATTCGCAGAGTATAAATATAGATGTATTGTCCTGTTAATCTAATCTATAAGAATGTAGATCCACTGTTCACAATATCCGAACCAGGGCTCAACTGAGTAGGTCTTAAGTAAACAGTAGGTAGCGTATAGTGGTAAAAGATGTTTTGAATTGTGTAGAACTGTCTGTACCTTTAGTATAAACTGTAGTAGTCAGTTCCGAATATTTCATCAGCAGGATGAAGAAAGAACTTGTTTCTAATATGTTAGCATCCATAGATGGCTTGGTCTATAGTACATCTTTTTTGGTTATGTTTGCTGGAGGTATGCAATTTGCATGTAAATGCTCATCACAAAACATAAAGTACTATCCTGTAACAAGATAATATCTAATACGTGCGGCATACTTCCACACTTACGTAAATCCATTGCAGTATATTCCGCTGTCGTTCCAGAAGATGCAGTTGACTGGAAGAGTGGGAGTGTTACTTCAGTGTGTTGCGACTTCGGCTCACTCTAGCCCGGGAGGGCAGTGGGTCAACTAAATCTGCTACTGGATCGGCCGCGGTGATTGACGTTCGTTTGACACTAACAATAAGGGCAGTGGATCTCAGACAGTCGGGCTGGTCTGAAGACGGAGACAACTGGGTAAAACGACTAAAGCAAGTATAAGAGGGAAATCGATGGCTCACCACCCCGTAACACAACAACGAGAACGGTCTCGGGTTTCGATAGAGGATGCAGTGATGTTACTCATGGAATTATTGTAAAGTTTGACGTAAACTGTTAAAACGTTTTGCTGTAGTTGGCTCAAAAGAAATTTGTCTACTGCTGATTGGATTTTGAGTTTCTTGTTCACCGCAATATTGAAGTTCTTTTATCTCTACTTAATTTTTCATGAAAATCGAGATTTTTGTTCTATTTTACTTTCCGGCAAAGACAGTTAACCAGATACAATTAAGTCAAATAACTAAGGAAATTTATCTGACTGAATTAAAAGATATAAAACTTAACTGCGCGAGATGTTTAGTTTACAAAGCACATTGTCACTGCAAAAATATAAGAAAAGTTCAAATTTTGAATTTCCCCTTCGCAAAGACGCATGAAATTGGAAACACATTTGGCAACGGATCTATCCATATGACTAAAAGTTAATCTAAGAAAAAAATATAAGAACTTTCACCTTCTAAATCGTACCAATCGCTAATAGTGTTATGTAGTTCCACATAACGGGAATAGTAGTGATATGGAAGCCGATATCTGTTTGAATTTTCAGGAAAAGTCCAGGAGACGCCGTTTTAAGTGCGCAACGCATTAGAAATTACAGGGTGGTATGTCAGCGCGCTGCAATCAATACATTAAAATAATTGTAAATGAAAATAATCAGTTCGGTAGCAAACAAGTTGATTACACCGTGGAGACGGTGGGTAGTTGAAGACGCAACAGCAGTGCGGAGTTGCTTTGGGATTGATACTGCCAGTCTTCGAGAAACCGTCTCTGCCGTCTTTTTGAGCTGCCGCTATCAGTAATATTGGTTGTGCTCGCTCGAAAACCGTATTGAGTACAGGACTGATCGATCCCTGTACAGTGCGTTCCATGTTACAGGTACGGACAACTTAATGCTTATGATGTCTAGCGTAAGCGTAAGTTCTCATGTCTCTGTTCAGAGAAATGTTAGTATATTATTGGAATGCGTGTTAAAGCTATCGAGTGGAAAGTAGGACAGAGGAAAATGATTCTCTCAAGGCAGAAGTCTCTTCAAAACCACCTCATATGAAAGCAAACGGGACTAAGGTTGCGCGCTCAGTTCCGGTACGCACCGTCGATTTTCGTGAAAACATCTGGATAAAATCAGAACATGTTTTTCGTGTTAATATTTAATTTAATTATTATTCGCGTTAATTCAATTATTTCGCAGAGTAGTACAATGGTTACAGAATGGATAAATCTTAAGTTTATCGCATCTGCACATACGCATGCAAACATGTCAACATACTGATGTAGTGGATTAAGAGTGTTACGGATAAACCAGGAAAAAAACTCCTGCATTATCGTAATGGGGATTTGTGGTAGGAGAGGGAAAAGGACGGGGAGTGATTGGAAGCTTTGGATTGGGAAATAGAAACGACAGGGGTGGAAGGATGGATAATTTCTGCAGATAAAATTCTCTTGTAATTGTTCACAGAAGACGGTATACTTGGATATCCACGTTGAACGACGATAGATACCAAATTAATTATGCCAAAATTCCGATTATGTACAAAAACTACCTAAAATGCAAGAGCATACCCTAGAATACACACACACACACATTCGTACGAAAACTTGTTGGTGGCGGCGGCCTTGCAAATAAACTTGAAGAGTGATAGTAGGGAAAACCAAGAGAGAAATTGGACCCAGAAAGATTAAAGGAAGAGTAAGGAGGCTTAGTTGGAAAACACATTTGTCAAAATGGCACAGAGGGCCCAGTGAAAAGAGTGCAAACGAGAAATGAAAGACGACGAGACAAAAACTTAAGTCATTTCCAGAAGAGTGAGGAAGTTTGAAAGAATAAGGGCATTCCAACGACGCCTACACACGATCTGGCCGCTGTATGCCTGATAGGCCAGCTACACAAAGGCATTGCTCACTGATTCGTGTCGTTTGATGTTGCCGTAGTTCTCGCATTGTCACGGCACTGGACAAATCAGGCTTTTTCGATCCCTTTCTACACGAGTTTACCTGTGACTTGGCGTTTTCTATAGTTCTGAGCATATTTACGAACCCTAGGAGACAACACCTTTCATTACTTTAATTCAAATTTACATATTCCAATTTTCAATTAAATTTCAGCGTATATTTTTGTCACCTTTGGGCCCTCGCAAGCTCTTCAAAGCGACACCCGAATTGATATCTCAGCTAAGGGGTTTCCACGCTTCACACAAAGCTAATCCAAAACGAGGACGCTAATGCGTCTACACTGATACCTAACCTAAAAAATAACCTGGTATCTGACATGCCCCACAGTGTAAGTATTTAGCGCCATCTTCCTTTACTATTGCTCCATTGAGACACACTTGCAGACATGATCTATCCGTTCTGGGCTCAGCCATTGCTTGCGGATTATTAGTCTCGTTGTTTTTAGAGGTTAACCTTGTCAAACAAGGAAGTTCGGCCAACTATCACTGTGACCAGAATATACACACTTAAACGTCAAAAGTGAGCTTGAACCTGAAAATGAGTAGGCCACTGTTGGGTGTACGCCAAAGAAAACCAGTTTCTGGTGTAGACGGTAATAGAGTGCGGACTGAAGCAGGCAGCGGCCACGCGCGCTGCAGCCGCTGCGCCGTGCATCGTTCAGCAGGGCGCAGGGGAAAGTGTGCCAGCCGCGGCCGATGCTCCCGTCCAGCTTACCACGGCCTGCTGAGCGCAGATGTCTGCCGTCTAGCCACCTGGCGTCCCGTTGCCTTCCGGCCGGCGTCGCACTCATCTCGCAAACTTCACACAGGGTTGATGCCGTGTATGTTTCATAATCTTCTCCTAATTTTGTCATCTGGTCGTGACATCCTCTATTCTATGCTTAGCATATTCATTTCTTCGTCTGTTCCTATTCTTCTTCCTTTCTACATCTCTTTTTCAGCCTAAAGTTTACTACTGTACATCCTACTAAGCTGTCGCCAAATAAGCTCCGCGTGGTAAAGTCGTGCACGGCCGTATGCAACTCATCCTCGAGGAGCACGCGTAGGATTCAGTTGTTCTGTGCCGTCTCCGAATTTGGCATAAGCAGTTGACCCACAGCTATCTCCTTCGCCGTGAGAACCCGCTCAAATGTCGCTGTGATGCAGGGCTGACAGTGGTCCATCTTCTGATGGACTGCCCCCTTTTAGCCCCCTTGCGGCAGTCCTTTAATTTACCAGTTGCACTTCCTTTAATTCTAGGTGACATGCCTCTATAGCTGACTCAGTTTTACGTTTTATCCGTGCAGCTTGGTTTTATCACTCGCATGATTTCTCAGGCTACACCCACTCCAGCGACTTTTAATTGTGACGTGGATACCAAAATAGTGTCTTTTATGGTAACAAATTGTGTTGGTACCTCTGTCAACGCTTTCCAGTTGGAGTTCCTTCGTTTGTAGTTCAGTAGTTGAGCTTTTACCTGATCCATCAACCACTGTAGTCTCTTTTACTCGAGTCAATTATTTGCTCTGCTCCTTTTAAGTGTCTTCTATTTTGTGTTATTGCGGTGTTCATTTTAGCTCTGTACCCCTTGGTGTTCCCTCCCTCTGGGTGCAGAGGTTACGTTTTTACTGTATAGGCCTTCTACAAGTATGTCTGTTGGGAACAGGGGACTGATGACTTCGATGTTTAGCCCCCATCAAACCCCAAAACCAACCAACCTACTAAGCTGTTCCTTCCTCCGTTAAGGGGCTTCTATACAGGGTGTTTCAAACCTTTTGCGTCAGATTGAAACACGTGATAGTGGATCGATAACCGATTTTATTGAGATAGGGAACCAGTGGTCTATCGGTGTGGGGAACCAGACTGAATATGACCGACAAAGCCAAGTACCTAGGAGTGAGTCTAGACAGATACCTAAGCCTGGACGACCACGTCAAAGAGACACTTAACAGAGTAAGACAATTAGACGAGTCCACGGAAAATTTCATGGCTGCAATGATAAAACAGCAGTTAACACCTACAAAACACACATTTGTCCGTCCCCTCTTCGAGTATGCAGTTGCGCCCCCCCCCCCCCCCCCTAGCTTGTATGTCACAAACAAAAACAGAAAGACTATATCAGACCGAAAGACGCCTACTACGTAGTATACCGAGACTACCACCCACCGCCCCCCCCTCCCCCCTCCTCCCCTCCCCCCTCCCCCCCTCCTCCCCCGTCCCCGACAAGAAGCGTACGACGAAATGGTCACACCCTTGCAGTCGAGACTCACGGTCCTCCGCGCACGTTACGGCCGGCGCATACTAACAAGTCGCCCCGATCTCACCAAACTCGTCACAAACAGACCTAAACATAAAAATAAACCGAAGTTCTAATACACATTTCCGCCCCGAACAATCATACACAACATTCTAGACGTTATTCACGACCATGAACTCTCGGCACAGATGATACTAGTAGCACAGGAAACACCAGCACCACCGCACCTACTGGCATTATATGCCGATGCAGTGTGAACTCCCACACACGTGAACAACCTAAATATTGCACAATCTAAATATTGCACAGCCATAGGCCAGGAATAACATCAAGCTGGTCACTCATTTATTCATAAACATTGTAATTCCAACTTAAATGGTTCACTTTGTCAACCATCGAAGTATTTATAACCCTAATAATTGTGTACCAACCATGTCATAATTTTACCTAAATTCAAAATTTCTCTCTGTTAACCTTATTCTAGTTCTTAATTCTTATTGTCAATTCTATAACATTACATTATTCCATAAAGTTCAAATACACAGCAGCGAACTGTACCCATGTCCAAATATCAAAATGTCCGATTGTCGAAACAATATACACAAGGGCAGCTAGAATTGTAAATATATGAAAAATGTGTAACAAGAACTGTATATTAGAAGTAATTAGATGTAAGAGGTAGCTGTAAGAACATTGTCAATAAAGAAAAAGCAAGCAAAAATGTTAAGCTAAGGCCAAATAGAGCGAGACTCTCTCAAGTGGCCCGCCCACCACCTCAGGTGTGGGAATGAAAATTATAAAAATAAAAGAAAGTGGTCGGAAATGAATGTTTGTATTTATACACGCATACACCGCATAACAACGTAGCTCATAGTAATAGTTTATGGTGACAACTGCCAGTCTCAATACGTGCACTGCAATGTGCTGCCACAGTTCTTGGAGACTGTACACCTTGTCCGGGAAAGGATGTGGCTTCGACATCACTTTGCAACAGTCCACTTCCGTGTTAATATCCACGAGTACCGGGACAACCGTACCCTCACCGTTGGGTTGGAACGGAGGTCCTGTTCCATGGCCAGCGCGATCGCCGAATCCCACACGTCTAGACTCCAACATTTGGGGTCCGTTGGTGTACGAAAACCCCGTAGAAACGTATGAAGACCCGCTTGCTAGGGTCCAGACTGCCACTCTCCCAGTATAACATACACCAGGCGTCATCGAAAAAGTGCAGCAGAACTTCATGCGCCGTTGCCTTGCATGCATTGAGACTGGAGGTCGTCACTTTAAAAAATTACTGTGAGCTACGTTGTAGTTACACGGTGTTCGCTGTGTATGTCCATAACTCAAGAAACAAGCATTTCCACCCACTGGGTCCCCGTCTCAATATAACCGTTTGTGGACCAACTGTCGTCTGTTTAAATTTGACCCAGAAGGTTTGAGACACCATGCAGACTTGGTCCTTTACTTATTCCTGAATACTTCATTATACCTCACTTGTCCGCTTTTGCAACTTATTTAGATAACATCTCTTTTGAAAAGCTTCCAGTTTCTTCTCCACATTACCTGTGGTCCACACTTCCATATTAACATCTGTGACACAGTGCTCATCGATTGAAGAAAGGATTTCTCGCCTGTGACAGTCTACGTCTGACATATTCCGTGCTTTATCCATTCTGTGTAATGTTTCTTCATAGCTAGAATTATTTCACTTTCTTAAAACTCATCACCTATCTATGCTAGAGTTATACTTAATGCGTTACCTGCGCTTTCCATTCCTTTCACCGTGTCTTAAGTATTCTCCAGAAGGGCTGTATTGTATGCAAAACTTAAATTTGCTTCCCGCTGACATGTTTCTTTCCAAGTTTTTCACTTTGGAAATTGTGCTAAGCTGCAACCTTTCTCTATACTCCTCTTAAAACGAACTTGTCCTTCTGGAGATTCCGGTTTCATTACTCCCAACTGGATTCTGTAGGTTATTCGTTCTCCCCTGAACTTACCCCCAAGTTTCCAACGTCCGCAATATCAGAAAGTAACCTCTCACACATTTCTGTAATTACGAATATGTATATGCTATACTTTCGCTTAATTGTTCGAAATCTGATCATGTAGAGCTCTGTCAAACTCTTAATTCAGTTACATCATCTTCTGTTCCGTTGACATAAGATGCAGTGTCTATACACAAATCGTAGCAGAATGTGTGCGCACCATAGTCTCAAAACTATTTTGCTAGATACAGGGAAGTGAGTTCTCTTCAGAATTTATTTCCCATTGTAACAACTCAGATCTTTGGTTGGATAGGCATGATAATCTCACATATCATTTCAAAATCTGTTTTCTGTATGATGTGCCCTTATTCGATCATTTCCTGTCAATGTAGAATTACTTCAGTGTGATTATCATCAGAGTAAAATTGTGTTCACAAGTTTCCGTGAAGTGATGCTACCCTTAGTTTGGCATTTATTGTTCTAATAAATCGATTTTGAAATAATGTACGTACTTTAATTAAACAGGATAGCTCTGTTTGAGGATGATGTTGTTGTCTTCAGTCCTGAGACTGGTTTGATGCAGCTCTCCATGCTACTCTATCCTGTGCAAGCTGCTTCATCTCCCAGTACCTACTGCAACCTACATCCTTCTGAATCTGCTTAGTGTACCCATCTCTCGGTCTCCCTCTACGATTTTTACCCTCCACGCTGCCCTCCAATGCTAAATTTGTGATCCCTTGATGCCTCAAAACATGTCCTACCAACCGATCCCTTCTTCTAGTCAAGTTGTGCCACAAACTTCTCTTCTCCCCAATCCTATTCAATACCTCCTCATTAGTTACGCGATCTATCCACCTTATCTTCAGTATTCTTCTGTAGCACCACATTTCGAAAGCTTCTATTCTCTTCTTGTCCAAACTAGTTACCGTCCATGTTTCACTTCCATACATGGCTACACTCCATACAAATACTTTCAGAAACGACTTCCTGACACTTAAATCTATACTCGATGTTAACAAATTTCTCTTCTTCAGAAACGCTTTCCTTCCCATTGCCAGTCTACATTTTATATCCTCTCTACTTCGACCATCATCAGTTATTTTGCTCCCCAAATAGCAAAACTCCTTTACTGCTTTAAGTGTCTCATTTCCTGATCTAATTCCTTCAGCATCACCCGACTTAGACTACATTCCATTATCCTCGTTTTGCTTTTGTTGATGTTCATCTTATATCCTCCTTTCAAGACACTATCCATTCCATTCAACTGCTCTTCCAAGTCCTTTGCTGTCTCTGACAGAATTACGATGTCATCGGCGAACCTCAAAGTTTTTATTTCTTCTCCATGGATTTTAATGCCTACCCCGAATTTTTCTTTTGTTTCCTTTACTGCTTGCTCAATATACAGATTGAATAACATCGGGGAGAGGCTACAACCCTGTCTTACTCCCTTCCCAACAACTGCTTCCCTTTCATGTCCCTCTACACTTATAACTGCCATCTGGTTTCTGTACAAATTGTAAATAGCCTTTCGCTCCCTGTATTTTACCCCTGCCACCTTTAGAATTTGAAAAAGAGTATTCCAGTCAACATTGTCAAAAGCTTTCTCTAAGTCTACAAATGCTAGAAACGTAGGTTTGCCTTTTCTTAATCTTTCTACTAAGATAAGTCGTAAGGTCAGTATTGCCTCACGTGTTCCAACATTTCTACGGAATCCAAACTGATCCTCCCCGAGGTCTGCATCTACCAGTTTTTCCATTCGTCTGTAAAGAATTCGCGTTAGTATTTTGCAGCCGTGGCTTATTAAACTGATAGTTCGGTAATTTTCACATCTGTCAGCACCTGCTTTCTTTGGGATTGGAATTATTATATTCTTCTTGAAGTCTGAGGGTATTTCGCCTGTCTCATTCATCTTGCTCACCAGCTGGTAGAGTTTTGTCAGGACTGGTTGTCCCAGGGCCGTCAGTAGTTCTAATGGAATGTTGTCTACTCCGGGGGCCTTGTTTCGACTCAGGTCTTTCAGTGCTCTGTCAAACTCTTCACGCAGTATCGTATCTCCCATTTCGTCTTCATCTACATCCTCTTCCATTTCCATAATATTGTCCTCAAGTACATCGCCCTTGTATAAACCTTCTATATACTCCTTCCACCTTTCTGCCTTCCCTTCTTTGCTTAGAACTGGGCTGCCATCTGAGCTCTTGATATTCATACACGTGGTTCTCTTCTCTCCAAAGGTCTCTTTAATTTTCCTGTAGGCAGTATCTATCTTTCCCCTAGTGAGATAAGCTTCTACATCCTTACATTTGTCCTCTAGCCATCCCTGTTTAGCCATTTTGCACTTCCTGTCGATCTCTTTTTTGAGACGTTTGTATTCCTTTTTGCCTGCTTCATTTACTGCATTTTTATACTTTCTCCTTTCATCAATTAAATTCAATATTTCTTCTGTTACCCAAGGATTTCTAGCAGCCCTCTTCTTTGTACCTACTTTATCCTCTGCTGCCTTCACTACTACATCCCTCAGAGCTACCCATTCTTCTTCTACTGTATTTCTTTCCCCTATTCCTGTCAATTGTTCCCTTATGCTCTCCCTGAAACTCTGTACAACCTCTCGTTCTTTCAGTTTATCCAGGTCCCATCTCCTTAATTTCCCACATTTTTGCAGTTTCTTCAGTTTTAATCTACAGGTCATAACCAATAGATTGTGGTCAGAGTCCACATCTGCCCCTGGAAATGTCTTACAACTTAAAACCTGGTTCCTAAATCTCTGTCTTACCATTATATAATCTATCTGATACCTTTTAGTATCTCCAGGGTTCTTCCACGTATACAACCATCTTTCATGACTCTTAAACCAAGTGTTAGCTATGATTAAGTTGTGCTCTGTGCAAAATTCTACTAGGCGGCTTCCTCTTTCATTTCTTAGCCCCAATCCATATTCACCTACTATGTTTCCTTCTCTCCCTTTTCCTACACTCGAATTCCAGTCACCCATTACTATTAAATTTTCGTCTCCCTTCACTATCTGAATAATTTCTTTTATTTCATCGTACATTTCTTCAATTTGTTCATCATCTGCAGAGCTAGTTGGCATATAAACTTGTACTACTGTAGTAGGTGTGGGCTTCGTATCTATCTTGGCCACAATAATGCGTTCACTATGCTGTTTGTAGTAGCTTACCCGCATTCCTATTTTCCTATTCATTATTAAACCTACTCCTGCATTACCCCTATTTGATTTTGTATTTATAACCCTGTATTCACCTGACCAAAAGTCTTGTTCCTCCTGCCACCGAACTTCACTAATTCCCACTATATCTAACTTTAACCTATCCATTTCCCTTTTTAAATTTTCTAACCTACCTGCCCGATTAAGGGATCTGACATTCCACGCTCCGATCCGTAGAACGCCAGTTTTCTTTCTCCTGATAACGACATCCTCCTGAGTAGTCCCCGCCCGGAGATCCGAATGGGGGACTATTTTACCTCCGGAATATTTTACCCAAGAGGACACCATCATCATTTAATCATACAGTAAAGCTGCATGTCCTCGGGAAAAATTACGGCTGTAATTTCCCCTTGCTTTCAGCCGTTCGCAGTACCAGCACAGCAAGGCCGTTTTGGTTAATGTTGCAAGGCCAGATCAGTCAATCATCCAGACTGTTGCCCCTGCAACTACTGAAAAGGCTGCTGCCCCTCTTCAGGAACCACACGTTTGTCTGGCCTCTCAACAGATACCCCTCCGTTGTGGTTGCACCTACGGTACGGCCATCTGTATCGCTGAGGCACGCAAGCCTCCCCACCAACGGCAAGGTCCATGGTTCGTGGGGGGGTGTTTGAGGATAAAGTATTCAAACAACTTGTAGAAAAGAGCACATGAAGCTCATTCTGAAAGCTCAGTCAGTAAAATTTAAACTATCTAAAAGGGGCTTCAATTTTTAAGGTGGAGACACTGTAAATTTTGGATGCAATTTAGTTCGTATCTTCAACTTCCTTCTTAAAGATATTAACCGTGTCCGACTGGCAGTGTTCTTAAAAGCATTAACCACCGAAGACGGAATAAAACAACCAACCGTTACATTTTGGATGTGGTACTGGAGTATAGTCACTGTGAACGGAGAGGGCAGACAATAATTCTGCTGTGGGTGCAGTCCCACGCTGGCATCCGCTGTAATGAAGTTAATGTCTTCACGAAGCAAGCAGATTAAACTCTGGAGCCCACATAAAACAAACGAAAAAAATAAGTCGTGAAAGTAGTAGTTCGTGTTGCTGTGTCATAGTTAATAGGAAATAGTTCTGTGCTTTGCGAGATCAAGTTATCAATCCTAAGACTTTTCGCAGAATTGCGCAGTTGTGATTACAAATATTTCCTGCTTTCATATTTTTTTCTTTTTATACATTATATTATTATAAATGTACCAGTTTAGTATTGGAGGGCAGCGTGGAGGGTAAAAATCGTAGAGGGAGACCAAGAAATGAATACACTAAGCAGATTCAGAATGATGTAGGTTGCAGTAGGTTCTGGGAGATGAAGAAGCTTGCACAGGATAGAGTAGCATGGAGAGCTGCATCAAACCAGTCTCAGGACTGAAGACCACAGCAACAACAACAACAACAAATGTGCTTCGCAATTTATTGGTTTGCATTAAGTTCAACGTAAGCTACTTTAGTTTCCTGGTTGGTTAACCGTATTCTTTTTTTTTTTTTATTAAATTACTGAATTTCACGTCTGACAGTAATGGGCTTGTAAAAATTGTGGAACAGCACTAAAATTCGTGTTCCTTGTATAGCTGCTTTTCCGTCATAATTGGTTGAGAAACTGCTGATACTTAGCAGACGGCAAGGACATTCCTTCAGCTATATGACTATATATTTTCAATTGGCAGGTGAGATCGCTTAAGACTCAGAGGTGGAGGGGGGGGCAGGAGGAGATTAGTGTTTAACGTCCCGTCGAAAACGAGGTCATTAGAGACTGAACATAAGCTCGAATTAGAGGGTGATGAGAAAGGAAATCGCCCGTCCCATTTCAAAGGAACCATGCCGGCATTTGCTTGAAGCGATTCAGGGATATAAATGAAAACCTAAATGAGTATGGCCGGACGCGGGTTTGAACCGTCATCAAAGAGACGTAAGACATACCGAAGTATTGACGGTTTCTGAACTAACACTTCCTCTTAGAGATATGCCAGATTCGCTGTGAAGTTTTTAATTGCTGCCTTAACAACATTCACCATATTCAATTACCTGACACCTTTCTGTTCTCTCTACATTCAATAATAATCTTCAACTTGAGCTTCAAATAAAGGCGAATAAAGTATTTGTTTGTTGTATCGACCAAATTTTTTTTGTATCAATGTTGTAGAAATAACGAAAGAATATCAGTGTGTTGTGTACGTGAAATTCTGTGGGAGTAGCGGAATGATACGTAAAGATGAATAAATGAGTAGCACCCCAGAAGGGTAAAAACTGATAGCATAGCTATATATGCTGTGCCTCTGCGGACACTACACTGCAAACCGACTGGAAATTGATTATCGATCCATCTTTGTCTCTGGGTAAGCAGTCTTCCGCTACACCCTATTTCAGAGATTTCTTGTTCGGAACGGGTGGTGCTAGTGCCTCTGTAGAGTTTCTCAAATACACTGCTAGCCGTTAAAATGTGCAACTCTAGGAAGGATATCAAATAATGAAATTATACTCTTTGTGCATAGGAACAAGACACAGATTAAATCTGTACGTGATACGGGGTAACACAGGGTGCAAAATTTAATACACAGAGTGCTGTCTCTGGCAACAACGATGGCTAGAGCCCAGCTGGGCTAAGAGTTTAAAATTGGACTTCGGTGGCAGATACGGGTATGTCATTCCATGCTGATTCTACTCTATTGCAGAGTTCAGTTGTACTGGCAGGTGTATGGTTGCATACCAGTGTGTGTCACCCATGACCAGATGTTTCCAGCGTGTTAGAGATCTGCAGAGCATGCTACTCTCGATATAGAGGTAGCTCAAGACGGCACGGACAGCGTCCGGTCTTGCGTTATCTTGTTGAAAGATGTCACGGACACCTCGAAGATAGTGCACAACCATTGTCCTGAACTAGTCAAAAGAGTAAAGACTGTTGTCCATATAAACGGCTATACGGAGCAGAAGTGATTCATGTTATGCATCGAGTGACATTGCATACAGTCACGCGTTGGTGTTGGGTCCGTATGGCGATGACAAATGTGATATGAAACGTTCGTTCTCCTCGGGGCTGCACAGACGGCTACATAATACGAGGTGATGCCTGTGCTGTGTTGATTCCTATCGTTCAGCGCACGATTGAGGCTGCGCCTGTCGTTTCAGCTGTGACATTGGTGGTCGTGTTGACAGTTTGATTCAAAAACGGCTCTGAGCACTATGGGACTTAACATCTATGGTCATCAGTCCCCTAGAGCTTAGAATGACAGTTCGTGATGCTCGAGACTTCATTCGCAGTATCCGTGTGGACATTCAGATTCTGCTCTGAAGCCCATTTCCTGTCTCAAGGTACGTGACGTGGCTGTGTGTTCCTGTACGGTCAAGTAAAAGTCCTTTCAGTTGGTAGGTTCTTGTGGTCGGCTACATCTTTCATGGCGTCCCTCTCCCCCCCCCCCCCATCCCCTTCTGATCCCAAACATTCGTATATTAATATAATAGTCGGGGGGGGGGGGGGGGCTAACTTTACGTGAGCAGCAGTATCATGGAATAAAAAACTACGATCTCCGTAGGCAACAATTCCACCACCGTCGAATTCGGACACGTGCTGATTGAAATTTCTCCTCCTTACACGAAGCATAACATTGTCTTCACGCTCAAATCACATGCAAAGGCCGATTTCTGGATGAGAGACCTAGTACGCATTCTTTTCTTACACAGCGTAATCATAAACGGTCTAAAGCTTGTGAGGGTGATCCATGGCAAGTTGAGGTTAGCCAATCGTGCTGTTGCGCCCGCAAAAATACGGTGGCCCAGGAGATAAAATTGGTGTCTGTTCTCATAATGTAGATGATACTGCTGAGGCTGCTCGGGCTCGATCCTTACAACCGTACCATGTCCAGTTTGTTTGTTTTTTATCTTTTTTCATCTCTCTTTTTCGGGTTCAGGAAACCAAACAATGTATACATTTGGCGACACCATCTGTGGCAGGCCGCTTGAAATTGCGCGCGCAACGGCCTGAATAGCTACTTTCCATACTAATAAACTTCGAAACTGTGCGACGTATCGAATATTTTTCTTAACAATTGCGTCTCAGCACATTTTGACATGTTTTTATGCTGTCTTCACAGTGTTCCACTTTTAATTCTTTCGCTGATTTGGTCGTGTATACAGACGTTCTGCAGTGCCGTTCCTGTAGTGCTATGGATGTCTGAAAGCGTCCAGAGCCGCCGACCTCTGACAGCTGCGGACGATTACTTCCATATCACGGCGAAAAAAAGTTAGTATTTATCATACAACTTAGGTGCCTCAATACATGCTGTCATGTGCAAAAAAAAGAAGAAAAAACAAAGGTCCCATGTTTGGACATCTGGAATCGTTTGAGGTATGACACTTATCATGACCACGTGTTTCGCAGTGCACAAGGACGTGAAAGGCATGTGGCGCGCGAGGCTCCTTGTGATAATAAAACCTACTAACCAGATAACTAAATTCTTCTGCTCCCAATTTTAAATAAAGTTTCTATAACTTGTCTACATTTCATTCACTGCAATGTATCAGTTAAAATGGACTATACGCGAAGCTTAAGGCGCGCATTTTTACCTCTGCAAAATATTTAAATTTCGCACCATGTTTTAGTTAATTTGATGCAGCACGGTAGCTATGTCATATAACGAAAAGTTTAGCCCTGTATCAAGCGACTATATTAGTCTGAAGACGCGCAAAAATCAATTGTTTGCCACATACTTTCGGAACAATTGGGTGTTTCATATCGGCCGTACGCCTTGAGCAGTTAGAACCGTGACAAAAGCACCACATCATGGAATGCGAAGATGGCATCTGTAGTAGCCAAAAGGCTAACAGCCAGCAGAGGCGAAGAGCCTCAGGCAGCCATAAGCTTCGCGTTGCAGGTGCTAGAGATGTCTCTGCGAGCAGTGGGCAACGGTGTATTAAGTAGAAAGAGCTTGCGGCAAGCAATGGCCGCGACACTGCTCTGCTTCGGCTCGGCTCGGCCGCCGCACGCCGCCATACAAGGAGCAGCGACCGCCCGGTAGTTGGGTGCCCGTCTAACCTGCCCTTGAGGCGGCGACGCGTCCGCCGCGGTCACCGCCTGCTTCAGACCAGACGCTGCGCTGGCGACGCCGCTGCAGCTGCAGTCTGCACCGCCACGCGTATTGATCCCGCCCCGCCACCGCCTCTGCACTCCTGCACTACGGCCGCCCTTCCTGCCCACCACTCGCCACTCCGCCGTCTTAAAGTGGCCGTAGCAGCGTCCACTCTAGTGCGTGCCGTTGGGCAAATCCTTCCGGCGACAGCCAGTGCTGTCTGGCATACGAGCTGTGTGAGAAAAGTAATGGCTGATACTTTTACCTAGTACAGTTTTTTTAAATCAATATTGACCCCTTCAAAGTAGATCCCTTCGGTAGCTATACACAGGCGCAGTCGTTGTTCACGGCCTTGGCAACAACGCTGAAATACTTCAGCTGGTTGGGTCTGTAGCATGCCGGTCACAGTCTTCTGAATGTTCTCCACAGTGCTAGAATGACATACTTTCCAGTCATTTTTCAATTTCGAGAAAACAAGTCACGGGTACTCGTATAAGGTGAATAGGGAAACTGTGGAATAATAGTAGTCTTTCTGAGGTCAAAAATTCCGTGTTGGAAGCGGCTGTGCGATATGGACCGTTGCCATGATAGAATATACACTGCAATGTACGATCTCAGTCGATTAGCCCTTGTCCTGAGCCTTTCAAGGACATCCTAGTAAAACACTTCGTTGCCAGCTCGTTCTGGAGGAACAAATTCATTATGCACGGTACTTCACCCGCGTCCGGCCATCCTGATGTAGATTTTCCGTGATTTCCCTAAATCGCTCCAGGCAAATGCCGGGTTGGTTCCTTTGAAAGGGCACGGCCGACTTCCTTCCCTATCCTTCCCTAATCCAATAAGACCGATGACCTCGCAGTTAGGTCTCTTCCCCCAAACAACCCAACCCCCACGGTACCTCTACTGTCAAAAGAGCAAATCAGGTTTTCATTAGAGCTTTATCTGGTTGAGGAGATGCCTCATTGTGCCACGCCTTACTTCGCCACTTTGTCTCGGGATCGGTCTCAACAACCTGTGTTGACGCAACCGAACCATTCGTGGTGATGGCTGTGCGGAGCTGAAAGTCGGACTGAGCACGGGGAAGGCATAAACGCACAGGTCTACACAAGCAGAAGAAAACAACGTTGCCAGATCACTCGCAGCGTTGTCTGTCTCATTCTTTTCTCACACACCTCGTATATAACGCGACTCCAGTTTCCCAACTCGGTGTTCATTACTCTGATACCAGATAATTTTCGTGCAAAATCCTTAAAGAAATTCTAGGATTTTCCGACAGTTTAACGATGCGAAGTTGACATGTAATTTTATGCATCCATTCAGTTACCCCTACAGAAGTGCACTCCATTCACGCCACACACACTATTTGCTGGGGAAAGCGAGATGGGGCAGGGAGTGGGGCTTAAATCCTCGCACAGCCAGCCTTTCTAAAATTTTTCAGTGGTGATCCAGAATCTGTCCAGTTCAATTCAGGGACGATTCAGTGTAAGAAGTCCTGGTGTCCCAGTCTTGCGCAGTCCTAGTTTCGTCATCAACGGGACGGTAAACTGAAATTCATTTATTAACTGTGCGAATGCTTTTCGATATAAAATTGCTCTTACATTTGACATAACATTCCCAACCGTTCAACGAGAACTGACGACGGCTGTGTACGTATAAGAAGACTCTTTCGTACTGCAGGGATCTGCAGATTTCGAAAAGTGAGCAGCGAAACAACTTCAATTGCACAGTTGAAAAATACTTCGAACGCTGTCCTTTAGTAGTTCGTGCAACAGCCAGTCATTTTCCTGTCACGATCCACACAGAACACTGAATCATACGGTAGGCTCGGTGTAGACTCCTATATAAGAAATTGTCCTACGTTGAATGTCGTCTTTCCTATCGACGGATGAGACATTTGTTTGCGCAGGACTTGAAAGCTGTGCTCGGCACACTTCAGTCAGTACCTAGTGCACAATCTGCAAGAGTTCGTGTGTCAGATGTAGAAGTACCGTACGTATTCAACAATAGCGTCACTTTCGAACGCCCTGAAACTACACTGACAACCATCGCAAAGTAAATACATTAACGTAGGAACAGCGCGCATCAGATGAGGTTTTTTCTTTTTTGGCGGTGGTTGTCGCTGCTTTTCCCCAGAGATAACTACCTTACCAAATTATTTTGTGATAGAGCTAAAGTTTCACTCAAACTACAAACTCAATCATGCTACAGAGAAACGGCAGTGTTTCTTAGCTACTTTTTGTTATCGCCAAATGCTGCCGAAGTGAAAATAAGTATAAGATATTTGGTGTTGACCCCCATGTTGCATCTTTCTTCCGTGAACCACCGTATTGAATAGCTGGTATACACTTCGTAGTGCTGTCCACTGCTTTATATTGTCCAACCAGGATGTTCTTCTTCGCCCTTGTCTTCTTTTTTCCTTCAGTCTCCCCTTCAATTATTAACTGCAGAAGCATGTTCCGTACTATATGTTCTCGGTATGCAGTTTATCTTCTTTTAAGCGCTGTCAACATTTTTCGGTGCTTGTTCATTCGTTCCAGATCTTCAGTGTTGGTTATTCTTGCAGTCCACGATATTTTAAGCATTCTGCGATAAATCCACATTTCAAAGGCTCTAACAACTTTGTTCTTGTCATATTTAGTTTCCATCCTTCAGAGCCATATAAAAGCACGGATCAGATGTAGCATTTCACAAATCGGACGCTAAGGTCTAGGTCTAGGTCTGTGCTTGTAAGAATATTCTTAAATTTTATGAAGGTGTTTTGGGCGTTCTCTATGCGACATCTTATTTCCAAGTCTGTTCGCCAGTCTTCACAAAGCCAGATTCCGAGGTATTTAAACTTGTTGACTCTTTATATTACAGGCCCTTGAAATCGTAGATTTGCATCTTTGAATGAGTCTGAATGTCGTGTGACAATCATAAAATCAGTCTTTTTGATGTTAATATTCGTACCTAGAGTACTGCTGTAATCTCCTATGCTGACGAGTTGTTGAAGGTCATCTGAATTATCAGCTGTCAGCACCGTGTCATCAGCATAGCGAATATTGGTATACACTCCATTAACCTTTATACCTTTTTCTAAATCATCAAGTGCCTCCTGAACAAACAAGATCTCATACAGACAGGCAGAAACTGGACAAATGACACCCAGTACGTGAGTGCAGCATGAGGAACAAAAAGGCTCACAACCTTGCATGAGTAATTACTTCGATGCTTCGGACAGTTCGCTACGCTCCACGGTGCGCGACCCTGACACGGCCGTTGGTCTTTGTGGGCTGCAAGATAGCGCAATCTGGCACATGGCTTCATTTCCGGCAGCTGCCTAGCTCACCGTTTTTGTGCGTGCCGTAGGCGACGCCAGCCTGGCAGATAGGTACTCCTCCGGAGCGCGCTGAAGAGAGTTTGGTGTGATAAGAAAAGCAGATACTAAACAGAGATTCATTGGAAGAATCTCCCACTCACGGGGAATAAAAGCGGGCCAACCCGTTTTTGCCGTGGTTGCTTTTGAGTAAACTCGCAAGCGCCACGGACACGATCTTGCGTCTCCTGTGACAGACGCAGCACAGTACTCGTTGTGCATCATGGTGTAGTTTACTATTAAAATGCCAGAAACTTACATCTCAACTAGAATTGAACTTTCACGTTGCTTTTACATCTCGCGGAAAAGGTAATGAAAGTAAAATCGGGCACAGGAGCTCAGACAGGGACCAACCAACGCTCGTTCTTTTCACGTACCGGCTGCAACTGGAACAGTTAAGCACCGTACTCAGTATACCATAAGGTGGGTTGCGGCGTTTAGATGTAGCAGTCCTAAGCGACATTGAGCTCATACAGTAAATTACCTCACAGTCAGCGTGACGTTGTAAACTACTATAATACGTGACGTAGTGTGTTAAACTTTCACCCTATTACACGTCCTTCAGGGCAATGTAAATTTTTAAGTTTGGCGAATAACAGCACGAGTATTAAATATGGAATATTAAGATCTTTTGCCCTGGGAAGCCGTTACGGCAACCAGCATGTGGAATTACGCACGTTTCACCGTGTTAGTAATATAGATATGAGGAGCTTGCAAGAACAAATGGAAAGTGAGGAAAGAGGCATAAGGGGAAAATTATGAAGTAATTACAGTTACCTGTTTATTATACGGACCAGTTCGCTGGGCTCAAGACAGGAAGAAAGATCGACTTAAGGCAATTAGAAAAATCGGGAATGAAGTTTCTTTCATCATAAAACACTGTAACACCTGAAGATAAAATCAGGAACACACAAGCAGGATTAGGTGTGAAATGGTCTTTGAAAAAGGCGCACAGAACAGAAATGAGTCTGTTCTGTTCATGTCGGTGAGCAGGACACTAAAGCAAGCCTTAAATTGTAATTCTTCAGGGGAAAGGTCAGAATTCCCGCCTTGCGTGAGCCTGAAACTGGAAACATCGTCGAGGAGAAGCAAAAGGAGCAGGTTCTTGTCTGTCTATATCAGTATTACTGAACAGCTGATCCGGGCCACAGTGCCACTTGCACGTTGCTGCGTAAGGGCTTCCAGGGGCAACGAAAATGTGATTTCCAGTATTTCATATAACTGAATTTAAAATGCGATCATAATCAGCTAGTTAAGAGCTATGATTATGTTACGTCTAAGGTTCAACACCGTAAGACAAGTATTACAGTCAGAAGCTACATAATTTACGTCGTGAGGCAGCTTGACTCGTGACACTCAAAACTAACCAGACCGTAATCATCCAGTGTCAGATGATATCACTTCGTGACTTCCAACAAATTACACTCAGCGAGGGTATCAACGAGAAAAATTTTCGTAAATGTTTCATACTAAGTGCTGAAAGGGAGAAAGTTCATCGCTTACTAAATTTTCGCTGTTCTTGAAGTAACACCTCGCGTTGGGTACGACGTTTTAACCATTTCTTCTTTAGTACCAACTCTGTTCGCAACACATTTTGCAATCAGCACCTGCTGTTGCCACTGAACTCTGTGCACGACCTCCAGTTCAGGGGAGATGTCATAAACACTGAGATGCTTGAAAAGCTAGCGTTTTTGCTTAAAACGGAGGGCAAATTAATCAGCATTCGATAATGAGACAAATAATCTACTTCCAACAAACTTTAAACATAATTTCTAAATTATCACGTGTTCATCAGATACTCGACACATGAACTTCTTTGTAAAGTAAGCCGAAATGAGGAGGATATAAAATGCAGACTGGCAAAAGCGAGAAAAGGCTTCTGAAGAAGAAAAATTTATTAACATCGAATGTAGATTTAAGTTTTCGTAAGTCTTTCTGAAGGTATTTATGGAGCGTAGCTATGTCTGAAAGTAAAACCTGACAATAATCAGTTTACACAAAAATAGCTTTTGTGATGTAGCGCTACAGAGAAGAGAATATTCTATGTAAAATCTCTAAGCGGGTCTGAGGCTTCCACCCAGTTACTCGTTGACCAGTCTCGCTTGGCAGTAGAAGGTAGCAAAAGGAAGGCTGACGTTTTAAATTTCGCGTTTAGGAAACCGTTCACTCAAGAGACTGGTACAAACGTGTCCTAGTTTCACCATTACAGGGAGTCCCGTGTATATGACATAATAATAAGCATCCCTGGTGTAAGGAATCATCTGAGAGAATTGAAGGGAAAAAAAATCCAGGTCCTGACGGAATCCCAATTCGGTTTTACAGATCGTGGTCCCTTACTTAGTTTGCATTGATCGTGAATCAGTGTAAAGTGCCAAGCGACTGGAAAAAACGCAAGTGACTCCTGTATAAAAGAGTAAAAGAAAGGACTCGCAAAATTACAAACAAATCTCCTGAAGATTTGTTTGCTACAGTATTCTGGAGCATATTCTGAGTCCGATTATATTAAACTTTGCGGAGACGGAGAAGCTTTTGTCTTTGACTCAGCATGTTTTTAGAAAACATCGCTCAAGCGAAACTCTGCTTGGCCTTTTGTCTGCGAACTACGTATGAAGAGCAGCGGGCAGATTCCATATTTCTAGATTTCTGAAAAATCATTCGACACGCTACCCCAGTCAAAGTTAACGAAGATACGTTCGTATGGAATAAGCTCTCAGATATATGAGTGGCTCGAAGACTTCTCAAGGGGAGTTGGAACGCCATATCCCGACAATGTTAAAATTAGTGATGTGGCTTCCCTGTATTTCAGGAACCACTGTAGCCATTGACGTGAAACTTTTACAGGACATTGAACTGTGTGTTCAGAGTCTATTGAACTACAATAATTGCAGTTCAGCCACTGCTGTCAGAAATTTTTTTTAATCACACGGTTAAAATTTTGGTTGCTTTTATGAAAGCACCCTAAATAATACGAATTATACATAACATTATGTTCTTCTTTTAGCTCAGTAGACTTAGGATATGTGTGTTATTACTCTCTAAAAATTTGAATACTCTACTCGAAGTAATTTCTGAGATTTAGAAAGAACTGCAACACAAAATGTAAATTTCCAGGAACGGATTCTAAAGTTTGAAGAGACTGTAACTCAGTAAGTGCTTATTTTTTTTATTTTTAGTCACTCAGAAGCACCCTGCACCATACTGTATTATCCTCTAGATCTTTTTCAAAGTTTTTTCTTCTTTCTGAATTCCTTAGTTACCAACTGTGCTGCATGCTTTGCTTCATCAATGCGAACCTTGTCCATCCGTTAAAGTTCTCTGATGCAGTATGCTCCAGGATTAATTCCCATATGCTGTAACACTCCCACCCTACCAATTTCGCCGTCATTAAAAGCAATAACTGCGTCACTGACCTCCCACTTTAGTGTCTTCATTCCAACAAAAAAATTTTTTCGCAAGCGAGTCCATGTAAGATTATTGAACGACTCATTGGGATTTTGAGTCCGACCTTGCAGATACTTCTTCAGTAATTCAGGATTCTACAGGTCTCTGTAAATAGGTTTTACGATATCCATGACTGCTGCTGGGATGGAATGTTTATGGTTGAATGAACTGTTTGAGTACTGAGTATTGCGGTAATAGCACCATGCATCAGCTCCAGGAGGGCAAAGGCGGTGTAATGGATTTTCATCAGCCGACAGTCTGTGGAAGAAGGTAGCCCATAATGCCTGCTTCATTTTCAACAAATCCTTAGTATTGTTTCTAATGGCCATCCCATAATACTGCTGTGATTCATCAACCATTTTGTCTGTCAGCCTGCCTCTTACGGTTTTACCATCAGATAGTTTCATGTCTCTCAAACTTTGTTTCAGCTTCCTCAACCTGGTGTCCATCCTCTTCTGGACATGACCTTTATAACAAAGCAATCCACAGCCTTCTTTATAAAAAAAACTGATTTTATTAGATCTTGAAATTATGCACGGAAAAATTTACATTTTCAACCGTGTGGATTATATTTAAAAAATAAAATAAAATACTTCCCCATGTCAGTTTAGAAATGATATATGTATCATTTTATTTGGAAAATTTCCGATTTTATGAGATAAAAATCGGAAAATGTGAAAAAATTTTCTTCCGTTTTAACTCCTCTTAAACAGTATGTTGTTCTCGACGGCGAGTGTTCATCGGAGAAAACCGAAATGCCAGGAGTGCCCCAGGAAAGCGTGATACGACAGCTGTTGTTGTTTATATGCATAAATGATCAGGCAGACAGGGTGGGCAGCAATCTGCGGTTGTTTGCTGATGATGCTGTGATGTACAGGAAGGTGTCGAAGATACGTGACTGTAGGTTGATAAGAGATAAAATTTCTAGTTGGTATGATGAATGGCAGGTGGCCCTTCATATAGAAAAATGTAAGTTAGTTTGTTTGAGTAGGAAAAGCAAACCCGTAATGTTTGGATGCAGCATTAGTAGTCCATTACATATCTGGACATGATGTTGAGATACGATATGAAGTTGAACGAGCATGTGAAGATTGTGGTAGGGAAGACGAATGGTTGACGTCGGTTTATTCGGAGAATTTTAGGAAAGAGTAGTTAATCTGTGAAGGAGACCCTATACAGGGCGCTAGTGCGACGTACTTTTGAGTACTGCTAGATTGTTCGGGATCCGCACCAGATCGGATTGAAAGACGACATAGAAGCAATTTAGAGGCGAGTTGCTGGATTTGTTACCCGTAGGTTCGATCAGCATGCAAGTGTTACGGATATGCTTCGGGAGCCCAAGCGAGAATCTCTAGAGGGAAGAAGACATTAACTTCGAAGAACAATATTGAAGTAGTTCAGAGAACCGGCCATCGAAGCTGACTACAGAACTATTCTACTGCCACCAACATATATTTCGCGTAGATACCTCGAAGATAAGTTACGAGAAATTAGGGTTATTACGGAGGCGGGTATAAAGTTTTCTCCGCGCTCTACCTGCGAGAGGAACGGGAAAGGGAACTGCTACACTACTGGCCATTAAAATTGCTACATCAAGAAGAATCGCAGATGATAAACGTGTATTCATTGGACCTATATTATACTAGAACTGATATGTGATTACATTTTCAAGTAATTTGGCTGCATAGATCATGAGAAATCAGTACCTAGAACAACCACCTCTGTCCTTAATAAAGGCCTTGATACGCCAGAGCATTGAGTCAGAGCTTGGATGGCGTGTACAGGTACAGCTGCCCATGCAGCTTCAACACGATACCACAGTTCATCAACAGTAGTGACTGGTATATTGTTACGAGCCAGTTTCTCGGCTACCATTGACCAGAAGTTACCAATTGGTGAGAGATCTGGAGCACGTGCTGGCCAGGGCAGCAATCGAACATTTTCTGTATCCAGAGAGAGCCCTACAGGACCTGCAACATGCGGTCGTGCATTATCCTGTCGAAATGTAGGGTTTCGCAGGGATCGAATGAAGGGTAGAGCCGCGGGTCGTAGCACATTTGAAATGTAACGTCCACAGTTCAATGTGCCGTCAACGGGAACAAGAGATGACCGGCCATCACGCCGGGTGATACGCCAGTCTGGCGGTGACGAATACACGCTTCCAATGTGCGTTCACCGCGATGTCGCCAAACACGGATGCGATCATCATGATGCTGTAAAGAGAACCTGGATTCATCCGAAAAAAAGTTTTTCCATTCCTGCATCCAGATTTGTCGTTGAGTATACCATCGCAGGCGCTCCTGTCTGATGCAGCGTCAAGGGTAACCGCAGCCATGGTATCCGATCTGATAGTCCATCCTGCTGCAAATGTCGTCTAACTGTTCGTGCAGATGGTTGTTGTCTTGCAAACGTCCACATCTGTTGACTCAGGGATCGAGACGTGGCTGCACGATCCGTTATAACCATGCGGGTAAGATGCCTGTCATCTCGACTGTTAGTGATACGAGGTCGTTGGGATCCAACACTGCGTTCCGTGTTACCCTCCTGAACCCACCGATTCCATATTCTAAGTCATTGGATCTCGACCAACGCGAGCAGCAATGTCGCGATATGATAAAGCGCAATCGCGATAGGCTACAATCCGACCTTTATAAAAACGGAAACGTTATGGTACGCATTTCTCCACCTTACACAAGCAATCACAACAACGTTTCACCAGGTAACGCCGGTCAACTGCTATTTGCGCATGAGAAATCGGTTGGAAACTTCTCATGTCAGCACGTTGTAGGTGTCACCACCGGCGCCAATGCTCTGAAAAGCTAATCAAATGGTTCAAATGGCTCTGAGCATTATGGGACTTAACATCTGAGGTCATCAGTCCCCGAGAACTTAGAACTACTTAAATCTATCTAACCTAAGGACATCACACACATCCTTGCCCGAGGCCCGATTCGAACCTGTGACCGTAGTGGTCTCGTAGTTCCAGACTGAAGCGCCTAGAACCGCCCGGTCACAGCGGCCGGCAGAAGCTAATCATTTGTATATCACAGCATCTTCTTCCTGTCGGTTAAATTTCGCGTCTGCAGAACGTCATCTTCGTGGTGTAGCAATTTTAATGGCCAGTAGTGTAGCTGTTGTAAAAGGACGCTCCGCCTTGCACTGTACATTGACTTGCGGAGTATGTATGTGGATTAGATGAGTTGATGACGTAACTAATGTGGAGGCACTGATTAGAATTCGGAGACAGAAATTTGTGGGTGAACTTCACTACAAGAATAGTTCGGTTGATTGGACACATTCTGAGACACAAAGGGACCACCAATTTAGTACTGAAGGTAATTAGGAGGAAGGGAGGGGGGCGAGGTACAAGTACATAGAGAGGAATACAGTACACAGATTAAGGAGGGTGCAGGTTGCAGTAGTTACTCGGAGATGAAGAGGCTTCATAGGATAGAGTAGCATGGAGAGCTTCATCAAATCTGTCTTCGGACTGAAGACTGGAACAGCAATATGCTTAACTTCAAATAGTCAAGACCTCAGTTTATGAGATAATGATGCTGTTCAATAGATGAGAGTTAAGTTTGTTTAAGGATGATTGCTGTCTGGTGCGGTATGGTAAGACGTTAATCTGTCTGCTACGATAGGCGGTCTTCGTTTTCATGACTGAAAAATTTCCGTCACCAACAGCGCAACATCTGGTTAAGAGATCAGCTCATGCATTAGACATGCCTGATGAACTGCTTTGGCACTTCGTCGAGTACATGTGCGGGAATCCACGATTTCCAGCCGGTGTGAGAGGGTGAGTGCCTGCTGCCGCATCCGACAGCCGTGTTTGACAACGGAGAGTTTCCGCAGCTCGTGCGCCAGCCTGTTCTCGTGGACACAGAAAGAGCCTGAAGCTGCGGCGTGCTCGCCCCGGCGGTGGCAGCCGGCTTGGCCCTTGGCCACCGCGTGGGTGGGCGGGGGCGCGGCTCGCAGATCGATCGCCGCCCCTAAGTGTGCGTCATTGCGCCACCTCCCGCCTTCCATCCGGTCTGCCTCGCGGCCAGAGAGCGGCTGTCACGATTCGCATTGTTCTCGAAGGTGAATACTCTGCGGGAGGTGAGCTGAACGGTTACTATGCGATGTCAGTTAGCACAGTTGAAAATGGTTTCGGTACCAATCACTTAAAACGGCTATTGACAACTGTCAGATCTTAGCACTGCGATTGGCTGATCGAAGCGAATCGAGATGGGTTGTATTGGATAATATCTTTGTCATGATACTCTCGTATTGTGTGGTTTTAGTATTTATACTTGAGTCGAGGGGCGCGGAAGGGAAGCAGTTGTTGGGGAGTGAGACAGGGTTGTAGCCTCTCTCCGATGTTATTCAATCTGTATATTGAGCAAGCAATAAAGGAAACAAAAGAAAAATTCCGAGTAGGAATTAAAATCCATGGAGAAGAAATAAAAACTTTGAGGTTCGCCCATGACATTTGTAATTCTGTCAGAGACAGCAAAGGACTTGAAAGAGCAGTTGAACGGAATGGACAGGGTCTTGAAATGAGGATATAAGATGAACATCAGCAAGAGCAAAACGAGGATCATGGAATGTAGTCGAATTAAGTCAGATGATGCTGATGGAATTAGATTAGGAAACGAGACACTTAAAGTAGTAAAGGAGTTTTGCTATTTGGGGAGCAAAATAACTGATATTGGTCGAAGTAGAGAGGATATAAAATGTAGTCTGGCAATGGCAAGGAAAGCGTTTCTGAAGAAGAGAAATCTGTTAACATCGAGTATTGATGTATCAAGAAGTCTTTTCTGAAAGTATCTGTACGGAGTGTAGCCATGTACGGAAGTGAAACATGGTCGATAAACAGTTTGGACAAGAAGAGAATAGAAGCTTCCGAAATGTGGTGCTACAGAAGAATGCTGAAGATTAGATGGATAGATCACACAACTAATGAGGATGTATTGAATGGAATTGGGGAGAAGAGGAGTTTGTGGCACAACTTGACTAGAAGAAGGGACCGGTTGGTAGGACATGTGCTGAGGCATCAAGGGATCACCAATTTAGTATTGGAGGGCAGCGTGGAGGATAAAAATCGTAGAGGGAGACCAAGAGATGAATACACTAAGCAGATTCAGAAGGATGTAGGTTGCAGTAGTTACTCAGAGATGAAAAAGATTGCACAGGGTAGAGTAGCATGGAGAGCTGCATCAAACCAGTCTCAGGACTGAACACCACAAGAACAACTAGTTTTCTACGGAAAACGGTATGTGGATGAAACAACGTATTACTTTCTCTAGTACGGAAATGTCTGTCGGTGTAATGCCTACAGATAAAACTGATAACTGGCTCCCTTGGCGAATGTGAACTAACAAGCAGACTATTCCGGGGGTAAAATTCGAATGTGCTGCTGCTGGCTACCTACAAACTGTAGATGACTAACCAGAAATGAATAGAGTAAAGAATAGCCACAACTTCGAAATCAAGAGACTGAAACTATGCAATTAGATCACCAGTAATGCCAAGCAAACCTTGATATGCGAAGAGCAGTTACTGCAGGATGTTCATATCCAATATTGCACGGATGAGCTTCAGTCATGCACACTTCCTACACTACCTGCATCGCGTTTGTTGCGGAGTCACCAGCTTTGTTAATATGGAAACACAGAGGATGTGAACCACTTGTTCTCTAAGACAGTCGAAGAAAACAATCCGCATAATTGATTCGGCGTTTGGTGGTGTTAATATGTTCTTTCAACAACTCTGCTCTCCAGACGACAAAAGACTACAGAGTATAGAAGGAAGTCTTTCTATCCCTGTGTGCATAAAAAGTAAATATGTAATGTAGATAAATCAAATCAGGTCAGTCACTTATAAATGGAAGATTCTTGTAAATTAGAATTCGCCTCTTAATTTAGACGACTCATGCAGTTACCGTCGACTGACCCATCTAGAACCAGTGCACCACATGTATTGGTAGCACTTATGAGACGTGTAAATCCACTATTGAGTTACTTGTGTAGTGCGTACCTTCCGTATCAGTATTGTTTCTTTATGTTTTAATCTCCAGTTTAAATGACCACCAGTACAACTTGCTGTCCGAACCCAAATCTTCGTTCTAACCAATCTCTCTGCATACTTAAGCGGAAATAACGTATACGACTTACCTAAACCAGCTAAAAAAACGTGCTACGAAATTGTAAGAATTCAGTTCTAGTTATCAGAAATTGTCTGTAGTTAGCTGTATTAATGGAGACATAAAAACCTATAAATTTTAATAAAAATGGGTTGCAAGAAGTGTGGATCAGTGGAATACTATACGAAACAAATCCGAGATAATCGGACACTACAATAGTTCATCCCATTGTCAGGTATACTGCATTTGAGAAAAGCAATGAGAGATTATAAAATTTTAAGGTAAAAGTTGCTTTCTTTCATCATCTGAAGACTGTCATGTAATAAATGGAGAAAACTCTTCACACATTAATTTTTTTAAAGATTTCATATCGTTACTTTCCGCAGATTTAGTCGGCGAGTGAGTAGATATTGCGCTCTGCACTGTTGTTAAAGAGGTTGTTAGATCACTCACATTTTATGTAACACAATTTTCAAATGCAGAAACCAAGACACACCTTCTTGTATAAGACGACACGTAAAAGAACCATCTCGGGTAAACTGCCAGTCCCTTCACCAAGCACTAATCTTCTGAAGGTCTCCCTAGATTTCGCGACCATTCGGCATGTTTACTACAGCATCTGCAGAAAGGCAGCGTATTAAGTTACCCACTTTCTTTTGTCACAAGCCGTACTAAACTCTACATTACGTAACTGTACCATGTTAACGGATAGTACTAAAACAACAACAAAACACACAATCCACAGTTTCTGTAGATCACATAACGAACTAAATGATCTTCGTCCGGTGGTACCAGCAGCAACTGCACCGCCTTTAGCATTCACCAGCTTTTCATCAATTTTAGGACTCGGAGCAGTGGCACAGGTGATCCGATGTGTCTCTCTTCCCTCCGCGTGCGCTAGATTTCATCCACGCTTGAAGTTGGACACATCTGTCTGCCTACATACGTGTTCTCTGGCAGCACGTGTAGGTGTAGTTAGTGCTGGCACTGAACTAAGGAAACTTCTGCTGGATTTCAACTCTGGTCTTAGTGATTGGTAGCTGTGGAGTGATGTAAATGATTTGGCTCATCCTTCTTCCTTTCAGCGTCTGCAGTTACTTTACGACGTCTGTCGGCTGGTGCGGTAGCTGCGAAGCAATAAACTGCGGGTGCCGGTATCGGACATGTAGTTCTCAGTCTTGCAGTTTCACTCACTTGCATTGCGTAGACAAAACTGTATCATAGATGGCACGCATACTTTTCAGCAGAGAAACGGAGTCCTACGGCGGAGACTCTTGCTTGTGGTTAGGGTCACAGTTACTGACAGTGAGTCTCCAAATAGTGTTATTTCGGGCTGGCACTTTCAGCTTAGTCTTGAGGCAGTGTTTGCGGTATGTTAAAGTGACGCCAAGGTATTTAGGCAAAAAGCAGTGTTCCAACTTGGTCCCCTCCAAATTAAAATTAAAAGTTTTATTTGCTTGTCCGTTTCTGAGGCTTAGGTTTAAGGTAGTTCGTATCATAATACTCAGAGTTCACAAAGCTGTTGTACGAACGTGTTCAGCATACTCAAACTTGGTTTGGGTTGCTGAAGCACGATCGCATATATATATATATATATATATATATATATTCAGGAAAATATTTGGTGCAACTAACGACAATGGAAGGTGGATCAAGAAACCTACAGAGGAACTGTACAAACATACGGAGACAATCACGGAAAAGATTAGAAAACGCAACTACAATTCTATGGACACTTGCACAGAATGCCATCACACAGGCTGACCAAACAGATCTTTGACTGGGTAACCACTAGAATCAACAAATGGGTGGCAGAGGTAGAAAACGACCTGAACCAACTCAGCATAAAAGCAGACACAATAAACCACAGAATAAAATTCAGAAACATCATTAAGAAAAGTAAACTACATGAGGTGCAATGTGACAAACGAACAGGCGCAAAATGGACCGAAGAACGCAAGCAAGATCACAGCCAGAAGATGAAAGAAATATGGGCAACCAAAAAGGCAATCAAGATGAAGCCGACAAGAAGCATGGACAGAGGACCGGAAACAGAAACACAGCGAGCGAATGAGGGAAGTTTTGGGCAGCAAAGAAGGCAGCGAAAGGAACTGGCCATGTAGTTTAGTCCAAATGCGCTCTTTAAGGGCAAAACACCAATAATAGCGTGTGTAGCTTCTACGTGTGTTGGGCCTTGGTTGGTTATTTGTAAATATATTTTAGGGGACAAATTTCCTTGGGAGAATCCAACAATTTCATCTTCCTTGAACAACAAAGAAGCTTAGATTGTGCAATAGTATGACAAATAGGTGCATGAAACCATAATCCTGCGTCGTACTGTAGATCTCGTGGAACATTGTGCAGTATTGAACAGTATCATTGAATGAAGATAGAGCAATAAAAATAACTCAAGAGATGTCACCTCATTGAAATCCGTCCTCTCTGCACTGGATTAAGCTGGCTACGTCTACTGCGCAGTTTCTTTGATAACTGAAGCCTGACAGTTCAGGTATTAAGAGAATCAAGCTCAAGTGTCAGACAATTAAAAAGAATGGCGACAATTTGGGATACGTCCTTGGTGCATGCCTACTTAACAAGAATATGTAGGCGAACGTGTCAGTTTCCGGAACATCTGTACTGATAATGACTGCTGCCTCTGAACTACTTGCTTTAAAGGAAAATTTCACGGAACTGTCGTAATGAGAAGTATATTCTGACTCGGGTTTTTTCTCTTGTTCTTCCCCAAGGGAATCAGGCGCGGAAGTAGTGAGAATCTAGTAGCAGCAATGAGAGAGATATATATAGATGGAATTTTCCGATCCCGCTACAGCGTTTAGATTGTTTCGCGCAGTCGGTTAGCTAGTGACAAGTTTAGGAGATAGGTCACGCATTAAAATAACAGTTCTGCGATAATAAAGGTAGCATAACCAGATTTATCCTTTTTCTGTCGATCATGAAACATCGAACAGGCAGTGATGAGAAGAGTAGAAAAGAATGATGATCACAGGACACATTCTTCAAATGAGGAGTGGTGGTAGCAACACCAAGGGTGGCGCAAGAGTCACTGGACAGCTGGTTATAGGAAAACGAAAGCAACAACCCGTTAACTTATTACCAAATAGTGATAATTATGTCTTGTCAATTTGGTATACAGTGTAGTGACAAACAAAACAAACACAATAATCCAACTAGTGAAGTGTTGAAAGCGGGATCTGTGAAATATGTTTACAGCTATAGTTTTACGAATTGTCGCGATGTTAACGAAAGAAGACAGGAGTTTCCCGTTAAATTTTTTTTTATAAAAGCGTTGCTACTGTAGTTGTTAATGAATGGGGAAGCCACTTTAGATCAGGACCACCATCTAGACATAGTGTAGGACATAAAAGACTGATTTGAATAATATCGATTTATTACGAATGCCCCAAGATCTGGCCGCCCCACATCAGTTGCAACTGAGGGAAATTCATCGCGCGTATATTTAGTTGTGACCCAAAGTCCGCGAAAATCAGACGATTAGTAACCGAGCTGGATTTATCACGAAGGTCAGTGCAAAGAATGTTAGACAAAAAGATGTTCAAAGTTTACAGTCCGTGTTTACGGGATGGGTTATATTGAAGATGATCCAGATCTACGTCGTCAGTTTTGTGAATTGATTCTTAAACAACAGAAACATAATTCTAACCTATTCAGTGAAACTGTTTGGTCTGATGAGGCCAATTTTAAGTTAAGCGGTCAGTTTGTACATAACTTTACTTATGGTATAGTGACAACCACAATCTTTTGTTAGACCAATAAATCAGTCTGATATGAGTGTTTTGGGGGCAATATCATCGTTTAGCGTACTCGCACGATATTTTTTTTTGAAGGAACAGTTACAGGATAGAACTATTTGGGTATGCTTCAGAATTACGTGGTACCAGGACTTTGACGTGTGTTGTAAACGTTCAAGAAATTTACTTCCAACACTGTGGTGCTCCATCACATTATGCTACTGCCGTCGTACAAATCACACTTTCCAAAGAAATGTGATTGGTCGAAGACCAGATATTGACATGTCTCCACGTTCACCTATATCACGCCGATGGATTTTTTTGCTATGTGGTGTCGTCTAGGACTCCGTTTATTCTCAAGCCTCAGCCCACTGCTGTACTAAGACTACATGGACGACGCGTTTCATGATCTGGACAGTGATACCGTACTATGCCATAGAGTATGTAACAGTGTTCCAAAAAGACGTCAGAGATGTATTAATGAAGACGGAAAAGAGCTTGAACTAAAATATAACTGTAAGTATTGTTTGTATTTTTAATTAAACATAAATTCAACCTTTCTGTTTAAATCAGTGCCCAGTTTCTAGTGACACTTGCGCCACCCTGTATTTTGGAAAGCGTGCGCACGACTGCGGTGTTTCAAGCAGTTGACAGATTTGCTAGTTCAGTTGGTGCTGTAATATGTGGCTTATCAAACTGCAGAAATCAGTGGCTAGAACAGGCAAACAGAAGTACCGACTACTCCTACTTGCGTAGTACAGAGGCAGCTGAAACTCAGACGGGTGCCTCTTCACGATGTTCACCGTACAGTCTTAGCAAAAATACTATTAAATGTTAAGGAAAAACTTTATAATTTTCATTTTAATCGTTGTTTTCGTAAATCTGTCGTGCATATTTTTCTTTTGCTTTTACTATTATTGAGTTTGCGCTACCATAAATAGTGCAAGAAAACTCAGCCACAGCGCGAGACACGGTTGCTTGTCATCTCAATTATCTCATGACCTCAGATAATCTCCTTCGATATCGAAGAGTTACAACCAAGGGTTTGCCACAGCACGTGCCACTTATCATATCGTTACTGATTATCGGTAACTTTTTTAGATGAAGGCAGTGATTTCTTTTGTAATAGTTCTTACCAAGAAGAAAGTGAGAAACCTGTTTTGGAAGGTGGGCCCAGTATGGGTCGGTCTGAGTTTCGAGTAACAGGTACTGCTAAATAACTTTCAGTAACGGCTACGTGACGTTTAAAGTACGCGATTCAAATTGGCAGACCACCTAGGGCGACAGAAGCTGCTGTGGGTGGCTATCCATAACAGCCCAAGTAAGTGTTCGGTGGCGCAAGTTTTCTTTGCGTTTATATGTACACTATATTAATGAAAACAAGTATAAGTTAAAAATATCATACTTGGGACAATTGCTGTTATGAGAGGAAGGGAAGTAAATGTAGAAAACTATACGACAAAGATCAAACGTTTTAATAACGACACTAATCATTCGGGTTTACTTTAACGAAACTTGAGATCATTAAAAATGGTGAAGATTGAACAAGATTTTGTCACTGAAATGACATGAACGATCATCCATACGATGCAGCGGTAGATGACCGCCATTAGTTACGGCAGTGTCTGGTTGATGCATGCGCTGTCTGGAGAGGTATCGTTGTTAATCAGGAAATTACGGATTATGCGTACCCGAACACGGTTAGACACGTTTTGTGTCTGCATCGTGCTCCATTCCGTTCCAGGCACGGTTACCAACTCAATTGGGTGGGCCTTCGTGGCATATAAGGATATTTCAAGAATGCTAAGTCATTCTGTGCCGGATGCCTGGACACAGAACACAGTATCACTATTCCCGACACGGCCTGTTCATAATTCTGGTAGTGCCGCTGAGGTCGGAAACTTTGCGAGGAAATAAGCAGAAGTACCACCTAGTTAAACGATAAAATCGAGAAATCATTCGTATTGTTATGACATCAGGTTGCCGAGGTTAGTGCCTCTGTTTGTAAATAGTGATATACTTCATATCGACTTATCGAGCAATCCACTTAGTGTGTGTGTGGGGGGGGGGGGGGGGGGGTGTATGTGTGTGTGGGGGGGGGGGGGGTGTCGCACGTTCTAACATTATGGCGCTGGCATTCCCGCACAGGTGGAACTTCGTTGCCCCACCGCAGCACACTAAGCTGCCAGCGAGTACATCCTGTTGTAATAGACTCTGGTTTC